>NC_090371.1:73846489-74446489 GCF_036365525.1 Heterodontus francisci | reverse complement strand
CTATGATGTTTGTTTTCTTGAGGCTGATGGTTAGGCCAAATTCGTTGCAGGCAGCCGCAATCCTGTCGATGAGTCTCTGCAGACACTCTTCAGTGTGGGATGTTAATGCAGCATCATCAGCAAAGAGGAGTTCCCCGATTAGGACTTTCCATACTTTGGTCTTCGCTCTAAGACGGGCAAGGTTGAACAACCTGCCATCTGATCTTGTGCAGAGGAAAATTCCTTCTTCTGAAAACTTGAACAGCATGTGAGAGCAGCAGTGAGAAGAAGATCCCAAACAGTGTAGGTGCGAGCACACAGCCCTGTTTCACGCCACTCAGGATAGGAAAGGGGTCTGATGAGGCGCCGCTATGCTGAATTGTGCCTTTCGTATTGTCATGAGGTGATGATACTTAGTAGCTTTGGTGGACATCCGATCTTTTCTAGTAGTCTGAAGAGACCACGTCTGCTGAAGAGGTCAAAGGCTTTGGTGAGATCAATGAAAGCAATGTAGAGGGACATCTGTTGTTCGCGGCATTTCTCCTGTAACTGGCGAAGGGAGAACAGCATGTAGCACATAAAGTAGCCAGAAGCGCTGCACAAATAACAGCCGGGCGCTGTGCAAATGACTACAGGCAACACCTATGCAGTCGTATTCAGCAGGCCTCCGACACTGGAAACATCAGAGGAATGTATGATGGCATTAAGAGAGCTTTTGGGCCAACCATCAAGAAGATCTCCCCCCTGAAGTACTCCAGGGAAAATGTTGTCACTGATACCGCCCTCAATGCAGCCCAGTCTCTGCCAGTCATGGATGAGCTGGACGAACAGCCAACAAAATCTGAACTCAGTGATGCCATTGATTTTCTAGCCAGTGGAAAAGTCCCTGAAAAGGACAGCATTACCCCGAAATAATCAAGAGTGCCAAGCCTGCTATACTCCCAGCACTCCATGAACTGCTTTGTCTGTACTGGGATGAGGGAACAGTACCACAGGACATGCGTGATTCCAATATCATCACCCTCCATAAGAACAAGGGTGACCACGGTGATTGCAACAACTACCGTGGAATCTCCCTGCTCAGCATAGTGGGGAAAGTCTTCACTCGAGTTGTTTTAAACAGACTCCAGAAGCTGGCTGACTGTCTACCCTGAAGCATAGTGCGGCTTTCGAGCAGAGAGATCCACCATTGACATTCTGCTAGTTACGTTCTCAAAAAAACTCTTGTTTATCTTGTGAACTCCCTACTTCATTAAGATGCTAGCAAATTTGCCATTATGCTGTACATTAGGTTCAATTGTCTAGAATGATTTTAAATCAAGTACTTCGATACGATAATTACATTTTTGGGACTTTTTTTTGCCACTCTTGCTCGCAGTATTCTAGCTTCTGTTCATTCGATTACGAATGTCTTCACTGGCACTGAATTATGTTTGTGAGAGCAAGTCTTGAATAAAAAGTGAAAACCTCTCTTAATTGTCATACCCAAGGGATCTATGACATCAGACTGCATTTTGATTTAATATCTTGAAAAGTTGATCAATATCTAACTGTAATTAGATATTTACAGTAGAGTTTAAATAAAATCTTTGAAAGAAATTAATGCAATTGCAATGCTATTATTTTATGGTATTATTTTAGAGCTAAACTTTAGATATTCTTTTCTTATACTTCCAAG
Source organism: Heterodontus francisci (assembly GCF_036365525.1). Lineage (NCBI taxonomy): Eukaryota > Metazoa > Chordata > Chondrichthyes > Heterodontiformes > Heterodontidae > Heterodontus > Heterodontus francisci. The sequence goes on along the minus strand of NC_090371.1, from coordinate 74,444,832 downwards.
GAGCTAACTGGCTAGATCTATCTCTCTGAAGATTCAAAACCAGCCAATATGAATACCCCAAAAAAAGTAAATATGATATCTGTTTCAATCACTGACTGGCTAACTTAAATGGCCTACTTATTTCATGCTCATTTTTTAAAAATGAAACTGCAGAAACTTACATTTAGTTTCAAAATTATCTGCACCAAGTCATGTAAAGGCAAAGTCTACGGGAATATTCCTCAATCAAATCACTCTTCCATTCAATATCGATTAAATAAACTCACCATTATTTTATAGCTGATATACTGCATTGCTAATGGCTAGATAGCGTTTACGATGGATGTAAAAAATAATACAAGTTGCTTTGATCCTTTTGAGATGACAGTTTGAGGTACGTCATAATTAATTTAGCACTTTGTTTGAAACGTGAACAGCACAGATAGAAAATTGCTTCTAAGTTTCATGCTTAAAGTCAGAAACATCTAGCAATATGATTGCCTTTTTTCAAAAAAAGGCAGGTCCGTCAGGGGCTAGACATTCCAATTCCTCAATCAATATGGTGTTTTGATTTCTATACATTAATTTCATTAATACAGTGGTAGACTTCCTTTTATTTCTAATATTTGCTTTGAAGCAACTAATTGCATCAAAACAGCAAGACACATGACTGTTTTCATATGGAACATAGATTTTAGATTTTTGTAAAATATCCAATCACATCATAGGAAACCATTCAGCCCACTAAGTCGGCATCCCCGCAATGTTTTCTCCTTCAAGTATTTATCCAATTCCCTTGTGAAAGCTACTACACCTCATGAGGCAGTACATTCTGATTCCTAAGCATTTGTATATAAAAAAAAATCTCATGATGCCTCTGGTTCATTTGCCAATCACCTTAAAACTGTGCCCTTTGGTTACTCTCCCTTCTGCAATGGTAAAGTTTCTCTTGTTACAACAGAGGTGGGAGCAACACACTGTCAATTCAGTCCCATCACTCCACAGGTTGCAGCATATTATTAAAGCTTGCCCACCCAACTGGAAAACACAAAATTAAACCCTGTAGTAACCCCCAGAATAAAAGATCAAACCAGGTATCTTTAGACAACAAATATTTATTAAACACTAAATCTTAAACACTATTAATGTAAACCTATGTCTAAAGGCCTTATAACTTATTTTAACCTAACTCCCCCATTCACACACATACTTAAAAATCACAGTTAACCAATTTATTTTTTTAAATATTTTAAAAATTAGCTGTTTCTTAAGAATAACTGGCATACAAGTCTTTGTGGGGTGCGTTCCTGATGGGTGAGGTTCTCTAATGTGAAAATAATCAAATGCCTCTCCAAGTCTCCACATGGATTTGATGAAATAGTCTCTTAGTAGATAGGCATTCAAAACACTTCAGCTGCAGCAGGCATCAAATAGTTCTTTCAACGATGAGCACAGCAATAGGTCTACTTGAATTTTAAAACCGACAAGGTCTCAGTCGAAACTTTACTTCAGCAATACAAGTGATCTCTTCAAAGGATTTTTTCCTCCTTAGGCAATTAGCTCAGCATGTAGCTCCTTGTAGAATTTTTGCTGAGAGAAATAAACAGCTCTTCTCTTCAATAGCACTCTTCGCTGGTGAGTCCATCAAAACTGGTTTCAGCTGGTTTTTGCAGTTAAATTGTTACAGTACACCATGTGACCTCTCTCTCCTGCAGCTGGCACACTGTGCCTCAGAAATTCAAGCTCTTCTCAGTCTTAAAGGCACACTGTTTTAATCAGAGGAGAAAATAAATACGGTTCCATGACACTCTACCTAACCCTTTATGATTTTAAACAGTGGTATCAAATTTCCTTTTTGCCTTCTCTGCTCCAAGAACAGCTCCAGCTTCTCCAATCTAACAATGCAACTGTAATTCCTCAACCCTGGAACCATTCTAGTAAATCTCTTCCATACCCTCTCCAAAGCCTTCACGTTCTTCATAAAATGTGGCACCCAGAATTGGAAACAATACTCCAGCTGGGGACTAACTATTGTTTCATATTGTGCTCCATGGTCTCTTCAAGAATCTATCCATGGGCTCCCCCTCTTCTTCTGTATCTATGTTACCTTTCACCATCCTTAAGCATGTGGTCAACTTTCACATACATGACAATGCTGAGTGCACTCTCTCTCTCCACCACTTTTCTCAATTGAGTCTAAGCTGAGAGACTCCATGTCTGAAGTCAAACCACCAGCTGATTGTGAGCTTCCCATAGTCAATACTACATTGCATAAACTTGGAAAATGCAATGTGCCAATTCAAAGTTGCAGTACGAGTGTCTTGTATACATACCTAAGGATGCCCAAAGATTCACCGCAGATCACTATTCTGTAACCTTTATTGATCGTGCCTGTTTGGATACAGCAAAGCTACCTGCTTCCCAATCCCATCCACACTCAACATGGCTCATAACTTGCTACTCATGTTTAGTCAAACTCGTCACTTGGATAAAATAATGGAGAGTTGTTGCACCTATAGAAATGCATTCCAACATAACTAAGCACATTTTAGCACAAACACTACCAGAGCAACAAGATCTGGGTTCATGCCACAACCTTCTATGTTGTAGGTTTCTGACATTAACTATAATCACACTTATACCATGGGAAGCACTTGACTGGGTTCTACGTTTTGGAGTAGGGACATGGAAGACAATTAGGGAGCTCCTGTACACCAGTTTTCCTAGCTCCAATGCAGAATGTTTCCGATGACATCTTTTTTTATCCAGGGAAAGGCAAGGCACAGTACTATGTAAAAGAGTGGGGAAAAATTTTCATTCATACTATTATATGATTCATTCCATGATTCCAACTGATAATACTGCAGAAATTGAAGACATGATCTGTATATTACTGCCCACAGTATTTCAATAATCCCAAGTCATAAATTTGCACCATATTCAGATTGTCACTCCTAGTATTTAAATAGCACACCAGCTTAGACATTTATAGGAACAAGAGTAGGATATTCAGCCCCGAGCCTGATCAATTAGATCATCGCTGATCTGTATCTTAATTCCATCTACCCGCATTGATTCCATAATCCTTAACACCCTTGCCTAACAAAGATCTATCAATCTCAGTTTTGAAATTTTCAATTGACCAAGCGTCAACAGCTTTCTGGGGAAAGAGTCCTAGAATGCCATGACCCTGTGTGTGAAGAAGTGCTTTCTAACATCATCCCTGAACCGCCTACTTCTAACTTTAAGATCATGCTCCCTTGTTCTGGACTCCCCCATCAGATGAAGTAGTTTTTGTCTATCTACTCTATTAAACCCATTAATCATCTTAAACACAATTATTTGCAGACCTTGAAATCTGTCCAGCAACAGCTTTTCATTCATGGTGATCTATGATGTGATGCAGACAATAAAAGAAATGGAGACCCAGCAAGTTTCCGATGTTCAAAACCACAAGAGTGCAAAATTCTTCATCTGAATGCTCATGACCGACAAATACTTCTGAGAGGGAAATGAAAAGCTAAGTATACGACGTCAAAAAACAAGGACTACCCAGATCCAATTTGAACAGATTTGCAAGAACACAATTCTTGATAAGAATCCAGGAATGCCCATGTGGGGAAACTGATTTTAGATGAACAGACTGTGAACCCCAGGTTGCAAAAAAACAGCTGTGTGTGAAGAATAAAGGAAGATAAAGCTCTGGACTTGTTTGCTCCAGTGCATAAAGTGAATTTTCAGTCGTCGAAATGAATAATTCTACACACGCGATCGAAATGGAGTGTTCCAATGGCCCACATGACACTATTTAACATTCAACAAGTTTGTCAGCTAGAAAGTTTACAAATTTAAAGAAATCTATAGCTGACATTTAAACAGAATTTTTGATGAAAGCTACTAAACTTGCTGAAAGCATACTTTACATGCTATAGAGGAAGTTTAACAATCAAAACAGTTAAGTTGTTAAATACTGATCCTTTATAACAGACAATGAAGAGCAAGAATCCACTACAGCAACATTTTGTCTTGTGTGTGATACTGTGCTACTAGCCAAAATAAACTGAATCGGCTAGTTGGGGTGCTGCTTGGTACCAGTTACAACTTAATGTAGCAAACCTGTTCCCCTCGCTCCAGCAACATCATGCAGGGCTAGTGTTCTAGTTTGCCAAAGAGTACCTGCCTAGTACTTTACACTATAAAACCTGACTAAAGAAATCTTTTTACAATTCTGCCACAAACAAGCTTCCAACAAGAGTTAAAGTGTTAGAAGACAAAGGGAAATTAAGTATTTTTCTCCTTCCCCCAATACAAGTAATGGTAATTTTAAAATTTCCTACCTCAGAAGCAGTATTACTAACTATTCTACCACAACATTTCACCAATTCAGGTGACCTTCTGCAAGGAATCACTCCAATTTCAGTATCCAGACAGTAGCGAGATCTATGGGGACCCCTATAAGAGCTATAAAGCCCTGGTTAGACCACACTTGGAATATTGTGTTCAGTTCTGGTCGCCTCATTATAGGAAGGATTTGGAAGCTTTAGAGAGGGTGCAGAGGAGATTTGCCAGGATGCTGCCTGGACTGGAGGGCATGTCTTACGAAGAAAGGTTGAGGGAGCTAGGGCTTTTCTCATTGGAGCGAAGAAGGATGAGAGGTGACTTGATAGAGGGGTACAAGATGATGAGAGGCATAGATGGAGTGGATAGCCAGAGACTTTTTCCCAGGGTGGAAAGGGCTATCACCAGGGGGCATAATTTTAAGGTGATTGGAGGAAGGTTTCGGGGAGATGTCAGAGGTAGGTTCTTTACACAGAGAGTAGTGGGTGTGTGGAATGCACTGCCAACGGTGGTAGTAGAAGCAGATACATTAGGGTCATTTAAGCGACTCTTGGATAGGTACATGGATGATAGTAGTATGAAGGGTATGTAGGTTAAAGGTTCGGCACAACATCGTGGGCCGAAGGGCCTGTACTGTGCTGTACTGTTCTATGTTCTATGTTAAGCTTTTCTATTGCCAACTCTCAAAATACAGGGCCTTTCAGCTGCTGCGATTGCTTAAAATAAATGTGCCTTGCTTTGAAAATGTGGCAACAGCGATAACCTAACTTCGTTCAGTCAACCCATCTCAACAGATTCCTGCAGTTCCCAAAACTCACCAAACATACCAAGTCAGATTCAGCATGTCAGAATACAAATCCCCAGACATTACAGATGTTGTGACATTGTTGTCAACCGTGGTGCAATGGTAAACACTCCCTCCTTTGAAACAGGTGGTTATGGGCTCAAGTCCTACTCCAGAGACTAGAATACAAAAATTTAGGCTGACACCAATGTTCCCTCTAATTTTTCTTTGTTGTGCGCAGCCAGTTTATTGCACTGTGGTACATTCGAGATTGCTGCACAGCAACACGTGTGCAGTTCAGAAGCAACATTGGCTGACACTCCAGTGCAGTATTGAGTGAGTGCTGTCTTTCGAAAGATGTTAAACTAAGGCACCATCACCTGTCTCAGGTGGATGGAAAAGATCCCATGGCACTATTTCAAAGAGGAGTAGGAGAACCCTCACCGGATCGTCACCAATATTTATCCCTCAACAAACATCACAAACAGATTATCTGGTCATCACTTTTCTGTTTGTGACATGGCTGTATGCAAACTAGCTGCCACGTTTCCTACATTACAACAGTAACTACACCTTAAGAGTAGTTGCTTAGTAGTAGAGGACTTGAATATTGCTAAAAAAAAAAAGACATGCTTCTCGTTGAAATTTGGCATTCTTGCATCTGCCCTGATGAGTGCAAGACCAAAAGCTTCGACAGCGTGCCTCTTTTTTTCAGCAAACTTAGAAGTACTTAATTGGATGTAAAACAATGTGGGGTGTCCTGAGATTGTGAAAGCAAGTTCTTTTCTTTCCATCTATCATTTGACCATTGCATTTGTATAAAACAGTGACACAGCCATTCATGCATGAGCAGATTCATGATTTTTGAAAAAGGAGTGTGTCTACATAAAAACAAATTCTGCTTGTATACAAAAGGAGGGACAGTAACACACTTGAGTTGCTTTGCTGTGACCTGCAACATAGGTCAACATCAAAGCCATTGTGTGTGTGGCAAATGAGACTCTTTCAAGTTGAGTAGCAGTTGGATACACAAAAGAACCAACCTAAATGTAGCAACAGTAAGGTGCCCAGCAGAAACCAGCTCAAATGTAGCAGCAACTAGATACACAGCAGAATCAACTCAAATGTCAACATAAAGGGTGTTCATGTTTCCCACATGACACTCCCACCCTGAGAAATTAGACAGAACCAAAAGTCTATTTTTCTTCCTCTGCAAATCTAATTAAGAATTAATTGCCCAAGGTTTTCACATGATCTAACAACGAGTGGAGGATGAGCAGTGCAAGAGCACTCCTTCAAAATATTCTCTGAAGCAATATGAGTAATCAGTTTATAAAAACGTTACATAACATTACGCAGTCAAAATATATGAAAACATATATTCTTTGCTAAAAATGCACTTCTTAAAGCTACTGTATATTTATCATCAATGTTACTATGCAATTTTGGTACTTAGCCAAAGCTATCTTCTGGCATAATGCAAATTCCTGCTTTGGGGTTAAGTTTCAACAATGCAGCATTTTAAATGGAGTAGTAGAGGGAAGCAACTTTAAAAGCTATACTTCCATGTTGAGTGCATAAAACACATATGCAATTATTAGTTCACTGATTGGAAAAGGATTTGATGAAAGCTTCTCAATTTATGGCAATGGCAATGAATGTTCAAACCCACAAATGGCTCTGAACATGCCAATTTGAAAATAATCCAGAAAACAGCTATGCAAAAAATTAAGTGCTCCAATGCAGTGGCAAAATGCTAAGACGCAGGTTCGTGCCCATTATTCTACTTGACCAGATAGCAGGGGAATACCTGAAGCCGTTTTTATGCATGCAACACCTCATCACAGACCAATATCAGCAAAACCTGAAGACAGGGTCCCTGTCTGTCCTTCAGTTAGATAGTGTATGCCATGCCAAGATTCAACAAATAAAAGCTGATACTTTTTTTTAAAAAGACAACATCTGCACTAATTATAAATACAAAGATTACTTGAAAGCGACCTTATTCGATGCAGATGCATGAGCATAGGAGTCTGGGCTTGTGTAATTTCATTAGGAATCTAATTTTAACTGAGATGGGCATTTTAAGTGAGTAAATCTAGAAATCCATTGAGTTGAGTAAAAATTCATTCATGTACATCCAGTATAAGCTTTACTATATATTATGGTGGTTACAACTCAGCTAGTGAAAGATAAAACTGCAGTCTTCCAACTAACAGCATTTGTTCTATATCGGGGTTATAAATTAGGAAAAATTAAACATTTCCACATGTGGCTAGTGTTGAGAGAAAAGGCTAGAGTTAGGAATTACTTAAAAACACCTTAAATAAAATTACTAAAACTAACAATTTTGGCTCAGCACAAATTAAAATTAATTGCACTGCTTTATGAACCAATTTAACACCAATGTCTAAAGAGCGAATGTGTTAAAACAATTAAGAATTTAAAGAATTAACAGTTGCAAAAACTCAAGAGTATGCAAGTAACAAAGAGTGGAGAAGAGCAATACAGTAGATGGAATATATTTTGACTTTCAAAAGGCCTTCAATAGGGTAGACTCACAACCAAGGTCAGACAATGTGGGATCAGGGGACAGGTAGCAGAATGGATAGTCGCAAGCTGGTTACAAAACAGTAAACAGGAGTAGAGATTAAGAATAGCTACTCAAGACTGGCAAAAAGTTGGGAGGTTGTGTTCCACAGGAATCAGTGCAGGGACCACAGTTGTTCACAATTTTTATTAATGATTTGGACTCAGGAGTTGCAAATACAATTTGAAAATCCATGAGCAACAAATTGGGAGATGTAGTTAATACAAAAGGAAGAATGTGGCAAAATACGGGAAGATATTAATAAATTTGCAGAATGGTTGTGTAATTGGCAGATGAATTTTAATATAAGCATGTGTGAAATGGTGCATTTTGGAAGGAAAAATAAGATGCCACATACTGCTTGGATAATAAAGAGTTTGAATGGGGTAGAGGAGCAAAGTATCTGGGGGTACAGATGCACAAATCATTAAAAGTAGTGATGCAGGCAAGACCATGAAAAGAAAAGAAAATCAAACACCGGGGTTCATTTTGAGAGGAATAGAATTGAAAAGCAGAGAAGTTATACTCAGCTTGTATAGAACCTTGGTTAGACCACACGGAGTACCATACACAGTCTGATCTCCATGTTATATTAAAAAAAGGCACTGGAGAAGGTGCAAAAAAAAATTCACAGATGATACTGGAACGGAGAGGATGTACTTATCAGGAAAAGCTAAACATGTTGGGTCTCTTTTCATGAAAAAAAAAAGCTGAGGGGTGACCTGATTGAGGTCTTTAACATCTCAAAAGGGCTTGACCGGGTAGATGTAGAGATGTTCCCACTTGTGGAGAGTCCAAAACTAGACGGCATAAATATGGGTCACTAATAAATTCAATAGGAAATTCAGTAGAAATGTCTTTACTTAAGAATGCCAAACAAAGAGTAGTTAAGGCAAACAGTATGGATGCATTTAAGGGGAAGCTAGACAAGCACATGATGGAGAAAGGAATAGATTATGCTGATAGGGTGAGATGAAGTAGAGTGGGAGGAAGCTCAAGTGGAGCTTAGATGCTGGCATAGACCAGTTGGGTCAAACAGTCTGTTTCTGTGCTGTTCACGCGATGTAACTTGATGTATGGTTATAAATATTTTGTTTCTTTGATACGACTGCTGGAAATGCTATTCGCCTCAGCTGTCAACCAAGAAAGATCTCAACAGGTTTTAAATAGTAACAAATTCAGAGTTTGCATTTATTTGAGAGATGGCATATTATTACTGACTTTAAAGCATGCATCAAGAGCATTTGAGTTTTTCAGTTAAGAACTGAACTACCCAGACTGCTTGAAAATTTGATATTATTTATATGGTAACCAGAGGTAATTATTCTTAGGCTCGGTTTTCTTCAACTCTACTTCCAATTATTACAACCTACCATCGCCTTTTTAAAAAAAAAAATAAAATCGGCATTCATTAAACATTCCTCAAGAACATTCTTCTTCGTTGCTAAGGGTGTCAACTTCACTGGAATACAATTCTTTTGGTACTTCGATAAAGTAGTCATTTCTTCATTAGTGAGCCTTGGCAGCAAATGTTAAAAGGTTATTCTGCATCAGAGGACATCACAGCCAAACTGGAACATTCACTTGCCATCAGGGATTAAAAGATGCCAATTGGAAGCCAAAGCTCTGGCTGATTTTTTTCCTGACACCGCCTGCACAAACCAACTGCTATCCTGGCCAGGCTCTGCTTAATTCAGCTTAGTGGCGCTGACTACCCTTTATATCAAATACACAGATAAAGAAACTGAATGAGGACTGAAAGTTAACTGGCATTTTTTGTTTCAATATATGAAAATTTGGTTCTCTGAGGCTGTAGTCGCCAACATGTCCTATGTACACATGAACATACAAACATTACCTACAAAATAAAGCATTATTGGAAACATTTTATCCTAAACTGGGTATGAAGAAAACTGGGCTGCATCATTAAGCACTCCTTGGCCTGATACAACGTGGGCCGAAATAAACGTTCTCTACTTTGTCCAAGTACAAACTATTTATTACTACACAGAAACAAGTGGACCCAGCAATAACCTATGGCATACATCACTTCAAACCTTCATCCAATTTAGCCACACCCATTTACCTTACCACCCAATTACCATAATTCTGTTTTTTGTACAACCAACTCTCTATCTATGCTGCTCTAATTCCTCTAGTACCATACACCTGAATTTTGCTTCTAAATACCTTCTGAAAATGCATACACATTCACTTCATCTATTCAGCAGGTCACTAGATATTATTTTATCTCAAATAATGAATTCTAGGAGTTTGCCCACAACTGACTTTGGACTTAGCAGTTTATCTTTATTCTCATCTCCCTTCTTGAACAAGGATGCACCATTGCCTACTCTCCAGCCTCATAAGCACAACTGGTATATTTCAGGATTGAAATTACCAGAGCCTCAGCTATTTCCTCACCAATTTCTTTCAACTGTCTAGGATGCATACCATCAGAGCCTGGCAAATTATTCACCAGGTTCTGCTCATATTTTTCAGAATCAATTGCTTTTCTGTTAGCTCAATAAATTGTTCCATAACCTCTTAACACGCACCTATGTTCAGACTTGCACCATCATTTGCAAAAACAATGCAAAATATTTCAATACATCCATATTACCCACCACAATTAAGAGACCCTCCTTCATCCGTGAGCAATCCCCCCCTCTAATTATTCTCTAAGAAAAGCCTGCTTTATTTTCCTCTGAATGATCCACTTGCCTTTTTCCAGATATTGTTACAGCCCTTCTAACTTCCATTTTCACCTCTCCACTACACTTTCTATATTCATGATTATGTTTAGTAATGTTGGCCCAAGTTTCACGCCCCCCCCTACATTTAAAGTTTAGTTTCAATCTAGTTATCCCTTATACACTATCCTGTGATGCACCAGCTTTTCATAGTCAGAATATTTTGTAATAATTTGTACTTTCCATCTAATTTGAAGAGTACCCAATTCTAATCCATTTTTCTGTTTACCAACTTTTCTGCCCAGGTAATTTGAGCCAAAACCATTTCTAAGCCATCCTAAACGCTTCTTTCACCTCCCTGCAGCATTTTCTATATTCCTTGCAGTTATCTCTAGTACTGTTATCCCTAACTTTATCATATGCCTCCCTTTTAACTTAGTTTAATCTTCATCTATTTATCCATACTTTGATGCACTCAGTTTTTGAAAGTTATAACTGGTAAGGAGTTGGGAAAGAAAATACTTAAGGGATTAAAAAACTTTTAGTAATTTTTTCCCAGACCCAGTTTCCTCTTAAAAATTAGTAGCCTAACCACATACTCACAGACTCAGAAGATTCAGTTATGTGTGAATTCTGCTAACTACATAAGGCCAACCTACTTCAGACCTTCCCTTTGTTTTTAATTTCAGCCTCCCCCATTCACTTGCTTAAAATCTATTACACTTCTAATTTTTCCTAGTTCTAATGAAAAGTCATCAAATTGAAATATTGGGCTGAATTTTACCAGCTCGCCAAGACTGGCAGCAAGCTTCTAAGATGGCGGCCTGCATGTGCGGGCTTTACTCCACGGAGCCGCCGTGATATTATATGCAGCGGCTCATTTACATGGCCAGACGGACTGCCTCTCCTGATGAAGAGGGAGGGGGGGGGGGGGCGGGCAATCCGCCCCCGGCAACAGCAACCGGAGCCATTTTTAAAGGGCTTCCAGCCCTTACAATTCATTTCAATTTTTTCAAGACGCATTAGTTATTTTATTGAAAATTATTAAATAAATGGTCCCAGCCCCTCTCCCACCTCCCCCCAATAACATTACATTTTATTCCTTGTCCTCTTCCCCCCAATACTTCCCTTGTGCTCCCAACCTTCCCCCCCACAGTTAATAAACAATGACCTTTACCCCTTCCCAACACCCCCTAGATCAATCATAAACGTTTAACCTTGCTTTCCCCAACACCCCCCCATACCCCACCCACCCAGAAAACCTACCTGCTCCCCCTCCCAACCAGTGTTCAGCCGCCGATCTCCAAAAGGAGATCCGAAGGCCCAGGAGTCCTGGCAATTGACCGGAATATCGGAACGGGTTGGCCGGCAGCAGCAGGTCTGGCATTAATTCATTCATCATCATGCATTAACATATTTTAATTATGTTCCCATCGCCGAGTGGCAGGGGTGGCCACCACGAGGCCTCGCTGCCACCAGTAATATGGGGCCAGGCCTTCTTGGGCCTCTCCCGGAGTCATTTTCCGCCCCCCACCCCCCACTACCCCCAAAGTCGGGGGCCCAGTAAAATCCAGCCGATTAATTGTTTCTCTGTCCAGGAATGCTGCCTGCTGTGTATTTCCAGCATTTTCTGTCTTCATTTCAACTTTTTACAATTTATATAAATGACTTAGATGAAGGGACCAAAGGCATGGTTGCTAAATTTGCTGATGACTCGGTGGTAAAGATCATTTTCGAAGCAGCCATAATAAGCTGCATCTTGTAGATGATGCACACTGCTGCAACACAGCGCCGGTGGCGCAGGGAGTGAAGGTTTAAGTTGGTGGATGAGGTGTCGATCAAGCAGGCTGCTTTGTCCCAGATACCGTCAAGTTTAAGTGTTGTTGGAGCTGCACTCACCCAGGCAAGTGGAGAGTATTCCATCACCCTCCTAACTCATGTTCCAACTCGCACCAAATCCCGTTCACCCATCATCCCATCCTCTATTTTAAAATTGGCATCCTTGTTTTCAAATCTCTCCAAGGCCTCGCCCCTCCCCATCGCTAATCTCCTCCAGCCCCATATCCCTCCAAGATACTTGCTCTCCTCTATCTCTGGCCTCGAGTATCCCTGATTTTAATCGCTCCACCACTGGCGGCCATGATTGCAGATGCCTAGGCCCCAAGCTCTGGAATTCCCTCCCTAAACCTCGCTGCCACTACCTCACTTTCCTCCGTTAAGACACTCCTTAAAACCTACCTCTTTGACGAAGCCTTTACTCATCTGCCCTAATATCACTTTATGTGGCTTGGTGTCATTTTCTGTTTTATAATGCCCATGAAGCACCTTGGGACATTTTATTCCGTTAAAGGAGCTATATAAATGCAAGTTGTTATTTGTGCTTTGTAGAAAGGCTTGGGAAAGTCAGGAGGTGGCTTGCTTGCCACAGAATACCCAGCCTCCGACCTTAAAAAAGATTAAATAGTATTGAAGAAAAAGACTGTATTGAACAAGCTCCATTCAACAAAGCAAAGCAGAATGGCTTTGATCGATGAACCAATTTTATGAATTGTCAGAAGCTCCATCTGACCCAACATGGCATTTACAACATTACTTTTTGTTTGGCCCAGACAATGAGCCATTCTCACCAACCCAGAGCCATTTATTATATATAGGTATCGTCCTTCCAAGTGAAAGATAATCTGCTAAAAGTACTTGTTCAGCCTGGTTTGTCTGTCTCTGGCTAAACTTTCTGCAAAAAATACATAATGGCATGTTCTTTTTTAAAAATCAAAACTTCCTCCTCGTTCTCAGAAGTTACGACAGGAATTGTGCTTCTTTAAAAATTGCTGCAATGTTAACAGTCACTATGAATGTTTTAGAAACAAGATATCAGACAATGGATTTTGTTGGGATTAAAATGCAGGACCACCTTATGAATTGCTGGAGCAACTAAAAATTTGATTACCTCGTGCTGTTATAAGTAAATCCAATAGCAAAGATACTGCAGCACCCTATTTGGTCACTGCATGCAAATCAGGTGGTTTTGAGAAAGACTCAAATTTACAAATAGTGTCAATCCACCCATTCATAGCCATCTAAGTGACTTGTAGGAACCACCTAACCATCAAATCTCATTGGTCCTGGAGTCGCATTTCATTGGGTAATTCGCCCTGGTAACATTTCTCATTGATCCCTGCCAAGACTGTTCCTGTCAGTTATTTTTGATCTGCCATATATCGCTGACAGATCATACCCACAAACTGCATTACCAATTTTCAATCCAAGACCTGGCCTGCACCCTTCTTTCCCATTTGACTTTACCACACTGTACAAATGCCCTGCCCTATTCTCCAGACACTTACTTCATAGAACTGTTGGATTTACATATTTAAAATTATGCATTCGATTACACCACTTTTCATGGGGGAAAAAAGCAATACTTTCAAAATACAAACTAATTAGTTTGATACAGTAACTACTGATACATGTGTGAACTGTATAAACCAGCAAGATGTTTATTTGAGTGACACTGCAGGTGTTACATTATGTGCATGCGGCTGGTCTTGTCTGCCAGGCCTAAAATGCACAAACTGGAATTGAAATAGCAATGCATGAGACTTCCAACAGGAGGTTATAAGGGTCAAATTTAGCACTCCAATTCAACTCTGACATGCAACTTCCATGGATAGGATTATTTCAAGACAAATTCCAGAGACGTTCAACTTCCCACCTGTTTATACTTCAAATATATTTCATTCACAAGCATACTTTAAAATGATGCCAAAATGTAAATTCAAATCACATTCATCCATCAGTAGGCCATGTTACAATATCCAATGGAGAAATCCTTCAGCAGGTCAGTGATATAAATGGGAGAGCTTTACTGAATTTGACATTATGGGTGATTTGATCTTGAATTGAGGCAGCAGAACTTGGCATGAAACAAGACTTATATACAGTGTTTATTTCCTCCCGTTAAAATCTTATATCCAGTGTGTCAGAATATCAATTTTGTTTCCTGGGGAAATTACAAGTGTGCATTGCAATTTACTAGAAATTGACATAATAATCCAGTACCATATGGTGACATTACAGTGTCAGGTTGCACCATACTGCATTAATACTTTAAAACCAGCCCCTTTAGTGATAATGGCATGTTTAGTGGCACTACTGCACATCGGGCGTGCTGAATATGGACTTTTTCCTTAAATGCCCAATGTCAAAATTAAAAATTTAGTTACGTAAATAAAAGAGAAAGGGAACCATTGATCCCGAGCTCCTGCCCTCTTTATCACACCAAGGACTCACTGCAAGGACCGCGCGTTACCGTTGCAAACCTACGCGATTTAAAAAAATAGAAGGGAGGTCAAAACATAACAGTTGAGGGGAGCAGAAGAAAAGAACACAATATATATACACTTTTTAAAAAATTACAATTAAAAATAAAATCCCGCTGACAAAACACCGAGCCGCATTAACAAAAAACGCACACTGTGTCGCCATTTTGTGACTGCAATTCAAAAGGGAGTTTTAACTTATACACAGCGGTGGAAGAGCAGGCATTATATTTTTTTTTAAGGAAAAGGGCGAGCTTTTCCAAGAAATGATACCAACAGGTGGGGATTTTTTAAATTGCCAACAACTAAAATTTTTTTTAAATCTGTGAATTACAGGGAGAGAGAGAGGGAGGGGTGGGGGGAGGGGAGCTACCGATTTGAATGAGTGTGTGAAAGGCCGCGGAATGTGCGCGGTAATAACGTACCTGTACTGCGCAGCACCACCATGGGCAAATCCAAAGTAGTTACTGGTAGCCATTTTGGCATCTTCGCCGAGCCGGCCAGGCACTGAGCACCACGCGAAGCGCCCAAACAGACAAGAGGGAGAAGGGAGAGACCAGTAAAACATTATCAGAGCCCACAGATCACATCGTTCAGCTTCAGCAAACAGAACAAAAAAAAACTCTTTCTAATAAAGTCTTTAGCATTTTCCACTGGCCGCAAGCGGCACCATATTTTCACTTTTTTTAAAAAGGTTTTTTTTCCCTAAATTGCCAATTCCACTTACCGTACGTGAAAGAAACTACTGGGCATATAGGAATCATGGGGGTTTCTTTGAGCCACCAACCGCGACCTTTCACCTTTCGAGTGTGGAACCTGTGGAGAGAGACGTCACCGTCAGGAAAGCGCGAACTGCGCATGCGACACCGCCCCGCCGCCTGCTGGGAGTTGTAGTCCTTTACTTTGCACAGAACAACAACTTACATTTTAATTTTCAGAACAGAAATTATACAAGGAAAGGGCGACAACAAAACAACAAAGGGGGTTATTTTGTGCACTTTTTCATAACCAAACAAGCCACAAACATAAGAATTAGCAACATATTAAAAATATTTTGCAAGGAAAATCCAAACCTTATATCCAGGCCACAGAGAAAGAGAAGGAAGGTTGGTGCAGCAGTCAGATCCCCATTCGATGTTCTGGTCTGATTCCCTGCCCCCACTACAACAGAGATTTGAGAATATCAACTCACCGTTTTTTTTAATGAGATATATCTGTTAAAAAATAAAGATCCTCTTGTTTCTATGCGCCTGGCTATAAAAACAAGAACACGTAACAGCTGCTCGCTTCATTTCAATTGATTTGCAATCTGCTTCACAGCTTTTCTTCTCATCTGGTCTGTGCTGCCAATGGTCTGACCTTGGCAAGTATGCATCCTAACAATCTTAATCCAGTTCTGTCAAGTGTAATGCATAAGGCTCACACGTTGTCATCTCTTCTTACATACTCGTCCTATGATGACCGAGCACCCTGTTTGTGTCCCAGTTTCGCTGGCAGCATGACAATGCGCCAATAAATAATTTTGAGCAGTTTAGTTATCTATTTTTCCGAGGACAACAGCGCCACCACATTGGTCTTATTTCGGCAATGCCAAAACTGAAGTAATTAATTGCATATACTCTGGAAGGGTGGTGGTTTTGAGAAATTAAACTGAATAATAACTAATTATAACATTTGTATTATATATATATATAAATTCAGAGAGGTGATAATTGTTAGCTTCATGATTGGATTATTGTCACTGCTTGTGTGGGATTGAATTCATTTTTTTAAATTTCCAAAATATACTTTATTCATAAAAATCTGTAAAAATTACATTGCCAAACAGTTTCAAACAGCACCAAAAATACAAACATTGCAAGGGAGATCAGTTTCCTTCAATACAATCATGAGTTGCCTCACAACCCTTCCATTTCATTTGTCATGCCATTAACATTTTTACATTTTACAGCAAAGGAAAATTTTCCGATACAGTTCGAGGGGTTTCCCAGCCCCTCTGGTCAGCTTGGTGGGGGGACCTTACACTGTGGTCTTTCCCCATTGAGCCTTTCCTGCGGCTGTCCCAAGCTTTAGTGCGTCCATCAGCACGTAGTCCTGGACCTTGGAATGTGCCAGTCTGCAACATTCGGTCGTGGACAACTCTTTGCGCTGGCAGACCAGCAAGTTTCGGGCAGACCAAAGGACGGCTTTCACCGAATTGATAGTTGATGTTTGTCTCGGTGAGCGTCCCTGGGAACAGCCCATAGAGCACAGATTCCTGTGTTACAGAGCTGCTTGGGATGAACCGCGACAAAAACCACTGCATCTCTTTCCACACCTGCTTTGCAAAGACACATTCCAGGAGGAGGTGGGCAACCGTCTCTTCCCCACCACAGCCACCGCGGGGGGCATTGTGTGGAGGGGGCGAGACTTCGGGCGTGCAGGAAAGATCTGACGGGGAGGGCCCTTCTCACCACCAGCCAAGCTACATCTTGGTGCTTGTTTGAAAGTTCTGGTGATGAGGCATTCCGCCAAATGACTTTGGCGGTCTGCTCGGGGAAACATCCGACAGGATCCCCCGTCTCCTTTTCCCGTAGGGCCTTGAGGACATTCCGTGCAGACCACTGCCTGATGGATCAGTGGTCAAAGGTGTTTTCCCGCAGAAACTGCTCCACGAAGGATAGGTGGTACGGCAATGTGACCAGGCCCATCCTTCGCAATACCGGGGACAGATAGAACCTCAGCACGTAGTGACACTTGGAGTTTGCGTACTGGAGGTCTACACACAGCTTGATGCAGCCACACACGAAGGTGGTCATCAGGATGAGGGCCACGTTGGGTACATTTTTCCCGCCCTTATCCAGAGGTTTGAACATCATGTCCCTCCGGACCCGGTCCATTTTAGATCCCCAGATGAAGCGGAAAATGGCTCGGGTGACCGCCACAGCGCAGGAGTGGGGTATGGGCCAGACCTGCGCCACGTACAGCAACAACGTGAGCGCCTCGCACCTGATGACCAGGTTCTTACCCACAATGGAGAGAGATCGCTGCCCCCACATGCTCAACTTTTGTTGTACCTTGGCTACTCACTCCTCCCAGGTTTTGGTGCACGCCCTGGCCCTTCCGAACCATATCCCCAGCAACTTCAGGTAGTCTGACCTGACGGTGAAGGGGACAAAGGATCGGTCAGCCCAGTTCGATCTGGTCAGTGGGTAATGATTGCCGTTCCTCCGGCCTGGGTATTCTGCTGCGGGGAGATAACTTCACCATCTCCGAAGTTAAGGAGGTGGTGGGCGGTCGCCTCCTCGTAGCAGACGTAATGTACAACAACGCTCCGCTCCAGTTGATCAACGTGTATGCCCCGGTACAATGCAGCGAACGGCTGACCGTCTTCCAGCAGCTCCCACTGCTGTTGGTGACGTCCAGGCCGGTCATCCTAGGCGGTGACTTCAACTGCATCATCGATGCAGCTGGACGATCCAGCAGAGACGACAGCAAACTGGACGCTACGTCCAGATTCCTAATAGAAACAGTTAAAGATGCCAAACTGCACGATGTCTTCAGCAAACCTGCAGACGGAGCGCAGCGCAGATACACATGGTCAAGATCGGACGGGTCTGCCCGTTCCAGGATTGACTTCCTGTTTGTGTCCCATGCTGTCACGGTCGGATCCACCGACGTCAAGGCGGTGTTCTTCTCCGACCACTGCCTCTTACTGGCCGACTGTCACTTACAGGACGACCAGCGGGTTGGCAGAGGGATGTGGAAGCTCAATGCTACACCGCTGACCCCAGAGAGCGTTGAGGAACTCAAAAGGGATTACAAAGGTTGGAGGACTGTGAAACCCCTCTTTGAGTCTCCAGTTCACTGGTGGGAGGCGATCAAGGAGAACATCAAGAGGTTCTTCATCCACAAAGGTGTCCAGAGGGCGAGAGAGAGACAGAAGGAAATGTCCCGACTCCAGAAAAGTATGCAAAATCTGCTCCGGCTGCAGTCGATGGGGGTCGAGGTCAAGGAGGACCTCCAAGAGGTGAAGAGCCAGCAGGCTTCGCTCTTTGCCACGGAGGCCTCCAAGATCATCTTCCGGTCCAGAGTCCGCTCCATCGAGCAGGATGAGACGTGCTCGCGTTACATCTTCCAAAAGGTACACAGAGAGAGCTCTGTTATCAGCAGCCTGAAGGAAGAGGATGGCTCGGTAACATCTTCGCAGTCCGACATACTAAGGATTAGCAAATCCTTTTATGCTGGGCTGTATGATGCGAAGCCCACAGACAGTAGAGCCTCCCAGTCCTTCCTGTCATCTATCACAGAGGTCTTAGATGACAGCAGGAGGGAGAGACTGGACAAGCCGCTAACTCTGGATGAGCTGACAAAGGCCGTCGAGTCCTTCGAGACGAGTAAAACTCCCGGAAGCAACGGCTTACCGGTTGAGTTGTATTCGGCCCTGTGGCACTGGGTCGGCCCGGACCTGCTGGAAGTATACGAGAGTATGCTCCTGGCAGGAAGCATGTCAGAATCCATGAGGAAAGGCATCATCATCCTCATCTACAAGCGGAAGGGGGAGAGGGCAGAAATCAGACATTGGCGGCCCATCTCACTGCTTAATGTTGACTACAAGATTCTGTCCAAAGTCATAGCCAGTCGAGTTAAGTCTGCTCTGGAGTTGGTGATCCACCCTGATCAGACCTGTACTGAACCCAGCAGGAAGATCTCCGATAGCCTCGCGCTACTCAGGGATACGATCGCCTACATACGGGACAGGAAGGTGGACACCTGCCTCATCAGCCTGGACCAGGAGAAGGCTTTTGACAGGATATCACACACCTACATGATGGACGTGCTTTCCAAAATGGGGTTTGGGGAGGGAATCTGCAATTGGATCAAATTGCTCTACGCAAACATCAGTAGCGCAGTCTCAATCAATGGGAGGGAATCGGAAAGTTTCCCAATCCAATCTGGAGTCAGACAGGGCTGTCCTCTCTCCCCAGTCTTGTTTGTTTGCTGTATTGAACCCTTTGCTGAGTCTATTAGGAAGGATGCGAGCATAAGAGGGGTGACAATCCCAGGCAGCGGAGGCACTCAGGTGAAAACCTCCCTGTACATGGATGACGTCGCCGTTTTCTGCTCGGATCCGCTGTCCGTCCGCAGACTAAAGAGCATCTGCGACCAGTTCGAACTGGCCTCGGGAGCCAAAGTTAACCACGGCAAGAGCGAGGATTGAATTCACCATATCTGCCACTACTGCCTGTGGCTGCGGGTCCAACCTGAATCCTGCCTGCCTATCTAACTGCCTAGTGCCATTTTATTACCACCATTTCAGTGAGTGCAACCATGTCATGAAAGATGAGGCCAGTCAGGCCTTGCAAGAATGTCTTTCCTGTGCTCTCACTCACAAGACATTCATGGTAAATTTGAGGTTGAGGTTACCTTGGGGTTTTGTAAATGTTCATTCCATATGTTATTATTGGTTGAGAGAGAAGCAGAGTTGACGTTTCGGGTCACTGACCTGAAACGTGAACTCTGCTTCTCTCTCCACTGATGCTGCCAGACCTACTGAATATTTCCAGCATTTCTTGTTTTTATTTCAGATTTCCAGCATCTGCAGTATCTTGCTTTTATGTTATTATTGATTGCCCTTCTGGAACCAATGTCCCTGCTTTGTCAGAAATCTTTAAGTTCTTGTTATTTCCTGCCACCCACTTCCTGGTCTGTTCCTTCACTTCCTTCACCTCACTATTGGTGGCCATGCCACCACTCGTCTATCTAGGCATCTCATTCATAACAACTGGAATTCCCTCCCCAAACCTCTTTGCCCTCCATCTCTCTCTCCTTATTTGAGTCACTGATTAAAACCTACCTCTTTAGCCAAACCTGTGGTTACCTATCCCAATGCCTACTTCATTAACTCAGTGTCAATTTATGTGGAGAGCCATAGGATATTTTACTACATTAAATGTGCTATATAAATGTAATTTGTTGTTAGTCATACTCCTCTACCCTGCTCTCTGCATTACATTCCTCTCAATCTTCTACTTCAACCGGCACAAAAATCTCCCCCACCTTTATCAACTTTCCCACAATCTCCTATCAAGGCATCACTCCAAGATTAAGTGGCTAGGAGAAATCTTTACTCCATCCTCTACCCTGCTAATGACTAACCAGTGCCTATCTTTCTAATCTTCGACACAGCCACCGCACACTGCCAAGCTACACATTCTACCATGTACCCCTGATGGTAGTGTGGCACTCATCCCAGATCCTGCCTCCTTACTCCTTTGACACTTTTCCATCATCTACCTCACCATCTACCTCTTCTCCAACTTCTCTTTTCTGGTCCTCCGGCTATTTTCTCACTAAAATTCCATTCCTATAATACTCAATCTCTGCTCCAAGCCAACTGCTCAACCTCAGCAACATCAACTTGCAATTTTCTTGCCCCCTTCTCATTTTTTCAGCTATTCCATCCTCGCACAATCTCACAATTCCTACTCTCACCCACAACTACCCCTTCACCGTGTATCATGCGAGGTCTAAATGCTGCAAACTCTCAACCACCTGACATGACATGACCACCTTCATGGTGCAGCTCAACAGCTTTCCCTCCTCCAACATTAGTTCTCTCCAGATCCTTCACATTGCTCCATTCCTGTCATCCTCAGTGATAAAACAGCCATATCAAGACCTCAAAACTAAGGACTCCAGGCTTCAGAATTCTTGGAAAGAGACTGGCCTGGGTGTCTAGCACCAGATATGATTTGAACACACTAAGCACCATTGGTTCTAGCTCCTTACGGCCAAATCCTATTATAACTCAGGACCATTCTAGAAGGCAAGGACAGCCCAAACTTGTGGCCTACCCCATTTATTGCCTCCATTGGTATCTCTCTCCACCTCTTCTGATGTCAGTATGAAGAGGTGATCAACATCTTTCTGTTCAAATTTGAGTCGACCTAGATGCATGGCTTTGCCCTCTCTTTAGGCATGCTCACACACATACCAACCGACAATCTCTTCCTCATCCTCCACATCTACCCCTCCTTCCAGCCCCATTTCAATCTCATGCATAACAGTTCCCTCTGCTATATCCCAGTTTTTCTCTGCATATTTCTCAGTCGTTTCCCCATCCTCTCCCTCAGCATATCTATTTCCTCACTCCTGTCTCTTCCTCCCCAATTATATCTCTCTTGAATCATTCTTCCCAATTTATCTCTGCACTTTGTCTTTTAATTTCCATCTTTGTCTCTTATTCCCTGTAAGAATACCAATATGTTTTTACATTAATGTCATTTCTAACAAAGACAGGAACATAAAATTGGTTTAAATCATGTTTTTGAAAAGCCTGTCTTTTCCCCTCTATGATGTTGATAACATTGGAGTAGGATAAATTTCAGGACTGAGGACATTGCACTGAAAAGATAAGCACATATAAATAAATGTAATAGATGGAAAAATATTGAGCTTAAAGAATTATGATTGAAATGCATAGATTTTTAAAACACAGGCATTTGACCACAGTAGGGAATAATGTAAAAGAAGGAAATTACTGCAATATAAAAGGCAATACACTACTATGTGAGTATGCATCAAACGTTACTAACAAAGCTATGGCTCGGGGAAAGAAATGATAGGAAGTGAGAGTATGATGTGAAAAGGTATAGGGCCTCTCATCTCTGTTTGACAATTGGTTTAAACAACTGGGTGGTCATGAAACATCAGATGGTGTTGCATCAACAGGAAGCTGGCCATAAAGGAAATGATATAAAAAAGTGATAGAGTGTGTTTACTTAGAAAGAGACATTTGCTGCCTTCAAGACCCAATGGCATGAACAGGCTTGGAGAAGCCAGCTTCACAGATCCTCATTAAATCCACATAAATTTCAATATTCTGCTGTTAGTCAGCCTCTGTTAGTCTAATTCTGTACTGTTCTGTGTGGACTTTAGGGTTAATACTTTGTCAATAATAAATGAAGTGAATTATCAGACATAATGCTGTCTCTAGCTTTTCAAATCTGTTTAAAGGGTAAACTTATCAAACATTCCCCCCACAGCCATTTGTCTCATTCTCATCGCACTGAGTTACTTCTCTTTCTTTTGCTTCCCCAATTCATTTCCAAACTTAAATGCCCTCATTCTCCTTTTCTGTCTCTTTTACTCTTGCTCTACCTGTACCTCTACTCTTTCCCTCCTTGCTTTCATTCTGTGTCTCACCGTTTACCCTATAGCCATTTTAGCTAAACCTTTGCCAAATTTCTGCCCCTGTCTCCAACTCTGATAACATTTGCCTTATAAATGGCAGTTGGAGTTACTGTAAGAGACAGGTGGAACTGCGGAAGACTTTTGGCCCTTATGTTTCCTGGCTGTAACTTTCATCCATCTTTGAACAGCGAAGTAACAATCGTATGTGGGAAGGCAATCTTTATAAACAATTAGTTCTAAATCTATTTTATTCTTCAACCTCAATTAATTTAACTTCTACTTTATGACCTGAACCACATATTCTCTGATTCATTTTTTTCCTAAGGGTCATTTTATTGGATAATTTTATATGAATAATTATAGACAGCACTTTAACCACTTTTGTGGGACCTCATGGGGAGTTGTACGTTGGACATCTTGGAGAGTTAACAGTCAAACTTCTTTGTATCCTGGAGCAACAGGTATTTTAAGATAAACAGGATGGCTTTGAAATGTCATGAGAGAAAAACATGGATGTCTTCTACTTTTAGTGTCTGAGTGTTATATATGAGAAGTACATGTGCAAGGAAATAAGGGATAAAAATGACATCAGCCATGAGTAATTAAAGAATAACTTTAGTGGCTATGGTAATAACTCTAGGTAGAGAGATCCATTAACTATACTATGGAAAAATAACCGTTCATAAAGCCTATCCTTCAAAGAGTTTGAGAACAGTTGGGTCATAAAGTTTTGTTTGAGAGAAATAGCTTCGGAGTAAACAACTACAGCTGTTTACATGAATAAACTGTTTGCAAGCCATTCAGGAACAGATATGTCATGAGGTCTCATTTGTGACATGTACTTTTGATGTGGGAAAAATATGGTGTTAAAGGAGAATGGTTTTCAACAGTTCTTCAGAGGTCTCAAAAGATAGAACGAGAAACTGAAGGCCACTACTCTCTGTATTTAGATGGGCCGATCACTTATACTAGATACCAATAAAGTCTGTTCTATATACTCCCCCATCAAGTGTCTTGTACTCACCTGAAACACATTGTTGTGAACAAGAGAAGGAAGAAGGCTGACAGTTGAACGTTAACAACTTTTAAATAAAATTCTCTCTCATTAATGATAGGTTCTTGGGCTGAATACTATCATGTAATAAATTGAAATCCCCCTGCATGAGCAAATAGGTAAATACAACTTTGATTTTAGAACTTTATTGTACTTTTTTTAGATGTGGATTGAAAATATAAGTATTTGCAATCAGTTGATTGAAGTTGCCTGAAGTCTTCGCTTTCTGACTGCCTCCTGTAGCTGGCAACAGTGGAGTCAACTGGTAGAAGCTGCTTGAAGACCTAGCTTTGCCAAAAATCAGAAAAGCTTTTAAGTCAGTTATTAATAGTTGATTGGTAGTACTGAACTTGAGTATTGCTGAAAATAGAGACATGTTGGCGAAGTTTTTCGTCTTGCACTCATCAGGACAATCCACAAGAATGCCAATGTAAGGGAAAACAACAACTTTATACTGTACGAGAAGAGAATGCTGATTGGTTGGCAAGTGAACTCTGATTGGTAGAGGCGTTGCGATGGAGAATGCACCAGTTTGTGGTGACTGACGGTTAACTGCCAAGCTTTGTTTGAAATTTAAACCAGGCAGCTTGACTCTGATTGGTCAGGGCATTGCCCTGAGGAATAAACCAGCAAATGGTTGTCAGTTACTTTGTTTAGCTAAAACAGGCACAATGCTTGTACATGTTCTTTCTGTCTGCAAAGAACAGGGCCCTGTGCATTAATATATGTAGCTTCCAGTACGCACAAATGCGCCATACTGCGAGCCCAACTGACAATCTTAAATTGGTTGTCAGCGTAATTCTTAGCATACTGAGGATTATTTCGCAAATGTTGTTCAATCGCGGAATCACATCTAATGTTGGACACTGTGTTTTGAGTTTTGCAAGCACAGACTGGTTGGCTATGGCCTGTACCTTGCCTGTTGCGAACAGCAGAAGGGACATGTTGTTTTATACGATCTGCCAGTCTTTGGGACGTACGGTCTACATACCTAGCATCACACTGGCATTATAATTCTCTCCAGCTATAATCAAACAAAAGATGGTCACCAATGGTTCACTAATGTCCTTTAGGGAAAGAAATCTGCTGTCCTTACCTGGTCTGGCCTACATGTGACTCCAGACCCACAGCAATGTGGTTGACTCTTACATGCTGTCTGAAATGGCCAAGCAAGCCACCCAGTTGTATCTAACCACTATGAAGTCAATAAAAAGGAATGAAACTGGACGGACCACCCGGCATTGACCTAGGCACCGGAAAAAATGACGGCAAACCCAGCCCTGTCGACCCTGCAAAGTCCTCCTTACTAACATCTGGGGTCTTGTGCCAAAGTTGGGAGAGCTGTCCCACAGACTAATCAAGCAATAGCCTGACATAGTCATACTCACGGAATCATACCTTACAGCCAATGTCCCAGACACTGCCATCACCATCCCCGGGTATGTCCTGCCCCACCGGCAGGACAGGTGGCACAGTGGTCTACAGTAGGGAGGGAGTTGCCCTGGGAGTCCTCAACATCGACTCTGGACCCCATGAAGTCTCCTGGCATCAGGTCAAACATGGGCAAGGAAACCTCCTGCTGATTACCACCTACTGCCCCCCCTCAGCTGATGACTCCATACTCCTCCATATTGAACAGCACTTGGAGGAAGCACTTAGGGTGGCAAGGGCACAGAATGTACTCTGGGTGGGTGACTTCAATGTCCATCACCAGGAGTGGCTCGGTAACACCACTACTGACCGAGCTGGCCAAGTCCTAAAGGACATAGCTGCTAGACTGGGTATGCGGCAGGTGGTGAGAGAACCAAAAAGAGGAGAAAACATACTTGACCACGTTCTCACCAATCTGCTTGCCGCAGATGCATCTGTCCATGACAGTATTGGTAGGAGTGACCACCGCACAGTCCTTGTGGAGAAGAAGTCCCGCCTTCACATTGAGGATACCCTCCTTCGTGTTGTGTGGCACTACCACCGTGCTAAATAGGATAGATTTCGAATAGATCTAGCAATGCAAAACTGGGCATCCATGAGGTGCTGTGGGCCATCAGCAGCAGCAGAATTGTACTCAACCACAATCTGTAACCTTATGGCCCAGCATATCCCCCACTCCACCATTTACATCACGCCAGGAGACCAACCTTGGTTCAATGAAGAGTACAGAAGGGCATGCCAGGAGCAGCACCGGGCATACCTCAAAATGAGGTGTCAACCTGGTCAAGCTACAACACAGGACTATCTGCGTGCCAAACTGTGTAAGCAGCATGCGATAGACAGAGCTAAGCGATCCCATAACCAACGGATCAGATCTAAGCTCTGCAGTCCTGCCACATCCAGCTGCCCAACCATCTTCAGCTGCTTGATCCATGACCTTCCTTCTTTCACAAGGTCAGAAGTGGGGATGTTCACTGATGATTGCACAATGTTCAGCACCATTCCCGACTCCTCAGATACTGAAGCAGTCCATGTAGAAATGCAGCAAGACCTGGACAGTATCCAGGCTTGGGCTGATAAGTGGCAAGTAACATTCGCGCCACACAAGTGGCAGGCAATGACCATCTCCAACAAGAGAGAATCTAACCATCTCCCCTTGACATTCAATGGCATTACCATCGCTGAATCCCCCACTATCAACATCCTAGGGGCTACCATTGACCAGAAATTGAACTGGAGTAGCCATATCAATACCATGGCTACAAGAGCAGGTCAGAGGCTAGGAATCCTACGGCGAGTAACTCACCTCCTGACTGCTCAAAGCCTGTCCACCATCTACAAGGCACAAGTCAGGAATGTGATGGAATACTCTCCACTTGCCTGGATGGGTGCAGCTCCAACAACACTCAAGAAGCTCGACACCATCCAGGACAAAGCAACCCGCTTGATTGGCACCCCATCCACAAACATTCACTCCCTCCACCACTGACGCACAGTGGCAGTTGTGTGTACCATCTACAAGTTGCACTGCAGCAACGCACCAAGGCTCCTTCGACAGCACCTTCCAAACCCGCAACCTCTACCAACCCAAAGGACAAGGGCAGCAAATACATGGGAACACCACCACCTGCAAGTACCCCTCCAAGTCACACACCATCCTGATTTGGAACTATATCGCCGTTCCTTCACTGTTGCTGGGTCAAAATCTTGGAACTCCCTTCCTAACAGCACTGTGGGTGTACCTACCCCACATGGACTGCAGCGGTTCAAGAAGGCAGCTCACCACGACCTTCTCAAGGGAAATTAGGGATGGGCAATAAATGCTGGCCTGGCCAGCGACGCCCACATCCCATGCATGAATTAAAAAGAAGTACTGCATGGAATACTTCATACATCCAGTGCTCAGTTTAATAATTGCCCAATTTTTGATGTGGCATGGCAACAAACAGCACAGCTGTTTGCTAGACTTGCCTATGCCCATTTAATGTTGACAATATTTCACCTTGCATAAAGGTGGAAGTGCGAGAATGAAAAAGTGTGGCATCTGGGATATTAGTGAACAGGGCAAATAACTGTGTATCTCCTTAACCAATCAAATTGAAGTATTGTGAAATTAACAGCATGATGACTGACAAGCAAGTGTAAATTAGAATTGGTGAATCAATGTAAAATCAAGTACAGAAAGAGAAATAAAGAGAGGGCAAGAAAGATTGGATTAAGAAAGAGAAAAAACAAAGAAAAAGTTAAAAAAAATTAAATCTCCAACAACAATTAAAATCAGAAAAAAAAGACACCACACTTTTAGTAGTTAATTTTCAATGTCAAACAGGTTGGCTGGTAGTAATTAGCACTTCTTCTTTGGTACTCTGCCTTTCAGCAGGTTCTTGCCCCATTCTTACATCTGCCTGTCAATGACTTGTTTCTTCAGATATTCATTTTGTCCTTCCTTCATCATATCTAGCTTTGCTAGTCTCTTCCTTCCTCATTGTCTTTACCCTCCATTCTATCTTCAATCACTTATTAACACTTCTCATGTCATTAAAGGGAAACTTTAAGATTTGAAGTGACGGCTTAACTTCCGATGGCAAGTTTACTTTGTATCTACCATTTCCCAAGTACAGGAATTTCACACTACTGAATGCATTTGAATGGAGTGTCAAGAAAACACAATATGCCAAATGAGAAATATTAATTCGTCGGTTGGAAACTTACATTAAACTTTAAAAGAAAAAAAATCCTGCAGTTAACTTTTTAAAAAACTGACAATCAAGATGGCCACTGCAATTTGCATCTGAAATACGAGGGGAACAAATTAGAGACACAAGTCTAACAAGAAGCCCAGCCAGGACAATGCTTTGGCTAACTGAATAGATGATCCAGATCACCCTTGTTAGCGAGATATTCAAAGCCATCTCGAGGCATTCATGAGTGGAGACATCCCTTAGGGGGAGAGGAAACAGTGACAACACCACCTGAGCGAGGTTTTTGGCTTTTAGACTTTGGACCTCATTAAAAACAAAGGGGACTGAGAGAACCATGTGACTGTCTCCCCAGGCTGTGTAAAACTGGGAGTTTTGTTACACACAGGCAGGCAGTAACTGAGACTGCAACAGCAGAGAAGGCTTTGTGCCTCCCTTTCTCTCTCTCTCTGTCTCTCCGTCTCTGGAAAATATCAAGTTTGAACACCGTCTGCGACTGTGGACCCTCCAATCCTACAGATTACTACAGAGACCAGGGGAAGAGAGCCACCTACAATGCTGCCTCCAAGAAAACCCTGAGCCAAGCAGGTTAGCCATAAAGTTGACTTTGACTAGGGAAAGACTTGTATTTATTTTGGGCTTTAATCGTGTGTGTGTGTGTGTGTGTGTGTGTGTGTGTGTGTGTGTGTGTGTGTGTGTGTGTGTGTGTGTGTGTGTGTGTGTGTGTGTGTGTGTGTGTGTGTGTGTGTGTGTGTGTGTGTGAGATTCATGTGTGAATGCGTAGCGTTTTAAAATTATTTTTATTATTTTTAAATTGGGTTTAAATTCTTAAGTATAATAAACTTACCTCTTTCTTGTTGAAACTCAAGAAAACCTGTCTGATTGTTTTTTTCACAATTACATTGAAATTAATAGGTAAAAGTGCCAGTATTTTCCTCAGCCAGGGTGAAGTAAGTTGGGATAGGTTAAAGGCCCTATCTATTGCAGAGTTGAGGAATGTAGCTGGATAGTTAGGGATTACTTTCCGTTCAAAAACTAAGAAATCCAAATTCCTAAGACTTGTGACCAACCATTTTTCACTTGAACCTGAAGATTCAGAGACAGGGTTAGAGTCAGAAACAGACAGGATAATGTTAGCTAAAACACAATTAGAACAGGGGAGACTCTAGAATTAGAATTCCAGAGAAAAAGAACAGAGTGAGTGTCAAGAAAGGGAAAAAGAGAGAGCTTTCCAGCAGGAGAAGGAGGAAAGAGAGCTAAGGTGGCTTGAATTAACTAGGGGAAGACCCAGTACATCCAGTGAAGGCATGGCTAGTGAGGAAGCTACCCCTAGCTCAAGACCATGTGCTGAGCTCCTATAGTTCTCCCAGTTGATTCCAAAATTCATGAGGGGGATGTGGAAGCATTTTTTGTCACTTTTGAAAAGCTTGCAAGACAGCTGAAATGGCGGGCAGAGAGCTGGACGCTGTTGTTACAAAGCAAGCTAACAGTAAAAGTCCATGAGGTTTATTCACTGTTGCCAGATGGAAGTCCATCGGATTATAAAATGACTAAAAATGTTATCCTGGGGGCATATGAGCTAGTACCGGAAGCATACCGCCAGAAATTCCGAACCCTCCGAAAGCAGTCTGACCAAACTTACCTCGAGTTTGTAAGAATTAAGCAGCTTGCATTTGACCAGTGAGTAAGGGCACTTAAGGTACAGCCCACATATGAAAACCTCAGAGAGGTGATTCTTCTTGAGTTTAAAAACTCACTTCCCCTTTCCATTAAAACCCATGTAAAGGAACAAAAGTTCATAGAGCCAGGTAAACCACAATTCTGGCTGATGAATTTACCCTTGTACACAAGCCCTTACCCCAAGGGAAACCCTTCCCTAGTCACCCCAACAACCCCGAAAAAGGATAAAAGGTGGGAGGGTGAAAGGAGCCCGAAAAGCCCTGGGTGAGAACAGAATGATGGACACACCGGGGGCCCTCCTCAAGCTAAAAAAGACATTACTGAGAGCAGGAGCGATACCCAAAGACCTGTGTGTTTCCATTGCAACAAGGCAGGTCACCTTCGAGCTGATTGCTGGAAATTATGGGGAAAACCTGTAGGATTAATCAGGGCACACAAGACCAGTGCAGGAGAAGGGGCCCTGATGGTAAGCACAGCAGGGAAGGCTTTAACTGCATTGGTAAGACCGAGTAAACATACCACTGTGAGTGCAGGAAAAATTAAGAAAATCCCTGAATGTTACCAGGATTTTGTTTACCAAGGAAAAGTGACCCCATACTCCTCAAATGGAACAAGCAAGCCGATAGTCATGCCACCAAATCCCTCCTGCTGGGAAAAGGCATGACCTTTCCCCCAGAGAGTGCAGTGAATGCGAGAATGTTAATGAATGGTATCGGAGGGCGGTGTATGCCCATACATTTATAGTAGGTGCACTTCGAGTGTGACCTAGTTTCAGGACCAGTAACAGTGGGCATTGTCCCTAGTTTACCTGTGGACGGGGCTGACCTGAAACTGGGTAATGATCTGGTAGCTTCCCCAGTAGTTTTAGAGAGACCAAAAGAGGTCAGGACACAGAGCAGTTACAGGAGAAGGTCCCTGGCATTTTCCCTGACTGTGTGGTGACTCAGTCCATGGCCAAATATGCTCCATCAGAGGAGGCTGAACTGGCACTGCAGACAGATAACCCTACTGTCTGGTTATCTGAAACCTTCTTTGGGAAGTTAGAGGCGTCAAAGGATGGGTTAAACAGATCTTCCCCAGTTGAGGCTCAGCAAACCGACCCAGTATTAAAGAAGTTAGCACAGACTGCCCAAACCGAAACTGAAGCAGAGTCTCAGACTGCTACCATTTAAAGAATGAGGTGCTGATGAGGAAATGAAGACCTCCTCACAGACCTGCGGACAAAGAGTGCACTGTGGTTCACCAGATAGTGGTGCCACTGAGGTACTATAAAGAAATACTAAGAATGGCCTACAAACTTCCAATGGCCGGACATGTCGATGTATGTAAATTCCGAGGCCACGTAAGTCAGCATTTTGACGGCCAAAACGCCACAAAAATGTGGTGGTAAAACTTGCCATACATGCCAGGTAGTGGGGAAGCCCCAACCTGCAATAAAACCTGCACCCCTAATTCCCATACTGGCTTTTGGGGAACCCTTCAGCAGAGTGCTAATAGATTTTGTGGGACCTCTGCCGAAAACAAAAGGGGACAGACAAGCACAGGTCTGTCGGACAGTTAGAGAGGAAGGGAATGAAAAGGACAGTGAGGACAGGTTAGAGGAGGGCTGGGAGGATTCCCAACTGGAACCACCTACCAACCCTGAAATGTTGGGAAAATTAGAATCCCACACTCCTACTTAAACGCAGGCTAAGGAGGCACCCTACCTAGGCTGCTAATAGCATTTACAGAAATCTGGACAAGGAAACTTCGCAAAAAGGCAAATTGTTATGACCGGGTGATAAAGCGGTCTCAGGCTCCCCTCTGGCCCCTTTCCTGGTTTGTTCGTAACAGGGTTTAACTTTTAAAACACAGTGTTTTAGCTTAACACCTCAGTGTGTCCTTACTCACTGCTCTCTAAGTGTAATTGTAAATGAACCAACCAGACGGGCTTTCTTAAGTTTAAACAAGAAAGTTGTAAGATGTAACACTCTAACTCAGTTAAAGTCACTAAAAACACACGACGCTACTATGCTAGCATGCATACGCAATAAACACACACACACAAATAGATACAGAAGGGGAGAAAGAATAAAGGAGTAGTTGGAGTAGTGAATGGAATTCAGTTACTGTCTTTATTTTGGATGTAGTTAACTTGATTGGAGTTAAGTCCTGCAGTTCTCGCTGGGGCCCAGTGGATACTTTCAAAGTTGTTTCGCTGGTACCAGAAGGCTGAAGAGGTTTTCTGCCTTCAGGCTTAAGTTACTTCCATGGGTCCCTGGAACTTTGCTTGAGAGAGAGAGACAGGGAGAGAGTGGTCCTTTCTTCTTGAAGTTCAATTGCAGTTTGCCCTTTCTGTGTGGCACAATTCAAAAAGTCCCCAGGTTGGTCAGCAGGTTAATCATGTGACCAACCCTTTGTTTGAAACAGCATCATCGGTGAGGATTGTTGATTCAAAGGTTCTCCAGTCACACTCAGTTGGGGGGGTGGGGGGTGGAGTGCTGGCTCTTACACAGACAATGGCTCGCAATGTCATTTGATCAGCACTATTGACAAAATCCATCTCGCTAACTCAATCAGTGATCACTCCCCTTGTCTCTCTATTCAACTGTCTCTCAGAATGCAAATGTGCAGTCATGTTCAAACAAGTCTTTTAAACAAGTTATGTTCAATATCCAGTAAAGTTCAAATAGTGTTCCATACGACAAAAGTAATATGTTTCCATTTGGCCGATATGGTTTTCGTCACATAAATGAACAATGTGGACGATGACTCACCTAGTTGAAGTGCCACAGTGAAAGTTGGACAGACACCTGCGAGCAGGAATGCCCCAGAGGATATGGGGCAGATTAGCAAAGAGACCCTCCCCACAGTAAAGGGAAAAAGGAAAGAAAAATGTCCTGAAGTAAACAGCACTTGTGTGACTCACCAGAAAATTAAAAGTGAGGTCAGTGTGGATCTATACGCTGAAGAATCCAATGATCAGGTCCCAAACCCAAAGCTAATCAAACCCAGCAATTTCAATTCAGAATTCAGCTAGGACAAGGGCTCAGAGGAAATCTCATACTCCTCAGGGGCTAAAAACAAATTCATTACCCACTGCCACTATAGGGAGAAAAATTATAAAGGTGCTGGAACCTGAATGGTTAAAGCCACGTGTTGTAAAAACAGCAGTTGAGGGGTTAAAGCGTGTACATACAGGAGAACTTGCCTTAAACAACAATGGAAATTTGCAAACCCCATGCTTCACCAACAATCACATGTTTATTGAGATGCACATCCCCAGGGTATTACAAATTGATACCAGAGAAACATTAACCCCTTTGATGACACATAAACATCCCAGACAAACTCCAATAATAAAGTAAATCAGCATAGCTGTTGCAGACAAAGCCAGCTGCAGCAATTCTAAGATTAATGAGTGAATTTGAGCAGTAGGTGTATGTATGTATGTGTTTTTCTCTTTTTTTTCCACAACTAATAAAATGTTCCTATCATCACATTTCATTTCGCGTAGTGTAGAGTTGTCAAGAAAACACAATATGCCAAATGAGAAATATTAATTAATCGCTTGGAAACTTAAATTAAACTTGTAATGGAAAAATATCCGACAGTTAACATTTTTTTAAAAACTGACAACAAAGATGGCCACAGCAGTTTGCATCTGAAATACCAGGAGATCGAATTGGAGACTCAAGTCCAACAAGAAGCCCAGCCAGGACAATGCTTTGGCTAACTGTATAGATTATCCAGATCACCCTCATTAGCGGGACATTCAAAGCCCTCGCGAGGCATTCATGAGTAGAGATGTCCTTCCAGGGGGCAAACACTGATAATGCCACCTGAGAGAGGTTTTGGGCTTTTAGACTTTGGACCTCATTAAAAAAAACAAGTGACTCCTGACAACGCAGCGGTCCGCTGATGTTATCAGAGTGCTCCAAGCTGTGCACATGCGAGGAGCGGTGTACAATTGGCTGAGAGGAAGGGGAGCAGTGGCAAGTTCTGGAGTGAGCAGCTGAGGGAGGGGGGCAAATGGTGAGGCTGTAGCGAGTGCTTAAGGGAAGGCAGCGGGGAACCAGCAGTGAAAAGACGAGCGCAGGAGGGACCAATTTTAATTTAGAGATACAGCACTGAAACAGGCCCTTCGGCCCACCAAGTCTGTGCCGACCAACAACCACCCATTTATACTAACCCTACAGTAATCCCATATTCCGACCACCTACCTACACTAGGGGCAATTTGCAATGGCCAATTTACCTATCACCTGCAAGTTTCTGGCTGTGGGAGGAAACTGGAGCACCCGGCGAAAACCCACGCAGGTCACAAGGAAAACTTGCAAACTCCGCACAGGCAGTACCCAGAATTGAACCCGGATCCCTGGAGCTGTGAGGCTGCGGTCCTAACCACTGTGCCATTGTGCCGCCCAAAGAGAGAAGCACAATGGCAGGAGGGAGCGGGGGACTGTTGGGGGTGGGATGGAAGTGGCAATGAGAGCCATTGAGGGGATTTTCGGGTTGAAGTTGTTTTTCTGCAATAAATTGAGCAGAGCCATCTTTAATCCTGGCAGCTGCCTGAACATCACAAACAGTGACGTTTCAGTGGAAGAGGCTGCATTTGCGCATGTGCTTGTATTGCGCCACCTAGTGGTTGTGTTGTCAGCAAACGCAGCCTAAAAACAAAAGGAATTGAGAGAACCATGTGACCATCTCCCCAGGCTATATAAAACTAGGAGTTTTGTTACACACAAAAGACAGGCAGTAACTGAGACTGCAGCAGCAGGGAAAGCTGTGTGCCTCCCTGTCTCTCTCTCTCTCTCCAGAAAACATCAAATGTGAAACTGTCTGTGACTAAGGACCCTCCAAACCTACAGGTTGCTACAGAGACCAGGGGAAAAGAGCCACCTACAATTCTGCCTTCAAGAAAAAGCTGAGCCAAGCAGGCTAGCCACAAAGTGCACTTTGACCAGGCAAAGACTTCAAGAATACAACTCCAGCTGGAAGACCACCAAATCATCCAACCTCAGACTGTGTATTTAACTTTTATTTATTCTGGACTTTATTCCAACCGAGAAACCTACTTTCCACTCTGCAATCTATTTGTGTGTGTGTGTGATTTTTGTGTGAATGTGTCTGTGAACGTGTAACTTTTTTAAATTATTTTTAAATCAGGTTTAGATTGTTAGGTATAATAAACTTACCTGTTTCTTGCTTAAACTCAAGAAAGCCTGTTTGATTGGTTCTTTCACGATCACATTAAAGATAAAAGGTAAAATACTCACTGAGGTGGTAAGCACAACCACTGTTTAAAAAGGAATAAATCCTGTTGTGGTCAAACAAGAGGAAGAACAAGAAAGGCGACTGTGACCCCCTCCTCACCTGACCATAACAGGAGAGACAGACAGTGAAATGCCATTTTCATAAAGCTAGTGGTACATCTAATACAGCAACTAATACTTGGCTAAGTGATCCCAAACCAACTGATCAGATCTAAGATCTGTTCTAATGAAAGGTCACTGACCTAAAACGTTAACTCTGCTTCTCCCTCCACAGATGCTGCCAGATCTGCTGAGTATTTCCAGTACTTTCTGTAAATGGTGGTGGACAATTAAACAGAAGGAGGAGGTTCCACAGATATCCCCATCCTCAATGATGGGGGAGCCTAATATCAGTGCAACAGACAAGACGGAAGCATTTGCATCCATCTTCAGCCAGAAGTGCTGAATGGATGATCCATCTCAGCGTCCTCTTGAGATCCCCATCATCACAGGTGCCAGACTTTAGCCAATCCGATTCACTCCACGTGATATCAAGAAATGACTGAAGGCACAGGATACTGCAAAGTCTATAGGCCCTGACAACATTCTGGCAATAGTACTGAAGACTTGTGCTCCAGAACTTGCTGTGCCCCTCGCCAAGCAGTTCCAGTACAGCTACAACACTGGCATCTACCCTGAAATGTGGAAAATTTCCCAAGTATGTCCTGTACACAAAAGCAGGACAAATCCAAACCTGCCAATTACTGCCCTATCAGTCTACTCTCGATCACCAGCAAAGTGATGGAAGGGGTCATCGACAATGCTGTCAAATGTCAATTATTCAGCAATAACCTGCTCACTGACACTCAGTTTGGGTTCCGCCAGGGCCACAACTCCTGAACTCATTACAGTCTTTGTTCAAACATGGACAAAAGAGCTGAACTCAAGAGGTGAGGTGAGAGTGACTGCCCTTGACATCAAGGCAGCATTTGACCGAGTATGGCATCAAGGAGCCCTAGCACAATTATAGTCAATGGGAATCAGGGGAAAGCTCTCCGCTGGTTAGAGTCATACCTAGCACAAAGGAAGATCGTTGTGGTTTTTGGAGGTCAATCATCTCAGTCCAAGTACATCACTGCAGGAGTTCCTCAGGGTAGTGTCCTAGGTCCAACCATCTTCAGCTGCTTCATCAATGACCTTCCCTCCATCATAAGATCATGGGGATGTTTGCTGATGATTACACAATTCTCAGCACCATTCACGACTCCTCAAATAATGAAGCAGCCTGTGTCCATATGCAGCAAGACCTGGACAACATCCAGGTTTGGACTGATAAGTGGCAAGTAACATTTGCATCACAAAAGTGTCAGGCACTGACCATCTCAAACAAGAGAGAATCTAACCATCCCCACTTGATGTTCAATGGCATTACCATCACTGAATTCCCCACTATCAACATCCTGAGAGTTACCATTGACCAGAAACTGAACTGGAGTAGCCATATAAATACCATGGCTACAAGAGGAGGTCAGAGGCTAGGAATCCTGCGGCGAGTAACTCATCTTCTGACTCCCCAAAGCCTGTCCACCATCGACAAGGCACAAGTCAGGAGTGTAATGGAATACTGTCCACTTGCCTGGATGGGTGCAGTTCCAACAACACTCAAGAAGCTCAACACCATCCAGGATAAAGCAGCTCCCTTGATTGGCACCCCTTCCACCACCTTCAACATTCACTCCCTCCACCTCCAATGAACAGTGGCAGCAATGTGTAGCATATACAAGATGCATTGCAGCAACTCACCAAGGCTCCTTCAACAGCAGCTTCCAAACCTGCGACCTCTGCCAGCTAAAAGGACAAGAGCAGCAGATGTATGGGAACACCACCACCTGCAAGTTCCCATCCAAGTCACACACCATCCTGACTTGGAACTATATCGCCATTCCTTCACTGTTGTTGAGTGAATATCCTGGAACTCCCTTCCTAACAGCACTGTTGGTACACCTACACCCCAAGGACTGCAGCAGCTCACCACCACCTTCTCAAGGACAATTAGGGATGGGCAATAAATGCTGGCCTAACCAGCGACGCCGATAATCCATGAGCGAATAAAAAAAAACTTTTGGCTTTCCTTGTTTAATTGCGCATCTGCCTCGCCTGAAGTTGCTGTGGCATTTGCACATAAACAACAAGCCTCGCCATTTCTTTGACAGCAAATTTTGGGCCAATGTGTTTGATTAGTGCTGTAGTAAGATGTGGTCAACTTTGCATTTGTTTTGGCATTTGTCCATTTGTCTCCTTTGGGGATGTCAGCAGTATTAATCACTAACTTGAAGCTGAGGGAAATAAAATATATCTTCAGGTAGAAGACATGGTTTTTATTAAGATCAGGAGGAAGCCTGCAGAATATTTTTTATTCCTTCATGGGATGTGAGCGTCGCTGACAAGGGCAACGTTTATTGCCCATTCCTAATTGATCTTGAGAAGGTGGTGATGAGCCACCATCTTGAACCGTTGCAGTTCATGTGGTGTTAGGGAGTGGTTCCAGTATTTTGATCCAGTGACAGTGAAGGAACAGTGATTTAATTCCAAGTCAGGATGGTGTGTTGCTTGGAGGGAGCTTGCAGGTGGTGGTGTTCCCATGCATCTGCTGCCCTTGTTCCTCTAGGTGGTAGAGGTTGCAGATTTGGAAGGTGCTGTCGAAGGAGCCTTTGCAAGTTTCTGCAGTACATCTTGCATATGGTACACACAGCTGCCACTGTGTGCCAGTGGTGGAGGGAGTGAAAGTTTAAGGTGGTGGATGGGCTGCTGATCAAATGGCCTGCATTGTCCTGGATGACAGGTTCAGGGAAAGAGAAACAGACCTGCTGAAAGGTCACTGACCTGAAACGTGAATCTGTTTCTCTCTCCACAGATGCTGCCAGAGCTGCTGAGTATTTCCAGCACTTTCTGTTTTTATTTCAGATTTCCAGTATCCACAGTATTTTGCTTTTATATTATTGTCCTGGATGGTGTTGTGCTTCTTGAGCGTTGTTGGAGCTGCACTCTCCAAGCAGGTGGGAAGTATTCCATCATACTCCTGACTTGTGCCTTGTTGATGGTGGACAGGGTTTGCAGACTTATAGAATTTACAGGTCTTTTTGTCAGTGGGAGACAGCAGGCAAGCATTGATGTCGGAATGTATGAATATCCTAGAGTTTTGGTGGCCTTTGAGAGTCATAAATATTTAAGCAGAATATTCCCTTATGAATTTAAATGTAAGCAGCAGGAGTACTTGATAAAATAGATTGTAAATGATCTGAGTGGGGGTGGGAATTGTTGAAACAAATGGCTTGTTGTGATACTGTGATATGATTTTCTTCCTCCCTATCAGAAAAATAGTTCCATTGTGTGTGAGGCCGTTGAGAGACTCCATTCCACAAGCAATGATATTGTGTTTCTATTATTTTAAAAAAAACTTGTCTTTGGAATATGTTACTTGGTTACTGATTAAATAAAACTAGTTAATAAAAAATGAAAGAGTGTCAGGTACTGGGTATTTGATGAGTGTTCCATCTATTAAATAATGAATACCTGGGAATGATTACAAGACAGTACAGTAATCTAATCAAGGGGTTCAGCTAGCTGATAATCTGCAAATGCAAAGATCAAGTGATTTGAAATTGTCATCTGAATCTGAGATTAGATATTTGGCTTGAAATTGCCCAAGATAACTATGTTTTTGTAATATAAAGTGCCATTCTTATCAGTGAATTTTATTTTGTACTATGCAGACACTAAATGCAAGGTACACCTGTTGATGGGATATAGTCATTTAAAGATAAATAAAAGGGTCATAATTGGTGCAAATTTATGAAATATAATTTGCAGTTGATTAACAAGTGAATGGTGGTGGATAATTAAACAATTAACTGGAGGAGGAGGCTCCACAAATATACCCATCCTCAATGAAGGAGGAGCCCAGCACATCAGTGCAAAAGAAAAGGCTCAAGTATTTGCAACCATCTTCAGCCAGAAGTGCCGAGTGGATGATCCATCTCAGCCTCCTCCTGAGGTCCCCAGCATCACAGATGCCAGTTTTCAGCCAATTCAATTCACGCCACTTGATATCAAGACACTGCTGAAGCACTGGATACTGGAAAGGCTATGGTCCTGACAACATCATGGCTGTAGTACAAAAAACAAAGAACAAAGAACAGTACAGCACAGGAACAGGCCATTCGGCCCTCCAAGCCTGCGCCGATCTTGATGCCTGCCGAAACTAACACCTTCTGCACTTCCGGGGCCCATATCCCTCTATTCCCTTCCTATTCATATATTTGTCAAGATGTCTCTTAAACGTCGCTATTGTATCTGCTTCCACCACCTCCCCTGGCAGCAAGTTCCAGGCACTCACCACCCTCTGTGTAAAAAAACTTGCCTCGCACATCCCCTCTAAACTTTGCCCCTCGCACCTTAAACCTATGTCCCCTAGTAACTGACTCTTCCACCCTGGGAAAAAGCTTCTGACTATCCACTCTGTCCATGCCGCTCATAACTTTGTAAACCTCCGTCATGTCGCCCCTCCACCTCCGTCGTTCCAGTGAAAACAATCCGAGTTTTTCCAAACTCTCCTCATAGCTAATGCCCTCCAGACCAGGCAACATCCTGGTAAACCTCCTCTGTACCCTCTCCAAAGCCTCCACGTCCTTCTGGTAGTGTGGCGACCAGAATTGCACGCAATATTCTAAGTGTGGCCTAACTAAGGTTCTGTACAGCTGCAACATGACTTGCCAATTTTTATACTCTATGCCCCGACTGATGAAGGCAAGCATGCCGTATGCCTTCTTGACTACCTTATCCACCTGCGTTGCCACTTTCAGTGACCTGTGGACCTGTACGCCCAGATCTCTCTGCCTGTCAATACTCTTAAGGGTTCTGCCATTTACTGTTTACCTCCCACCTGCATTGGACCTTCCAAAATGCATTACCTCACATTTGTCCGAATTAAACTCCATCTGTCATTTCTCTGCCCAAGTCTCCAACCAATCTATATCCTGCTGTATCCTCTGACAATCCTCATCATTATCCGCAACTTCACCAACCTTTGTGTCGTTCGCAAACTTACTGATCAGACCAGCTACATTTTCCTCCAAATCATTTATATATACTCCAAACAGCAAAGATCCCAGCACTGATCCCTGCGGAACACCACTAGTCACATCCCTCCATTCAGAAAAACACCCATCCACTGTTATCCTCTGTCTTCTATGACCGAGCCAGTTCTGTATCCATCTTGCCAGCTCACCTCTGATCCCGTGTGACTTCACCTTTTGCACCAGTCTGCCATGCGGGACCTTGTCAAAGGCTTTACTAAAGTCCATATAGATAACATCCACTGCCCTTCCCTCATCAATCATCTTCATCACTTCCTCAAAAAACTCAATCAAATTAGTGAGACACGACCTCCCCTTCACAAAACCATGCTGTCTCTCGCTAATAAGGTCGTTTGTTTCCAAATGGGAGTAAATCCTGTCCCGAATAATCCTCTCTAATAGTTTCCCTACCACTGACGTAAGGCTCACCGGCCTATAATTTCCTGGATTATCCTTGCCACCCTTCTTAAACAAAGGAACAACATTGGCTATTCTCCAGTCCTCTGGGACCTCACCTGCAGCCAATGAGGATGCAAAGATTTCTGTCACGGCCCCAGCAATTTCTTCCCTTGCCTCCCTCAGTATTCTAGGGTAGATCCCATCAGGCCCTGGGGACATATCTACCTTAATGCTTTGCAAGACACCCAACACCTCCTCCTTTTTGATAATGAGATGACTGAGACTATCTGCACTCCCTTCCCTAGGCTCATCATCCACCAAGTCCTTCTCTTTGGTGAATACTGATGCAAAGTACTCATTTAGCACCTCGTTCATTTCCTCTGGCTCCACACATAGATTCCCATCTCTGTCCTTGAATGGGCCAACCCTTTCCCTGGTTACCCTCTTGCTCTTTATACATGTATAAAAAGCCTTGGGATTTTCCTTAATCCTGTTTGCCAATGACTTTTCATGACCCCTTTTAGCCCTCCTAACTCCTTGCTTAAGTTTCTTCCTACTGTCTTTATATTCCTCAAGTGCTTCATCTGCTCCTAGCCTTCCTGCCCTTACAAATGCTTCCTTTTTCTTTTTGACTAGGCTCACAATATGCCGTGTTATCCAAGCTTCCCGAAACTTGCCAAACTTGTCTTTCTTCCTCACAGGAACATGCTGGTCCTGGATTCTAATCAGCTGACGTTTGAAAGACTCCCACATGTCAGATGTTGATTTACCCTCAAACAGCCGCCCCCAATCTAAATTCTTCAGTTCCTGCCTAATATTGTTATAATTAGCCTTCCCCCAATTTAGCACCTTCACCCGAGGACTACTCTTATCCTTATCCACAAGTACTGTCCTCCTGCAGTACAGCTGTGATATTCTCCTTAACCAGTAATGCAACTCCCCCACCCCTTTTACAGCCCCCTCTATCCCGCTGAAGCTTCTAAAGCCTGGAACATTTAGCTGCCAATCCTGCCCTTCCCTCAACCAAGTCTCTGTAATAGCAACAACATCAGATTTCCAAGTACTAATCCAAGCTCTAAGTTCATCTGCCTTACCTGTTATACTTCTCGCATTGAAACAAATGCACTTCAGACCACCAGTCCCGCTGTGCTCAGCAACATTCCCTGTCTGCTCCTCTTAGTCCTACTGGCCTTATTTACTATGTCCTCCTCATTTACTTCACTAGCTGTCCTACTGCTCTGGTTCCCACCCCCCTGCCACACTAGTTTAAACCCTCCTGAGTGACGCGAGCAAACCTTGCAGCCAGGATATTAGTGCCCTTCCAGTTTAGATGCAACCCATCCTTCTTGTTTCGGTCCCATCTGTCCCTGAAGAGAGCCCAATGGTCCAGATATCTGAAACCCTCCCTTCTACACCAGCCGCTCAGCCACGTGTTTAGCTGCACTATCTTCCTATTTCTAGCCTCACTGGCACGTGGCACAGGGAGTAATCCAGAGATTACAACCCTAGAGGTCCTGTTTTTTAACTTACGACCTAACTCCCTAAACTCCCCCTGCAGGACCTCATCACTCTTCCTGCCTATGTAATTGGTACCAATGTGTACCACAACCTCTGGCTGTTCGCCCTCCCCCGAAGACCTGTGCTGCAGAACTGGCTGCAACCCTTGTCAAGCTATTCCAGTACAGCTACAACACTGGCATCTACTCGACAATGTGGAAAATTGACCAGGTATGTCCTGTCCACAAAAAGCAGGACAAAGCCAATCAGGCCGATTACAACCCCATCAGTCTATTCTTGATCATCAGCAAAGTGATGGAAGGTGTCATCGACAGTGCTATCAAATGGCACTTAAACAGCAACAACCTTCTCACCGATGCTCAGTTTGGGTTACACCAGGGACATTCAGCTCCTGACCTCATTACAGTCTTGGTCCAAATCTGGACAAAAGAACTGAACTCAAGAGGTGAGGTGAGACTGATTGCATTTGATATCAAGGCAGCATTTGACCAAGTGTGGCATCAAGGAGACCTAGCCAAATGGAAATCAATGGGAATCAAGGGGAAAACATTCCACTGGTTGGAGTCATACCTCGCACAAAGCAAGATGGTTGTGGTTGTTGGAGGCCAATCATCTCAGCCCCAGGAGATTGCTGCAGGAGTTCCTCAGGGTACTGTCCCAGGCCCAACTGTCTTCAGCAACTTCATCAATGCCATCCTCTTCATGGGGTTGCCACTGGGGCCACCTCCAGAGGCTGCTGCACCTGCATCATTGCAAGGGGATCCTCCATCACTGGACCTTACTGCACAGCTGCCTCACAGTCATAGGGGCCAAGGTGTGGCCACCCCTCCTCCTGTCTGGCCCCTTTCTCGGACACATGATGATGATGGTGCCCCATAAGGGGTGGCAGCCTCATCTTCCTTCATGGCTGCCTCAGACCTTGGCCGGCGCTCTGGATGGCTGGAGGGGATCACCAGTTGGGGCACAATTGCCAACCCCTCCAAATATCTCTGTGCCATCAGTGCCACTGACCGGTCAATGCTACGTAGTTAGGCATGCATTCTGTGAATGTCAGTGCGCAGTTCCTGCATGCACTCCGAACAATGCCACATGAGGTTGGCCACTCTCTCAATGGAGGTGATTATGCGCTCAAAGCCCTGACCGTGGTGGTGTACATGAGCCAAATGGACTCCTCTATTATCAGCTCATGACCCTGCCTCAGGGAACACCGACATGTGGAAACACATCTGTTGTTGCTGATCTAAGTAGAACCTCCTTTCTGGTGACTCCTGAGGCCCTGCATCTGTGCTCAGCTGTGCAGGGCTGCATCTGTCCCCCATCCTCTGAGGGGTATTGCCCACAGCTTCTTTTGTCTCTGATACCTCCTCCTGCACATTGGTGACATGCCCATCATCCAGTGCCATCCTATCTATGCACATGTGAGAATCCACTGAGGTGACAGTATCTGCACTGGTGGTGGGTGCACTTGTAAGGTATGATGGTGCTTGCTCTGAGGTCTAATTTGGCAGCGCTGGCCCTGTGATGGTGAAAGAGTCGGTCTTTGCGCCTCAACATCAGAAGCTGCAGGAGACACAAGAAGAGATTGTGAGAAATCGCCTGTGAGAACTCTGCAGTGCTGAGGCTTCCCAATGCAGCTGAGTGTTCGGCGTGCTGTCAGACCTGCTGGAGTGCAATGCACCCCCTTAATGTATGTACTCCAGTCTCTATTCACCCTCTTTACCAGGGACGCCTATCTCGACTTCCCTACTTGCTCGTGGTCAGCAACCCTGGCAATCTCCATGGCTCCCTCTTCCATGCTGGTGATGAGGTGTAAGAAGGGAACCCCTCCTCCTGTCTGGTCCCTTTCTTGGGCATTATGAGCCTATTTCGTCTGCAAGGACAAAAAAAGAGAAAGATTAAGGCATTGCTGGCCTCTATGGCCAATGCCAACAGTTCATATACATAAGAATCTGCATGTCTTAGTTCTGGCAGGTGCTCAGCAGCACTATGGCACTGAGACTTGCTGAAGGGGTCAGTAAG
The DNA here is from genome assembly GCF_036365525.1 of Heterodontus francisci. Taxonomy (NCBI): domain Eukaryota; kingdom Metazoa; phylum Chordata; class Chondrichthyes; order Heterodontiformes; family Heterodontidae; genus Heterodontus; species Heterodontus francisci. The sequence continues at coordinate 74,400,786 of NC_090371.1, read as the reverse complement.
TGCCCTGGACACAGACTCCTCCCATGTTCAGGAGCAGCATGCACCCTGAGGCTTCTCAGCTGATGTGTCTGCTGGTGTTTGAATAGCCAGTGGCCTGTCCTGAGGGTCTGGCATTACATTCACTTTGCCAGAGCGAATAAGATCATTGAACCTCTTCCTTCAATGGACCCAGTTCCTCTGGAACACACTCATCTGCTCAAGGTCTCTGCAACCTCGATCCAGGCCTGCTTCTTCTGGGAGGGTGGCCTTCTTCTGCCACCCTCTAGAAAGAGGACCTCCCTTTTCTCTCTCACTGCCTCAAGGAGGAACTCCAGGTCGGTGTTGTATATCGGTGCCACTGTATTGTACGTTGTTGGTAGCACAGTTACAATGTTCTTCACAAAGGTTTCAGAGTCTTTGGATGGCTGAACATCAACTATTTATATTTACATTCTATTTATACACTTCATTAGGATCTCAAGCTGGCACCTCTCAAGGTGCTTATAGCTCCTTCCAAGCCTACTGCCCATGTGACTATTACCACATCATCACTACAGTGGGAGGGATTACTCTTACTGTCTCAAACATTAAGCCTTTCAGACCTTTATACTACATCTTACCCCCCAAGTCATTGTCCTTATATCTTTTTATATATATACATTCATTTTAACTTTACATGCTACCCCATCTCCCCCAAGTCTCTGACATCACAGATTCAATCGGTCAGGAGGCTTCACGACTCTCCCTGATCGTGTTCTTGTTGGACTCAGAAGATCAGTAGTCTTTCTTGAAAGTCTTGCTTGACGACTTGGATGGCCTTCACCAATGTTTATAGTATCCTGTTGTCTCTGGGTTTCTTGATCATCACCTGGTTTCTCCAGATATATGACTGGTTGTTGTGTTTGAGGAATAGGGATAAGGTTTCTCCTATTTCAGCATATAGTACCTTCGGGAGTGTGTACTAAATAAGATCTCATATGAACTTCATCTCTCTGGATAACTCTACCTTCATGTCCTAGATCTTGTATCCATACCTTCTCTCCATCCTTTAACTTCAGTAGGTTTCTGGTATGAAATCTCTTGTGAGCTTGTTGGTTCCTGTAAGACTTCTCTCTCTCTTGAACTTTTTTGTGGTCTTGTACATCTATCCTGGGATGTAGTTTTCTGGGTAGAATAGGAAGTTGAGTTTTTAACTTCCTGCCCATCAACAGCGCTGAAGGTGAAAGTTCACATAACAATGGAGTAGATCAATAATTCAATAGTGCAGTTGGAAGATTATCATTCTTCTTCAACTATGATTTAATAGTTTGTACTCCTCTCTCTGCTTCACATTTGATTGAGGGTAACGAGAGGAACTTGTGAGATGTTCAAATCCCCACTTCCTTGCAAATTGTGCAAAGTATTCATTTGCAAACTGTGGTCCGTTGTCTGACACAACATCATCAGGAATACCATGCATTGCAAAAATCTCCTGTGAGATTCTGTTGATGAGTACAATCTTTTCACTTCAATCCATTGTGAAAAATAATCAATCATTATAATTTAAGATTTTCCATTGTACATAAATAGATCCATTCCAAGATGTTCCCATGGTCTGGTTGGTGTAGCTATCAGAGGTTTCCTCTGGTCTGGTCTCTGTACCGTACATCTCTGACGATTCAAGATCATATTCTCAATGTCTTTAGATATTCCTGGCCACCAAACTGATGATTGAGCTCTTGCTCTGCATTTTGTAATTCCCATGTTGCCTTGATGAATTCTTGCCAAGATATCTGATCGAAGAGAAATCAGACTAATCAGTCTGTCGTTACACACCAGCAAATTGCCGATGATTGTGAAGTTTCTCCTGAATTCAATGAAAATTTTCATTATTTTCCCACTAGGATGTTCCTGTGGCCAATCTTGTGTACAATACTGGTGTATTCCTCATCCCGCTTTTGAGTGTGACGGATTTCTTGATGTTTCTGTGTACTTGTCGTCATTGCGACACTGTGCACTGTGAATATGAATCTATCTCTTCAACAAAGTTAACATCCTGTTGTGTAGGATGGTCAACAGTTGCTCTCAATAATGCATCAGCAGAAGTTGGTGTCTTCCCCAGAAAATATACCATCTTGTATGTATATCTCATCAACCTCAATTGGAATTTCTGAATTCTCGGAGGCATCCTTGGAATTTCCTTCTCTTCCAGTAAGGAAACCAAGGGTTTGTTATCTGTCTCAATAACCACTTTCAGGTCAATAATGTAATCAGAAAACATCTCATAATCCCACGTGATTGCGAGTGCTTCTTTTTCAATGACAACAAACCTTTGTCTCTGTCTCAGACAAGGCTCTGGATGCATAATAGATCGGTCTTCGCCATTCATTTGGCTGTTCTTGAAAGAGGCATTTTCTATGGAAAGAAAGGGTTGTAATGTGCTAATATCTCTGGTGAAACTAGCATCTCCTTAATTCTTTGAAATGCCTGCTCTTGATGTATGTTCCAAAACCAGGCTTGATCTTTCTTCAAGAGTTGTCTTAATGATTCTGTTACCTGTGCCAAATTGGGTAAAACTTTTGCCAACTGATTCACAATTCCTAGGAGTCTTTGGAGATAAGAACAAAAAGAGCTGGAAATACTCAGCAGGTCTGACAGCATCGGTGGAGAGAGAAACAGAGCTAATGTTTCAGGTCTATGATCTTTCATCAGAACTGGCAAAGGTTAGAAATGTAATAGGCTTTATGCAAGTGAAAAGGAGGAGGGGGAAGAAGAACCAAACGGAAGGTGTGTGATAGGGCAGAGGGCAGGAAAGATTAAATGACAAAGATATCATGGAACAAAGACAAAGGGATTGCTAATAGCCCAGAAAGAGTGTTAATGGCAGAATAATGAACAGCTCTGTCCAAAAGCAAAAACCTGAAAAACAAGTTTAAGACAGGCCCATGGTAATAAAATAAAATAAAATAAAAAAGGCAGTCATTCTCTGAAATTGTTGAACTCAATGTTGAGTCCAGAAAGCTGTAGAGTGCCTAATGAGGTGCTGTTCCTCAAGCTTGCATTGAGCTTTACTGGAACACTGCAGAAGGCCAAGGACAGAATATTGGCATGCGAACAGGGTGCTAAATTAAAATGGCAAGCAACCGGAAGCTCGGGGTCATGCTTGCAGACTGAGCAGACGTGTTCTGCAAAGCAGTCACCCAAGCTGCATTTGGTCTCCCCACTGTAGAGGCAACCGCATAATGAGCAGCGAATACAGTATACTAAGTTGAAAGAAGTACAAGTAAATTGCTGCTCCACCTGGAAGGAGTGTTTGGGGCCTTGGATTGTGGGGATAGAAGATGTGAAAGGGCAGGTGTTACACCTCCTTTGATTGCATAGGAAGGTGCCGTGGGAAGGGGACGAGGTGTCGGGGGTAATGGAGAAGTGGACCAGGGTGTCGCAGAGGGAATGATCCCTTCGGAATTCTAAGCGCAGGGGAGGGGAAGATGTGTTTGGTGGTAGCATCATGCTGGAGGTGGCAGAAATGATGGAGGATGATCCTTTGGATGTGGAGGCTGGTGGGGTGGAAAGTGAGGACAAGAGGAACCCTGTCACGGTTCTGGGAGGAAGGGGAAGGAGAGAGGGCAGAAGTGCAGGAAATGGGTTGGATACTGTTGAGGGCTCTGTCAACCACAGTGGGGGGGAATCCTCATTTGAGGAAAAGGAAGGCATATCAGAAACACTGTTGTCGAAGGTAGCATCATCAGAACAGATGCGTCAGCGACAAAGAAACTGGGAGAATGGAATGGAGCTCTTACAAGGGTCAGGGTGTGAGGAAGTGCAGTGAGGTAGCTGTGGGAGTCAGTGGGCTTATAATGAATATTAGTGGACAGCCTATCCCCAGCGATGGAGACAGAGAAGTCAAGAAAGGGAAGGGAAGTGTCGGAGATGGACCACGTGAAGGTGAGAGAAGGGTGGAAATTGGAAGCAAAGTTCATGAAGTTTTCCAGTTCGGGGGAGTAGCAGGAAATGGCACCAATACAGTAATCAATGTACCAGAAAAAGAGTTGGGGGAAGGGGGCCCCCAATCTTTGGAAATGTTGGACTGAAGTTGGGATTGGGAAGTTACTAATGGCTCTCGTCTATTGCGGGTCTGCCATTTTGCCCTTGCTACTCACAATATGGCCCAAGAAATAAATAGATATTTTTGAGAATTCACACATCATTAAGTGTCAGCCCTTCTTCTTGAAGACAATGTAGAACTGCTTTGATTCTCTGGTCATGTTCTTCGATGGATTCCCCATGGACTAGGATGCCGTCCAAGTGACAAATCACCCGTTTTAGTGCTTGCAGAATATTGCACGTGGTCCTTTGGAAGATTTCAGGTGCAGATGTTATACCAAATGGTAAATGATTGAAGCAAAATTGTCCGAACAGAGTGATAAATGTTGTGAGTAATCTTGACTGCTCGTCCAAAGGAACCTGCCAAAAGCCACTATTTGTGTTGAGTTTAGTGAACATTATGCTCTTGGATAGCTTTGCCAGGCTGTTGTCCACTGACAACATTGGATGAATTTCCCTTTTCACTGCCTTGTTAAGCTGCATCAAATCCACACAGATATAAAGAGTACCATTTGGTTTTGGAACTGGAACCATAGGCGAACACCACCTTGTTGGCTTCCTGACTGGAGAAATGACTCCCATATTGGTCATCTCTTCCAGCTGATGCTGAAATTGGTTCATCAATGGGTGTGGCATCTTCCTGGGCGTAAAGATACGTACCAGTCTGGCATCTTCATTTCACGTTATACTATACTGGGTCTTCAGTTTTCTTAGACCCGAAAACAATTTGGGATAGTCTACTTGAAAGTGATTGTTTGACTCTGGCTGTTTGACTTCATCCACCTTTTTGAGCAAATGTAGATCTAAACACACTTTTCTGGTTAATAGGGAAAATTCTTGATTTTTCAAAACATACAGGGTTTGCTTTATCTTCCTTCCTTTTTATTGGAGTGTTGCTTATAGCTTCCCCTTGACCTTCAGTTGACTCCCTCCAGGACCTTGTAACTGAGTATCTGCTGGTTGTAAGGAATGAATCGACACCTGTAGTTCTTTGTCTGACAACACTGTGACTCTTGCACCTGTGTCCACTTTAAAATTAGTAATATGTCCATTGACATAAATGTCTGCCATCCAGAATGCCTGATTGTAAAGCCTGGTTTGGGTATAAAATTAAAACCCGACCCGGGCCCAACCCGACAACAGCCAACTCAAACCTGACCCGGGCCCGGGTCCTTTAATTTTTTTTTAAATGCCCGACCCGACCCGAACCTGACACGTCGTTGGGTCTGGTCGGGTTCGGGTCGGGTAGCCACGCTTTACCTAATTGAGGTCGTTAATTTCCCCTAGGAAGTCTCCTGGTTTTCCTCCCAATGCAAATTGATACAGTTCATTCACAACTCTATGTGTGAAGGCTTTTTGTTTGGCATTTTCATGAGAAGAGATCTTGCTCTGGCACATCTTTCCATAATGGCCTGTCTTCTTGCACTTATAACATTCCACTTTATTAGCAGGACACTGTTCACATTTGTGGGCCTTTCTGGCTCTGCAGCACTGACAGGGTTTCATGGCATTTCGCACCTTGCCCCGAGTGCACCCTCTTCTCTACAGTGTGTTTTCCCGTCTTGGGCTTCAGGAACTGTACTGCTGTTGGATTCTTTCCATTCCAAGACTTCTCTTCAACCTGCAGAATGGTTCTGTTTTGCCTTCTGACTTCTGCCTGTCGCACAATCTGAATCACTTTCTCCAGAGTGAGGTCCTCCTTTGACTGTGAGAGATCTGATAAAGACTTGTCAGCTATTCAGACTACTATACAGTCTCTAATCAAGTTGGACTTTAGTGCTCCGTACTGACATCCTTCAGCCAATCTATACAAATCATTAATGAAAGCGTCCACTGATTTGCCCAGCTTCTGGATCTTTTTTATTAAACTTTGCCTTTTCTAAGATCTTATTGCTTCTTAACTGAAAATATTTATCAAAAGCTGTAATACCTCATCAACTGTATCTGAAGCTTCAATGACACCTTGTCTCGCAATCACATCATGAGCTATTTCACCCACGGAGTATCACCGAATCACAGATTATCATACAGTATAGTAAAGTATACTTGCTCAACTTCAGATTTGATATGTAACTGTGAAGCTATTTGAAACCTTTAAAATCTTTTTCTCCAGATTGACCAATGCTGTAACTGAGTGGGCCCTTCTGAACTCTGAAAACTTTCAGGTATTGTATATTTTGAATCCATCCTGTGCTAAACACTTTAGGGTATTCCCTTCTTATTAAAAAAAATTAGTTACCTTAATGGAGGCGTTCCCACTCTTCTTGGAGTTTTCCTGCTCTTTTCGGGTGTTCCCACATTTTCCCTCTGGCACTCCAGTAATGGCCACCAACTCCGGACTCGCCCTCACAAGGGCTCGGCTCTTTTCTTTCCGTCTTCCCGTCTTGCCTGCCCAGTGTTCTGTGAAATAATATGTACCTTTTCTAAAAGGTTTCTCCCCAATCCCTGACCGTCGCTTGGTACTATGACTCACAGTCCAATCACTGGACCACTCTCACAGATCACCATGCTTCTGTGGTGCAGCCTGAATGCCTACGTGGCTTACTTACCAATTCGCCGTGTCTTTTCTTCATCTATGGAGGAGCTCTGGAGCCCTTCGCAGCCTCTCCATGAGATCTGCAATCTTTTGGCGCTACTGTACCAGGTTAGGCTTCTCAAATCTTTTGGGTGTGATCACCATTGCGATGTATGCAGCCACCATTTGCCAAGTTGTATGGCACCCATCACTGTCCACCACATTGTAGATCACTGTCACTATATTGTATGTTGTTGATACCCTAGTTATAGTGTTCTTCACAAAGGCCTAGGAGTCTTTGGATGGCTGAACATCAACTCTTTATTTATATTTACATTCTATTTATACGCTCCATTAGGATCTCTAGCTAACACTTCTCATGGTGCTTCCAGTTCCTTCCAAGCCTACTGCCCATGTGACTATTACCACATCATCACTACAGTGTGAGTGGTTACTCTCACTATCTCAAACATTAACCCCTTCAGACCCTTATAGTACAGTTGGTATCTGCAAAGCGAGGGGAGCCCTGCCCTGGGTTCCAGCCCTCTGCCTTTCCTGCTTCATTTGTAATCCAGAAAGTAAACCTCTAAAATAGCAGCCACAGTATTGGCTGCCACCGTGTGTTTAAATTAGGCCTGCACTTGCTCAGTCCTGCCTCTGTTCCTGTCCCCACAGCTGTTAATTAGCCAGCCTATCCACCATCTAGCCAATTAACAGTCCGTCCCTGCGAAAGTTGGGTGTTGTGACCGCTTTCCCTGGGAGAAGGATAGGGAACTGGAAACGTCCGATTCCCCATCCTGGAAAGAAAATCCTGCTCTTTGTGTCCTGCTCGCAGCATACCTTCTAACCTAGCTTTTTACCTTCAGCAAACATGAATATATTACTGTTGGTCCATTCATCTCAGTCATTAATATTGATTGTAAATAGCTGAGGCACCAGCATTGATCCTTGTGACACCCCACTAGTAGCCTGCCACCCTGAAAATGATCAGTTTATTCTGCTTTCAGTCCTTTAACCAATCTTCTATCCATACAAATATATTAACACCATAAACCCTTATCTTCTACAACCACCTCTCGTGTGGCATCTTATCGAATGCCTTTTGAAATCCAAATATACTACATCTGCTGGTTCCCCTTTATCTATCCTGCTAGTTACATCCTCAAAAACCTCTAATGGACTAATGCAAAGATGATTTCCCTTCCATAAAACCATGTTGGCTCTGCCTAATCATATTATGATGTTTTAAGTGTCCAGCTACCGCTTCTTTAGTAATGGGTTCCTGCATTTTCCTGACAACTGATGTTAGGCTAACTAGACTGTAGTATCCCTGTTTTCTCTCTCCCTCCTTTTTTGAACAGCAGAGTTACATTTGCTATTTTCCAATCCTTGGGACTGTTCCAGAATCTAGGAAATTTTGGAAGATCACAACCAGTACAACGACTATCTCTGCAGCCACCTCTTTAAGAACCCTAGGATATAGGCCAGATAGGTCAGCAAGCAAAAAGGAAATGGGTGAGCAGAACTTTGTGTGGAATAGGATATGGGCAGCTGAATTTTTGGATGAGCCGAAGTTGGCTCTTTTAACAGCAGGATGGGCTGAGGTAGGAGTGGAGATGGACGGTGTTACAGAGGTGGAAGTAGGCAGTCTTTATGGTGGAGAGGATCTGGGATTGGAAGCTTAGTTTGAGGTCAAATAGGATGCCAAGGTTGCATGCAGTCTGGATCAACATCAGACATGGGTTAGGATGGGGAATGAAATTGGTAGCAAGGATACAGAATTTCTGGCAGGGTTCAAAGATGATGGCTTCAGTCTTCCCCATGCTTAATTGAAAGAAATTGCAGGTCATCCAGGACTACATTTTGGACAAGCAATATGACAAAAACAAAGTGATTGAAAGAGGTGTTGAAGAGATATGGCTGGGTGTCATCACAGCTGTGGAATCTGACCCATCTCATCAGATGTTGATACCAAGTGGCTGTAAGTAGATGAGGAAGAGGAAGGGGCCAAGGATTGATCCTTGGTGGAATACAGAGGTAATGGTGTGGAGGCAGGAAGAGATGCCATTGCTGGAGTTGCTCTGAGTATGATTGGATTGGTAAGAGTGAAACCAGGCAAGAACATCCCACTGCACTGAACAACAAGCATTGGGGGAGGATTGTGTCAAAGACTGCAGAGAGATCAGTAAGGACTAGTGTTACGACCAGGTGAGAAAGAGGTCTAGGGTTCCCTTTCAGCCTTCACCTGGTCTTACTGTAGCAGGGTTTTATTTTTAAACACACTGTGTTTTCAGCTCCCCCTTGGTGAATCCTTGTTCACTGCTTTCCAATTATAAGGCAAAGAAACAAACACAAACAGGCTTTTGTAGGTTTAAAGAAGAAAGATGAAATTTTATTAAACTTAAATTTATAACTCTAATTCGGTTAACGCCTATGGATATATGATGAGCCCAGGCTAGCATACATATGTGATACACACATGCAGATAGGGATTGAAAAGAGCAGAAGAAAAATAGTGGAACGGTTTGAAGCAATATCTGAAGATTTTTTGTTATGGGTCTTCGAGCTCACTGTAGAGTCCTTGTTTTGTAGGTAGATCTTGCTTTTTGCTGGGGCCCAGTATTCTTCTTAAACCTTGTTCACTGTAGGAGACCTTTCTCTCTTGGGGTTCATGTGTCTTTGGTAGGTTTTGGAGTTCTGTGAGAAAGAGATGGGAGCATACAAGAGGAGAGCATGCAAGAGCTTTCCTGCACGCTCTCAATTCAGAACTGTACAATTCAGAAAACCTCAGGTTGCCAAGCAGGTTAATCATGTAACTAACCAGTCTGACCATATCTGTGGATTGTATTGGAGCAGGGGATATCTCCTTTGTTCCCAAACGCTCTCTGTTAATATGCAAAAATGTCTTTCCACCCAGGGGCCTGGCAACCCCTTGTAACAGGTCTTCTCTTCTTCCCGGCAACAATTTGAAATCTAATGTCCATGTGGTGAAATTAATATGCCTCATTCTTGGCAGGTGGGGGCCTGCATGACAATAGGAAGAATAGTGCAACATGATTGCGGTTTCAGAGGATGTCATTTTTGACTTTAAGGCCATTTGAGTGCTGTGGCAAAGATAGAAACCTGACTGGAGAGATTCAAACATGGCATGGCAGGAAAGATGGACACAGATTTGGGATGTGACAGCATGTTCAAGGGCTTTGTAGAGTAAAGGGAGTTGGTAGTTTGCAAGAACAGAGGGGTTGAGGGTTAGTTTTGTTGTTGCAACCCGTTCCCTCTATACTGTTGATGCAGGTCATTGTCATATTTCTCATTTTACTCCTCTTGGCTGTTGCATGTTTATTGTTAATGTTAATTGTTTACAATTTTAATTGTACGAATAAAGATAATTCAGTGCCAAGTATTAGCAATATCAGTGATGCATATATTGCACACTCCAATAATAATATTCCTGTTTCATGGTACCAAAGATCAATCACTTTAGAACATTAAAAAATCCAACCAGGGAATTTGCATTTTTGATTTCAACATGTAGATTGGATGTTAATAATTAAATTAGATGACCAGATGTTTACCAAACACTTCTGTTGTTATTCAGCATTTCCCAATGGATTAGTAGGGAAATGCACTGTTTAGTGTGACACTTAAACAATACAAAACAGGATGCTTATGGCTTCCTTGGCAGCAAGAATGGGTCAGGAAATTGGGTGTCCAACCTCATATGACTGGTTCATGCCATGTAGATGAACTGACGCCAAAATGGAGACTGCGCCACAGGCAGTTTGTTGGCTTAATTTAAATTAAGTAATTATTTAAATTTTGTCCCTCATTGATTTTTCCAACTTTGGGCCTCACCCATATAAACTGTGCACAACAGGGATCCTTCCCTGGAGACTGGCCTGCTTTAGTAAGCTTTGAAAGATAGGTTAATGCTGCACAGTTTTTATGACATGCATTGCATTATCGGAAGCACCCATGTGGTTATCACTGCTCTTCATATCAACCCAAAGCCTACATGAACAGGCAGGATTTGCAATTAGTTACTGCTTTCATAACAGCTGACTGCAGAAGCATCATTATGCATGGCAGTGGCCATTATCCAGGTAAATAGCCACAAAAGGGGCGGCACAGTGGCGCAGTGGTTAGCACCGCAGTCTCACAGCTCCAGCAACCCGGGTTCAATTCTGGGTACTGCCTGTGTGGAATTTGCAAGTTCTCCCTGTGTCTGCGTGGGTTTCCTCCGGGTGCTCCGGTTTCCTCCCACAGCCAAAAGACTTGCACGTTGATAGGTAAATTGGCCATTAGAAACTGCCCCTAGTATAGGTAGGTGGTAGGGGAATATAGGGACAGGTGAGGATGTGGTAGGAATATGGGATTAGTGTAGGATTAGTATAAATGGGTGGTTAATGGTCGGCACAGACTCGGTGGGCCGAAGGGCCTGTTTCAGTGCTGTATCTCTAAATCTAAATCTAAATCTAAAATCTCCATTGTGCTGCAGGTCACAGGCCAGCATTGTTTGAAGGAGAAGTAACACTGGGTGGATGACTGTTATAACAGTAGGGTCCTTCTCTACGTTCATGTCTTATGACCTCACTGAGAAATCCACAAATGTAGAGGAGCACCTTGTTCTGGAGACCTCAACATTCATTTGTTAGTACATGGCTGCTACTGACACCTTCAAGAAAATTGTGCAGTGCAGCTTTGGTACAATTAAAGAATGTGTGCAAAATGATAATAGGTTTGTACAATTTTTCAGATGGAATCTCCAAATAAATGCAATGTGTTCTCAATATAGATTCATCCTATGGTTCCAGGGCCCACAAAAATGTGAACAAGATTAATAAGTGTATTTACTTTTGCCTTTTACCTGCATTTATTTGGAGATCCCATCTGAAGAATTGTGCAAAACTATTAACATTGTGCACACATTCTTTAATTGGTGTTCTGGCAAACATTCCTCCCTCAACCAAAACTACTAAAATCAGAGTAACTAATCATTCACCTCACTGTTTTTTTTCTGCAGTGTGTAAAATGGCTGCCATGTTTGTATGCTTAACAATAGTTATTGTACTTTGAAGTCATTTATTGTATGCCAGCTACTTTGAGTTGTTTCTGAGAGACGTTATAGGGTGTCACATACATGCAAGACTGCACTACGGATGTTGTCATAGTCTCAACTCTTTAGCCTTTCCTTACTTTGTTAAAGTCTTTGGAAAAACAAGGAGAAAAGCATATATCTCAAAGCTAGATAGGAAATAAAGTAGAAAGGATAAGAGAAAGAGAAAGAAAAGAATAAATGAATGGAGAAAAGTAGCAAAGGTTAAAGATAGAATAGACAAAGCATGTATTATAATCCCTTTTGCACTAGCCTGAATGATGCAGCAATGCTATTTGTTTAATTGAGTTTTCTTTCCTTCAAGAACAGTTTGCACTACTTACTTGGACTGCTATAAAGTCATGCAAGGCAGAGTTCCAAACATGTGTGCTCAAACATATTCATAGAAATCTACTGATTATCCTCCCACTATCGGTGAGCTTCTTTTCATGGCTACTAGGGAATGTAACTAGGTCACTGTAAAGATAAGTCAAGAAAACAGCGATTAGAACAGCTGCATCTGACTATGACCTTGGATTAAAAGAGACAGGCTGTGACTTGTGTGAGGAATGCAGCTTGTTGCTTTTAGCCAATCTTAGATTTTTGGCACAAGCTAATATGCAGGTATGTATCTAATTTAAAACTGAAAATTTGCTCAATGCTGGAAGGAAATTGTTGGATGTGAAATTTAGTTATGATCAAATTCACGGGTTTACAGTAACCGAGTAAATTGAATTCCTTTTGTATTACATGAAAAATCTGGGATTTTTATTGCTGTTTTGGAGAATGTGTTCTGAAATTTCATTCCTTTTTCCATCAAGACACGTGAAATCACCAACCAGTGTGGCTTTTGTTTAAATGAACTAAACAAAGTGTGACAACTCACAAAACCCTTTCTTTCTTCTTTTCTTTGGGCCTCCTTATCTCGAGAAACAATGGATACGCGCCTGGAGGTGGTCAGTGGTTTGTGAAGCAGCGCCTGGAGTGGCTATAAAGGCCAATTCTGGAGTGACAGGCTCTTCCACAGGTGCTGCAGAGAAATTTGTTTGTCGGGGCTGTTGCACAGTTGGCTCTCCCCTTGCGCCTCTGTCTTTTTTCCTGCCAACTACTAAGTCTCTTCGACTCGCCACAATTTAGCCCTGTCTTTATGGCTGCCCGCCAGCTCTGGCGAATGCTGGCAACTGACTCCCACGACTTGTGATCAATGTCACACGATTTCATGTCACGTTTGCAGACGTCTTTATAGCGGAGAAATGGACGGCCGGTGGGTCTGATACCAGTGGCGAGCTCGCTGTACAATGTGTCTTTGGGGATCCTGACATCTTCCATGCGGCTCACATGGCCAAGCCATCTCAAGCGCCGCTGACTCAGTAGTGTGTATAAGCTGGGGGTGTTGGCCGCTTCAAGGGCTTCTGTGTTGGAGATATAGTCCTGCCACCTGATGTTTTGGAGAATGTGTTCTGAAATGTCATTCCTTTTTCCATCAAGACACGTGAAATCACCAACCAGTGTGGCTTTTGTTTAAATGAACTAAACAAAGTGTGACAACTCACAAAACCCTTTAAACATGTACAAATGAATTTTTGGTATCTATGCTTCCAGTTATAAATTGTGCACCTCCAAATGGTTCTGCATGGCCCTTGCCACCAGAATTTTGAAGGCTGACCTAATCAGCTATTCTGTGTGAGCTCCCACCTGCACAGTGGCATACTGTCAGAAACTCACAAAAAGAAGGATTTTCTGTGCTCAGCTAAAAGGTTGTATCAGCCAATTAAAGGGATGCAACATCCATTAAAAGGAAAGCAGTGATTTAAGGTGGTTTCATAGCACTGCAAAAAAAAATTATTAGCAACAAAACTAAGTACATGGGCAAGTGCAGCAATGCATTAGAAGAGCAATAGCCTGGAGTTTCTGCTTTGGGTTCAATTGGCGATAAGGGTGCAAACGTGTAGTTTTGAGAAATGTTTTTCGTCCCTAGAGTTTCTGCTCAAACTCATTTGCATATCACCGACATAAAATCTGATTTGAACCAGTGCTATTGGGAAATGTTTTAGAAGGTTTTTGAAAAAATATTTTGCTTTAAAAAATATTCCTTGATTTATTTAAGAGTGGTAACTTGGTGGAGATAATTAACACAGTTGAAAATGGGTTTAGCACAAAAAAAAGCATCTTCAATCAGAGTATCTAATCCACCAGCAATCAGTAACCTAATTTTTAAATAACTGAAAATGACTTTTAAAAATAATACAGAATTATTTGCCAGTTATATTGGTGTACAGTAGTCAGTTTCTTAGTACATTAAAAACCAATGTCACGTACACCGATGTGTGATGATACAAACAATGGACTAACTCTGAAGAGTTATGAAAAACTGACTTTGTCTTTTAAAAATTAATCTTTATTTTTTAAAAAGTTGAAAAATGGACCAAATGGCCGCTGAAGGAAAGGGACTGGCCTTCGTGTATTCAAACTGTCTGACAAAGACAAAGGACAAATCTTCAAAGCTAAGAGGTGTCAATTGTATCTCATCCTAAAAACATTCCACAATTGGATGTCTTCTTCCGAAACAAAGAAGGTGTAAAGTAGCCACGTCCTGGGCCATTGTGCAATCACAAAGGGGAAGAGATCAGAATGTCTCCTACCAGGATGTGAAAAGTAACATAGCTTTATCTTTAAAAAAGACAGCCTAAAGAGAGTGAGCCAGAAATAAAGAGAAAGAGAAGCAACATTCTAGCAGCTTGTGTTCCAGCAGGCCAGAAGGGACATGACCTGCTGCAGAATCCTACATCAACATTATGCAACAGTGATCTAAAAGTGATCCACCATCTTCAACAGAACTTTGAATCAGGGGAGAAATCTACAATCATCTCAGGTCTGCACCCATCGAGAACTAGATTTCCAAGAGAATTCAACAGGTCTATCGTGACCTCTCTCCCACTAAAAGTCAGCTTCCTTTTTTCTCTCTCTATTTGTCTCTTATTTTGTGCATGAGTGGATGTGGTTGTGACAATTTCAGGATAAGGCATATTGATCAATAAACAAGTGATTTCCTGTTTTTTAAACGCTACAAGAAAATCCATTGCTGTCTGTTTATTTGAAAACTAAAACACCGAGGGGTTAAACCCTAATAACAGAACACTTGCTGCGGTCAGGTGGGGAGTTGAACACTGGGAACTACCCACATCGCATCACATGGCTATAACAAATTGGGTGCTCGAGTAGCGATCTGAACCACCAGACAAACTAGAGATATGGAAAACGGAAGGAAAATTCACCTAGAAAGTTGCGGGAAAATAAATAAACAGGTTTTCTTGTATTCTTCTGGGTTTTTTTCTACAGTGCTAGAAACCAAAGAGATGGCCACATTTAATGTTAAGAAGTTTGTAGAGCAGGGAGAGATATCCCATGATAAGTTAAACAAATTAAGTGTTGAAGATTGAAAAAGCTTAGCTACAGAGGTGGGAATCACTTTCAGACAAAAAGCAAAGAAACCTCAACTGGTAAAAAATCTAGCCAGCCATTTTAAACTTACCCCCTGGAACTAGAAGAAGAAAGCCTCGAATCAGAGTCTGAGAAAATAATTCTAGCTCAAATTCAGGGACGGATGAAAAAGGAGGAAATACAGTTTCAGAAGGAGAAAAAGGAAAGAAAGCTGCAGTTGAAAAGGGAATAGATGCAGTTTCAGAAGGAAAGAGAGGACACGGCCAGAAAGTTTGAGTTACAGAGACTGCAAACCCAAAATGAGCCACTCAAAACTTATCCCCAATTCAGAGCAAATCTTTGATGTTCTCAGACGCACAAGGCTAGTGCCAAAATTTAATGAGGAGGAGGTTAAGTCAGATTTTATCTCATTTGAGAAAATAGCTAAAATGGCTGAAAGAATTCTTACAAGGCAAGTTTGTGAGTAGGGCTCGTGAAGTTTTTTCCTTGTTATCAGAAGTAAGTTCCTCTGATTATGAACAAACTAAAACTGTAATTCTAAATGCATATGAGCTGGTACTGGAACCATATAGACAGAACTTCTGATACACCCGGATAAGACCCACACAGACTTAAATTGAATTTGAAAGAATTAAATATATGGCTTTTGATCACTGAATACGATCTCTCAAGCGAGAACCCTCATATGAAAATTTGAGAGAAGTGATGTTGCTGGAAGAATTTAAAAGTGGCATCCCAAGTAGTATAAGAACCCACATTGAAGAACAAAGAGTCACAAGAGTAAGGAAAGCAAATAAAATGGCCTACGATTATGAATTAATACACAAATCCCTAACTCAGAATAAAATTGTGTCTAGTAACTCTTACAAGCTAGGGAGAGATAACAGGGATGCAGAGGAAGCAGAAAAGGAGAGTAGGGGAGGAAAACCTGACCAGTCCCCAAATTTTAAAAGAAGGAACCCAGGTGATAAACCAGTAGGGGTCTGCCTGACATGTTTCCCAGAGTGACAAATGTAGGCATGTCCAGGCAAATTGTTGGTATGCCAAAAACCAACAGGAGGCACTGCAATCAAGCCAGTGTCTATGGCTTTGAAAGTGGTAAGTCTGTGTTCTAATATAACTCAATAGTAGAGCACATACCAGAACTTTTTACACAAAGGAAAAATGACTCCTTTTGTGACCCAGGCACCAAAGAGAGATAACTATCCTCAGCGATACTGGTTGTTTTCAAATCCTACTAACAGCCAAACTGACAGAAATGCCACTGGAAAGCAGAACAAATACCACGACATTAATAAAAGGGCTTATTGGCAAATGCTTGAAGGTTCCCTTAGTTAAAATTTGCATACAGAGTAAATCGGTCACTGGGATAGAGACAGTCAGAATCATTCCAAGCTTACCCATGGATGGGATAGATCTATTGCTGGGCAATTACTTGCAGAAAGCACAGTATTGTACCCAGAGGGTCTAGAACTGCCCACAGAGACTGGAGAAACTGAGGGGAGCAAACAAAACTCTGGACGGCTGCAGAGGGCTGGAGAAGTCCCAAAACTCCCCCAGGGGGCAATACAGCCAGAAGAATTTAAAAGGGCCCACAGAGAGTCCAAAATATTTAAAGGAGCTAAGATAAAAGCTGCAAAAGCTGAAAGAAAAGCAACTGAGATATGCAGCTGAAACCTTTTTTAAAGATTTAAGAAGGGATGAGGAAAGTTCTCAAACAGGAAAGCCAAGAGAGAGGGAGATGCCTCACCTAGTTGAATTGCCACAAGAAGCTCAGTGGAAGCTGGACAACGACCTGCAAACAGTAGTGTCCCAGAGGACATGGGTCAGATTTGGGAAACACTTATCTCTGAAGTAAAAGGAAAAGGGAAAGTAACATGCCCTAAAGTGAACCACACTTGTAAACAACACAAGAAAAGTAAAAGTGAGGTCAATGCGAATCCAACCACTGAATCAAATGATCAGGTTCCAAATCCAAAACTAATCAAACCCAACAATTAGACCCAGAACTCAGCAAGAACAAGGCAGGGAGAAATCCCAGATGCCTTGCAGGGGCTAAAAAACAATGTATCACCCACGATCACCCGAGAAATAAGAACTATCAGTGTACCAGAACCTGAATGGTTAATGCCATGTATTGTGGAAGCAGTAGTTAAGGGATTAATGCTTGTCCAAACAGGAAACCTTGCCACAAGCAGTAACAGAAATTTACATATGACAAGATTCACCAACAATCACAAGGTCCTGGAGATTAACATTCCTAAAGTAGTCCAAATGAATGCAAAAGAAACTACAAACCCATTTGACAACACATAACCAAAAAAATGCAATTTTTTGATGGTTCCTCATCCAAAGGAAGGATGATGAAAAAAACTTAAAATTGAACCTCGAATGGCTGCTACAAACAATGTCAACTGCAGCAATTGTAAGATGTATATAAACATACAAATCAAGTGCAGGAGTAGGCCACTTGGCCCTTCGAGCCTGCTCCGCCATTCAGTGAGTTCATGGCTGAGCTGATTACGCCACATTTCCACCTACCTCCGATAACCTTCCAGCCCCTTGCTTATCAAGAATCTGTCTACCTCTGCCGTAAAAATATTCAAAGACTCTGCTTCCAACGCCTTTTGAGGAAGAGAATTCGAAAGACACATGACCCTCGAAGAAAAAATTTCTCCTCATCTCTGTCTTAAATGGGTGACCCCTTATTTTTAAACAGTGACCCCTAGTTCTAGATTCTCCCACAAGGGGAAACATCCTTTCCACATCCACCCTGTGAAGACCCCTCAGGATCTTATATCTTTCAATCAAGTTGCCTCTTACTCTTCTAAATTCCAGCAGATACCAGCCTTGTCTGTCCAATCTTTCCTCATAAGACAACCCGCCCATTCCAGGCATTAATGTAGTTAGCCTTCTCTGTACTGCCTCCAACACATGTACATCCTTCCTTAAATAAGGAAACCAGTACTGTACAAAGTACTCCAGATGTGGTCTCACCAATGCCCTGTATAGCTGAAGCATAACCTCCCTAATTCAATTCCCCTCACGATAAATGATAACATTCTAGTAGCTTTCCTAATTATGTGCTGTACCTGCATGCTAACCTTTTGCAATTCATGCACTACGGCACCCAGGATCCCTCCGCATCTCAGAGCTCTGCAATCTCTCACCATTTAGATAATATGCTTCTTTTTTATTCTTCCTGCCAAGGTGGACAATTTCCCACTTTCCCACATTATACTCTATTTGCCAGGTCTTTGCCCACTCACTTAACTTATCTACATCCCTTTGTAGCCCCCTTATGTCCCCTTCACAAGTTATTTTCCTACCTATCTTTGTGTCAGCAACATATTTAGCAACCAAACCTTCGGTCCCTTCATCTAAGTCATTTGCATAAATTGTAAAAGGTTGAGGCCCCAGCACAGATCCCTGTGGCACACCACTCATTACATCTTGCGAACCAGAAAAATACCCATTTATGCCTACTCTCTGTTTCCTGTTAGCTTGCTAATCTTCTATCCATGCCAATATGTTACCCACTACACTATGAACTTTTATTTTCTGCAATAACCTGATGTGGCACCTTATCAAATGCCTTCTGGAAATCTAAGTACAATACATCCACCGGTTCCCCTTTATCCACAGCACATGTAACTCCCTCAAAGAACTCCAATAATTTTGTTAAACATGATTTCCCTTTCATAAAACCATGTAGACCCTGCCTGATTACCATGAATTTTTCTAAATGCCCTGCTATCATGTCTTTAATAATAGCTTCTAACATTTTTCCTGAGACATATGTTCAGCTAACTGGCCTGTAGTTTCCTGCTTTCTGTCTCCCTCCCTTTTTGAATAAAGGGATTACATTCGCTATTTTCCAATCTAACGGAACCTTCCCCGAATCTAAGGAATTTTGGAAAATTAAAACTAATGCATCAACTATCTCACTAGCCACTTCCTTTAAGACCCTAGGATGAAGTCCATCAGGACCTGGGTACTTGTCAGCCCACAGCTCCAACAATTTGTTCAGTACCACTTCCCTGGTGCTCGTAATTTTCTTGAGTTCCTCCCTTCCATTTCCTAACTTACAGCTAATACTGGGATGCTACTTGTATCCTCAATAGTTAAGACTGATTCAAAATAGCTCTTCAATTCATCTGCATCTCCTTATTATCCATTATTAATTCCCCAGACTCACTTTCTATAGAACCAATGCTCACGTTGTTAACTCTTATCTTTAGCTATAGAAACTCTTACTATCTGTCTTTATATTTCTAGCCTGCTTTCTCTCGTACTCTAATTTTACCTTCCTTATCAATCTTTTAGTCATTCTTTGCTGTTTTTTATATTCTGTCAAATCTTCTGATCTGCCTCCCATCTTTACGCAAATATAGGCTTTTTCTTTAAGTTTGATACTATCTTTAACTGTTTTAGTTAACCATGGAAAGATGGGTCCCACCCTTGGAACTTTTCTTTCTCGTTGAAATGTATCTATTCTGTGTATTCTGAAATACCCCTTAAATGTCTGCCACTGCATCTCTATTGACCTATCCCTTAACCTGATTTGCCAGTTCACTTTAGCTAGCTCTGCTTTCATGCCCTCATAATTACCCTTATTTAAGTTTAAATACTTCGTCTTGGACCCACTCTTCTCTCTCTCAAACTGGATGTAAAATTCAATCATATTACGATTGCCACTACTTAGGGGCGCCTTAACTATGAGGTCATTAATTAATCCTATCTTCTTGCACATTACTAGGATGCAAGAGTGAATGAAATGAATGTGTACAGTGGCGTGACCCTAAACTTTCTTACTGTTTCTCTTTTCTCGCTTTCTAAACCCAAAAAAAACAAACAACATAAAAAATGAAATCCAAAGAATTTAATTTGTTCCCTTTTGGGGGAGGTGTCTCACACACACCGGATGTGTGATGATACAAACTATGGATTAACTCTGAAGAGTTATAAAAAACTGACTTTGTCTTTTAAAAATTAACCTTTTTTTAAAAAAAGTGAACAATGGGCCAAAATGGACTCCGAAGGAAAGGGACTGTCCTTCTTGTATTCAAATTGTCTGACAAAGACAAAGGACAAATTTTCAAAGATAAGAGGTGTCAATTGCATCCCATCCGAAAAACATTCCACAATTGAATGTCTTCTTCCGAAGCAAAGAAGGTGTAAAGTAGCCACGTCCTGGGTCATTGTGTGATCACAATGGGGAAGCGATCAGAATGTCTCCTACCAGCAGGTGAGAAGTAACATAGCTTTATCGTTAGAAAAAACAGCCTAAAGAGAGCGAGCCAGAGATAAAGAGAAAGAGAAGCAACATTCTAGCAGCTTGTGTTCCAGTAGGCCAGAAGGGACATGCCCTGCTTCAGAATTCTACATCGACATTATACAGCAGTGAACTAAAAGTGATCCACCAACTTCAACAAAACTTTTAATCAAGGGAGAAATCTACAATCATCTGAGACCTGCACCCATTGAGAACTAGATTTCCAAGAGAATTCAACAGGTTTATCGCGACCAAGGATAGGCACCAACATCTTCCATCATGGACGTTTGACAAAATTATTTACTTAGCCATGGACATGGGGGCAATTAATCTGTATATAATGTGTACAGTCAATCAAATGCCATCAAAACACATTCCTATTTAAAACATATTTCTCCCTATAAATAAAGAAGCTAAGCATACAAATATCAATGGAGAGCAGCACAACTGTATTAGCTAGTTATCAAGCAAAATAGTATGCAATGCCAATGCAAATTACTTTTGTTGACAGAATAGAACCAGCTACACCATGTCACGGGGTGGTAGATAGACCTTATCGGATGACGTATGTGGATTTACACTGTGTCAGGAGTGCAAATTCATCCAATAAACCATGAAGCTCAAGGAGAGGATTGTTATTGTGGTTATTGAGGTGAGGCAGTAGAAAAATCAGCAATAAGAAGATGGACCATTTCTCACACTGCTGTTGTCACAAGGCAATTTAACCCATGGTCAATGCTTGTGTCACTTCGCCAGCTGCTTGTAATATGTGTCTGAAGACAGGCCAGCCAATAAAAGAGCAGTGATCTCCAAATCAGGAGAATTTTATAGGATGGGGCAGATAGTACTTCAGAAGAGTCATGTAAAACAGAAATGCAGAGTGTGACAGGAAGGGACAGAGAGATTAACAGTAAGTAGCCAAGACTAGTTTATTCAACATGACAGGCTGTTAAACTAAGTCCTAGATTCTAAAATACAGAAACAACACAATCTCTCATGGACAAAATGTCATTTGTTCACCAAAGCTTGTGACAAAATTAGAAAAACAGGATTACAAATAAAGAGCACCCTTCAGTTCCTCCAATAAAGTGATTCTCTTCAATTCACTATGTCTATATCTCAGTCTAGCACTGTCAATTCCAATTCAGCTCCGATAAGATAATTATTAACAAAAAGCTTTTCTGCAAGATCCTGAGCGGTTGTTACTGCATGTATTATTCAATTACAAAATGTTTAGTCACTATCTGTAAGATTGTACACCAGACTAGCCAATTTATGTCGAAGCCAAATTTCTTACCTGAAAGCAAAAGTGCACTTATAACGTGGTGTAATTATATGATATAGACAACTTTCAAATGACATTGGCCACTCAGGTTATCTGCCCTCAAACTGCAGAGTAAATGATGCACATTCCAGTTACTGATCTTTGGCATACTTATAAAACTTGTCCTTTAATCCAGTTCACATTAAAAAATCAGTTAGTGACTGTTTCTAACATGGTCTTTGAAACATAATAATTTTTTACTATGTCTGCCCCAACAGCTTTTAAAGCTGCAATTGCAGCATGGATTTTGTTAAGGAATCATTGATAGTTTATCATAGATTAAGGTTTATTAAAACTATCCATTACATTGTATTTACTGACAATGGTCTCTGGGTCAGCAGCATCTTGTTTTTGCCAATATCACTCAGCCTCAATACACCATACTCTTGTATTCATGAGGAACACACAGTGCTGACTTCTGGAGATTCCTTGGATTTTCTTGCCTGTTTTCCCCTCAATACAAGTTCTTGAACAATGTGATTGCAAATGGATAGCAGCGGAATTGTGGCGTTTGTATAGAAATAAAAGTCCGGTAACTTCAACATGTCATTGAGCTTGTGTCCCAAGTGAAAGTAATGCATGCCAGAGAGTAGAAATTTAGACATTTCCTAAATGACTTTTGCCATTTTAAAATGAGTTTACATAACACAAGCCTTTAAACGTGTGTTTTAAAATAACCAAGCTGTTGTTATTTTAAAACATAAGGTTTAAGGCTTGGACCAGGGGTGTCCACCCTTTTTGTGTGGGGGACCATATTACAATTTTTGTCTTACATAGGGGAGACAATTTCGGAAAGATAAAGACATGAAAAATTTATCCTACTATGAATCAAAACAACAACAAATGTGCATTTTTGTGAAGAAGCTTAAATGAGAAGACCAATTTATTGACTTACTTTCTCGTCACTATTTTGGACACTGATTTAGTGAGATACCTGGCATTTTTTGTTTGCACAAGTAGTCAATGTCTGCTGCACACTTGTGTAACAA
Organism: Heterodontus francisci; assembly: GCF_036365525.1. Lineage (NCBI taxonomy): Eukaryota > Metazoa > Chordata > Chondrichthyes > Heterodontiformes > Heterodontidae > Heterodontus > Heterodontus francisci. The sequence continues at coordinate 74,378,085 of NC_090371.1, read as the reverse complement.
TGCTGAGTATTCCATCAGTATGTCCATCCATCAGGAGTGAACTTGATTGATCTCTCTCCCTCCTTGCTTTCTGTCTCTGTCTGTCTCTCTCTCTCTCTGTCTCTCTCCCCCTCCCTCTCTATGTTCCCCTCATCTGTGTTCCCCTCTTTGTGTTGCCTCCTCCTCTGTGTCATTCTCCCCCTCTGTGTTCCTCCTCTCTGTATCATCCCTGTGCTCTCTGTCCCCCCGGTCCCCCACCACCCTTTCTCAGTCCCCCACCTCTCTCCCTCTGTCCTCATCTCTCCTCCATTCTGCTTCTCCCTCTCTCTCCCACCCCCCCCCCCCACCCTCCCTCTCTCTCTGTACCCCCCACTCTCTCTCCCTCTCCCCCACACTCTCTCCCCCCCCACTCTCTCTGTAGCCCCCCAATCTTTCCCTCTCCCCTTCCCACTTTCTCTCTGACTGTTGCTGAAAGTGGGAACAGTGCTTTTTAAGTTTGGACACCTTCCTGATTTTCCAGCAGACTTTTAAAAACTGAAAACCCCTGAAGTTCAGAAGTGCTGTTCTGCTTCAGCACCTGTCAGATGTGAAACTGACACTTTTGATTTTTTTCAAAGCCGGTCTGAAGAAGCCACTGGGAAATTTAACATCCGTGAAATTACCAGTCACGGACCCCAAAATATTTTACCACAGACACTGGTGCCCGCATATGGACACGTTGCCAATCCCTGATCGTGACCTCCCCTGCACTAAAAGTCATCTTCCATTTTTCCCTCTCTATCCGAATCCTGTGTGCGTGTGTGTGTGTGTGTTTGTGTGTGTGAGCAAATGCATGAGTGGATGCAGTTGCAACAATGTCGGGATAATGAGTACTGATCACTAAACAACTGCATTTTTGTTTTTTTAAAGCCTACAAGAAAACCTGTTCCTGTCTGTTTATTTGAAAAATAAAACACCAAGGGGTTAAACCTTAATAACAAAACACTTGCTGCAGTCAGGTGGGGAGTTGAACAGTGGAAAACACCCACATTGCACCATGTGTCTGTAACACAAAGTATATTCAATAGGTTTTAAAACTTTCCTGCTAGTCTCTTTGCACCTAAAAATAGCTGAATTTTAAAGCCTTTGGGCATAATTTGTAGAAACTCAGGTGATGATTAATTCAATCTAGTCGTGTGACTCATTTTGCAGGTGGGGCTAGTTTCTAGTCTGATGCTTTTTAAATTAACATAAATGATTGTGGAAGCTTGATTTGTGCTGAATGTAATTTATGCTTCTAATTCTACAATGTTTTGTGCTGGTTTGGACAATTTTGCACTGAACATAAACTGTGTAACCAGCGAAACTCCTGTCCTACTGTTTAATCTGTGAAATCTTGGAAGTGCTGCTGCAGGACATGCATGAAAAAAATTGTGTGGCTACTGTAAGGATATCTGCAAGGATCCACTAAATGTTAAGAATGCTGCTATTCAGGCCTTGGTCTCCAATCTAAAATAATATTTAGTTTAGTTTAGAGATACAGCACTGAAACAGGCCCTTCGGCCCACCGAGTCTGTGCCGACCATCAACCACCCATTTACACTAATCCTACACTAATCCCATATTCCTAACACATCCCCACCTGTCCTTATATTTCTCTACCACCTACCTATACTAGGGACAATTTGTAATGGCCAATTTACCTACCAACCTGCAAGTCTTTTGGCTTGTGGGAGGAAACCGGAGCACCCGGAGAAAACCCACGCAGACACAGGGAGAACTTGCAAACTCCACACAGGCAGTACCCAGAATTGAACCCGGGTCGCTGGAGCTGTGAGGCTGCGGTGCTAACCACTGCGCCACTGTGTAGAGTCATAGGGAGAAGTTTTATGCTCTCCCCCATGGTGGGTTTGGAGGCGGGTAGAGCATATAATTGGCTGGGATGCTGGCGGGGATGGTGACGGGGTAGGGGGCGGAACCTTGCCACTTTCCTGCCTCCGCCGAAATTAAGTCTGGGATGGGAAGGCCTGTGAATGGCCTTCCTGCCCGCTGCCAATTAAGGTCCTTAAGTGGGAAATTAAGCCCCATCCCTCTGCTGCTGCAATTAGCTCAGTGGCAGGTGGGCCTGTCGCCACACGAGAAGTATGGCAAGAAAAACCATGCAGGTTGCTTGTTGGCTCCAGGTCGGTGGGGTCCCTCATTAGAAGGCACTTAGTGACTGAACGAGGGACCCGACATCGGGAAGAGGTGCCTGCTGAGAGCCACCCCCACCCCCCAGCCCTTCTGCCAAACTCCCTTCAACCCTCTCCCCAATGGCCCCCACCCCAGAAGACCCCTTCCACCCTGACCCACCTGTGGCCTGGGTCCAGCTCCTCTCCTGGGCCTTGGGTAGGTGCTCCTACGGTGGCACAGTTAAAGAGGTCCCGGCCTTTGATTGGCCAGCAGCTCTCAGAGGGCGGGACTTCCATTGTCGGGGTCCTTGATTCCTAGGGAAGGCATGTTGCTGTCTACTGAAGTGCCTAGTTGGCACTTGGTTCAGCAAGACACCCGTCGCCTTGATAAAATCCCAGTCATAGAGTCATTTACAGCACAGAAGGAGGTCATTCAGCCCATTGACTCCATGCCGACTCTGCACGGAGCTATCCAGTCAGTCCCACGACCCCATTCAATCCCTGTAGACCTGCCTCTATTTCCCTCAAGTGGCCATCCAACTTCCTCTTGAAGTCATTGATTGGCTTCAATGTGCTTGTGCATCGGATGCAGAATCTGTAACAAAGGGCTTCACTGCTTTCGTCACAGCTAGAGAGCTGATCCTGCACAGATCATAGTACATGCTAAGGAAGTGGCCAGCAATAGGGCATGGAAAGATTAGGCATGGCAGAAGCTGCTGTCTCTTTAAACAACATTCTTACGCCAGTTGACAGTAGATGTGGTTGGAATCTGGAACGCACTGCCTGAAGAGGTGGTAGAGGCAGGAACCCTCACAACATTTAAGAAGTATTTAGATGAGCACCTGAAATGCTATCGCATACAAGACTACAGGCCAAGTGCTGGAAAATGGGATTAGAATAGTTAGGTACTTGATGGCCGGCACGGACACGGTGGGCCGAAGGGCCTGCTTCTGTGCTGTATGACTCTGTGACTCTATGATACTTTATGAGATGAGCCAGAAAATGGAAAAGGCTAGCTGTCCTCTGCAGCACCAGTTGCAGGGCCATCTTGTGACTCAGCACTCAGAAATACATGGTCACATCAGTTAAAGGAACTCTCAAGAGACACAGCAACCAGTCATCTTCCTTACTCTTTCTGTGTCAGAGGTGTGACAGTTGAGGTGACCTGCACTGCCAGTAGCAGTGTTATCCATCCCTAGGTATCCTTATAGAAGATGCCATAATTATATGTCGATGGAAATGACTAGCTGGAAAATTATTCAATAAGTAGTTGGAAAAATGGCCTGGAATTTTCTCCTTGCAAGCACCAAGAAGGTATGTCTGAAATTGTGGGTATTTCAAATTAAACCCAAGTATCCTCCCAATACACCAAACTTAAAATATGTGTAAATGGGCATTAATTAGTACGTTTGATAGCATAGTGGTTATGTTACTGAATGAGTCATCCAGAGGCCAGAGATATGAGTTCAAATCTTACCATGGCACTCAGAAAATTAAATAAAATCTGGAATTATAAGAAAAGCTAGTCTTAGTAATGGTGACCATGAACCTATCAGTCCTCCTTAATAACATCTGGGGGCTGTGCAAAAATTGGGAGAACTGTCCCACAGACTAGTCTAGAAACAGCCTGGCATAGTAATACTCACGGAATCATATCTTACAGACATTGTCCATGACACCACCATCAGCAACCCTGAGTATGTCCTGTCCCACCAGCAGGACAGACACAGCAGAGGTGGCAGCACAGTGGTATACCGTCGGGAGGGAGTTGCCCTAGGAGTTCTCAGTGTTGGCTCTGGGCTCCATGAAGTCTCATGGCATCAGGTCAAACATGGGCAAGGAAACCTCCAGTTGATTACCACCTACCGCACCCCTCCCCTTTGGCTGATGAATCAGTGCTTCTCCATGTTGAACACCAATTGGAAGAAGCACTAAGGGCACAAAATGTACTCTGGGTGGGGGACTTCAATGTCCATCATCGAGTAGCTCAGTAGCACCACTACTGACTGAGTCCTAAAGGACATAGCTGCTGGACTGGGTCTGCAACAGGTGGTGAGGGAACCAACAAGAGGGAAAAACCTACTTGAACTCACCCTCACCAATCTACCTGTCACAGATGCATCTGTCCATGATAGGAGTGGCCACTGCAGAGTCTTTGTGGAGAAGAAGTCCCGTCTTCACATTGAGGATACCCACCATTTTGCTGAGTGGCACTACCATTGTGCTAAATAGGATAGATTTTGAACAGATCTAGCAACTCAAAACTGGCATCCATGAGGTGCTGTGGGCCTACAGCAGCAGCAGAATTGTATTAAACCACAATCTGTAACCTCGTGGCCTGGCATATCTCCCACTCTACCATGATCATTAAGCTGGGGGACCAACCCTGGTTCAATGAAGAGTGCAGGAGGCTATGCCAGGAGTAGCACCAGGCATACCTAACAATGAGGTGTCAGCCTGGTGAAGATACAACACAGGACTACCTGCATGCCAAACAACGGAAGGAGCATGCAATAGACAGGTGATCCCACAATAAACAGTTCACACCTGAGCTCTGCAGTCCTGCCACATCCAGTCGTGAATGGTGGTGGACAATTAAACAACAGCTACACAAGTATCCCCATCCTCAATGCCGGAAATACTCAGCAGGTCTGGCAGCATCTATGGAGAGAGAAATTTTTTTTTCTTTGAGCCTCCTTATCTCGAGAGACAATGGATATGTGCCTGGAGGTGGTCAGTGGTTTGTGAAGCAGCGCCTGGAGTGGCTATCAAGGCCAATTCTGGAGTGACAGGCTCTTCCACAGGTGCTGCAGAGAAATTTGTTTGTCGGGGCTGTTGCACAGTTGGCTCTCCCCTTGCGCCTCTGTCTTTTTTCCTGCCAACTACTAAGTCTCTTCGACTCGCCACAATTTAGAAATAGAGTTAGCATTTCAGGTTTACAACCCTTCATCAGAACTGGCAAAAGTTAGAAATGTAACAGTGTTTGAGCAAGTGAGAGAGGGGAGGAGGGAAGACGAACAAGAAGGAAGAGCTGTGATAGGATGGAGGGTGGAGAGGTTAAATGACAGATGTCATGGAACAGAATGCAAATGGGGTGCTAAATAGTTGCAGGGAAAGGCAAAGCATGAGTCCAGAAAGAGTGCTAATGGCAGAATAATGAACAGGTCTGTAGGAAAGCAAAAAATGAAAAATAAGTAAATTGTACACTCTGCCACGCTCAGTTATATGTAAGACAATAAACAAACTTTCTCTCTAAACAAAATCTTTAAACAGGCAGGAAAAAAAAGCTCAGATAACACATGCTTTCAGCACTGCAGCTTTAAACATGCAAATAAAGCAGCTGCCGTTTGAACTACAGTTCCCAGGGTGCATTGTAATTCACTGACGGCTGCCGTAAAATCACCTTGGCCGTAAATTCGGTTGGTCGTCCCGGTAGCGGGAAGTCCCGCCCTACTTTCACCTCATTGGCTAACACGGCAAAGGTATCATAGACACTCTGTTGATTGATGGCGGTACGGTTGATTTGGAGACTATGTTTGTCACCGGGTAAGCAAGGACAGGAGTGAAGGACTCTCTTACTTCATGGTATCGCCGTGTTAGCTTTCTGTATGAGGGCTAATTAAATATAAACAGCGAGGCCGTAGGCTGTTGTCCTTGTTAAGTTTTAACTACCAGCTGGTTACAGCGATACCAACAGGTTATTCTCATTAATTCCTCTCCCTCTCTGTGCAGTTGAAATATTTTCGTGGTTCTAATACTAAAAAAAAAGTTGGGGTTTGATAATTATTCATTATTTCAGGAGATGCTATCAGTACGCAACCTGTTAGCTTGATGTTGGAGGTGAGTATTTTTTTTATTTCGAGAGAATTGGTGTAGGATTCTGGGGATCAGCCTTGCTAAAATCAGTTACTCTTTGGTTTTAAATTCGTGACTTCTTCCTAGGTCACCATTAAAAAATGAAGTGTGTGTGTGTATATATATATATATATATATATATAAGCTATATATTTTTCCGTGAGTTTTCAATTTGCCAGGTCTTTCCAGTAGTTCATTGCTAACATGTTCAAGCATTTTTGTTATATAAATGAACAGTTTAATCAGATAGACTTTGAACTTTTCTGATCTATATCGTTGTAATCCTGTACGCAGTACTGTAATGTTACAGATCAGAAAAGTTAAAATACAAAATATATATACGTACTCCACACTGCGCCATTATTACTTATGGCCTTTGTGGTCGATCCTCTTTGTGCCCTTGGATCACTATTCCTCCTCAACACCTCTGCAGCTTTTGGCATGGTCAACCATAACATCCTCCTTCATGGAATCATAGAAAGTTTAAGGCCCAGAAAGAGGCCACTTAGCCCATTGTGTCTGAGTCAGCCGAAAAACAATCCACCCATTCTAATCCCACTTTCCAGCATTTGCTCTGTAGCCCTGCAGATTATGGCACTTGAGATGCAAATCCAGACTCCTTCTGAATGAGTTGAGGGTTTCTGCCCTTTCAGGCAGTGAATTCCAGACTGCCATCACCCTTTGGGTGAAAAAGTTTGTTCTCATCTCCCCTCTAATTTTTCTGCCAATCACTTTAAATCTATGGTTCCCTAGTCACTGACCTCTTTGCTAAGGTGAATAGACCCTTCACCTCCACTCTATCCAGGCCCCTCAAAATGTTGTTCATTTCAATCAGATCTCCGCACAGCCTTCTCTGTTCCAAGGAGAACAACCCCAGCCTATCCAATCTTGCCTCATAGCTGCATTTTTCCAGTTCTGGCAACATTGTCGTAAATCTCCTCTGTACCCTCTCTGGTACAATTACATCCTTTCTGCAATGAGGTGACCAGAACTGCACACAGTACTCAAGTTGTGGCCTAACCAATGAGTTATACAGTTCCAGCGTAACCTTCCTGCTCTTATATTCTGTACCTCAACTAATAAAGGAAAGGGTTCCATAAGCATTCTTAACCACCTTCAGATCCTCTCCATTGTCCAGCTTGGTGGCACTGCCCTTGCTTGGTTACGTTCACCTATCAATACCATCATCTTCATGCCCACCCCACCCTTCACAAAATCTGTACTCTCACCAGTGATTGCATCCCCTGTCCAGCCATTGTCTTGGGCTGTTAATCTCAGCATCTTATTTGATCCTGAGCTGAGCTTCTGATCTATATCCCCTCCATCACAAAGATCACCTACTTCTACCTCTAATAATAAAAGCAAATTACTGCAGATGCTGGAAATCTGAAATAAAAACAGAAATGCTGGAAATGCTCAGCAGGTCTGGCAGCATCTGTGGAGAGAGGAACAGAGGTAATGTTTCAGGACTGTGACCTTTCATCAGAACTCACCTCTGTAATGTTGCCTTCCTCTGCTTGCACCTCCATCCGTTCCACTGTCCTAGCTCGTCTGCAGCAGAAACCCTCATCCGTGCATTTGTCACTTCTGAACTTAACTATTCAAATGATCTTGCCACCCATTTGCACCCTCCATTAAATTTATCTCATTTAAAAACTCTGCTGCTTTTTACCAAATTCCACTCAGCTATCAACCCCTGCGCTACATTGGTTACTGGTCCTCCAGCATCTTGGATTTAAAATCTCATGTTTAAATTGGCCTCACCATGCGCAGATGTAAAATAGCCTATGGCACTATTTCGAAGAAGATCAGGAGAGTTATCCCCAGTGCCCTGGCCAATATTTATCCCTCAATCAACATCACATAAACAGATTATCTGGTCATTATCAGACTGCTGTTTGTGGGAGCTTGCTGTGCACAAATCGATTGCTGCATTTTCTACATTCTAACAGTAACTGCATTACAAAAGTACTTGATTGGCCATAAAGCTCTGGGATGTCCTGTGGTTGTGAAAAGTGCTTTATGAATGCAAGTCTTCCTTTATTCACCCCTTTCTTACTGTAATCTATTCCTGCCCTACAATGCCTCCCTGAAACACTCTATTCCTCTGATTCTGGCATGCCTCCCTTTTCTCCATCATCAGCCGTCGTGCCTTCAACCATCTGGGCCTCGTGTTCTGGAATACCGAAACTTCACAGCCGTTCCACCTGCTTTAAATTCACTGATTTGACCAATCATTTGGTCACCCCACCTAATGTCTCCTTTGGCATTCATTTTTTGTCTGATTATTCTTGGGATGTTTTTCTAAATTAAAAATGGTATATAAGTTAAAGTTGTTTATTTATAATTAGTGAGTATAATGGCTTCCTGGGATTGAGAGTAGAAGATCTGTTATAATCACAAGATAACTACAAAGTAGGAAGACTGTTCGGCCCTTCTTAACTTCTCCATCCAGAATGATCCTACAGCTGCAATTTGCAGTATTGAATTGAATCCAGGGTTTTTACCACTGTCTTGTCTGGAAGCTTATTCAATATATTGATCCTGGTGTGAAAATTTTTTCCTGATCTTAATTTTTCCTTTTATTAGTTTGAATTGTCTCCCTTCATCCATTGTGTAATTTAGTTTTAAATTTTAATTTTAAAAAAATGTGCCTTGCTTAAACAGTAATATTCTGAACTTGCTTTTGGCACCTATCTTCTATATCTCTAATATTTCTTCTCCAGCTCTTTGTCAGGCTGAAAAGCCCATATTTCTCATCTTTAACTCTGTCCCCTAATCCTAGGGATCAGCCTTGTGGTCCTTCTCTGCACTGCTTCACTGCTCGAATGTCTCTTGAGACTCAGCAAGCAGAAATGGACACAAAGTTGCAATCTGACCAAAGCACTGTACAATTTGGTCAGAACTTCCTCTGACTATTTTGTTTTGATTATGTTTTTCTATGTACTGTTGGCCTTATTGATTGCTGCTCTGCATTGATTTAATGTTTACAGTTTACTAAGACTCCTAGGTCTCTTTCAGCTACTTGAAAACCATTTTGGGACTAGTATGTCATGTATTTTTCCTCCTTCTGCGCTGTACTTTATACTGGTCTGCACTAAATTCCAGCTGCTGCTTCTGATTTCACGGCCCCTCTCCATTTCGTATCAGCAAATCTGACCACATCCTGTAGTGTCACATATGTTATGAAAGTGCTTCTATATTTTTTGTTAGGTATATGTTTTTGAGGAATTATATTTAAATTGTGGAGCTGGATTCATTGGAAGGCTGAAGATTTTGTAGAAGCTGGACTTTGCTTTGTTGTTGACAGTTCATTGAAAGGGCACTGAGATATTGTTTAAAAACAGCCTTGCTGGAAGTCATGTGCTTTAAGCAATAAACAACAAAAACCTTGGTGACATGGGGAAGATGTTTACAGAGAAGTGACAGGTCAAGATTTATAGCAGTCAGGAGGCTTGACTCTTGAGAGATTGTTTTTTGTTTTGTGTTGTGGTGTGAACTGTTTTGAAGACAGTTGGAGAAAAGCAGCCACCATCTGCTCACTCACTTCCCTATCTTTGAGAACTTCCTGAGAATCAAGTGTAAGAAATAGAGAAACTGGTGCTGAATTCCTCCTGAAAATCCTGCCAGAAACTCCTGATGCCACATCTCTACTGGAAAGCCTGCCAAACTGATCCTCAACATCGCCTGAAATGAACCGCTCTAGAAAGATCCTAGTGACAGCTTCTATGCGTATTTGGGACAACTGACATCTTTCCATATCTTTTTTTCTCTTCAAGAATTAGCAAGTATTTGGCCAATGTATTCTTTTTTGTCTTTTTTTTGTAACTGACATCTGCAGAGAGAATTTCTGTATTTTTTCAGAGTGTGTGTGAGTTTGTGTGTGGGGAATTTAAAAAGGGGAACTTTCATATTTCAATCTGTGTGTTAATGCATTGCCTCATAACTGATTAAGCCTTGTTTTAGAATAAACTGATAATTTTTAAAAATTTATTCATGGGATGTAGGCGTCGCTGGCCAGGTCAGTATTTATTGCCCATCCCTAATTGCCCTTGAGAAGGTGGTGGTGAGCTGCCTTCTTGAACCACTGCAGTCCATGTGGGGTAGTACACCCACAGTGCTGTTAGGAAGGGAGTTCCAGGATTTTGTCCCAGCGACAGTGAAGGAACGGCGATATAGTTCCAAGTCAGGATGGTGTGTGACTTGGAGGGGAACTTGCAGGTGGTGGTGTTCCCATGTATTTGCTGCCCTTGTCCTTCTAGTTGGTAGAGGTCGCGGGTTTGGAAGGTGCTGTCTAAGGAGCCTTGGTGCATTGCTGCAGTGCATCTTGTAGATGGTACAAACTGCTGCCACTATGCGACGGTGGTGAAGGGAGTGAATGTTTGGAGATGGGGTGCCAATCAAGCGGGCTACCTTGTCCTGGATGGTGCCAAGCTTCTTGAGTGTTGTTGGAGCTGCACCCATCCAGGCAAGTGGAGAGTATTCCATCACGCTCCTAACTTGTGCCTTGTAGATGGTGGACAGGCTTTGGGGAGACAGGAGGTGAGTTACTCGCCTCAGGATTCCTAGCCTCTGACCTGCTCTTGTAGCCATGGTATTTATATGGCTACTCCAGTTCAGTTTCTGGTCAATGGTAGTCCCTAGGATGTTGATAGTGGTGGATTCAGCAATGGTAATGCCATTGAATGTCAAGGGGAGATGGTTAGATTCTCTCTTGTTGGAGATGGTCAATGCCTGGCACTTGTGTGGCGTAAATGTTACTTGCCACTTATCAGCCCAAGCCTGGATATTGTCCAGGTCTTGCTGCATTTCTACACGGACTGCTTCAGTATCTGAGGAGTCAGGAATGGTGCTGAACATTGTGCAATCATCAGCTAACATCCCCACTTCTGACCTTATGATTGAAGGAAGGTCATTGATGAAGCAGCTGAAGATGGTTGGGCCAAGGACACTACCCTGAGGAACTCCTGCAGTGATGTCCTGGAGCTCAGATGATTGACCTCCAACAACCACAACCATCTTCCTTTGTGCTAGGTATGACTCCAGCCAGCGGAGGGTTTTCCCCCTGATTCCCATTGACCTCCGTTTTGCTAGGGCTCCTTGATGCCATACTTGGTCAAATGCTGCCTTGATGTCAAGGGCAGTCACTCTCACCTCACCTCTTGAGTTCAGCTCTTTTGTCCATATTTGAACCAAGGCTGTAGCGAGGTCAGGAGCTGAGTGGCCCTGGCGGAACCCAAACTGAGCGTCACTGAGCAGGTTATTGCTAAGTAAGTGCCGCTTGATGGCACTGTTGATGACACCTTCCATCACTTTACTGATGATTGAGAGTCGGCTGATGGGGCGGTAATTGGCTGGGTTGGACTTGTCCTGCTTTTTGTGTACAGGACATACCTGGGCAATTTTCCACATTGCAGGGTAGATGCCAGTGTTGTAGCTGCACTGGAACAGCTTGGCTAAGGGGGCGGCAAGTTCTGGAGCACAGGTCTTCAGTACGATTGCCGGAATATTGTCAGGGCCCATAGCTTTTGCAGTACCCAGTGCCTTCAGTCGTTTCTTGATATCACGCAGAGTGAATCGAATTGGCTGAAGTTTGGCATCTGTGATGCTGGGGACTTCAGGTGGAGGCCGAGATGGATCATCAACTTGGCACTTCTGGCTGCAGATTGTTGCAAATGCTTCAGCCCTATCTTTCGCACTGATGTGCTGGGCTCCCCCATCATGGAAGATGGCGATATTTGTGGAGCCACCTCCTCCAGTTAGTTGTTTAATTGTCCTACACCATTCACGGCTGGATGTGGCAGGACTGCAGAGTTTAGATCTGATCCATTGGTTATGGGGTCGCTTAGCTCTGTCTATCGCATGCTGCTTACGCAGTTTGGCATGCAAGTAGTCCTGGGTTGTAGCTTCACCAGGTTGACACCTCATTTTGAGGTATGCCTGGTGCTGCTCCTGGCATGCCCTCCTGCACTCTTCAATGAACCAAGGCTGGTCTCCTGGCTTGATGGTAATGGTAGAGTGGGGGATATGCCGGGCCATGAGGTTACAGATTGTGGTTGAGTACAATTCTGCTGCTGCTGATGGCCCACAGCGCCTCATGGATGCCCAGTTTTGCATTGTTAGATCTGTTCGAAATCTATCCCATTTAGCATGATAGTGCCGCACAACACAATGAACGGTATCCTCAATGTGAAGGCAGGACTTCGTCTCCGCAAGGACTGTGCGGTGGTCACTCCTACCAATACTGTCATGGACAGATCCATCTGCGGCAGGCAGATTGGTGAGGACGAGGTCAAGTATGTTTTTCCCTCGGATTGGTTCCCCCACCACCTGCCGCAGACCCAGTCTAGCAGCTATGTCCTTTAGGGCTCGGTCAGTAGTGGTGCTACCGAGCCACTCTTGGTGATGGACATTGAAGTCCCGCACCCAGAGTACATTTTGTGCCCTTGCCACCCTCAGTGCTTCCTCCAAGTGGTGTTCAACATGGAGGAGTACTGAGTCATCAGCTGAGGGAGGGCGGTAGTTGGTAATCAGTAGGAAGTTACCTTGTCCATGTTTGACCTGATGCCATGAGACTTCATGGGGTCCGGAGTCGATGTTGAGGACTCCCAGGGCAACTCCCTCCCTACTGTATACCACTGTGCCACCACCTCTGGTGGGTCTGTCCTGCCGGTGGGACAGGACATACCCGGGGATGGGGATGCCAGTGTCTGGGACATTGTCTGTAAGGTATGATTCTTTGAGTATGACTATGTCAGGCTGCTGCTTGACTAGTCTGTGGGACAGCTCTCCCAACTTTGGCACAAGCCCCCAGATGTTAGTAAGGAGGACTTTGCAGGGTCGACAGGGCTGGGTTTGCCGTTGTCGTTTCTGGTGCCTAGGTCGATGCCAGGTGGTCCGTCCGGTTGCATTCCTTTTTATTGACTTTGCAGCAGTTAGGTACAATGGAGTGGCTTGTTCGGCCATTTCAGAGGGCATGTAAGAGTTAACCACATTGCTGTGGGTCTGGAGTTACATGTAGGCCAGTTAAGGACAGCAGATTTCCTTCCCGAAAGGACATTTGTGAACCAGATGGGTTTTTACAGCAATCGACAATGGTTTCATGGCCATCATTAGACTAGCTTTTAATTGCAGATTTATTAATTAAATTCAAATTCCACCTTCTGCTGTGGTGGGATTCGAACCCATGTCCCCAGAGAAATACCCTGGGTCTCTGGGTTACTGGTACAGTGATAATACCACTACCCCACCGCCTACCCTCTGGTGTTAAAGAAACCGGATTAGTGAATTTTATTCTGGGATGAAGAATATAGTATGTGATTGACTGCATCGGTAACTGGGTAAACATTTAAAAAATATATGTTGTGACCTGTGGAGAAGTAGAATTAGAAAAGACAATGAATGCTCTGTCGTTCTAATAGCACCCGGTGGAGAGACCATTGGAGTGTGTAGAACCATTTGAATGTAGGATAAGTATTGAAATTTTATTTATTTACAATATTGTGTGAAAGTTTTATTATTTTAGCTGTTCAATATTATGAACTATTAAATTGTTTTGTTGATGAGTTACTTGTGGGCTGATTTCGACGAGTAATCGGTGAGTTAATTAGGTAGATGGTGAAATTAAAAAGTTTGGGATTGGCTGATTTTTCACCCGCACCCCCCCCAGCCCTGAGGCCAGTTGGGCTATTATGTAGATTAAAAAATGTAGAAAATTTGTTTACTTGTGAGATGAGTTTTCAACACCAAGATTGGTACAGTGTCAAGAGTCAGTCGAGCCGTGAGATTTTTAGCTTCTTATCTGTTCTGTACTTTTATATTAATTTACTTAATTCGAGCTATTCAATATTAAGAACTGCTCAAACACTCGGGTATGATGGTCAGTTTAGTGTGGAGTTTCGCCTGGGTGAGAGATCAGTCTTTTAAGACTCAGTTGGTCTAAAATTATATTTGAGGGATTAAATTGCTAAATTGTGTTACATGTAATAAATTTAAAGAGAAAATTGTTTACTCTATGATGTGCGGTACCTGCGTAATGTGAGACAGGTTGTATGATCTATGTATCTCGGGTGACTGCTTGTGCAGCAATTGTTGCCAACCATTTTATCCTTGAGTTTTAGATTTCACCTTGAGCTGCTGGGGACGCTTTGTGACACAGGGAAGGCTAAGGGTTTCTTGGAATCCACATTTGGGGGTGGCCATGAAAAAGATGAAGCAGTTTTCTTTTCTTTTGCTAGTTGTCAGTTTAAATTGGACACAACATATGAGATTTTACAAATCCATCCACTGACTTGACCTATTTTGTTAAATATGTTGGGAAGTTTGTTGTTCTTGTCTCTGTTAACAGGCTTAAGAGGCAGACTTACACAATTTTCAAATATACAGTGTACAGGCGTGCAGCGAGGGAAGGCGGGTTAAGTAGGTGTTCGTGAACGAGCCTCTGTCGCCCCTAAGAAAGCTCACCGCACCCTCCGGGAGGTGGGCGACAGCTTCGTGCGCCAGTACCAGCAGGAATTCGCGGACATTGCGCTGCAGATGCGCTACGAGCCGCATCAAGAGTACCTGAACGAAGTCGGGTACAACAAAGGCAAGGTCTCCTTCCATGCTGTACACTGGGGGACGCTGATATTGAGGAGGCTGTGAGCTGGCCTGCTCGCCAGGGTCGCGATCCACTTGTTGACTAAGAGGATGCATATGGAAGTGAACAGGTTCACCGAGAGCTCGATTTTACCTGATGAGGTCCTTTCTTAAGTGCATTGCTACTTACCAATTAATGAAGGTACCCCACCAGCATTCAGATCACTAGAGGACAATGGTTGGAGCTGATGAAATGTATTATTACCTGCACCCCCTTCCTCCACCCCCGCACCCCCTTCCCACCTCCCCCCCCTCGCACCCCCCTCCCAGCTCACCCCCCTCGCACCATCTTCCCCTCCACCCCTTCCCACCGCACCCCTTCCCCTCCTCCCCTCCTCCCCCCCTCCCCCCCTCCCCCCTCTCCCCCCACCTCCTCCCACCGACATCCACCTATCCCTGAGCAGGGGCCCTAACAACCCCACTGCCTTGTGGGCGTCTCGGGAGAGACCAAGGCTAAGGGAGTAAACCCAAGCAGAAAATCCGGAGCGGAACCCCGTAGGTGGTCATGTGTCACCGTTGGCATGTTTCCGGCAGTTCCTGCAGCCATACCGGTGCCAAAAATCGTGCTCTGCGCTCCTTTGGACCCCACCAGGAAGGCTGAGAGGGGGGTTTTGACGCTTGGGCAACTCACAACCTCCATACATCTGCCCAGGCATGCGCCATGGAGAGGTCACTCCATAGTCGCCTCACAGCGACCAAAACAACACAGAAGGCAGCAGTTACGAGTTATAAGTCCAGCTCAATTGGCGTAGAGATTGGGCGCCATGGGTTGCCTTTATCGGTGGGAGAGGTCATCGCATCTCACTGGACAGCTACCGCCCACCTCAAACCGGGCAGTCCCCGGTCAGTAAGCTTCTGCCCCACCACAGTCCACCTGCTTCAATGGGTGCTTGGAGCTCAGGGTCATTGCCTTAAAAGTGGACTGCAACACTGCACCAAACAGCACGACAAAAAAAGGAAAGAAGGTACCAGCCGTTCGTTTTGCAAGCTGGAACGTCAGAACTATGTGTCCTGGCCTGTTGGATGACCTTCCACAAATCAACGATTCTCAGAAGACTGCCATCATTAACACCGAGCTCAGTGGACTCAACGTGGACATTGCAGCACTTCGGGAGACACGTCTCCCTGCGAGCGGATCTCGAAGAGAGCAAGACTACACCTTTTTCTGGTAGGGTAGGGATCCTGAAGAACCAAGACAGCATGAAGTGGACTTCGCCATCAAAAACTCTTCGCTCAGCATGATAGAGCCACCCTCAAATGGCTCGGAACGCATACTGTCCATCCGACTGCTTACCGCCTCTGGTCCAGTACTCAGCATCTATGCTCCAACACTCTGCTCCCCACCTGAAGCAAAAGACCAGTTCTATGAGGAACTCCATAATATCGTTATTAGCATCCCCAATACCGAACATTTGTTCCTGCAAGGGGACTTTAATGCCAGAGTTGGGGCCGACCATGACTCATGGCCCTCCTGCCTTGGGCGCTATGGCATTGGAAGGATGAATGAGAATGGACAGAGACTGCTTGAGTGTGTACCTGTCTTAACTTCTGCATCACCAACTCGTTCTTTCATGCTAAACCCTGTTACCAGGTTTCTTGGAGGCACCGAAGATCACGTCGTTGGCACCAGCTGGACCTCATCGTCACAAGGCGAGCCTCTTTAAACAGCGTTTAAATCACACACAGCTTCCACAGTGCGGACTGCGACACCGACCACTCCCTGGTGTGCAACAAGGTTAGACTCAAACCAAAGAAGCTGCATCACTCCAAGCAGAAGGGCTGCCCGCGCATCAACACCAGCTGTTAGATAACTTTCTAAACTCACTTAAAAAGGCCCTTCAAAACACTCCTACAGGGGATGCAGAGACCAAATGGGACCACATCAGAGACGCCATCCATGACTCAGCAATGACCACCTATGGCAAACGTGTGAAGCAGAATGCGGACTGGTTTCAATCTCACTTTGAAGAGCTGGAACCTGTCATAGCCGCGAAGGGCATCGCACTGCTGAACGACAAGAAAGCCCCCAGCGAGTTAACAGCCGTAGCACTTAAAGCAGCCAGAAGCGCTACACAGCCAGGTGCTGCGCAAATGACTACTGGCAACACCTATGCAGTCATATTCAGCTGGCCTCTGACACTGGAAACATCAGAGGAATGTATGATGGTATTAAGAGAGCTTTTTGGGCCAACCATCAAGAAGATCGCGCACCCCCCCCCCCCCCCCCCCCCACCCTCAAATCTAAATCAGGGGACACTATCACTGACCAACTGGGTGGAGCACTACCTAGAAGTGTACTCCAGGGAAAATGTTGTCATTGATACCGCCCTCAATGCAGCCCAGTCTTTGCCAGTCATGGATGAGCTGGACGAACAGCCAACAAAATCAGAACTCAGTGATGCCATTGATTCTCTAGCCAGCGGAAAAGTCCCTGGGAAGGACGGCATTACCCCTGAAATAATCAAGAGTGCCAAGCCTGCTATACTTTCAGCACTCGACGAACTGCTTTGCCTGTGCTAGGATGAGGGAACAGTACCACAGGACATGCGCGATGCCAATATCATCACCCTCTAAGAACAAGGGTGACTGCAACAGCTACCGTGGAATCTTTCTGCTCAGTCTAGTGGGGAAAATCTTCACTAGAGTCGCTTTAAACAGGCTCCAGAAGCTGGCTGAGCGTGTCTACCCTGAGGCACAGTGTGGCTTTCGAGCAGAGAGATCCACCATTGACATGCTGTTCTCTCTTCGCCAGCTACAGGAGAAATGCCATGAACAACAGATGCCCCTCTACGTTGCTTTCATTGATCTCACCAAAGCCTTTGACCTCGTCAGCAGATGTGGTCTCTTCAGACTAGTAGAAAAGATCAGATGTCCACCAAAGTTACTAAGTATCATCACCTCATGACAATATGAAAGGCACAATTCAGCATAGCAGCGCCTCATCAGACCCCTTTCCGATCCTGAGTGTCGTGAAACAGGGCTGTGTTCTCGCACCTACACTGTTTGGGATCATCTTCTCCCTGCTGCTCTCATATGCATTCAAGTCTTCAGAAAAAGGAATTTTCCTCCACCCAAGATCAGGTGGCAGGTTGTTCAACCTTGCCCGTCTTAGAGCGAAGACCAAAGTATGGAAGGTCCTCATCAGGGAACTCCTCTTTGCTGACGATGCTGCATTAACATCTCGCACTGAAGAGTGTCTGCAGAGACTTATCGACAGGATTGCGGCTGCCTGCAACAAATTTGGCCTAATCATCAGTCTCAAGAAAACGAACATCATGGGACAGGACGTCAGAAATGCTCCATCCATCAATATTGGCGACCATGCTCTGGAAATGGTCCAAGAGTTCACCTACCTGGGCTCAACTATCACCAGTAACCTGTCTTTCGATGAAGAAATCAACAAGCGCATGGGAAAGGCTTCCACTGTTATGTCCAGACTGGCCAAGAGAGTGTGGGAAAATGGTGCGCTGACGCGGAACACAAAAGTCCGAGTGTATCAAGCCTGTGTCCTCAGTACCTTGCTCTATGGCAGCGAGGTCTGGACAATGTATGTCAGCCAAGAGCGACATCTTAATTCATTCCATCTTCGCTGCCTCTGGAGAATCCTTGGCATCAGGTGGCAGGACCGTATCTCCAACACAGAAGTCCTTGAAGCGGCCAACATCCCCAGCATATGCACCCTACTGAGCCAGCGGCGCTTGATCTGGCTTGGCCATGGGAGCCGCATGGAAGGTTGCAGGATCCCCAAGGACACAGCGAGCTCGTCACTGGTATCAGACCCACCGGCCATCCTTGTCTCCACTTT
This sequence comes from Heterodontus francisci, assembly GCF_036365525.1. Classification (NCBI taxonomy): domain Eukaryota; kingdom Metazoa; phylum Chordata; class Chondrichthyes; order Heterodontiformes; family Heterodontidae; genus Heterodontus; species Heterodontus francisci. The sequence continues at coordinate 74,359,659 of NC_090371.1, read as the reverse complement.
AAAGATGTCTGCAAACGTGACATGAAGTCCTGTGACATTGATCACAAGTTGTGGGAGTCAGTTGCCAGTGATCGCCAGAGCTGGCGGGCAGCCGTAAAGGCGGGGCTCAAGTGTGGCGAGTTGAAGAAACTTAGCAGTTGGCAGGAAAAAAGACAGAAGCGCTAGGAGAGAGCCAAGTGTGTAACCGCGCCGACAACCAATTTTATCTGCAGCACCTGTGGAAGAGTCTGTCACTCTAGAATTGGCCTTGATAGCCACTCCAGGCGCTGCTTCGCAAACCACTGACCACCTCCAGGCGCTTACCCATTGTCTCTTGAGACAAGGAGGCCAAAGAAGAAGAGTGTACAGACTTGTGACTGGTTCAGTTATGAAATTGAAAGCCTCTTATTTATGAATGAGGCTAGCAGTAATGAATTTATATTCCGTCTTATCATCTGGTCAAGAGGAATAAAAATGAAGGAATGGATAAGAGTCCTTTTAATGTGTTTGAATCAAACAAACTGAGATCTTCAGAGAGGCCAGCCAGCCAGCTCTCTGCAGCTTCTCAGTATGGATGGGCAACGACATGTTGCACCACAGACATTTGACAAAATTATTAACTCAGGACATGGGGACAGTTAATCTGTGTATAAAGTGTACAGCCAATCTAATGCCATCAAAACAGCCCCATTTAAAACACATTTCTCCCTATTAATAAAGTAGCTAAGCGTGCAATCATCAATGGAGAGCAGCACAACTGTATTAGCTAGTTATCAATCAAAATAGTATGCAATGCAAATGACTTTTGTTGCCAGAATAGAGCTAGCTACACTGTCACGAGGTGATAGACGGACCTTATCGGATAACACCTGTGGATTCACACTCTGTCAGGAGTGCAAATTCATACAATAAACCAGAAAACTCAAGGAGAGGGTTGTTCTTGTGGTTATTGAGGTGAGGCAGTAGAAAAATCAACAATAGGAAGATGGACGATTTCTCTCAGTGCTGTTTTCACAAGACAATTTAACCCGGGGACAATGCTTATGCAACTTCGCCACCTGCTTGTAATACGTGTCTGAAGACAGGCAGCCAACACAAGGGCAGTGATCTCCAAATCAGGAGAATTTTATGGATGGAGCAGATAGTACTTCAGTAGAGTCATGTAAGACAGAAATGCAGACTGCGATAGGAAGAGACAAAAATTAACGGTAGGTAGTCAAGACTAGTTTATTCAACTTGACAGGCTATTAAACTAGCTCCTGGATTCTGAAATACAGAAACAACAGATTCTCTCTTAGACAAAAGGTAATTTGCTCACCAAAGCTGGTGACAAAATTAGATAAACACAATTACAAATAAGGAGCACCCTTCAGTTCCTCCTATAAGACGATTCTCTTAAATTCACTATGTGTATATCTCAGTCTATTCCAATTCACAGCAAAAAAAGTCAATGACTCTTTCTAACATGGTCATTGAAACATAATAAATTTTTACTATGTCTTCCCCGCCAGTTTTTAAAACTGCACATGCAGCATGGAATTTGTTCAGGGATTGTAGACAGTTCATCATAGATTAAGGTGTATTAAAGCTATCCATTACTTTGTATTTACTAACTATATATGGATCAACAGCATTCTGTTCTCGCCAATATCACTCAGCCCCACTCAACTGTACTCTTGTATTCATGAGGAACATACAGTGCTGACTTCTGGAGAGTCCTTGGATTTTCTTGCCTGTTTTCCTCCCAATACGAGTTCAGGACAATGTGATTCCAAATGGATAGCAGCGGAATTGTGACATTTATTTAGAAATTTAAGTCCAGTAACTTCAACATGTCACTGAGCTTGTGTCCCAAGTGAAAGTAATGCGTGCCAGAGCGTAGAAATCGAGACATTCCTTAATTGACTTTTGTTATTTTAAAATAAGGTTACATAACACAGGCCTTTAAACTTGTGTTTTAAAATAACCAAGCTGCTAAGTTATTTTAAAATACAAGGTTTAAGGCTTGGAGCAGGGGTGTCCAACCATTTTGTGTGGGGGCCCACATTAAATTTTTGTCTTTCATAGGGAACGGGTGAGACAATTTCGGAAAGATAAAGGCATGAAAAATTTATCTTATTATTCAAAACAGCAACAAATGTGCATTTTTGTCGTCCGCCCCCGCCCTCTCTCTGACCGTTGCTGAGAGCGGGAACAATGCTTTTGAACTTTGGACAGCTTCATGGTTTTCTGCTGGACTTTTTTTAAAAACTCAACCCGTCACAAAACTGTTCTAAGTTCAAAAGCGCTGTTCTGCTTCAGCACCAATCAGCTGTGAAGCTGACGGTTTTTTAAAAAGCCAGTCTGAAGAAGTCAATGGAAAATTTCTCATCCGTGAAATTGCCATTCACGCACCCCAAAATGTTTAACCATGGACACTGCTGTCTGTGTATGGACATGTTGCCAACCCCTGCTTATAAGGAGACTGGAAGTTGGGGAGCTATGTACATATCAATTGTTTATAGCGATACAGGTAAACGTTTGAAACTAAGGGGAAAGGCACTTAAAATTTCTACTGTAAATATAAAAATTTCCTGTGGTTTGATCAGTGAATCCTCTGCACCCCTGTATCTGACAGTCAGTCTCTTTGTTGCCTGCATATCTCATCCTCTCGTTCTTGATTTCTTTTGCACCCATTTCTCTAAGTGTTAATTTCTGGGTGTAATATTCCTGATATTTTTTGGTGTCTGTCCCTGATAACTGATCTGTTGATCTAAGCGCTCTGAGTATGTATTTGTTATGAATTTTACTTCTGGAAAGTTATTCTCTCCTATGATCTTTTACTATCAGCTGTCCCTCACTCTCTGCACCCTATCTGTAATATTGCTCTGCACATCTGAAGTGTCTCTTTAAGATGATGACTGCTTGATGTACTTGTCCCTCTGTGAAGTGTTGTGTACCTATCTTTTATTTGATATATTTCCCTCATGTTGCTTTTTCTGTCCATCTTCTCCATGTCCCTTCACCTGTTGTAGACTTGAGAGGCAATCTTATGCAATTTTTTAATTTTTTTTTTCCTCTCTGTCCATGCATCTCTGCCCTGTGTCTCTGTCCATTCATCCATTTTTGCCTGTTTTTCTTCTCCATCTCTGCCAATGTCTGTCATTACACCAGGTGAAGAAAGGATAGCAGATAAACATCTCTCATCTCTGGTTTTGGCTCTATCCAGCCATTCTTCCTCAAGTTTTTTTCTGTCAATGTTTGTCTGTATACCAGTTGAAGAAAGGATAGCATTTAAAAACAGTTATAAAGCTCTTCTATTTCTGTGTCCACTCCTGCTTCCCCATCTGGCAGAGTTAAGTTAAATGGTTGGTATTGCTGACGAATGTCCATCACCAACAGTGGCTTGGTAGTACCACTAATTGAGCCGTCTGAGTCCTGAAGGGCATAGCTGTCAGACAAGGCCTGTGGCAGCTGGTGAGGGAATCGACACAATGGAAAAAGCAACTTGAACTTGTCTTCACCAATCGACCTGTTGCAGATGCATCTGTCAATCATAATATGGTAGGAGTGACCACCTCACAGTCCTTGTGGAGTCGAAATCCTATCTTCACACTGAGGGCACTCTCCATTGTGTTGTGTGGCACTACCACCATGCCAAATGGGATAGATTCAAAACTGATCTAGCAGCTCAAAACTAGGCATCCATGAGGTTCTGTGGGCTGTCAGCAGCAGAGTTATATTTCGCTATAATCTAACTATATGGCCTGGCATCTCCCTCACTCTACCATTACCATCAAGTCAGGGGACCAACGCTGGTTCAATGAAGGGTGGGGAAGGGCATGTTAGGAGCAGCACTAGGTATATCTAGAAATGAGGTATCAATGTGGTAAAGCTACAACACAGGACCATTTGCATACGAAACAGCGGAAGCCATCACACAACCAGTGAATCAGATCAAAGCTCTGCAGTCCTACCACATCTAGTACTAAATGGTGAACAATTAAACAGCTAAGGGAGGAAGCTCCATGAATATCCCCATTCTCAATGATGGCGAAGCCCAGTGTATCAGTGCAAAAGACGTCTGAAGCATTTGCAACCATCTTCAGCCAGAGTGCCAAGTGGATGATCTATTTCCGCCTCCTTCTGAGGCCCCCATCATTACAGAAGCCAGTTTTCAGCCAAATCAAATCATGTCACGTGACATCAAGAAACATAGGAGCGGCTGGGTGCTCTATTTACAGCAAAGGCTATGGGCTGTGACAACATCCTGGCTGTAGTGCTGAAGATTTGGGCTCCAGAACTAGCCGTACCTCCAGCCAAGCTATTCCAAAACAATTAAAACATAGGCATCTATCCGACAAAGTATGTTCTGTCCACAAAAAACAGGACAAATGCAATCTGGCCAATTACCACTCCATCAGACTGCTGTCATTCAGCAAAGTGGTGGAAGGTTGACAGTGCTATCAAGTGCCACTTAATCAGCAACAATCTGCTCACCATTACTCAGTTTGGATTCTGCCAAACATGGACAAAAGAGCCAATGTCCAGAGGTGAAATTATAGTGACTGCTCTTGCTGTCAAGGCTGCATTTGATGTTACGACCAAGGCAGGAGGAGTACACTGTTTTTCTATTTCCCCTTCTCCACGGATCACAACATGTATTTAAATGTTTACCCAGTTACCGATACAAAGAACAGGACAACACAGGAACAGGCCGTTCGGCCCTCCAAGCCAGCGCTGATCTTGCTGTCTGTATAAACTAAAACCTTCTGCACTTCCGGGATCTGTATCCCTCTATTCCCGTCCTGTTCATGTGTTTGTCAAGATGCCTCTTAAATGTCGCTATTGTACCTGCTTCCACCACCTCCCCCGGCAGCAAGTTCCAGAAACTCACCACCCTCTGTGGTTTAAAAAAAAAACTTGCCTCGCACAACCCCTCTAAACTTTGCCCCTCGCACCTTAAAGCTATATACCCCAGTAACTGACTCTTCCACCATGGGAAAAAGCTTCTGACTATCCACTCTGCCCATGCCACTCATAAGTTCAAAGGACAAATCTCCAATAAAAGACCAAGTTCAATTGAAGAGAACAAAAATTCATGTGCTAGCATGTGATGTATTCCAGTAGTTGATGTGCTGAGTTAGGATTCTCAATTACTATCCCTTGTTATCATTGTTGTTTACCTCATTATTGTCTAGAAAAAGAAGCACTTGGGATTGTGGGGGTCATGAAGTGTGTTGCAAGAGTGGCCAGTGATGGTGAAACTTCGAACATACCTCAATCGGACACTCTGTGCCCGACTGCCATGGCCCACCCCCCCCAGCGTGTGGAAAGGCCGGCAGCTATAGCTGGGCGGCCTTTCAAGTCCCCAGCACGCCCGCTTTCCATGGGTAAGGCGGGCGAGGGCCCTTAAGTGGCCACTTAAGGGCCTTGATTGGCCTCGGGCGGGCGGGCCGTTTTCCCCGCCCGACCGCCGTAAAGATGACCAGAGGCGGGAGCGGGTCGGGGTAGGCCTCCTGGAGCCTCCTGCTTAATTTTACGCCGCCCCATCCTCCCCTACGCCACCATCCGACCTGCTGGGGTGGCGTAAAATTCAGCCCATTGTTTCCACTGGTAGGGGAATCCAAAACACGGGGGCACAGTCTCAGGATAAGGGGCTGATCATTTAGGACTGAGATGAGAAATTACTTCACTCAAAGGTTTGCGAATCTTTGCAATTCTCTACCCCATAGGGTTGTGGATGCTCTGTTGAATACATTTGAGGCTGGGATAGCCAGATTTCTGGTGTCTCAGGGAATCAAGGGATATGGCGAGCGGGAGGGAAAGTAGAGTTGAAGCCCAATATCAGCCACGATCGTATTGAACGGTGGAGCAGGCTCGATGGGCCATATGGTCTACTCCTGCTCCTGTTTCTTGTGTTCTTGTGTTTTACATGAAATGTTAGTTTCCTTGAATTTGTTGCTGTATCTTGAGGTTTTGCACTGTTGCATTATGTTGATTCTGTTGTGAATAGGAAGGAAGTTACTAATAAATTGCAACTTATTTGAAAGTTTGGATTAGATTGATTTTTGAAGCCTGAAGGGCTTAGAGCTGTCACCTGAACACTGCCTCCCTATCATTCCCATGTACTGTGGAGCTCATGGGGACTTTTTCTTAAAACAATTGTCATGTGCTTCTTGTGATTGAAGATTGTAACATAACCTCCCTGAAGGATTAATATCATTTCAAAATTATTGAACAGGTCAATTGAAAATAATAGATATATACTGATGAGAACCTTGTTTACTTGAATTATTAAGATGATACACCGTTCTCGTTCCCCAACAGCACTGTTTTTTAAATTTTATTTTGTAAAAATCTGATGGGAAATGGGAGGGAGAAATTAATTTTAATGGGTTTGGGTCTTCAACTGTAGTGCTACCGATTGTTCCAGGCGAGGGAAGGGAAAATTTGACAAGGGAACTCTGATTGCTATCCAGTCTGATGGTTGGAAGAGGACCGGATCAGGCTCAGGCCTGACGTACTCCATACTTGAGCAACCTGCCGGCACTTTCTGTCTGAACTTAGCACAAAAAGTGGCCATAGGCCATGGAACTGAACTTCAAGAGAGACGTGATAAAAGGAGACTACTAGAAAAGCAAAAAGAGCAAATTGATCACTGAACATTGCTGATGCTGAAACAAAAACAAGAAATGCTGGAATCACTCAGCATCACTCAGGACTCCATTCCATTCTCCCAGTTTCTCCGTCTCCGACGCATCTGCTCCGATGATGCTACCTTCCATGACGGTGCTTCTGATATGACCTCCTTTTTCCTCAACCGAGGTTTTCCCCCCACTGTTGTTGACAGGGCCCTCAACCGTGTCCGACCCATTCCCCGCACCTCTACCCTCACCCCTTCCCCTCCCTCCCAGAACCGTGACAGGGTTCCCCTTGTCCTCACTTTTCATCCCACCAGCCTCCATATCCAAAGGATCATCCTCCGCCATTTTCGCCACCTCCAGCGTGATGCCACTACCAGTCGCATCTTCCCCTCCCTTCCCCTGTCAGCATTCCGAAGGGATCGTTCCCTCCGCGACACCCTGGTCCACTCCTCCATTACCCCCACTACCTCGTCCCCTTCCCATGGCACCTTCCCCTGCAATCGCAGGAGGTGTAATACCTGCCCATTTACCTCCTCTCTCCTCACTATCCCAGGCCCCAAACACTCCTTTCAGGTGAAGCAGCGATTTACTTGTACTTCTTTCAATGTAGGCAGCCATAAAGACAGGGCTAAATTGTGCCGAGTCGAAGAGACTTAGTAGTTGGCAGGAAAAAAGACAGAGGAGCAAGGGGAGAGCCAACTGTGCAACAGCCCCGACAAACAAATTTCTCTGCAGCACCTGTGGAAGAGCCTGTCACTCCAGAATTGGCCTTTATAGCCACTCCAGGCGCTGCTTCACAAACCACTGACCACCTCCAGGCGCGTATCCATTGTCTCTCGAGATAAGGAGGCCCAAAAGAAAGAAAGAAGTATACTGGATTCGCTACTCACAGTGTGGTCTCCTCTACATTGGGGAGACCAAGCGCAGACTGGGTGACTGCTTTGCGGAACATCTCCGCTTAGTCCGCAAGCAGGACCCTGAGCTTCCGGTTGCTTGCCATTTCAACACTCCCCCCTGCTCTCATGCTCACATCTCTGTCCTGGGATTGCTGCAGTGTTCCAGTGAACATCAACGCAAGCTCGAGGAACAGCATCTCATTTACCGATTAGGCACACTACAGTCTGCCGGACTGAACATTGAGTTCAATAATTTCAGAGCATGACAGCCCCCCATTTTACTTTCATTTTTAATTATTTTTTCTTCCTTTTTTACATTCTTTTTTACATTTTTTACAATTTATTTTGCATTTATTTCATTTCATCTTAGTTTGTTCAGTTTGCTTACCCACTGTTTTTTTTTCAGGTTTTTTTTTAGGTTTGCACTTGCTGCTGTTCAATATTCAGTGTATTTACACCTAATCTGTACTAATGCTTTGTCTTTCAACACACCATTAACATATTGTTTGCCTTTGCTCCGTGACCTTTTGGTCAGCTATGTGGCCTGGTCCAATCTGCATCTTCTCCTTTGTTATCTCTTGCCCCACCCCCACCTCACTTGTTTATAATCTGTGACTTTTCTAATATTTGTCAGTTCCAAAGAAGGGTCACTGACCCGAAACGTTAACTCTGCTTCTCTTTCTACAGATGCTGCCAGACCTGCTGAGTGATTCCAGCATTTCTTGTTTTTGTTTCAGATTTCCAGCATCCACAGTATTTTGCTTTTATTATATTGCTGATGCTGACTCTGACTTGGATGAGATGAGCAGTATGAAGATGAGCCTGTGAAATAGGGCAAGGCTGTAGCTATGAGGCAATGCATGGCATAGTTTCCTTTCCCAACCAAAGTTGAAAATTGTCTTGGGTGAGTACTTTTAAGCACAGTTTTTGAATTTTATTATTAGAAAGGAGTTTTATATATGGAAGTGACTGGTACTGCAAATGGTTTGCTATGTCTATAATTTACGCTTGGTGGTAAAGATTGTACAAAGAACAAACAAGAACAAAGAACGGTACAGCACAGGAACAGGCCATTCGGCCCTCCAAGCCTGCGCCGATCTTGATGCCTGCCTAAACTAAAACCTTCTGCACTTCCGGGGTCCGTATCCCTCTATTCCCATCCTATTCATGTATTTGTCAAGATGCCTCTTAAACATCTCTATTGTACCTGCTTCCACCACCTCCCCCGGCAACAAGTTCCAGGCACTCACCACCCTCTGTGTAAAGAACTTGCCTCACACATCCCCTCTGAACTTTGCCCCTCTCACCTTAAACCTATGTCCCCTAGTAACTGACCTTTACACCCTGGGAAAAAGCTTCTGACTATCCACTCTCCATGCCACTCATAACTTTGTAAACCTCTATCATGTCGCCCCTCCACCTCCGTCGTTCCAGTGAAAACAATCCGAGTTTATCCAACCTCTCCTCATAGCTAATGCCCTCCAGACCAGGCAACATCCTGGTAAACCTCTTCTGTACCCTCTCCAAAGCCTCCACGTCCTTCTGGTAGTGTGGCGACCAGAATTGCACGCAATATTCTAAGTGTGGCCTAACTAAGGTTCTGTACAGCTGCAACAGGACTTGCCTATTTTTATACTCTATGCCCCGACCGATGAAGGCAAGCATGCCGTATGCCTTCTTGACTACCTCATCCACCTGCGTTGCCACTTTGTGACCTGTAGACCTGTACGCCCAGATCTCTCTGCCTGTCAATACTCCTAAGGGTTCTGCCATTTACTGTATACTTCCCACCTGCATTAGACCTTCCAAAATGCATTACCTCACATTTGTCCGAATTAAACTCCATCTGCCATTTCTCCGCCCAGGTCTCCAACCGATCTATATCCTGCTATGTCCTCTGACAATCCTCATCACTGTCCGCAACTCCACCAACCTTTGTGTCGTCCGCAAACTTACTAATCAGACCAGCTACATTTTCCTCCAAGTCATTTATATATACTACAAACAGCAAAGGTCCCAGCACTGATCCCTGCAGAACACGACCAGTCACATCCCTCCATTCAGAAAAGCACCCTTCCAATGCTACCCTCTGTCTTCTGTGACCGAGCCAGTTCTGTATCCATCTTGCCAGCTCCCCTCTGATCCCGTGTGACTTCACCTTTTGTATCAGTCTGCCATGAGGGACCTTGTCAAAGGCTTTACTGAAGTCCATATAGATAACATCCACTGCCCTTCCTTCATCAATCATCTTTGTCACTTCCTCAAAAAGCTCAATCAGATTAGTGAGACACGACCTCCCTTTCACAAAACCATGCTGCCTCTCGCTAATAAGTCCATTTGTTTCCAAATAGGAGTAAATCCTGTTCCGAAGAATCCTCTCTAATAATTACCCTACCACTGACGTAAGGCTCACCGGCCAATAATTTCCTGGATTATCCTTGCTACCCTTCTTAAACAAAGGAACAACATTGGCTATTCTCCAGTCCTCTGGGACCTCACCTGTAGCTAATGAGGATGCAAAGATTTCTGTCAAGGCCCCAGCAATTTCTTCCCTTGCCTCCCTCAGTATTCTGGGATAGATCCCATCAGGCCCTGGGGACTTATCTACCTTAATGCTTTGCAAGACACCCAACACCACCTCCTTTTTGATAATGAGATGACTGAGACTATCTACACTCCCTTCCCCAGGCTCACCATCCACCAAGTCCTTTCCTTGGTGAATACTGATGCAAAGTACTCATTTAGTACCTCGCCCATTTCCTCTGGCTCCACACATAGATTCCCTTCTCTGTCCTTGAGTGGGCCAACCCTTTCCCTGGTTACCCTCTTGCTCTTTATATACGTATAAAAAGCCTTGGGATTCTCCTTAATCCTGTTTGCCAATGACTTTTCATGACCCCTTTTAGCCCTCCTGACTCCTTGCTTAAGTTCCTTCCTACTGTCTTTATATTCCTCAAGGGATTCGTCTGTTCCTAGCCTTCCAGCCCTTACGAATGCTTCCTTTTTCTTTTTGACGAGGCTCACAATATCCCGCGTTATCCAAGGTTCCCGAAACTTGCCAAACTTATCCTTCTTCCTCACAGGAACATGCTGGTCTTGGATTCGAATCAACTGACGTTTGAAAGATTCCCACATGTCAGATGTTGATTTACCCTCAAACAGCCGCCCCCAATCTAAATTCTTCAGTTCCTGCCTAGTATTGTTATAATTAGCCTTCCCCCAATTTAGCACCTTCACCCGAGGACCACTCTTATCCTTATCCACAAGTACCTTAAAATTTATGGAATTATGGTCACTGTTCCCTAAATGCTCCCCTACTGAAACTTCGACCACCTGGCCGGATTCATTCCCCAATACCAGGTCCAGTACGGCCCCATCCCTAGTTGGACTATCTACGTATTGTTTCAAGAAGCCCTCCTGGATGCTCCTTACAAATTCTGCCCCATCGAAGCCCCTAGCACTAAGTGAGTCCCAGTCAATATAGGGGAAGTTAAAATCACCCACCACTACAACCCTGTTACCTTTACAGCTTTCCAAAATCTGTCTACATATCTGCTCCTCTTCCTCCCGCTGGCTGTTGGGAGGCCTGTAGTAAACCCCCAACATCGTGACTGCACCCTTCCTATTCCTGAGCTCCACCCATATTGCCTCGCTGCATGACCCCTCCGAGGTGTCCTCCCGCAGTACAGCTGTGATATTCTCCTTAACCAGTAATGCAACTCCCCCACCCCTTTTACATCCCCCTCTATCCCGCCTGAAGCTTCTAAATCCTGGAACATTTAGCTGCCAATCCTGTCCTTCCCTCAACCAAGTCTCTGTAATAGCAACAACTTCAGTCATGTTTGGACATTTAGCTGTAGATAAGCACAATTATCTCCTTTGCTCCAGAGACTCATGCTGGCAGCTACGTGACTCTTCGTACATATGGGGAATGCTGAAATTTTTTTTTATTGCTGCAGGGGTGAGGGTGGCGGAGGAAGTGGTGGTATAGAGGACAGAACTGAGGATATTGCTGCTGTAATGGGTGGTATCAAATCATCTGCAGAACGTTTTGGTAGATTCCAGTGACATCACTCCACACTTGAGATTAATCACAAGCCGATGTAAAAAGAGGAGGTCATGGCTTGATAGTTGGATCCTGGCTAATGTACTATACTAGTCTAGATTTCCTCCATTGGAGTAATTTATCACAGACTCGAACGAAAATGTGTTGTTTACACCCAATTTTCCACAGTCAGCTCATAGCATTATTTCAGATGCAGATTTGGATGCATGTAAAACCACTCCAACTGTCTAAAGGGCTAGGAGCAATTAAAGGGGAGTGTCAAAATAGGGGACAAAACTTAAGCAAGCCTTTGGAAAGCCTCAACAGGCATTACAATCCATTAGCAGCTTCTGCCTAGTTTGAAGAAACACAGGACTAAGACAGGGATAAAAGAAGGGAAAGGAGACTTTAGGTGCAGACATGAGCCTGCAAGCAAATAGCCCAGCACGCGGCCCCCTGTTTGACCGCTGTTAAAATGTGCTTATGAGGAAGTTGGTCCTCTGTGCCACTCGATAGCACCAACTCCATTCATCAGTATTGGAGCAAAGGGGCAGTTTTGAGGCTCCAGGCGATCATTATTTTCAATGGGTGTGTTAGCCCTATGTTGCATGTGTCTTTGCACAGCTTTGCATCTGCCTTCCTGCTGACCCAGCCCCTGAGAAGATGGTTCCCCCAGTCATTGCTAGCTAAATATGCCGCTGCGTGCAGAGGTAGTTGGTGCATCTTGGCAGATGTGGCCAAATAGGGTACTCTGTTGATCTTTTATGCAGTATCTCTGAAAACAGGGCATAGTGAGATTGTGCATCCAACACTCAGGCAATCAAATATAGTAGTGTGCCTTCAGGTCTGCTGTCCCAGCTTCCTTAATGGTGCTATTTGTTTGAAGTCGGGTATGTTCACCTCTGTTACCCTCCAAGGATTTATACTTGGCCGCCTCCTATTTTTCATCTTGGCATCATCCGAAAACACACTGTCCCTTTTCACATGTATACTGAGACATCCAGCCCTATCTCATCACCACCTTTTGACTCCTCCACTGTCGCTAAATTATGCGACTACTTGTCCAACATCCTGTTCTGGATGAGCAGAAATTTCTTCCAATTAAATATTGGAAAGATTGAAACCATTGACTTCAGTTCCCTCTACAAACTCCATTTCCTCGCTATTGACTCAATTGCTCTCCCTGACAACTATCTGAGGCCAAACCAGACTTTTGCAACCTTGATCTGATGTTTGACTCCGAGATGAGCTTCCGACCACAAATTTGCACCATCACTAAGACTGCCTAGTTCCACCTTTTTATCATTGCCCGACTCACCCCTGCCTCAGTTCATCTGCTTTCGTTACCTCTAGATAACATACTCCTGGCCAGCCACCCACATTCATCCCCAGGTCCCTCTGTTCCTGCACCCCCTTTAGAATTGTATTCTGAATTGGACAAATATTGCCAACGATCCTTCATCTCAATCATTCTCAGAGCCCTCTTGGGTGGCCACCCTCCCTGTCTACGCTTTCTCCATAGAACGCTCTAGGTCATCTTTTCCTCTAACCTGCTTTCATTTCAACATGTGTTCCCTCCAGAAATGACTTACAAGTAAGGAGGCCACTTTTAATTAAAAAAACAATGCTCCTCTTCTTCTGAAATCCAGATCACAATCCTGGCCTAGATCCCAAAACCACTGGTTGTTGGCAAGGCATGACTCCACTTACATGACACTAAATCCCACTGAGGGTCAGGAGAGCAGGAAATTCCAATGTAGGAAGCTCTGGAACAATAGGCATGTTGAGGGTGTGCAGTGGTTCCATCCCAATAGGCCATTCAGGCTCCCCAATGCGATTATTGACACCGAGGTAGTTACAGCAGGAGTATGCTGGAAGGGCCAGTCAAATTCCTGTCACCTTCCAAACCCGTGACCTCTACCACCTGGAAGGACAAGGGCAGCAGATGCATGGGAACACCGCCACCTGCAAGTTCCTTTCCAAGCCACACACCATCCTGAATTGGAACCATATCGCCGTTCCTTCACTGTCACTGGGTCAAAATCCTGGAACTCCCTTCCTAACAGCATTGTGAGTGTACCTGCACCTTAAGGACTGCAGTGGTTCAAAAAGGAAGCTCACCACCACCTTCTCAAGGGCAGTTAGAGGTGGGCAATAAATGCTGGCCTAGCCAACAACGCCCACGTTCCATGAATGAATAAAATAAAATCCAGTGTCTCAATTACTTCTTTCACTATTATTTTTGGCAGCATCTCTTTCCTTGGTAAGGATGGAAGCAAAATACTCATTTAGTACCTCAGCCATGCCTTCTGCCTCTTTTAGGTCCCTAATTGGCCTCACTCCTCCTGTTGCTATTTATATGCCTATAGAAGACTTTTGGTTTCCCTTTTATGTTGGCTGCCAGTCTCTTCTCATACTTTTTGCTTCTCTTATTTTTTCACTTCCCCTCTGAACTTTCGATATTCAGTCTAGTTCTCACTTGTATTATTAACCTGACATCTGTCATACACACTTTTTTCTGCTTCATCTTTCTCTCTACCTCCTTCGTTTGCCAGGGAGTACTGGCTTTGTTTGTCCTACCTTTCCTCCTCGTGGGGATGTACCTCGACTGTACCTGAACTATCTCCCCTTTAAAGGCAGCCCATTAAACAGTTACAGTTTTGCCTGCCAATCTTTGATTCCAATTTGCCTAGGCCAGATCTATTCTCACCCCATTTAAAAAAAAAAATTCATTCATGGGATATGGGCATCGCTGGCTAGGCCAACATTTATTTCCCAACCCTAATTGCCCTTGAGAAGGTGGTGGTGAGCTGCCACGTTGAACCGCTGCAGTCCATTTGGGGTAGGTACATCCACAGTGCTGTTAGGAAGGGAGTTCTAGGATTTTGACCCAGTGACAGTGAAGGAATGGCGATATAGTCCCAAATCAGGATGGTGTGTGACTTGGAGGGGAAATTTATTTAGAGACACAGCACTGAAACAGGCCCTTCGGCCCACCAAGTTTGTGCTGACCATCAACCACCCATTAATACTAATCCCACATTAATCCCATATTCCCTACCACATCCCCACAAGTCTCCTACCACCTTCCTACACTAGGGGCAATTTACAATGGCCAATTTACCTATCAACCTGCATGTCTTTGGCTGTGGAAGGAAACCGGAGCACCCGGCGGAAACCCACGCGGTCACAGGGAGAACTTGCAAACTCCACACAGGCAGTACCCAGAATTGAACCCAGGTCGCTAGAGCTGTGAGGCTGCGGTGATGGCCACTGTGCAAGTGGTGTTCCATGCATTTGGTGCCCTTTTCCTTCTAGTTGGTAGATGTTGCAGGTTTGGAAGGTGCTGTCTAAGGAGCCTTGGGTCCATTGCTGCAGTGCATCTTGTAGATGGTACACACTGCTGCCACTGTGTGCAGTGATGGAGGGAGTGAATGTGAATGGGGTGCCAATCAAGTGGGCTGCTTTGTCCTGGATGGTGTTGAGCTTCTTGAGAGTTGTTGGAGCTGCACTCATCCAGACAAGTAGAGAGTATTCCATCACACTCCTGACTTGTCCATGTTTGAACCAAAGGTGTAATGAGGTCAGGAGCTGAGTGGCCCTAGCAGAACCCAAACTGAGCGTCACTGAGCAGGTTATCGCGAAGCAAGTGCCACTTGATGGCACTGTTGATGGCACCTTCCATCACTTTACTGATGATTGAGAGTAGGCTGATGGGGCAGTAATTGGCCAGGTTGGACTTGTTCTGCTTTTTGTGTACAGGACATACCTGGGCAATTTTCCACATTGCTGAATAGATGCCAGTGTTGTAGCTGGAACAGCTTGACGAGGGGCGCGGCAAGTTCTGGAGCACAGGTCTTCAGTACAATTTTTGAATGTTGTCAGGGCCTATAGCCTTTGCAGTATCCAGTGCCTTCAGTTGTTTCTTGATCTCACGTGGAGTGAATCGAATTGGCTGAAGTCCGGCATCTGTGATGCTGGGGACTTCAGGAGGAGGTCATCGATATTGGCGCTCTTCCAATTAATTATTTTTACTCTGGATTGCTCTTTGCCCCGATCCATTGTTAGCCTAAACCTTATGATACTATGATCATTTTCCCCTAAATGTTCCCCAATTGGCACTTGATCCATTTGACAAAAGAAACAAAGAACAAACAAAGAAAATTACAGCACAGGAACAGGCCCTTCGGCCCTCCAAGCCTGCGCCGATCCAGATCCTCTATCTAAATATGTCGCCTATTTTCTAAGGATCTGTATGTCTTTGCTTCCTGCCCATTCATGTATCTGTCTAGATACATCTTCAAAGACGCTATCGTGCCCGCGTCTACCACCTCCGCTGGCAACGCATTCCAGGCACCCACCATCCTCTACATAAAGAACTTTCCACGCATATCCCCCCTAAACTTTTCCCCTCTCACTTTGAACTCGTGACCCCTAGTAATTGAATCCCCCACTCTGGGGGAAAAAGCTTCTTGCTATCCACCCTGTCTATACCTCTCATGATTTTGTACACCTCAATCAGGTCCCCCCTCAACCTCCGTCTTTCCAATGAAAATAATCCTAATCTACTCAACCTCTCTTCATAGCTAGCGCCCTCCATACCAGGCAACATCCTGGTGAACCTCCTCTGCACCCTCTCCAAAGCATCTACATCCTTTTGGTAATGTGGCGACCAGAACTGCACGCAGTATTCCAAATGTGGCCGAACCAAAGTCTTATACAACTGTAACATGACCTGCCAACCCTTGTACTCAATACCCAGTCCGATGAAGGAAAGCATGCCGTATGCCTTCTTGACCACTCTATTAACCTGCGTTGCCACCTTCAGGGAACAATGGACCTGAACACCCAAATCTCTCTGTACATCAATTTTCCCCAGGACTTTTCCATTTACTGTATAGTTCACTCTTGAATTGGTTCTTCCAAAATGCATCACCTCGCATTTGCCCTGATTGAACTCCATCTGCCATTTCTCTGCCCAACTCTCCAATCTATTTATATTCTGCTGTATTCTCTGACAGTCCCCTTCACTATCTGCTACTCCACCAATCTTAGTGTCGTCTGCAAACTTGCTAATCAGACCACCTATACTTTCCTCCAAATCATTTATGTATATCACAAACAACAGTGGTCCCAGCACGGATCCCTGTGGAACACCACTGGTCACACGTCTCCATTTTGAGAAACTCCCTTCCACTGCTACTCTCTGTCTCCTGTTACCCAGCCAGTTCTTTATCCATCTAGCTAGTACACCCTGGATCCCATGCGACTTGACTTTCTCCATCAGCCTACCATGGGGAACCTTATCAAACGCCTTACTGAAGTCCATGTATATGACATCTACAGCCCTTCCCTCATCAATCAACTTTGTCACTTCCTCAAAGAATTCTATTAAGTTGGTAAGACATGACCTTCCCTGCACAAAACCATGTTGCCTATCGCTGATAAGCCCATTTTCTTCCAAATGGGAATAGATCCAGTCCCTCAGTATCTTCTCCAGCAGCTTCCCTACCACTGACGTCAGGCTCACCGGTCTATAATTACCTGGATTTTCCCTGCTACCCTTCTTAAACAAGGGGACAACATTAGCAATTCTCCAGTCCTCCGGGACCTCACCCGTGTTTAAGGATGCTGCAAAGATATCTGTTAAGGTCCCAGCTATTTCCTCTCTCGCTTCCCTCAGAAACCTGGGAGAGATCCCATCCGGACCTGGGGACTTGACCTACCTCATTCCCAAGAACCAGATGCAGCAATGCCTCCTTCCTCGTTGGACTGGAAAAATACTGAACAAGCAAATTCTCCTCAACACCCTTCAGAAACTCATCTCCCTCTCTGCCCTTTACAGTATTACTATCCCAGTCTATATTAGGATAATTAAACCCCCCCCCATTTTTACTGCTCTATAGTGTTGCACCGCTTTGTAATTTCTTTGCAAATTTGCACTTTAGCGGGAATGTGAGCAAGAAGGTTTTTACGCCATGGGTGGTAATGACCTGGAATTCGCTGCCCACCAGGTTGGTGGGAGCGGAGACGGTCAGTGATTTCAAAAGGAAATTGGATGGGCACTTGAAGGAAATAAACTTTTAGGGCTACAAGGATTGAGAGTGGGAGTGGGACTGACTGGATTGCCCCATGGAGAGCCGACATGGACTTGATGGGCCGAATGCCCTCCTGTAATGTGAATAACACGGACTGATTTGTTCCTTTATATCTTTCCCACGAGTTGGAGGCCTATAAAATGCACCAACTAGTGTGGCGCACTGACACGGAACACAAAAGTCCGAGTGTATCAGGCCTGTGTCCTCAGTACCTTGCTCTACGGCAGCGAGGCCTGGACAACGTATGCCAGCCAAGAGCGACGTCTCAATTCATTCCATCTTCGCTGCCTTCGGAGAATACTTGGCATCAGGTGGCAGGACTATATCTCCAACACAGAAGTCCTTGAAGCGGCCAACATCCCCAGCTTATACACACTACTGAGTCAGCGGCGCTTGAGATGGCTTGGCCATGTGAGCCGCATGGAAGATGGCAGGATCCCCAAAGACACATTGTACAGCGAGCTCGCCACTGGTATCAGACCCACCGGCCGTCCATGTCTCCGTTATAAAGACGTCTGCAAACGCGACATGAAATCGTGTGACATTGATCACAAGTCGTGGGAGTCAGTTGCCAGCATTCGCCAGAGCTGGCGGGCAGCCATAAAGACAGGGCTAAATTGTGGCGAGTCGAAGAGACTTAGTAGTTGGCAGGAAAAAAGACAGAGGCGCAAGGGGAGAGCCAACTGTGCAACAGCCCCAACAAACAAATTTCTCTGCAGCACCTGTGGAAGAGCCTGTCACTCCAGAATTGGCCTTTATAGCCACTCCAGGCGCTGCTTCACAAACCACTGACCACCTCCAGGCGCGTATCCATTGTCTCTCGAGATAAGGAGGCCCAAAAGAAGTGTAATGGTACCTCCATTGTTTCTTAGCTCTAATCCTCCAGGGCATCCTCTCTCTCCAGCACTGTAATATTATCCTTCATCAACACTGCCACCCCTCTTGCTTTTTTTTCCTTCCCTATCTTTCTTGCACATCGTGTAGCCAGGAATATTTAGTACCCAGTCCTGTCCTTTTTTCAGTCAGGTCTCTGTTATCACCACAACATTATTCTCCCACATTGCTACCTGCACCTGCAGCTCACCAACCTTATTTATCACACCATGCATTCGCATACATGCACTGTACACCTAATTTAGGCCTTATTGCAGCAGCTTATTCGGAAGCAGAGAGTGCTGAGCGAGTGATCAGCTGGGAAGGTCAGTTTCAACTTAAACTTAATTTTCCTTTTGTTTTCGGCGGACCAGGGGGCTGCTGGGTAAGTAAAAACCTATATATTTGGGCTGTTTCTGAACCCGAGACACTACACCTGTAGTGTCTCCCACCCGCCCTCCTCTAACCAAAAAAAAGGACTCAGTGGTGTGTAGATAAGGTAAGGCTTTTTCTATTTCTCTTTTTTTTGTCGTGAGATTGGTAAAAACTTGTCGTTCCTTTTTCATTTATCTAAGTTAAGCTTGAGATTAAAAATTGGCAGGAGATCTCAGACCCGTGTTATGCTCATCTTGCTCAATGTGGGAGCTCAGGGACACGACTGATGTCCCTGACTCCTTCACGTGCAGGAAGTGTGTCCAGCTGCAGCTCTTGTTATACCGCATGATGGCTCTGGAGCTGCAGATGGACTCACTTTGGAGCATCCGCGATGCTGAGGAGGTCGTGGATAGCACGAATTGGTCACACCGCAGATTAGGATTGCTGAGGGAGAAAGGGAATCGGTGACCAAAAGGCAGAGAAAGAGCAGGAAGGCAGTGCAGGTGTCTCCTGCGGTCATCTCCCTCCAAAACAGGTATACTGTTTTGGATACTGTTGAGGGAGATGGCTCACCAGGGGAAGGCAGCAGTAGCCAGGTTCATGGCACCGTGGCTGGCTCTGCTGTTCGGAAGGGCGGGAAAAAGAGTGGAAGGGCAATAGTCAGAGGGGATTCGATTGTAAGGGGAGTAGATAGGCGGTTCTGTGATCGAAAACGAGACTCCCAAATGGTATGTTGCCTCCCAGGTGCACGGGTCAGGGATGTCTCAGATCGGCTGCAGAACATTCTGAAGGGGGAGGGTGAACAGCCAGTTATCGTTGTGCACATAGGCACCAATAGGTAAAAAATGAGATGAGGTCCTCCAAGCAGAATTTAGGGAGTTAGGAGCCAAGTTAAAAAGTAGGACCTCAGAGGTAGTAATCTCAGGATTGCTGCCAGTGTCACGTGATAGAGTAGAAATGAAAGAATAGTCAAGATGAATGCGTGGATTGAGAAATGGTGCAGGAGGGAGGGGTTCAGATTTTTGGGACGTTGGGACCGGTTCTGGGGGAGGTGGGACTATTACAAATTGGACGGTCTACACCTGGGCCGGACTGGAACCAATGTCCTTGGGGGTGCTTTTGCTAACGCTGTTGGGGAGGGTTTAAACTAATGTGGCAGGGGGATGGGAACCAAATGAGGTCAGTGGACAGTCAGGAGGTAGTAACTAAAGCCTGTAAGGAACTAGATAATGAAGTCAGCGTGACTAAGGGAAAGAGTAGGAAGGGAGCAGATGATGTACGCAAAGGGACTGGTGGTCTGAGGTGCATTTGTTTTAATGCAAGAAGTGTAGTAGGTAAGGCAGATGAACTTAGGGTTTGGATTAGTACCTGGGAGTATGGTGTTATTGCTATTACTGAGACTTGGTTGAGGGAAGGGCATGATTGGCAACTAAATATCCCAGGATATCGATGCTTCAGGCGGGATAGAGAGGGAGGTAAAAGGGGTGGAGGAGTTGCATTACTGGTCAAAGAGGATATCACAGCTGTGCTGAAGGAGGGCACTATGGAGGACTCGAGCAGTGAGGCAATATGGGCAGAACTCAGAAATAGGAAGGGTGCGGTAACAATGTTGGGGCTGTACTACAGGCCTCCCAACAGTGGGCGTGAGATAGAGGTACAAATATGTCAACAGATTATGGAAAGATGTGGGAGCAACAGGGTGGTGGTGATAGGAGATTTTAATTTTCCCAACATTGACTGGGATTCACTTAGTGTTAGAGGTCTAGACGGAGCAGAATTTGTAAGGAGCATCCAGGAGGGTTTTCTAGAGCAGTATGTAAATAGTCCAACTCGGGAAGGGGCCATACTGGACCTGGTGTTGGGGAATGAGCCGGGCCAGGTGGTTGAAGTTTCAGTAGGGGACTACTTTGGGAATAGTGATCACAATTCCGTAAGTTTTAGAATACTCATGGACAAAGACGAGAGTGGTCCAAAAGGAAGAGTGCTAAATTGGGGGAAGGCCAACTATACCAAAATTCGGCAGGAGCTGGGGAATGTAGATTGGGAGCAGCTGTTTGAAGGTAAATCCACATTTGATATGTGGGAGGCTTTTAAAGAGAGGTTGATTAGCGTGCAGGAGAGACATGTTCCTGTGAAAATGAGGGATAGAAATGGCAAGATTAGGGAACCATGGATGACAGGTGAAATTGTGAGACTGGCAAAGAGGAAAAAGGAAGCATACATAAGGTCTTGGAGGCTGAAGAAAGACGAAGCTTTGAAAGAATATTGGGAATGTAGGACCAATCTGAAACGAGGAATTAAGAGGGCTAAAAGGGGTCATGAAATATCTTTAGCAATCGGGGTTAAGGAATATCCCAAAGCCTTTTATTCATATATAAGGAGCAAGAGGGTAACTAGAGAAAGGATTGACCCACTCGAGGACAAAGGAGGAAAGTTATGCGTGGAGTCAGAGAAAATGGGTGAGATTCTAAACGAGTACTTTGCATCGGTATTCACCGAGGAGAGGGACATGACGGATGTTGAGGTTAGGGACAGATGTTTGGTCAAGTCGGCATAAGGAGGGAGGAAGTGTTGGGTATTCTAAAAGGCATTAAGGTGGACAAGTCCCCAGGTCCGGATGGGATCTATCCCAGGTTACTGAGGGAAGCAAGAGAGGAAATAGATGGGGCCTTAACAGATATCTTTGCAGCATCCTTAAACACGGGTGAGGTCCCGGAGGACTGGAGAATTGCGAATGTTGTCCCCTTGTTTAAGAAGGGTAGCAGGGAAAATCCAGGTAATTATAGACCGGTGAGCCTGACGTCAGTGGTAGGGAAGCTGCTGGAGAAGATACTGAGGGACTGGATCTATTCCCATTTGGAAGAAAATGGGCTTATCAGTGATAGGCAACATGGATTTGCGCAGGGAAGGTCATGTCTTACCAACTTAATAGAATTCTTTGAGGAAGTGACAAAGTTGATTGATGAGGGAAGGGCTGTAGATGTCATATACATGGACTTCAGTAAGGCGTTTGATAAGGTTCCCCATGGTAGGCTGATGGAGAAAGTGAAGTCGCATGGGGTCCAGGGTGTACTAGCTAGATGGATAAAGAACTGGCTGGGCAACAGGAGACAGAGAGTAGCAGTGGAACGGAGTTTCTCAAAATGGAGACGTGTGACCAGTGGTGTTCCACAGGGATCCGTGCTGGGACCACTGTTGTTTGTGATATATATTAATGATTTGGAGGAAAGTATAGATGGACTGATTAGCAAGTTTGCAGACGACACTAAGATTGGTGGAGTAGCAGATAGTGAAGGGGACTGTCAGAGAATACAGCAGAATATAGATAAACTGGAGAGTTGGGCAGAGAAATGGCAGATGGCGTTCAATCAGGGCAAATGCGAGGTGTTGCATTTTGGAAGATCCAATTCAAGAGTGAATTATACAGTAAATGGAAAAGTCCTGGGGAAAATTGATGTCCAGAGAGATTTGGGTGTTCAGGTCCACTGTTCCCTGAAGGTGGCAACGCAGGTAAATAGAGTGGTCAAGAAGGCATACGGCATGCTTTCCTTCATCGGACAGGGTATTGAGTACAAGAGTTGGCAGGTCATGTTACAGTTGTATAAGACTTTGGTTCGGCCACATTTGGAATACTGTGTGCAGTTCTGGTCGCCACATTACCAAAAGGATGTAGATGTTTTGGAGAGGGTGCAGAGGAGGTTCACCAGGATGTTGCCTGGTATGGAGGGCGCTAGCTATGAAGAGAGGTTGAGTAGATTAGGATTTTTTTTATTAGAAAGACGGAGGTTGAGGGGGGACCTGATTGAGGTGTACAAAATCATGACAGGTATAGACAGGGTGGATAGCAAGAAGCTTTTTCCCAGAGTGGGGGATTCAATTACTGGGGGTCATGAGTTCAAAGTGAGCGGGGAAATGTTTAGGGGGGATATGCGTGGAAAGTTCTTTACGCAGAGGGTGGTGGGTGCCTGGAATGCGTTGCCAGCGGAGGTGGTAGACGCGGGCACGATAGCGTCTTTTAAGATGTATCTAGACAGATACATGAATGGGCAGGAAGCAAAGACATACAGACCCTTAGAAAACAGGCGACATGTTTAGCTGGAGGATCTGGATCGCGCAGGCTTGGAGGGCCGAAGGGCCTGTTCCTGTGCTGTAATTTTCTTTGTTCTTTGTTCTTACTCTGACCCCACCTTACTATTTCTTCCACTAGTGCTGTCTGTCTCTCCCAGTTCTTTGTGCACCTTGTTTTTCCTCTGTAGTGTTACTTCCTGGTTCTCAGCCCCCTGCCAATTTAGTTTAAACCCACCCCATCGGACTAGCAAACTGCCCTGCAAGAACATTGATCCTGGTTCAGTTTAGGTGCAACCTGTTCAGCCTGTACAGGTCCCATCTCCCCCAGAACCAATCCCAATGTCCCAGGAAGCTAAAGTCTTGCATCCTGCACTATCTCTCCAGCCACGCATTCATCTGCTCTATCCTCCTATGTCTATCCTCACTAACGTAAGTATATGAAATAGGAGCAGGAGTAGACTATATGGCGCATCGAGCCTGCTCTGCTCTTCCATACGATCATGGCTGATCTTAAGCTTCAACTCCACTTTCCTGCCTGTTCGCCATATCTCTTGATTCCCTGAGAGACCAAAAATCTCTCTATCCCAGCCTGAAATGTATTCAACGATGGAGCAACCACAACCCTGTGGGGTAGAGAATTTCAAAGATTTACAACCCTTTGAGTGAAGTAATTTCTCCTCATCTCAGTCCTAAATCAGAGGCCCCTTATCCTGAGACCATGCCCCCGTGTTTTAGATTCCCTGACCAGCGGAAACAATCTCTCAGCGTTTACCCTATCCAGACCCTTCATAGTCTTGTATGTTTCAATGAGATCGCCCCTCATTCTTCTAAACTCCAGAGAGTATCAGCCCAATTTAATCAGCCTCTCATCATCCCAGGGAGCTATTTAGTGAACCTTTGCTGTACTGCCTCCAATGCAAGTATATCCTTTGTTAAATGTGGAGAACAAAACCGCACACAGTACTTCAGATGTGGTTTCACCCAAACCCCGTTTGGTGAAATTGTAATAAGACTTCCTTATTCCTGTACTCCAATCCCTTTGCAAGAAAGGCCAACATGCTATTTGCCTTCCTAATTGCTTGCTGTTCCTGCATGCTAACTTTCTGCGTTCCTTGTTCAAGCACACACAAGTCTCTTTGAGCATCAACACTTAGAAGTTTTACACCTTTTAAAAAAATATTCTACTTTTCTATTCTTGTGACCAAAGTGAATAATTTCACACTTCCCTACATTATTCTCCATCTGCCATCATGTTGCCCACTCATTTAACCTGTCTATATCTCTTTGCAGCCTCTGTGTCCTCCCCACAGCTTACCTTTCCACCTTCCTTTGCATTACCAGAAAACTTAGATGCATTACTCTCTGTCTCTTCATTTGAGTCGTTAATATAGATTGTAAATATCTGAGGCCCCAGCACTGATTCTTGTCGCACTCCACTATTCGCTGCCTGCCAATTTGAAAATGCTCTGCTTTTGCCCATTCTTTGCTTCCTGTCCATTAACCAATCCTCTATCCGTGCTAATATATTGCCCCCGACTCCATAAGCCCTTATCTTGCCTATTAACCTTTTGTGTGGCACCTTATCGAATGCCTTTTGGAAATCCAGGTGTACTACATCTACTGGCTCCCCTTTATCTACCCTACTAGTTACCTCTCAAAAAACTCTAATGGATTTGTCAAACAGGGATTTCCCTTTAGTAAAACCATGTTGTTCTAATCATACTAGGCTTTTCTAAGTGCATTGTTAAGACTTCCTCAATAATAGTTTCCAGCGTTTTCCCAAAGACTGATGTTAGGTTAACTAGCCTGTAGTTCCCGTATCTAAGGAATTTTGGAAAATCATAGCCAGCACATCCACTATCTCTGCAGCTACCTGTTTTAGAACCGTAGGGTGTAAGCCGTCAGGTCCCAGGGATTTGTCAGATACCGTGTGGCATTGGAGGGATCAGGAGATTACTACCTCTGAGGTCCTGCTTGCTAGTTTCTTTTCTAACTCCCTAAAATCTGCCTACAGGACCTAGTCCCTTTTTCTACCTATGTCATTGGTACCGATATGGACTCGACCGCTGACTGTTAACCCTCCCGCCTCGGTGTTTTTTGCAGCTGTTCAGTGACGTCCTTGACCCGGCATCACATATCCTGGATTCATGTCTGTGACTGCAGAAACGCCTGTCTGTTCCCCTAACTATGAAATCACCTCTCACTATTGCCTTCCCAATCTTCTTCCTGCGCCATGTACAGCTGAGCCAGCTGTGGTGTCAAGGACTTAGTTCTGGCTGCACTGCCCAGAGGCAGCTTCACTTTAACCAGTATTCAGAACTGAATACTGGTTGGAGAGTGAGGTCCACTTCATGGACTCCTGCACTACCTGACTAGTTCTCCTTGACTGCCTGGTGGTCACCCATTCCCTCTCTGCGTGCATTCCCTGAAGCCATGGCGTGATCACATCCAGAAACTTGCTATCCACAAAACCTTCAACCTCGTGAATGCACTGTAGTGACACCAGCTGCTGCTTAAGCTCTGAAACCTGGAGTTCGAGCTGCTCCAGCTGATGACACTTTCTGCACGTATGGTTGTCTGGGGCACAAGAAGCATTCTGGAGTTCTCACATGGAACAGGATGTGCACTCCACAGGACTGAGATACCTTGCCATGCCTCTGTTTATTAGACAATTAACTTCCTTAACCAAAATAAACTTGAGTCTTAAATAAATACAGACTCACCAGCTACTAGCCAGTTAGCTGCTTCCCTTGTGCTGAAGTCACTTTATTTTATAGGGAGTTAACTTAAATGTTTTATTTTATTTGTGGTTTTATTAATTGTTTAACTACTTAAACTATAAATTTAATACAGTACTTTATAGTTTCCTGGTTCTAGTTTAAACAACTGCCCAAGTTTAGGGGAAAGAAAAGCTTTTACACTCACCAACCAGTCAGCTACCAGCTGTCCTGTGACATCACTCCTTGACTTTATTTTGTTGATTTGTTCCCGCAGTGCACGCACGCTCTCTATTTGTGCACTGTTTTATCCCTGCTGTGCTCTTAGACCTCTTGCTGTTCTCACAGTGCGTGCTCTCTGAGTAATTTATTATATTGAAACATTTTGAGAGGTGATAAAATGTAATCCTGCCTTAAATTGATTAAGAGTTTCGTGTGAGATGGATGATGTCGTTTTGGAATAGGATCATTCTGGACAGCAATGGAACTGATCCCCAGTATGTTTCCCTTTCCCAGTTATTTGTGGATATTTACTTTTCCGTTACTTCCCACTGAGGATTTTCAGTTCTTTTAGAAATTATCCTAAGATATTTTGTCTACCGATGTCACGTTTCCAATGACCAGCATCTAAATAAATGATCATTCAACATAATCCAAGCCGAGCTAGCTAACTTACACTGTAATATTTGTGGTAAGCAACCAAGTGCCTCATCAACATCCCCTGCTGGCTCTGGTGGAACCATCAGTCCCCTTCTACAATACAAAGAAAACTTCATCTCAAATAACGCTACAATTTATTTAATGGATTATTCTGCATAACAGCTTGGAGAAATATTTTGAATGTTTTTCCCAATTCATGCCTCAGAGTTATTGGTAAATCCTCTACCTGAATATCCTAGTATGAGGATCATAGTTCCCTAAAAGCAAGATGAAAGCTACATGATGCATCTCTCTCTCACGCAACTTCTTCGCAGCAGCTATAATTCCTTGATGCTTTTCAAATTGGTTCTCACAGGGATTCTATGGATATACTAGTTCCACAGAAACAAGGTGAAATCTTCCCCAATGAATTTCTGTTACACCTGCATGGAATTTGTACACAACAGCTGTAAATCTACATGACCCAGACTTGGTGAAAGTTTCAACTCTGGCAGGGGGGTGCCCAGCTCCAGACAGAAAGGCAGGCCAAATGGGGATGGCGCTTTTTTTTAACTCTTTCATGGGATGTGAACATCGCTGGCTAGGCCAGTATTTGTTGCCCATCCATAATTGCCCTTGAGAAGATGGTGGTGAGCTGCTTTCTTGAATTGCTGCAGTCCATATGATGTAGGTACACCCACGGTACTGTTCGGAAGGGAGCTGCAGGTTTTTGACCCAATGACCGTAAAGGAACAGCGACGTAGTTCCAGGTGAGGTAGAGATCATGAATTTGGAAGGTGCTGTCTAAGGAGGCTTGGCAGATTGCTGCAGTGCATCTTGTAGATGGTACGTACTGCTGCCACTGTGCACCAGTGGTGGAGGGTGTGAATGTTTAAGATAGTGAATGGGGTGCCGATCAGAGCGGGCTGCTTTGTCCTGGATGGTGTCAAGTTTCTTGAGTGTTGCTGGAACTACAGTCGTCAGGCAAGTGGAGAAAATTCCATCACACTCCTGGCTTGTACCTTGTAGATGGTGGACAGGCTTTGGGCAGGAGGTGAGTTGCTCGCTGCAGAATTCCCAGTCTCTGACCTGTTCTTGTAGACATAGTATTTATATGGCTGGTCCAGATACGTTTCGGGTCAATGGTAACCCCCAGGATGTTGTTGATGGAGGATTCAGTGATGATCATGCTGTTGGATGTTAAGGGGAGATGGTTAGATTCTCTCTTGTTGGAGATGGTCGTTGCCTGGCACTTGTGTGGCGTGAATGTTACTTTTTTTTATACTCGTTCATGGGATGTGGGTGTTTCTGGCAAGGCCAGGATTTATTTCCCAGCCCTAATTGTCCTTGAGAAGGTGGTAGTGAGCTGCCTTCTTGAACCACTGCAGTCCATGTGGTGTAGGTGCACCAACAGTACTGTTAGGAAGGAGTTCCAGGATTTTGACCCAGTGACAGTGAAGGAACGGTGATGTAGTTCCAAGTCTGGATGGTGTGGGGCTTGGATGGGAACTTGCAGGTGATGGTGTTCCCATGCATCTGCTACCCTTGTCCTTCTAGGTGGTAGAGGTCGTGGGTTTGGAAGGTGCTGTCAAAGGAGCCTTGGGTCCATTGCTGCAGTGCATCTTGTAGATGGTAAACACTGCTGCCACTGTACGTCGGTGGTGAAGGGAGTGATTGTTGAAGGTGGTGGATGGGGTGCCAATCAAGTGGGCTGCTTTGTTCTGAATGGTGTTGAGCTTCTTGAGTGTTGTTGGAACTGCACCCGTCCAGGCAAGTGGAGAGTATTCCCTCACACTCCTGACTTGTGTCTTGTAGATGGTGGACAGGCAATGGGGAGACTGGAGGTGAGTAACTCGCAGTAGAATTTCTAGCCTCTGACTGGGTCTTGTAGCCAGATTATTCATGTGGCTGCTCCAGTTCAGTGTCTGGTTAATGGTATCCCTCAGGATGTTGATAGTGGGGGATTCAGTGATGGTAATGCCATTGAACATCAAGTGGGGATGGTTAGATTCTCTCTTGTTTGAGATGGTCATTGCCTGGCACTTGTGTGGTGCGAATGTTACTTGCCACTTAGCAGCCCAAGCCTGAATGTTGTCCAGGTCTTGCATGCGGGCACCGACTGCTTCAGTATCTGAGGAGTTGCGATTGGTGCTGAACATTGTGCAACCATCAGCGAACACCCCCACTTCTGACCTTATTTTTTTTTTATTCATTCATGGGATGTGGGCATCATTGGCAAAGCCAGTATTTATTGCCCTATCCTAATTGCCCTTGAGAAGGTGATGAGCTGCCGCCTTAATCCGCTGCAGTCATTGTGGTGTAGGTACACCCATAGTACTGTTAGGAAGGGAGTTCCAGGATTTTGATCCAGCGACAGTGAAGGAATGTCAATATAGTTCCAAGTCAGAATGGTGTGTGACTTTGAGGGGAACTTGCAGGTGTTGGTGTTCCCATGCAACTGCTGCCCTTGTCCTTCTAGGTGGCAGAGATCATAGTTGTGGAAGGTGATGTGAAAGGAGTCTTGGTGAGTTGCTGCAGTGCATATTGTAGATGGTACACACTCCTGCCACTGCATCGGTGGTGAAAGGAGTGAATATTGAAGGTGGTGAATGGGGTGCCAGTCAAGCAGGATGCTTTGTTCTGGATGGTGTCGAGTTTCTTGAATGTTGTTGGAGCTGCACCCACCTGTCCAGGCAAGTGGAGAGGATTCCATCACATCCCTGATGTGCCTTGTAGATGGACAGGTTTTGGGGAGTCAGGAGGGGAGTTACTCACAGCAGAATTCCCAGCTCTTGACCTGCATTTGTCGTCTCAGTATTTATGTGGCTGGTCCAGTTCAGTTTCTGGTCAATGGTAATCCCGAGGCTGTTGATCGTGGGGGATTCAGCAATGGTTGTACCATTGAACATCAAGGGGAGTTGGTTAGGTTCTCTCTTATTTGAGAAGGTCATTGCCTGGCACTTGTGTGGCACGAATGTCACTTGCCACTTATCAGCCCAAGCCTGGATGTTGTCCAGGTCTTGCATCATCTGGACATGGGCTGCTTCAGTATCTGAGGAGTCGCGAATGGTGCTGAACATTGTGCATTTATCAGCGAACATCCCCACTTCTGATCTTATGTTGGAGGGAAGGTCATTGATGAATCAGCTGAAGATGGTTGGGCCTAGGACATTACCCTGAGGAACTCATGCAGTCATGTCCTGTGACTGAGATGATTGACCTCCAACAACCACAACCATCTTCCTTTGTGCTAGGTATGACTCCAGCCAGCAGAGAGTTTTCCCCTTGATTTCTATTGACATCAGTTTTGCTAGGGCTCCCAGATGCCATACTCGGTCAAGTGCTGCCTTGATGTCAAGGGCAGTCATTGTCGCCTGACCTCTTGAGTTCAGCGCTCTTGTCCATGTTTGGACCAAGGCTGTAATGAAGTCAGGAGCAGAGTGGCCCTGGCGGAACCCAAACTGAGCATTAGTGAGCAGGTTATTGCTGAGTAGTTGGTGCTTGACAGTACTGCTGACAACCCCTTCCATCACTTTGCTGATTATCGAGAGTAGACTGATGGGTCAGTAATTGGCCAGGTTGGATTTGTCCTGCTTTTTGTGTACAGGACGTACCTGGGCAATTTTCCACATTGCCGGGTAGATGCTAGTGTTGCAGCAGTACTGGAACAGCTTGGCTAGGAGCGCGGCTAGTTCTGGAGCTCAAGTCTTCTGTACATTGCTGGAATGTTGTCAGGGCCCATAGCCTTTGCAGTATCCAGTGCCTTCAGTCGTTTCTTGATATCACATGGAGTGAATCGGATTGGCTGAAGACTGGCATCTGTGAGGACCTCTGGAGGAGGCCAAGATGCATGATCCTCTCGGCACTTCTGGCTGAAGATGGATGCAAGTACTTCAGCCTTGTCTTTTGCACTGATGTGCTGGGCTCCCCCATTGTTGGGGATGGGGATATTTTTGGAGTGTCCTCCTTTTAGTTGTTTGATTGTTCACCACCATTAACGACTGGATGTGGCAGGACTGTAGAACTTAGATCTGAACCATTGGTTGTGGGATCGCTTAGCCCTGTCTATTGCATGCTGCTTACGCTGTTTGGCATGCAAGTAGTCCTGTGTTATAGCTTCACCAGGCTAACACCTCATTTTTTGGTATGCCTGGTGCTGCTCCTGGTATGCCCTCTTGCTCTCTTCATTGAACCAGGCTTGATACCCGGGCCTGATGGTAATGGTAGAGTGGGGGATATGTCAGACCATGAGGTTACAGATTATAGTTGAATACAATTCAGTTACTGCTGATGGCCCACAGCGCCTCATGGGTGCCTAATTTTGAGTTGCTAGATCTGTTTGAAATCTATCCCATTTAGCATGGTGCTAGTGCCACACAACACGATGGTGGGTACTCTCAATGTGAAGATGGGAGTTCGTCTCCGCAAGGACTGTGCAGTGGTCACTCATACCAATACTGTTATGGACAGCTGCATCTGCGACAGGTAGATTTATGAGGACGAGGTCAAGTAGCTTTTCCCTCTTGGTTCCTTCACCAGCTGCTGCAGACCCAGTCTAGCAGCTATACCCTTTCGGACTCGGCCAGCTGGGCTTTCAGTGGTGCTACTGGGGTCTGGTGTCAATGTTGAGGACTCCCAAGGCTACTCCCTCCCAACTGCCTACTGTTAATTCAGCCCCACTACTCCACAGATCACAGCATATTAGTAAAGTTTCCACCTACTGGAAAAATAGTCAAATTAACGACTTTATCAATGCACCAGAATAAAGCACGCCGAACCATGTTTCTTTAAACAACAAGAATGGGCGGCACAGTGGTGCAGTGGTTAGCACCGCAGCCTCACAGCTCCAGCGACCCGGGTTCAATTCCGGGTCCTGCCTGTGTGGAGTTTGCAAGTTCTCCCTGTGTCTGCGTGGGTTTCCTCCGGGTGCTCCGGTTTCCTCCCACATGCCAAAGACTTACAGGTTGATAGGTAAATTGGCCTTTATAAATTGCCCCTAGTATATGTAGGTGGTAGGGAAATATAGACAGGTGGGGACGTGGTAGGAATATGGAATTAGTGTAGGATTAGTATATTGGCACTTAAAGCAGCCAGAAGTACTGCACAAAGAACAGCTAGGCGTTGCGCAAACGACTACTGGCAACACCTATGCAGTCATATTCAGCTGGCCTCAGACACCGGAAACATCAGAGGAATGTATGATGGCATGAAGAGAGCTCTTGGGCCAACCATCAAGAAGATCGCCCCCCTCAAATCTAAATCGGGGGACATAATCACTGACCAACGCAAACAGATGGACCGCTGGGTTGAGCACTACCTAGAACCGTACTCCAGGGAGAATGCTGTCACTGAGACTGCCCTCAATGCAGCCCAGCCTCTACCAGTCATGGATGAGCTGGACATACAGCCAACCAAATCGGAACTCAGTGATGCCATTGATTCTCTAGCCAGCGGAAAAGCCCCTGGGAAGGACAGCATTACCCCTGAAATAATCAAGAGTGCCAAGCCTGCTATACTCTCAGCACTACATGAACTGCTATGCCTGTGCTGGGACGAGGGAGCAGTACCCCAGGACATGCGCGATGCCAACATCATCACCCTCTATAAAAACAAAGGTGACCACGGTGACTGCAACAACTACCGTGGAATCTCCCTGCTCAGCATAGTGGGGAAAGTCTTTGCTCGAGTCGCTCTGGACAGGCTCCAGAAGCTGGCCGAGCGCGTCTACCCTGAGGCACAGTGTGGCTTTCGTGCAGAGAGATCGACCATTGACATGCTGTTCTCCTTTCGTCAGATACAGGAGAAATGCCGTGAACAACAGATGCCCCTCTACATTGCTTTCATTGATCTCACCAAAGCCTTTGACCTCGTCAGCAGACGTGGTCTCTTCAGACTACTAGAAAAGATCGGATGTCCACCAAAGCTACTAAGTATCATCACCTCATTCCATGACAATATGAAAGGCACAATTCAACATGGTGGCTCCTCATCAGAGCCCTTTCCTATCCTGAGTGGTGTGAAACAGGGCTGTGTTCTCGCACCCACACTTTTTGGGATTTTCTTCTCCCTGCTGCTTTCACATGCGTTCAAATCCTCTGAAGAAGGAATTTTCCTCCACACAAGATCAGGGGGCAGGTTGTTCAACCTTGCCCGTCTAAGAGCGAAGTCCAAAGTACAGAAAGTCCTCATCAGAGAACTCCTCTTTGCTGACGATGCTGCTTTAACATCTCACACTGAAGAGTGCCTGCAGAGTCTCATCGACAGGTTTGCGTCTGCCTGCAATGAATTTGGCCTAACCATCAGCCTCAAGAAAACGAACATCATGGGGCAGGACGTCAGAAATGCTCCATCCATCAATATTGGCGACCACGCTCTGGAAGTGGTTCAAGAGTTCACCTACCTAGGCTCAACTATCACCAGTAACCTGTCTCTAGATGCAGAAATCAACAAGCGCATGGGAAAGGCTTCCACTGCTATGTCCAGACTGGCCAAGAGAGTGTGGGAAAATGGCGCACTGACACACTCGGACTTTTGTGTTCCGTATCAGGCCTGTGTCCTCAGTACCTTGCTCTACGGCAGCGAGGCCTGGACAACGTATGCCAGCCAAGAGCGACGTCTCGATTCATTCCATCTTCGCTGCCTTCGGAGAATACTTGGCATCAGGTGGCAGGACTATATCTCCAACACAGAAGTCCTTGAAGCGGCCAACACCCCCAGCTTATACACACTACTGAGTCAGCGGCGCTTGAGATGGCTTGGCCATGTGAGCCGCATGGAAGATGGCAGGATCCCCAAAGACACATTGTACAGCGAGCTCGCCACTGGTATCAGACCCACCAGCCGTCCATGTCTCCGCTATAAAGACGTCTGCAAACACGCCATGAAATCGTGTGACATTGATCACAAGTCGTGGGAGTCAGTTGCCAGCATTCGCCAGAGCTGGCAGGCAGCCATAAAGACGGGGCTAAAGTGTGGCGAGTCGAAGAGACTTAGTAGTTGGCAGGAAAAAAGACAGAGGCGCAAGGGGAGAGCCAACTGTGCAACAGCCCCAACAAACAAATTTCTCTGCAGCACCTGTGGAAGAGCCTGTCACTCCAGAATTGGCCTTTATAGCCACTCCAGGCGCTGCTTCACAAACCACTGACCACCTCCAGGCGCATATCCATTGTCTCTCGAGATAAGGAGGCCCAAAAGAAGTATAAAATGGGTGGTTGATGGTCGGCACAGACTCGGTGGGCCGAAGGGCCTGTTTCAGTGCTGTATCTCTAAATTTAAAAAAAATAAAAATAAAAAAATAAAAAGAAAATTAACTATTTATTAATAAACCAAGGTTTAAACGAGAATGAGATGAAACTATATGTATGAAAAGATTTTATAACTCTTTAATCTTCCGAACCCTCATGCGCACACGTACATTCAAAAATCAACGGGTTAACCGGGGAAAATGGAAATGTTGACTTTACAACATTTTCTTAGGAATAATAAAATAACTGGGTTGTAGCTTCTGGTATTTTCCTGGATCAGTGAGGGTCCCAGAGTCGAATAATCAGATGCCACTCTGTCTCTCCAGGTGAAATTAATGAACAGTCTATGGTGGGTCGGCGTTGAAGGTAGTTTGCAGCAGGTGCCACACAGTTCTTTCAGCAACAGGTCTACTTAAATTTTAAAGTAACAGTCTAACAGTAGAAACTTTCTTGAGATTTCAGGAACTTACAAAAATACAAAAGTCAATAGGACTTACTCTCAGCAAAGGAGCCTTCTCCACAGAGCACAGC
This sequence comes from Heterodontus francisci, assembly GCF_036365525.1. Taxonomy (NCBI): domain Eukaryota; kingdom Metazoa; phylum Chordata; class Chondrichthyes; order Heterodontiformes; family Heterodontidae; genus Heterodontus; species Heterodontus francisci. Next base: position 74,325,568 of record NC_090371.1, on the reverse strand, counting down.
AACTACAGAACTCACTCTTCAGGCAGGGTTTCTTGACTGGAGGCATCAGCAATCTACCCACCTGAAACAGAGGCTTCCTTTCTCCAAAGTAGTGTTTCTCCACAGAGTGTAGCAATTCCTCTTTCCTCTCTCTCCAGGCAGGTCAACATCTCACCTTAAATGTAGTACTTTTTCCCCTGAAATACAGAGCTTATTTTCAGAGAGAATAGGTCTTTTTCTCTGGTCTATCAGCAAAACACAGCTCGAGCCACTGCTAGCTGTTCTATTTCCCTGTGGTGTGTCTCACTGCAGAACTGAAACTAAAGTCTTCCACAGAAGTCATAAGACAGTTGGAAAATCTTTCTTTTGTTTGGATACAAATTGTTCTACAGCCTGCACTGTTCACCAAGTGTCAACGATCAGTCACTGTTCACAAAAAATAGCAACAGGTTTTAAAGGCACACAGATCTCTTTTTTTTTTCTTTAAAAAAACAAAACCCTTATGACAGTACCATTGTGTAACCACCTCTGGTGGGTCTGTCGTGCGGGTGAGACAGGACATAACCCAGAGATGGTGATGGAGGAGTCTGAGAGATTGGCTGTAAGGTATGATTCAGTAAGTATGATTGTCAGGCTCTTTCTTGACTAGTCTGTGGGACGGCACAAGTCCCAGATGTTAGTGTGGAGGACTTTGCAGGGTCGACTGAGCAGGATGTGCTGCTGTTATTTCCTGTGCTTAGGTCAATGCTGGGTGGTCCATCCGGTTTTATTCATATAGATTGGACTAATCAAAATGGCAAAGGTAGCCTGGAGGATGAGTTTATAGAGTGCATTTGGGACAGTTTCTTCGAACAATACGTTCTGGGACCAACCTGGGAGCAGGCTATTTTAAACCTGCCAAGAATGAGGCACATTAATTTCATTACATGGACATTACATTTCAAATTCTTGCTAGGAAGAAGAGAAGGCCTGTTACAAGGGGTTTCCAGGCCCCTAGCTGGAAAAACATTTTTGCTCATTAACAGACCGTATTTGTAGACAAAGGACCATTCCCTGACCCACACAATATACAAAGCCAGAAGTGGTTATACCAGTCAGTCACGTGACTACCCTGCTGGCCAACTTGGGGAGTTTTAAATTATAGAAACAGTGTTTGAACTGGCAGAAAGCAGAATGCTCCTAGACTGAAGCAGACCCCTCTCCTGCCTGCCTGTCTGCTCCCATCTCTTTCTCACGGAACTCCAAAAACTGACTGAAGACATGCGAACCCCAAGAGAGAAAAGTCTCCTACAGTGAACAAGGTTTAAGAAGAATACTGGGCCCCAACGAAAAGCAAGACCCACCTACAAACAAGGACTCTACAGTGAGCTGGAAGACCCTTAACAAAAAGTCTTCAGATATTGACACAAACCTTTTCACTTTAATTTTCTCCTCTTTTCTGTCTCTATTTGCATGTGTGTATTGCGTATGCATGCTAGCGTGGTGTGTCAACCGAATTAGAGTTTAAGTTTAATAAAATTTCACCTTCTGTAAACCTAAGAAAGCCTGGTTGTGCTCATTTCTTTGCCTTATAATTGGAAAGCGGTGAACAAGTATTCACCAAAGGGGAGCTAAAACAGTGTGTTTGAAAATAAAACCCTGTTACAGTGAGACTAGGTGAAGGCTGAAAGGGAACCCTAGACCTCTTTCTCACCTGGTCTTAACACCTCGTACTGTGTAATGAGACAAGATTAATAAATGATCTCATAGTAAAGGATCCTCTCGACAAGACTGGTCATAATATTTCACATTCACTTTGAGGATGAGAAGTTTGGGCCTGAAACTAGTGTCCGAGACTTAAATAAAGGCAATTATGAGGGTATGAAGACCGAGCTGGCTAAAGTGGAGTGAGAAAGTAAGTTAAAAGGTAAGACAGCAGAGAAGCAGTGGCAAACATTTAAGGAGATATTTCATAACTCTCAACAAATATATATTCCATTGAGGAAGAAAGACTATACGAGAAGGATACACCATCCATGGCTAACTAAGGAAGTTAAGGATGGCATCAAATTGAAAGAAAAGGTGTACAAGGCTGCAAAGATTAGTGGTAGGCCAGAAGATTGGGAAAATTTTAGAAACCAGCAGATGATGACTTTAAAAAAAAAAGAGGGAAAAATTAGGGTATTTTAGTAAACTCACAAGAAATAGAAAAACAAACAGTGAAAGCTTCTACAAATATATAAAAAGGAAGAGAGTAGCTAAAGTAAGTGTTGACCCCTTGGAGGATGAGACTGGGGAATTAATGGGAAAGAAGGAAATGGCAGAGGCTTTGAAAAAAATATTTTCTATCTGTCTTCACAGTAGAAGGCTCAAAAAGCCTCCCAAGAATGGCAGAAAATCAAGGGGCAAAAGGGAGGGAGGAACTTAAAAGTATGACTGGAGAAAAAGTACTAGGAAAGCTAATGGGACTGCAGACTGACAAGTCCCCTGGACCTAATGGCCTGCATCTTAGGGTCTTAATAGAAGTGGCTGCAGAGATAGTGGATGCATTGGTTGTAATCGTCCATAATTCCCTAGATTCTGGAAAGATCCCAGTGGATTGGAAAACCACAAATGTAGCACCTCTATTCAGGAAAGGGGGAGCAACAGAAAACTGTAGGCCAGTTAGCCTAACATCCGTCATTGGGAGAATGTTAGAATCCATTATCAAGGAAGTAGTAGCAGGACATTTAGAAAATCATAATGCAATCAGGCAGAGTCAGCATGGTTTTATGAAAGGGAAATTGTGCCACATAAAAGGTTACTATACAAGATAAGATGTCATGGTGTCGGGGGTAATGTGTTAGCATGGATAAAGGATTGGCTAACTAACAGGAAACAGGATAAATGGGTCATTTTCAGGTTGGCAAACTGAAACAAGTGGAGTGCCACAGGGATCAGTGCTGTGGCCTCAACTATTTACGATCTATATTGATGATTTGGATGAAAGAACCGAGTGTATTATAGACAAATTTGTGGGCATTACAAAGATAGGTAGGAAAGCAAGTTGTGAAGAAGACAAAGTGTCTGAAAAGCAATATTGATGGGTTAAGTGAGTGGGCTAAAATTTGGCAGATGGAGTATAATGTGGGAAAATGTGAGTTTGTCCACTTTTGCAGGAAGAATAGAAAAACAATATTATTTACATGGCTAGGGACTGCAGAATTCTGCGGTATAGAGGGATCTGGGTGTCCTTGTCACAAAGAGTTAGCATGCATGTGCAGCAAGTAATTGGGAAGGCAAATGGAATGTTGGCATTTATTGCAAGGGGGAGGATCATAGAAGTAGGGAGGTCTTGCTACAACTGTACAAGGGATTGGTGATTACTGTGTACAGTTTTGATCTGCTTACTTAAGGAAGGATATACTTGCATTGGAAGCAGTTCAGAGAAGTTTCACTAGGTTGATTCCTGGGATGAAGGGGGTGTCTTATGAGGAGAGGTTGAGCAGGTTGGGCTGTTACTCATTGGAGTTTAGAAGAATAGGAGGTGATCTTATTGAAACATAAAAGATTTTGGGTGGGGGGGCGGCTTGACAGTGTAGATACTGAAAGGATACTTCCCCTTGTGGGAGAATCTAAAACTAGGGGGCACAGTTCCCATTTAAGACGGAGATGAGGAGGAATTTCTTCTCTCAGGGTCGTTAATCATTGGAATTCTCTTCCCCAGAGAGCATTGGGGGGTGGATCATTGAATATTGTTATGACCAGGTGAGAAAGGTGTCGAGGTCTTTTTCTACCTTCAGCTCGTCTTATAGTAACAGGGTTTAATTTTAAACATACTGTGTTTTGAGCTCTCCCTTTGTGAATCCTTGTTCACAGCTTTCCAATTATAAGGCAAAGAAATGAGCACAGCACACTAAGTTCTCTTTAGGTTTAAAGAAGAAAAGTGAAATTTATTAAACTTAAACTCTAACACAGTTAACGCCTACGGATATACGACGCGCCCACGCTAGCATGCACGTGCGATATACACGTGCAAATAGGGACAGAAAAGAGCAGAAGAAAAATAAAGTGGAGAGGTTTGAGGCAGTCTCTAAAAGGGGGTTTCTTGTTACTGTTTCTGTGTTTCCTGCTCACTGTTGAGTCCTTGATTGTAGACAGCTCTTACTTTTCGTTGGGGCTCAGTATTCTTCTTGAACCTTGTTCACTGTGGGGGACTTTTCTTTCTTGGGGTTCATGTATCTTCAATGGTTTCCGAAGCTGGTGAAAGCAAGATGAGAGCAGACAGGAGAGAGGTGTTCTCAGTCTAGGAGCTATCAGTCTCCTGAGTTCAAATTCCCTGTTGGAAGTTCAAATTCAAAAAAACTCCAAAAGTGATTAAACTGGCCTGGCCATGTCTGTTTGTGTATTCGACCATCGTAATAGTTAAGCTGGAATGCTTCAACGTCTAGTAATCAAAAGTCCATTGTGGACTAAATTGGAGCACGGAATAGCTCGTTTGTCCTTTGAAGTACTGTCTGTTGATTTGTTAATGTGTCTCTCCAGCCAAAGTCTCCAATTGTTTTTTAAAGCAAGTTCTTTCTTCGCCATCAATAGTTTACAATCAATGTTCATGTGGCAAAATTAATTTTCCTCATTCTTGGCAGGTGAGAGGCTTGCCTGACAAGATATTCAAGGCTGAGGTAGACAGATTTTTGATTGACAAGCGTTATGAGGAGTAGGCAGGAAAGTGGAGTAAAGGCCACAATCCGATCAGCCATGATTTTATTGAATGGCAGAACAGGCTCGAGGGGCCGAATGACCTACTCCTATTTATGTTCTGTCTTGATTTTTCTGCAGCAGTTTGGTACAACTGAGTGGCTTGTTAATCCATTTCAGAGGGCAGTTAAGTGTCAACCACATCGCTGTGGGTCTGGAGTCATAGACCGGGAAAGGATGGCAGATTTCCTTCCCTAAAGGACATTAGTGAACCAGATGGGTTTTGATGACAATGTAGTAGTTTCATGGTCACCATTACTGAGGCTATCTTTTAATTCCAGATTTATTAATTAAAATTAAATTTAAATTTCGCCAGCTACTGTGTCCTCCATTAGTTAGGGCCTCTGGGTTACTAGTCAGTAACATTACCACTACGCCAATGTATTTGTCAGATCAAAAACATTTTTTTAATGAGTAAATGTATTTTTTTTGTGTTCTTTTAAATGTTGCTACTAGCTGTATACGCTGATCTAAGTGAAGACAAACACTTTTGTCTGAAAGCAATGTGAAGAAGTTATTTTTAAAAACTGGTTGATTTTCTGCTCGTTACTTGATCTTCAGAGGTACATGTTTTGCAACTTTGGATCTTTTCACATTTAGTCAAATATTTGACAAAATTGTAGATATGTGATGACTGGTAAGTGATTAATTGAGCCGATCATGGCATTTTGTCCAGTAGACGTGTGACACTTCAAGACCACGCTTTCAATTGTGATGTCTTTGGAAGGTGTGCCTTGGTGGATACATGTTGAGCTCAAGCTTTATATAAATAGCCAGCAGTGGTGACCAGAATTGAGGTATATCCAACAGAAATTTAGTTCCTGATCTCAGTTGCACTGCTGTGGAGGAATGCTGAACAAAACCACTGCTTCCCTGGGTGGGGGATATAAGAGTCATTGTCACACATGATGTTCTGGTAAACATTCTTGTGTTCAGTCCCAGGGCAGCCGATTATGAAAGGATTGGGTCACGCACGTTTTTGACTGGAGGAGTGTAGCAGGAGAAGACTTATGAAGGAGAGCAAACACTTTCTTTTTTTAAATAGCAGTTCACTTTCATAATATTTGAAGTACATAGATGGACTTGTTTTATTAGTATTAAATAAAATTTATTCATAATGTGCTTGCTTACTTTATTGGTAGTATGTGTTAAGTGGATGCACTTTAAACTTGTGATGCAGACACAATTTAACGGATCCCAACCTGTTAGTTGAGTTCTGAGTTCCCTACGTTTGCCAGTAAATTACTAGATTTAAAAAGTAAACCAGAACAGAAGTGACTTCATCTGTGGGACTGCAGAAGACTTCAGATAACTATTTAATACCCTGCCTGTACTGAATTTCCACCTGCTTTGCTAATCTCCCCACTCTGCGCCATGACTTGTTTGCTGGTGCCATTAGTATTTATTTGGCCCTGCTCAGAGTCCTCATTTTTCCTACAGAAAGCGAGAGCTTCCTTTCAGTTTGAGGGCATAGGTTGCTCTGGTTCCATTCTTATCTATTCAGTTGTAGCCAGAGAATTTACCTGCAATGGCTTCTCTTCCTACTCCCTCACCATTACCTCTGGTGTCCCCCAAGAATCTATCCTTGGTCATCTACGTGCTGCCCCTCGGCGCATCATCTGAAAACACAGTGTTAGTTTCACACGTATGTTGACGACGCCCAGCCCGACCTCACCATTACCTCTCCAATCCTCCACTGTCGCTAAATTATCAGACTGCTTGTCCGACATTCAGTACTGAATGTTTCCTCCAATTAAAAATTGGGAAGACTGAAGCCATTGTCTTTGGTCCCCACCACAAATTCCATTCTCTAGTCACTGATTCCATCCCTTTCCCTAGTAATTGTCAGAGGCTGAACCAGACTATTCGCAATCTTGGTGTCATATTTAACACCCAACTGCGCCATCGCTCAGACTGCCTATTTCCACCTCCATAATATTGTCCGACTTGGCTCCTGCCCCAGCTCATCTGCTGCTGAAACCCTCATCCATGCGGTTGTTACCTCTAGATTTTACTATTCCAACACTCTTGTGGTTGGTCTTCCATTTTCTACCCTTCATAAACTTGAGGTCATCCAAAGCTCTGCTGCTCGTATCCTAACTTGCAGCAGTCCTGTTCACCCATCCCTTGCGTTCGCTGACCTACATTGGCTTCCAGTTAAAGTCTTGATTTTAAAATTCTCATCCTTGTTTTCAAATACCTCCATGGCCTCACCCCTCCCTATCTCTAATCTCCTCTAGCCCTACAACCCTCTGCACTCTGCAGATATCTGCACTCATCCAATTCTGGTGTCTTGAGCATCTCTGATTTTAATCGCTTCACCATTGATGACTGTGCCTTTGACTGCCCAGGCTCTAAGCTCTGGAATTTCCTCACTGAACCTTTTCACCTCTCTTTGCTCCTTTAAGACTCTCCTTAAAACCTATGTCTTTGACCAAGCTTTTGGTCATCTGCTCTAATATCTCATGTCGCTTGGTGTCAAGTTTTGTTTGATAACGCTCATATTAAGCACCTTGGTACACTTTTTACTACAGTAAAGACATATAAATACAAGTTGTTGGGCACTCCTGTTTTAATCTTCTTTTCCTGCCTTTCCCCTCGGATAGTCACTCCTCTTTCCTGCTCCACTGCCTGCTTTTTATGTCATGTTTCGACAAGTGAAATATTCTTGATTCATAACCATGTATTGATTTAGATTATATCAACGTATTTATAAATCACTTTCCATGCTGTTACTTGCTTTATTTCTTTCCACTTGCTTTTTCCTTCCTTTGTTCTCTGTAAGTTGTATGTATGGTATCAATGTTCCCCTTTCTTTGATAAATACTGATTTAGTTACTAGCTTTATCGTGCAGTTAATCAGTCTGTGTGTATAAAATTAACTTGGTTTGTTGAATAACTTTATTCACTGATCTGATCTTTTCACATTTACAGGCACCTGACATACCTAACCAAAGGTGTCCAATATTTTCGACAAAGTTTATTACATCATTGATTATGTCTGGAATACAGGTTTTCCTGTTCTGGGGTAAGATATGGATTATTACTATTTTTAAAAAATGATTTGAAGAGCAAATAGATATTTGTGGTTGCTGTTTGAGCAATAGTAGAATGCAGCAAAAGTAAATGTTGCACTTTCAATTTTAATCGGTAGGGTCAATTACTGAAGGCATCTGTAAACCTAATTGCTATAATAAGCAGTGAATCCACTTGGGGACCTGACTATGGGGATAAGCAAGATAAGCTTTAATGAAAGCTCTGCAAGCACTGAATGAAACAAATCAGGAATTTTGTTTGCTATGCTTAACCACAAGAAAATGTCCCATTTAGGTGTTTTCTCAATTGCTTCTCAAATTAAAAAACATTTTGAAATCTGGAAGCTGATTTAGTTTTTAAGTCGTTGAAAATTCATTTGAATGCAAAGTGGAAATCTGTGATTTATCAGGCTAAAGATTAAAAAGAGCTTTTTCTTCCCTCCCTTGTCAACCAGAATTCTTACACAATACTTTCTGGCTGCATACGGTAAGACGACGATAATCCATTTGTGGGACAGCTACAAAATACCAAAGACGCAGGAGTAACTGATGACAACCTTATGTCTCATAGCTACAACCGAAATCAGCTACAGCACCGAGCAGGTAGAGGAGAAAACTTACGAGTTGATGCAATGTACCAAGTCGTGCCAGGAAGTTTGCCTGCTGCGCGGGAAAAACAATCCAAAGAAGCTAAGCCATTAATTTGCACTATTTTCCTGGGCTTGGTGCTGGTAATTGCAGCAATTGTTGCATGGTGCTATTACACAGCATCACTGAAGAAATTAAATAGCTTTAAAATAGAACAGTTGGAGCTCTATAAGGATGGATTTTTCATCAGAAAAAGTGCTGACTTGGTTTTAATTGAAATGGGCTTCAAATCTGCTCCAGTTGACCTCGAGTCATGTTTTCAAGATGAAACGGGAAACTGGTTAAACTGCACAAAGTCTGGTAAAGAGGAAGTGAACTTTTTTATTGAAACCTTTAAGCCCAAAGATAGCATAACTTGCTACAACATCGAATGGAAGACTGTGGTATTGGACTCTGTTGTTGAACACTGCATGTATGGGGCAGATGGACATTGGTATGGAGGAGCAGAAACTAGCACACAGCACTGGCCTATCAAAATTTCAGGTGTAGTGGATCCTAAGCCATATGTTACAGGTGATGTGCATTCAATACGTGAAGGCTTTGGTGGAATTCTAGAAAGGTACTGGGTCTCATCTAAGTCTGTGGCCGTTCGAGTTAATGATTCAGTCCCTCTGCATATTGGTTGGAACAGCTCCGATAAAGAAGCATTCTGCCTGCATGCTCGTTACAAAGATTCCCCATTTCAACCGTCAACAGGACAACAGCCATTTGTAGAGCTGAGTTATCAAATCTGTGTTGGTTCTGATTTGAAAATTGTCCACAGATACATGGCTAAAAAACATTTCAGAAAGCCTGAGATTACACCTTCAGAAAGTATGTTCAGGTACCCTGTATGGTCCACCTGGGCTCTCTACAAAACCGAAGTGAACCAGGATAAAGTTTTGCGTTATGCAGAAAAAATTAAGAAGTATCAATTCAATTTCAGTCATATTGAAATAGATGACCAATACTCCAGTAGTTACGGCGAATTTGACTTTGACCCAGTGAAGTTTCCAAATGCTTCAGAACTACTGCAGAAGCTAAGGGTTGATGGATTCCAGGTGACATTATGGGTCCATCCCTTTGTTAATTATAATTCTCCCAATTTTGCCATAGGAATCGAAAGTTCTTATTTTGTGATGGACCCCAGTGGGCGACTTCCTGCCCTTGTGGAATGGTGGAACGGGATTGCGGCAGTTTTGGACTTCACCAATCCTGAAACTACAGATTGGTTTCAGAAAAGATTGGAACACTTGAGGTCAAAGTATGGGATTGTGTCTTTTAAATTTGATGCGGGTGAGACCAGTTACCTTCCTGCAGAGTTTAGCACTCACAAGCCTTTGTCTGATCCCAGCATGTTTAGTAAACTATATGCGGAAACTGCAGCTTTGTACTGCAAGCTGGCTGAAGTGAGGGTAGGATATCATACCCAGATGCTCCCTTGTTTTGTCCGCATGATCGACCGTGATTCTGTTTGGGGTTACGAGCTTGGTTTAAAGTCTCTGATTCCAACTGCCCTCACCATGAGTATTTTGGGATACCATTTCATATTGCCTGATATGATTGGAGGAAATGTTTATCCAAATAAAACTGACGGCTCTGATGAGATCCCAGACCGCGAGCTTTATATACGCTGGCTTGAACTATCAGCTTTTCTTCCAGCCATGCAGTTTTCCATTCCTCCTTGGCTATATGATGGTGAGGTTTTGAAGATTGCACATAAATTTACACAGCTTCGAGAAAGTTTAGTTGTGCCCCTTATCCTCCGACTCGCGGAGGAAACTACTAAGACAGGTAATCCAATCATAAGGCCCCTCTGGTGGATTGCTCCAGGTGACAAAGTGGCACAAAAGATAGACACACAGTTTCTAATTGGAGATTATCTTATGGTCGCCCCCATTCTAGAAAAAGGTAAAGAAGCAAGAGACATCTACCTTCCTGATGGTAAATGGCAGAGTTTCAATGGAGGCCTTTTTGATAAAACACCAGTTCTCCTAACAGACTTTGCGGTTGATCTTGATGAAGTGGCCTATTTTATCAGAATGTTCTGATTTATTTTTTTCCTTTTTAATTTAGAGTAATTCAGATAACTAGTTAAACAGAATTTTGTTCTTCCAGATGGATTACAGAGCCAGTGTCAGCACCTGTGTTCAAACATATTTAGTTCTAGGATTATCCAAAAGCAGGCATGCTAGTATTATACTTGGTGTACTTCAACTTTTAAAAAAAAACTGGAGATTTTTAAAATGTCTCTTTCCCTAACCAAACCAGATACTGCTTTTTTTTTTAAAGGAGTAGTCACTCCCAAACTGATAAAGAAAATAGGTGAAAATAAAACTGAATGAAAGCATAAGTTTTTTTTAAATGGTTCATTTAAAAAAAGACATACGTTTCTGTTAAGAATCAGGTGGGCTGCCGGAGAGATGACAGGAAATTTAAAAAAATCCAGGGCTGGTGTTTTCTTTTTGCAAACTAAATACAGTCCTGAATCTTTTTTTTGGTGAGCCATGGATCAAGGAGAACATTCTGTTTTATGTACTTAAATAATTTGAACAAGATATAGAGGCAGTTAAGCCAAAATTTGCTGTTGCCAAATTAGGGGGCATGGTAAACTGGAAGAAAGCATTCAGAAGAGACTAAAGGAAAACATAGATTTGGGGGATGGGGAAATGTGTGGCAAATGCAGTTCAGTGTACATAAATTAGAAGTAATGCATTTGGGGGGAAAGGCAGAGAATGGTAAAACTTGATATTACAGGTCTTTGAAAACAGAATTACAAATGAAGGAAGACACTACAATTGACATGAGATTCTAGCTTTTATATATGGAAATTGGATGCAAAAACAATCAAGTGATACTGAATCTGAATGAAGCATTGGTTGGGCTACAGTTGCAATTCTGTGTGTAGTTTTGGGTACCCTATTGTAAACTAATACCAAAGCTGAGGGAAAGGTGCAATGTAGCTTTGCTAAGATGATGCTGAGGGTATAGTTGTGAGAGATATAGAAAACTAGGTCTGTGTTCACTGGAGCAGAGACAGTTATGGAGGAATCTAGCCCATGTGTTAAATTCTGAAAAGGTTGAGGGGATATAATGAAAAATAATTAATGCTGGTTAAGTCAGTGATAATAGGATATAAGCTCAGCATTGATAATGGAAGCAGAAATCAAAGGTTAGAAGAACTGTTCTCACGCACAAAGTTATTAGAAAATGGAATGTATTCCCACAGTGGCTTTGAAGCTGGGTGAATTATGTAATTTAAAAAGAGGGTATAAGGAAAGAGTGGAGAAATAGGATTAGAGTAGATGGTAACAGTTGGGGGGAACCAGCATCGTAGGTGTAATGGGTTGAATGACCTTTCCCTTACTGCCATTTTCAATGTTTCTATAGTAGTTGTTGTGCTCCCAAATTACGGTAGCAAAATTCTGAGTTTTACAGCATGGTTTTGGTGTTTGGAATTTAGTTTTAAAAACTATTCAAGCCATATGACGTGAACAAGTCAGCACAACCTTCCCCAGCATAACTGTTAACTGCAACAAAATTTAAGGTGCAACTTGCCTTTGAGCAACTAGAGCAATCATTGAAGTGATAATAAACATAAGGTGTAAAACAAAATATGCAACAATATGGCACTGTTAGTAAGCGAAAGTAAAATTGGGTGACACAGTTCACTGAAAGACATTTGAAACGTAAGGAATACCAACTTAGATCATAATGCAAGGAAGCAAGAGGCAGTAAAGTTCTAAATTCTTTGAATACATCAATGAAACAGAACACCTGTAAACCACCTGCAAGCTCCAGTCCAAGTCGTACACCATCCTGACTTGGAACTATATTTGCCGTTCCTTCACTGTCGTTGGTTCAAAAATCTGAAACTCCCTCCATACTAGCACTGTGGGTGTACATGCACGTGGACGGCAGCAGTTCAAGAAGGTGGTTCACCATCACCTGCTCAAGGGTGATTAGGGAAGGGCAATAAATGCTGGCCTTGCTAGCGGCACTGACATCCCAGGAAATAATTTTTTTTTTTAAAGTAAAAACAATCCAAGCAGCACTAAACATAAAGCCTATAGATAATCTTCCAACCACAATAGTTAGCAGGCTCAAGGGGCTGAATGGCTCATTCTTGTTCCTATGTAAAAACTGTATTGTTAAACTTTAATCAGATCACACATTGTGAGCCATACTCTACCCTCGTGTTTTCTCATTGCAACTATTTTCTACTGAAGCTATTTGAAACCAGAATGGAAACCAGCATTCACCATGCAAAACAAAAGGAAACTTAAACTTAAGATTGCTGCCCAAGGCCAATACAGGACAAGGTGATCACAAGAAGGACCAAGTCAATAAACTGAATGCTGATGTGAAACTAGAAATCTTCTAATGTCATGATGACCCTGACCTTTTCCTCCCCTCTATGTAAATATATCTAACATTGGGCAGGATAAAACAGGCTCAAAAAGCACCTCCTTTCAAGTCAACAACCCCTAGCACCGTTGGTGAAGAAAATGATTTGTGATGCATTTGGAATCTAGCCACAGACTGAGTAAATGTTCTAAGAAACTTAAACTTGCAAATGTTTGTGGTAGCATCTAACTTAATAAGTCAGAATATTAGAAATCTGAGACTGTGTTTTTCCTGACCTAAAAAAGGTTTCAAAACAGTTTATCTTTTCACTACGTAAACGTCATTAAAAACCATTTGATTCTGTTGGTTCACAAGATATTGATTTTTTAAAAAGTCCTGTTGAATGCTGACTGTTGTAGTTTTGGCAACAATACTGTTACTTAAATCTTTTTACTTATGGTCGCATTGAGTTCTTTTTAACAGGTGAGAAATTGATTGCAATCTCAATTCAGCACAACACTCCTGCCAAAATAAAATTCAGGACATGTTGCCTCGCTACAACTGCGACAGCATCCAAAGGATGTGGAAGGGATATGATTGATCCTGGGTATAATTCAAGGCATTAAATTTTTGCTGTACCTCCCCAATAAAAGACACTGTAGTTGCAACAAAATGACTGCTTACGAGCTATGTGTCCAGTACATGTTGACTGTTGTTAATTCAGTCATTTTTTTTGCTTAAAACATTCAAATTATCCAGCAATTCAAATTAAGCAATCTAACACAACACAGTGAAAACTTAAAGGAAACAGGAACAATTTAAAATAAAAAGGCTGTAAAACATCCGAACAGCTATTGAAATGCATGTATCAAAATTTGAGTATTCTAAAGCCATGCAATGCAAATTTGACATTTTGCAAAATATTTAGTGATTTTAGTCTGCTTCCTGCCATCAGCACAATTCATAAAACTGTTTAGTGCAGAGAAAAGTTCCATCAGGTTTAGTTGTCGACCACTTCTTGTGCAGTGTGTCAGCACTGGATTCCATGTCCATGGTGGAGCTGGGTACCTCTACCTCCATCTGCTTGTTGCACCCACTGACTTGGGCCTCATTTCTCTTGCCCGCACTCGCAGTCGCATATGCCCACAAGGCATCAAACGTTTCCACATCGGTGAGTAATTCCTCATTGAGAGTGTTAATGAATTCACAATCTACGTCGCTGGCCATCCCAACAGTGATGTCATGAGCTGAGGTTTCCTTTTTGAGTCAGTCTGTCTGGGATCCTTGCCTATCGGATGCAGCAGCTCCCCCTTCTGATGGGAGGAATTTACAATGCTGAAAGCTGTTGGGTAGTGAGTAGTGAGTTCTGCTTTCAGCTTCTCCTATGATGAATGTATCATTTGGATTGTTTGCAGATGAACAAAAGAAGTAGCAGGCCACTTTGATTTACACCAAATATTTAAGGTAGTTTCATAACATAAATCATGTCAGCATCTAATGGCTGGATCACAGGCATGCTTGGTAAAAATATTAACTGTCAGATCTAATCAATCATTGTCAATCGTTAAGATGACTTCTCTGCATTGTGATACTATGCGTTTGCCAAATGATGCAGCAACTCTTCCAAAAGCACGCCAGTTATCCATGTCTCTTTCTGTCAGTTACAGGCCTAGTATCAAGATCATGAAGATAATGAGACATTGTTTAACTGGTGTATAGTGTACATGTACAGGAGCGGGCACTGTAGTTTTACTTGAGCTTAACTGAGAGGTTTTAATTGGTGTATAGTGTGCATGTGCAAATGTTGGAATTCCTGATCCCCAGTTGTGCTTACACAAACCATGATTAGAATTCACTGCATGATTTATTTTTTATTCAAGCACTTTTCGTTGATGAAAGCTCTGTGGTGGGACAGATGTTAAATTCCTGTGCCACACTTTTCTTAATTTCCCAAGATTACTGTTTCACATATTTGGTCTTATATTTTTCCTCAATGATATACCTTTATTCAGCCATGCTCTTGAATTGCTTGCAAACCACTCCCAATCTCCATTCATTGGTGCACTGCACTGAGTGGTGAAGGACTTCTACAATAACTTGCATTTATATAGGGCTTGTAACATAGTAAAATATCCTAAGGCACTTCACTGGAGCGTTATTCAAGAAAATTTGACACCAAGCCACATACGGAGCTATTAGGTTGAATACCAAAAGCTTGGTCAAAGAGGTAAGTTTTTAGGACTGTCTTAAAGAAGGAAAGAGAGGAAAAGAGGTTTCGGGAGGCAAGACACCTGATGTTGATCCTGGGGCTGAATTTGAATGAAGCAGCAGATTACTTTGTTCAGGATTCACTTGTGGAGTTTTGAATTAACCAGCGATGCTGACTGAGATTTTCCAGCATTTTTGCTTTTGATTTGAATTAAAGCAACAAATTTTCAATGCATTTTAATTCAGATTAAGCAACTTTGAATTATGAGGGGTGCACTAAAGCAAAGTAAATTGTTTGGAATTAGATGTTTATGTAACTCATGAAGGTGGCTTTCCAATCTCATTGAAGTCTTTGTTGTGGATCTGATATAGAGTCAATCTGCAAAATGAACCTACTATTTAAACATCTCGTATGTAATCTTGTAGCTCTTACAGTTGTAACAATAATCTGTGCTGGTACTATAAACTCAATTCAGTGTTACAGTAAATCAATGAAAAAATCAGTTTACTTTATTCAGAAGACTCTTTTCTCTAAGAATACAGAAACTTTTTGGTGCACCAAAGCAATCTAATCCTAAGTATGGCATCATTAACATGGTGTTACGACCGAGGCGGGAGCAATGCACTGTCAATTTTGTCCTATCACTCCACAGGTCACAGCATATTCTTAAAGTTTTCCCACCTAATCAGAAAACGGCCAAATTAAACACTTTATTAACCCCCAGAATAAAATACACCAAACCAGGTCTCTTTAGACAATAACAAATTAACTATTTATTAAAAAAACTAAATCTTAAACACTATATTAAGATAAACTTATGTCTGAAGACCTTTTATAACTTATTTAGTCTAAGCCTCCCCATGCACGCGCGCACACATTCAAAAACTAACAATGGTTAACCGTTTTTAAAAAAAATAGTATTTCTTAGGAATAAATTAAGTAGCTGGGTTGTAGGTCCTGGTAAGTTACATTTCTGGTTGATGAGGTAGAGTACCAGATGCCACTCTAAGTCTCCAGGTGAATTCGATGAAACAGTTTTTAATAGATAGGCATTCAAAGTATTTCAGCTGCAACAGGTGTCACACAGTTCTTTCAACGAGAAGCACAGCAATAGGTCTACTTGGATTTTTAAATTGGCAGTCTTTTGGTAAAAACATTACTGAGAATTCCAGAAAATGCAAAGGTAATAGAGAGAATTGTTCTTTCTTCAGGGGATTTTTCCTCCTTAGGCAAACACTGTAGATTTTCTCTGCTGAGAAATAGACAGCTTTTCAGTGTACAGTACGCTTCATTTTCCTCCAGTTCAAATAGTTTTAGCCAGTTTTTACACTGTTAAAAGTTACAATACACCATGTGACTTCTCCTGCTGTGGCCCAGGAACAGGTGCAGCTGGCAAACTGTGCCCCCCCCCCCCCTTTAGTTTTTAAAGACACACTGTTTAAAAACAGAGTCTTAAAGGCACATTTTTTAAACAAAGAGAAAAAAAGTTCTGTGTCAATGGTACCAGAAATGTCCTCAGCATTCTGCTGATGTGCTTTCCTGAACGAGTGTATGCATTGTGATAGAATGGGGGAGCAGGTTAGATCAGGGACAGAAATATTCTAAAAGGCTAAGCCACCACTTGTTGCAGAAGCAAGTTCCCTGCCGCTATCTTGGCTACGGAATGGTATCTATTCTGTGGGAGGGTCTTTTCAGCTTGTTAGAGTCATGCTTTAGAGAACAATCTTAGGAGCTTTTTGTTTTTTTTCACACAAAAAAATACCCATTAGTCTCCTGAATGACCTACTGGTAGTTTTGCACCACGTAAGGTTCCAGGTTTGAGCAACCTGATTTCAACCAGGGTAACCATTGAAATGTTACAGGTTACTTCAGTACTAGATGATGATTGTGGGGGGTGGGGACAGAGGGAAAAGGAAAATCACAGTTTCCACTTCTGACCACTGGTGACTGCTGCTAGAGGATGTGGCTCAGCTGTCATGCCCTCCGTGAACAGTTGATTTACTCTCACTGGATGAGGGAACAGAAGACTGCTCGTGCCTTTGGAACTACAGTCAGTAAGTGTCTATGCCTTCAGGAGAGACAGGGAGATAGGATGTAACATTTTCAGTTTAAAGTCAATTTTTAACTTCATGGGAAATGTAAAGTTCTAGGGGATACAAATTCCTAAATTGTTTTTCACAAGCCTGTTGCACTGTACTTTGCCCTGCCACAGGTTAGAGTCTTTTCCAATTTGGAGGTTTTAAGTACCGTCTTCCCTTTTTGGCTTACTGTAGATCCATTCATCAACCAGCAACTTTCTTAATCTATATGACTCAGTATCATAGTCTTCCACTGGTCCATTAGAACAACACTGGTAGGTCTTAATAAATCTATTAAGAAATATGTCATATTTGGAGCTTTATATAAACCAGTAAATTGATGTTAAATGCCTGTGGTTGCATAAATGTTTTAAATATATAATCTGTTTTATTGGGTTTGTGTCCAAGTTGTCTGATTGGCATAAACTATGTGTGCTTTTTGTTTTAACCTTTTTATAGGAGCATTATTGTTTTTTTTCTTTAAGGTTTAGAGACTTGCATAGATATGGAATCTTGAGATCCCAATTTTGAACTCTAATATTGTGTGATCATGTAGATTTGCTTCTCCGAAACAGCATTGACAAAGGTATAAAGAATGAAAGATGGTAGCACAAATGTACTGTTTGCTAAAGTCAGTAGACAGTGGCTGCAATGTTGCTGCAGTAGAGAAGTTTATTTGCACAGCAATGACCAATGAAACACAACTTGCTGCTTTTGTTCCTTGAGAGTTGAACTTTTTGTTCACTGTGAGAGATGATGCAAGTTGAAGACTAGCACTTAAATGCCTTAAAAGCAAAGATAAAACTATTTTCAGCAACTTCAGATGTAGAGAAAAGCACAATTCTGAATGTATTCTAAATGTACATACAATAATTTCAATCACTAAGAAAACTCTGATTTTCTATGAATGGAAAAGCTCACTGTATTTGGTTAGACATGGTAACGTTTTAGCCAAAATTTAGGAACAATAGACCTTATTTGTGTCCATTTTATAGGTGTAAAACGGGTGCCCTGAAGCCCAATCCTTTGCCCCAAGGACACCTGAAAAATGTCTGACCCAAACTTGGGTCAGTCACCTAAATAAGATGTTGGGTCCATTACATATGCAAATAAGAGTCTTGACATCTGTTTTAGGTCCTCTTGCCCAAATTGGACTACAGTGAGCGAGCCAGGAGTCAGACTTGTTATTTGCAAACAAGAAATTGTTTTGCTGTGCACAAATTCTGGATGATTGGCTCTTTTTAAGGTAGCATATTACAGTAAACACATTGTGTTACTGCAGAAAGAAAATGGTGTAAAGTGCTAGTTTTTGTGTTAATATGTTTATGGATTTTTCATTGCTGTGTACAGAGGAAAATAATGTAAAGTTAATTTTGTTTAAATAAATATTTATGGACTTTTCATTGCTGTGTATCAATATATTTTTGTATCTATTAATATACAAATGTTCA
Source organism: Heterodontus francisci (assembly GCF_036365525.1). NCBI lineage: Eukaryota > Metazoa > Chordata > Chondrichthyes > Heterodontiformes > Heterodontidae > Heterodontus > Heterodontus francisci. The sequence goes on along the minus strand of NC_090371.1, from coordinate 74,307,126 downwards.
AAATGATTTTCTGATTAGTCTCACTAACCAATGTGACTGATGATGTGGATAGTATGAACCTAATAATCTGAGCAACCCATTCCACAACAAACACACAAAACAGCCAGTACATTTCCAGACCAAAGAGCTAAATGTTTAATAAGTCAATATTTAAAATCAAATTCTAACTGAAATTTAACTAAGTTGAAAGTTTTATGAAAGTGATTGTTTTGTTGAAAAATATTTATAAAGGAATTAATAGTTAAACTGAATAAGTTTTTAATCAAGAGGGCACTGAAAGAACTAATTTGGCAACAGTGTGCTGGTTGTCACATGACTCAGTTTGGAGATCGGCAGGAACCCTAGTAACGGGCAGAGAAGTCACGAGCGTTCCTTTGATCGAACAGGCCCAGCAGCATATCTGGGAGGGCAGAAAAGTGACCGGTTGAGTGTGAGTGTGTTTGACCTTCCAGAGTGAGAAAAAGTCAAGTCTGCTGAAGGAGGAGAGAATTCCAAGGAAGAACAGAAAACTACAACCCAGCTCGCTTTCTAGCAATTCTCTAAAAGTCTCTGAGAAGTCCGTTGTGTCAATTTATCTTGCCTGCTAAAAATAATTCTCAATACTGCCTGGAGAACTGTTCTAAGGGGGATCTCGGTGGCCTGTCTGCGTGTGCTCGGAGGTTGGACTGTGTGCCAGTTTTGGTGCAGCATGTCTCATCTACTGTTTTCTTCAGGGGTGGGCAAGTGATCTGCCCAGGTGTTTTTTTTTGTCTGTAACAGAGCTCTGATCCAAAAATCCCTTTATTTTTTCTGTTAATCGGTGTATATGTGCGTGCGTGAGTGAGTGTGAAGGGGCTAAGGTAAAAAGGGACTTAAAAATTTGGTTAAGGTAAAAAAGGGGACTTTAAAATTTAATGTTGGGACTTCAAAAATTTTATTCTGTGCGTTTATGTTTTACTTCATGACTAGTTAAAACTTGTTTTATAATCTGATAATTTTGTTCAGTAAAGAAACCTGGTTAGCATGTTCTATTCATGGAAAAATAGAGTATTTGATTGACTATATTGATAAGTGGGAAAATTTAAAATATATGTTGTGACCTGTGAAGAAGTGGAACTGAATTAACTGTGCACTCCTCCCACCTCAGTGGTAATAAAAGTTTGAACCTGATTAATAACTGGAACATTGGTCAAATGTAGGTTAAATATATTAGCAAATTCAATCGGAGATGTCAACTGTTTGAAGGCTTTTCAATTCCAATTTTTTAAAAATAACCTTCTGTAAGCTTAAAGTATTACAAATTTCCTAAATTAATACTTACACACAAGGTATTTGTAACATTTTCAAAATATTTTGTATAATAGTTGGAATTGTTAAATTGATCAAGTTGGATTGATTGAGAACTCTTCCCACCTCTATTAAAGTTATAGATCCATCCTGGGATATAATCCACAAGCAATGGGCAGCCTATTGGTTCCAGAGAGCCTGGACAGTGAGTGAGTGCAGAATTTTCAACATTGGAAGCCATAATAACTGAGCTCACACTTGTGCACTTTCCATCAAGGATTGTTGAATATTCTTCAAAAACTCTGGCTCGTTTTTCTTCCCCTCAACCCTTGTCTTGGGTACTGCGATCAATAGTATCACCTCAACTACTGACTAACTTAACTCAGTACAGACCAGGGATCAAAATTGGACCTGCTGGCCTGTACCACAACAGATGCTGCATTTATTTTCTACACCATCAGGAGAGCTATATTATTCCTTTTATTACATTCCCATGTCCATAGACATAAGAAATATGAGAAACCATTGAGCATTTTGTATACTTTATTCAAAGTGATTATTGACAACGCAGCTGGCAGTTGACGTCATCAGACTGCGCACAATGGCTCCTACCCTCTGCGCATGCGCTGCGTTCCGCATTGCCAGGATTGGATGGTGCATGTGCAGATCACGTCATCGAGTAACGCGAGCGGGCAGAGAGCGGGGGTGGGGGGGGTGTTGGAGAGAGCGGGGTGGTGGGACAAGCCGGGGGAGGAGCGGGGAGAGTGCAGCCGAAGACCTTGGTGGCGATACACACTCCTTCCCCGCCCACTCGCTTGCTCTCTCCCTCCGGCCATTGTGCGCTGCCATGTGTTTAGGTTGCCTTTCGTGTGATTATTTTAGCAGCACCATCTTTAGTCCTGGCAGCTCCCTGACGTCTCAGACTGTGACGTTTTAGCGGCACAGGCCGCATTTGTGCATGTGTCACTGCAGCGCCACCTAGTGGTAGTGTTGTCAGCAAACTTTATTTAGGTTGCCTGACATGAAGGAATTCCCAAATTACAATCTTGTTTCTGACTTGACAAATGAGTCTCCTAGCAGAGAAGCTATACACGGTTGACTTCATATGGAGAATCCGCACTAGCGATGAAAAACAAATTGGTATCAACGCATCTCTAGCAGAAATATTTCTTGTGTGTGGAGCACAGCAACAGGAAAAAGAATTAGTTCATTGTAAACAGGACATTTTTTGCTTTGCACCACTGGTCCTTAACATAATTTTATTACTGAAAAATTGGCTTTTTAATCCCATCTTTGCCAATGGTGGGAGCATTGGGTGCTTGCATTGTGGCACTGTATCAAATTGGGCAAAATCGGTTCATTAAAAACTGACCTGAAAAAGTTATTTAAATTATTTAGATACATTTGTATTTTTTTAATTTTGGAGGGATAAAGGGAATTTCACTGTGTCTCTTCCTGTGCATTCCTGCACGAGTGTTGGTTGATACTGATACTAAACCACTGATTTCTGTGAAGTTCCCAGTGGTGCAGTGCCACAAGGGCAAGAGTGGATCACAGAATGGAACATGCAGGCTGATGTGGATGAATTGTGGTCCCCTGCATTCAATTTTTTTTTTTTAATTGGCTTTTTGGAGACTGGTGACTAGTGGAAGCCTTGTTAAATTTTTTTTAAAAATACTTAATTGGTCATGCCAGATTCAGCAGCATATTGCACAGCATCATAGACTGCCATGATGTACTATCTAAATTGTTAAGCATAACTGCTACCTCCTGACAGATGAGATACAATATTGTCCTCCTGGTAAGGGTATCCTGAAGTGTGAACATTTTTTGCTGTCCAGAGATGGGTGATACTGGTAAAGCTACATTTTTATTGTCCATCCCAAGTTACCCGAAGATGGCGACACTGGAGGCTTACTTTGAATCACTAGTCTTTATGCTGATGACTTTCCCATGATGGTATTAAGTAAGGCGTTCCATGATTTTGATCCAAATGACTGAGACAGGAACAGTGATACATGTCCATGTCTAGATGGCATGTTACTTAGAAAGGATCATACTATTCTTTTCCTTGTTGGTGATGGAGGCTACAGAGCTGGAAGATGCTTTTGAAGTAGCACGATTGCGTTACTGCAGTGTATCCAGTAGATAATACAGTTGTTAGAGAAGCTTTGCTAGGTGAAGTTTGATTCCATTTTGAATTAAAGACTCAATTTTATGGTTGAACGACAGGTTCTTTAGAAATTTACTGAAACAGCTAGTAGAGAACCATGGAAAAATTACGGCACAGAAGGAGGCCATTCAGCCCATTGTGTCCGTGCCGGCCGAAAAAACTAGCCGCCCATCTGGAGACTGTCAATGAGACAGTCGAATCTGTAACACTGGTATCGCTGTCATCATCCAAGATAAATTTGGATTCCTTGTGTAAGCTCTGATGCAATGAATACATCTATCTGGTTGACAACCGTATGTGTATCTTTTTCTGTATATCTTAGTAGATAGGCTACCTTGTTATGTTCTGAGACCTTGCTGTAGAGCCTTGCACCCCATGGCGCCATGAGAAAGTGAGCTAATGGGATTGAATGTAAAGGAGGAAAGGTCATGGCAAGGATGACATAATGGCCTTCAGCTGAGGGTAAATTTGCAAATAATTTCATGGAAGAATAGGTCGACATCAAAGGTTGGCCACCCAGTAACTGGGGCCAGGAATCAATCGAACTGTTCTGTCATGGATAATGTCAAGCTTGTTGAGCTTTGTTGCAGATAAAGCTTTTCAAGTGAGCGGTGATTATTCAATAACATTCTTGCTAAGCCTTATAGATAGAATCATACAATGATACAGCACAGTGGAGATCAATCGGCCCATCATGCCAGTGCCAGCTCTTTAATGGAGCTATCCAACTAGTCCCACTCCAGTAATATAAAAGCAAAATACTGCAGATGCTGGAAATCTGAAATAAAAACAGCAAGTGCTGGAAATACTCAGCAGGTCTGGCACCATCTGTGGAGAGAGAAGTAGAGTTAATGTTTCAGGTCTGTGACCTTTCATCAGAACTAGTCCCACTCCAGTGTTCTTTCCCCATAGTCCTGTTTATTTTTTCCCTTCAAGTATCCATCCACTTCTCTTTTGAAAGCTACTATTGAATTTGCTTCCACCACCCTTCCAGGCGGTGCATATAAGATCACAACAACTTGCTGTCTGTGTTTAAAAAAAAAAGTGTTTCCTCATGCTGCCTCTGGTTCTTTTTCTAATTACCTTAAATCTGTGTCCTCTAGTTACCAATTCTTCTTCCACTGGAAACAGTTTCTCATTTTATCAACACCATTTCATGACTTTAAACACCTGTATCAAATCTTCTCTCCTCCAAGGAGAACAACCCCCGTTTCTCCAATCTCCGCATAACTAACGTCCCTCATGCCTGGTACCATTCCAGTAAATCTCCTCTGCAGTCTCTCTAGGGCCTTGACATCCTTCCTAAAATGTGGTGACCAGAATTGAACACAATATTCCAGCTGAGGCCAAACCAATATGTTATAAAAGGTTCAGCATAACGCCCTTGCTTTTGTATTCTGTAGTTCTATTAATAAAGCCAAAGATCCCATATGCTCTTTTAACAGCCTTCTCAACTTGTCCTGCAACCTTCAATGATTTGTGTACATATATCCCAGGTCTCCCTGTTCCTGTATCCCTTTAAAATTGTATTCTTTAGTTTATATTGCCTGTCCTACCAAAATGTATCACATTACACTTCTCTGTATTAAATTTCACCTGCCATATGTCTGCCCATGGTGGCGAGACTTTGATGGGTCAGGAGGTGGCCGACTCATTGCAGAATACTCCGCCCCTGACAAGGTCTTTTAACAACATTATTGATACATAATGGTCCGGTTAAGCTCTGTCAGTCCTCAGCCATATTCATATCATACAGCAGCAAATAAGGTTGTAAGCTATGCTGTACCATCACTTGACCACAGATTTGTTTCTTGCTTTCGCATTGGGTTACCTTTCACTTCAGTTTTACCTAACACTCCCTTCTTACCAAATCTTGACAAAGAGTGACAATTACTTAACATATTTTGAACCTTTGTAATTGAAACAATAGAGGTGGGTTTTAAGGATAGTCTTTGAGGAGAGATAGCTGAAGTTTTTAGGGAGGGAATTCCAAAAGGTGGGGCCTAAGCTGAAGGCACAGGCTGCGTCAAGGGCGGGGCATAAGAGGCCAGAGGAATGGGGAATTCTTGGAAGCCGTGGGGCTGGAGGAGGTTACAGAGATAGAAAGGGGCAAAACCAAAAAGAGATTTAAGCATGAGAATGTAAAATTGCAGGACCAAGAGCCAATGTAGGTCAGCAAGGACATGAGTAATGGGTGAGCGAGACTTGGTGCAGGATTGGAGGAGGGCATCTGAGTTGGAAAAGCTGGAGTTTATGTTGGACCAGTTTTTAATCAAAAGGGCACTGAAAGAACTGGTTTGGCAACAACATATACTGGTTATTGCATGACTCAAGTTAAAAATAGAACAGGAACTCTGGAAACGGAAAATGTAGGCAGAGAAGTCAGTAGCGTGCCCCTTGATTGGACAAACCCAGGGAGCAGCAGAGCAGACCTGAGAGAGCAAAAAACTCAAGCTTACAAAGCATTACAAGGGATATTAGAGATAGCATTAGATCCAAGGAAGAGGCATATAAATTTGCCTGAAAAAAACAACATACCTGAGGATTGGGAGCAGTTTAGAATTCAGCAAAGGAGGACCAAGGGATTGATTAAGAAGGAGAAAATAGAGTACGAGAGCAAGCTTGCGGGGAACATAAAAACTGACTGTAAAAGTTTCTGTAGGTATGTGCAGAGAAAAAGATTGGTGAAGACAAATGTAGGTCCCTTACAGTCAGAAACAGGGGAATTTATTATGGGGAATAAAGAAATGGCTGACCAACTAAATGCATACTTTGGTTCTGTCTTCACACTAATATCATACCAGAAATGTTGGGGGAAACGGGGCTTAGTGAGAGGAACTGAAAGAAATCAATATTAGTAGAGAAATGGTGTTGGGGAAATTGATGGGATTGAAGGCCGATAAATCCCCAGGGCCTGATGGTATGCATCCCAGAGTACTGAAGGAAATGGCCCTAGAAATAGTGGATGCATTGGTGGTCATCTTCCAAGATTCTATAGACTCTGGAACAGTTTTGTGCAGGGAAGGTCATGTCTTACCAACTTAATAGAATTCTTTGAGGAAGTGACAAAGTTGATTGATGAGGGAAGGGCTGTCGATGTCATATACATGGACTTCAGTAAGGCGTTTGATAAGGTTCCCCATGGCAGGCTGATGGAGAAAGTGAAGGCGCATGGGGTCCAAGGTGTACTAGCTAGATGGATAAAGAACTGGCTGGGCAACAGGAGACAGAGAGTAGCAGTAGAGGGGAGTTTCTCAAAATGGAGACTTGTGACCAGTGGTGTTCCACAGGGATCTGTGCTGGGACCACTGTTGTTTGTGATATATATTAATGATTTGGAGGAAAGTATAGATGGACTGATTAGCAAGTTTGCAGACAACACTAAGATTGGTGGAGTAGCAGATAGTGAAGGGGACTGTCAGAGAATACAGCAGAATATAGATAGATTGGAGAGTTGGGCAGAGAAATGGCAGATGGAGTTCAATCAGGGCAAATGCGAGGTGATGCATTTTGGAAGATCCAATTCAAGAGTGAACTATACAGTAAATGGAAAAGTCCTGGGGAAAATTGATGTCCAGAGAGATTTGGGTGTTCAGGTCCACTGTTCCCTGAAGGTGGCAACGCAGGTAAATAGAGTGGTCAAGAAGGCATACGGCATGCTTTCCTTCATCGGACGGGGTATTGAGTACAAGAGTTGGCAGGTCATGTTACAGTTGTATAGGACTTTGGTTCGGCCACATTTGGAATACTGCGTGCAGTTCTGGTCGCCACATTACCAAAAGGATGTGGATGCTTTGGAGAGGGTACAGAGGAGGTTCACCAGGATGTTGCCTGGTATGGAGGGCGCTAGCTATGAAGAGAGGTTGAGTAGATTAGGATTATTTTCATTAGAAAGATGGAGGTTGAGGGGGGACCTGATTGAGGTGTACAAAATCATGAGAGGTATAGACAGGGTGGATAGCAAGAAGCTTTTTCCCAGAGTGGGGGATTCAATTACTAGAGGACACGAGTTCAAAGTGAAAGGGGAAAAGTTTAGGGGGGGATATGCGTGGAAAGTTCTTTACGCAGAGGGTGGTGGGTGCCTGGAACGCGTTGCCAGCGAAGGTGGTAGACGCGGGCATGATAGCGTATTTTAAGATGTATCTAGACAGATACATAAATGGGCAGGAAGAAAAGAGATACAGACCCTTAGAAAATAGGCGACATGTTTAGATAGAGGATCTGGATCGGCGCAGGCTTGGAGGGCCGAAGGGCCTGTTCCTGTGCTGTAATTTTCTTTGTTCTTTGTAGGTAGAGAAAGCAGGGAATTATAGACCAGTCAGCTTGATGGCGCTAGTGGGGAAAATTCTAGAGTCCATTATCAAAGATGTTATAGCAGAGCACTTGGAGAACAGTGGTAGAATCGGGCAGAGTCAGCATGGATTTACGAAAGGGAAATCATGCTTGACAAATCTACTAGAATTCTTCGAGGATGTAACTAGTAGAGTCGATGAGGGGGAGCCAGTGGATGTGGTTTATTTGGACTTTCAGAAGGCTTTCGACAAAGCCCCACATAAGAGATTAGCATGTAAAATTAAAGTGCATGGGATTGGGGGTAGTGTATTGCAATGGATAGAAAATTGGTTGGCGGACAGGAAACAAAGAGTGTGGATAAATGGGTCTTTTTCCGAATGGCAGGCGGTGACTAGTGGGGTACTGCAGGGATCAGTGCTAGGACCCCAGCTATTCACAATATACATTAATGATTTAGATGAGGGAACTAAATGTAATATCTCCAAATTTGCAGATGACACAAAACTGGGTGAGTTGTGAGGAGGATGCAGAGAGGCTTCAGGGTGATTTGGACAAGTTGAGTGAGTGGGCAAATGCATAGCAGATGCAGTATAATGTGGATAAATGTGAGGTTATCCACTTTGGTAGCAAAAACTGGAAGGCAGATTATTATCTGAACGGCTATAAACTGAGAGAGGGGAATATGCAGCGAGACCTGGATGTTCTCATACACCAGTCACTGAAGGTAAGCATGCAGATCCAACAGGTGGTAAAAAAGGCAAATGGTATGTTGGCCTTCATAGCAAGAGGATTCGAGTACAGGAGCAGGGATGTCTTGCTGCAATCTTATAGGGCCTTGGTGAGGCTACACCAGGAATATTGTGTGCAGTTTTGGTCTCCTTATCTGAGGAAGGATGTTCTTGCTATAGAGGGAGTGCAGCGAAGGTTTACCAGACTGATTCCTGTGATGGCGGAACTGACGTATGAGGAGAGATTGAGTCGGTTAGGATTATATTCGCTGAAGTTCAGAAGAGTGAGGGGGGATCTCATAGAAACCTATAAAATCCTAACAGGACTTGACAGGGTAGATGCAGGAAGGATGTTCCTGATGGTGGGGGAGTCCAGAACCAGGGGTCATAGTCTAAGGATACTGGGTAAACCTTTCAGGACTGAGATGAGGAGAAATTTCTTCACCCAGGGAGTGGTGAGCCTATGGAATTCGCTACCAAAGAAAGCAGTTGAGGCCAAAACATTGTATGTTTTCAAGAAGGAGTTAGATATGGCTCTTGGGTCTAAAGGGATCAAAGGGTATGGGGCGGAAGTGGGAACAGGCTACTGAGTTGGATGATCAGCCATGATCATAATGAATGGCGGAGCAGGCTCGAAGGACGAATGGCCTACTCCTCCTATTTCCTATGTTTCTATGAGTCAGTGTGTGTTTTACCTTCTGGGGTGAGGGTCTGATAAAGTTAGCCTGCTGCTGAAGAAGTGTCAAAGAAAGAGAGAAGACCACAATCCATCTCATTTTCCAGCATCTCTAAAAGATTCTGAGAGGTCCACTGTGTCAATTCGTCTCCCCTCCTGTCTTTGAAGAAAAGCCTGCTAAATTCCTTCTCGACGCCACCTGAAAAGAACTGTTCTAAAAGGTCTCTGACCTGTCTACATGTACTCGGAAGTTAGACTATACGTCAGTTTTGGAACAACATATCTCATCTGCTGTTTTCTTCAAAAATGAGTAAGTAATCAGCCTAAGTGTTTTTTTTTGTCTGTAACAGAGCTCTGAATTTTTAAATAAAAACAAGAAATGCTGGAAATACTTGGCAGGTCTGGCAGTTCTGATGAAAGGTCACTGACCTGAAATGTTAACTCTGCTTCTCTCTCCACAGACACTGCCAGACCTGCTGAGTATTTCCAGCATTTCTTGTTTTTAATTCAGATTTTCAACATCTGCAGTATTTTGTTTTTATCTGATTTTTAAAAATCCCTTTTATTTTTCCAGTTAAGTGTGTGTATGTGAGCGAGTATGTGAGAGAGTGTGTGTGAGGGACTAAACTTGAAGTCTGTTTGTCTATGCTATACTTCATTACTGGTTAAGACTTGTTCTATAATAAGCTGATAATTTTGTTCATGAAAGAAACCTGGTTAGTGTGTTCTATTTTTGGGAAAAATAGAGTATATGATTGACTGTATTAATAAGTGGGAAAATTTAAAATATTTGTTGTGAGCTGCGGAGAAGTAGGACTAGAATAAACCGTGCACTCCTCTGGCCTTGGTCGTAACATATTAATTGGGGCCTCTCTTACCAGGATAAACCCAACGTCGACGACGTACAATTGTAAGTGGGGTAATAATAAGTGAAAAAGAAAAGATAACAAGAAACAGGTGTCTTGTGTAATAGAGTAAAGTTTACAGCACCGGAACGTCTTTAACAGTTGCTACGACTTTTCTGGGGAAGGAGGATATATCCCTGAGTGGCTTGAGGAACTTACCCAAGGTTAAACTAAAGGATTTGGCAGAACTGTTGGTGTTAGAGTTCATTGACAATCAATGAATTAGAGGAAAGGGAAAGAGAAAAAGAAAAAATTCAAATTTAAAAAGATGGAACTAAGACAAAAGAGTGGTCTTGACTCCAGTCAAAGTTCTGGTTGGGAAAGATCTGTCTCTAGCCCAGGACCAAGTGGAGAGCGGTTTAAATTTGTGCAAACCCTCCCTAAGTTTGAGAAAGAGACATAGAGGCATTTTTCATTTCTTTAGAAAAGATAGCCAACCAGATGAAGTGGCTAAAGCTGGTTGATGGGCAGAGCTCATGAAGTTCATACCATGCTTTCTGAAGAGGCTTCTGCAGATTGCGATGGCAAAAAAAGCTATTCTCGCTGTATATGAGTTAGTCCCTGAAGCTTACCGACAGAAGTTTCGGAATCTCTGGACAGACGTATAGAATTTGAGAGGGTAAAGCTAATTAATTTTGATTGTTGGATATGGGCGCTAAAGATGGAAGCCATGTATGAGAACCTTAGGGAAGTAATTCCCCTAAAGAATTTAAAAATTCACTCCCTCCATCAGTAAGAAAGCATGTAATGAACCAGAAGGTTTCAACGGCCAGACAGGCAGTGGAAAGTGCTGATGATAATGAGCTTGTGTAGAAGCCCAAACCCTTTGTCTGTCACTCCCACAAACCTGAGGATAGAAGGTGGGAGAGTTGAAAGGAAGGCAAGTAGCTGGGGACAAGAAGGGACAGCTGGGAACACCCCAGGATCTCCTATTCAAGCCAGAAAGGAAGGTGCTGAGGGTAGAAGTGAGGTCCGCAAGCCTAAGTGTTACCATTCTCACAAGCTGCAGAATGCTGGAAGTTGTGGGGTAAACCCATGGGACCTATTGGAGTGCACAAGGCCAATACAGTGAATGGGCCCTAACCGAGAGTACGACAGATCAGGCTGTAGCTCTTACTGCAGCTGTAAGGCCAAGTGCAAAAACCACTGAGTGCAGGGGTTGTGAGTAAGATACCTGAGAGATATAGGGAATTCTTGTCGGAAGGAAAAGTAACTCCTTATCCTTCAAGTGAGGCAGGCAAACCTATAGTTATAGTTGGGGATACAGGAGCCACCCAAACCTTTTTGCTGGGGAAAGGCAGAATGTTTCCACCAGAGAGTGCACTGAATACTAATGTTTTAGTGAATGGTATTGATGAATATATATCTGTATCTTTGTATCAGGTGCATCTAGAGTGTGATCTAATGTCTAGAATGGTAACTGTAGGAGTTGTCCATAATAATAATAAAAGCAAAATACTGCAGATGCTAGAAATCTGAAATAAAAACAAGAAATGCTGGAAATACTAAGCAGGTCTGGCAGTATCTGTGGAGAGAGAAGCAGAGTTAACGTTTCAGGGAAGTGACCCTTCTTCAGAACAGTTGTCCATAGTTTGCCAGTAGATGGAGTTGACTTACTACTGGGGAATGATTTAGCCGGAGCAAAAGTAGTAGCTTTGCCAGTAGTCACGGAAAAACCAAGTGAAGTTAAAGAGACAGAACAGTTACAGGAAAAAGGTTCCAAGAATTTTTCCTTCATGTGTAGTAACCCGAGAAATGGCTAAACAAGTTCCATTGTCGGAGGTAAAATTGGCACCATAGACAGATAGCCAAATATCTGAAACTTGATTTGAATAATCCAAAGGAAATATTTAATATGTCTTCCCTGATCATGGCTCAGCAAGTTGATCCAGAGTTAAATAAAGTGGCACAATCAGCTCTAACAGAAGCTGAGGCAAAAGGAGTTCCAGACAGGTATTATATTAAAAACTGGATTCTAATGAGGAAGTGGAGACCTCCTCACAGATCTGTGGACGAAGAATTGGTGGTAGTTCATCAGATAGTGGTACTGCCAAAGTATAGCCGGGTACTATTAAGGATAGTGTATGAAATCCCTATAGAGGGACATGTGGGGATCTGGAAGACCAAATTACGTATAGGTCAACATTTTTACTGGCCAGGTCTTTCCAAGGACCTGATACAGTTTTGTAAAATGTGCTATATTGTGGGAAAACCGCAACCTGCCATAAAACCGGCACCTTTAATTCCCATGCCAGTTTTTGGGGAACCATTTAGTAGGGTGTTGGTAGATTGTGTAGAACCCTTACCGAAAACAAAAGCCGGACACCAATATATACTCACGATCATGGATATGGCTACCCTGTTCCCAAAGGCCATTCCCTTGAGAACAATTTCTGCTAAGGTAGTGGTAGAGAAGTTAACCCAGTTCTTCACCAGATGTGGATTACCGATTGAGGTTCAGTTGGATCAAGGTTCCAATTTTATATCTAAAATTTTTCAGCAAGTTATGGGTAACATAGGTATAAACGCATACCACCCATAGACACAAGAAGCTTTAGAGACGTACCATCAGACCCTCAAAACAATGATCAAGGTTTACTGTCATGACCTCTACCACCTAGAAGGACAAGGGCAGCAGTTGCATGGAAACACCACCACATGCAAGTTCCCCTCCAAGCCACACACCATCCTGACTTGGAACTATATCGCCATTCCTTCACTGTCGCTGGGTCAAAATCCTGGAACTCCCTTCCTAACAGCACTATGGGTGTACCTACCCTCCATAGACTGCAGCGGTTCAAGAAGGTGGCTCACCACCACCTTCTCAAGGACAATTAGGGATGGGCAATAAATGCTGTCCTAGCCAGCGATGCCCACATCCCTTGAATGAATAATTTTTTAAAAATCCCCATGATTGAGATAAAGAGCTCGAATTTCTTTTGTTTGCCACTAGGGATTCACCTAATGAATCTACAGGTTTTAGTCCTAACAGAATTGTTAGGGAGATTGGACACTATGCTTTCATATTTAGATGCAGACCAATGAGAAGACCTAACAAGGCTACTCACAACATTTAAAAGAGTCTGTAGGGATAATCCAGGATATACAACCTTAGCCATACATGCTGTGGATATAGGGGAATCCATTCCTATAAAACAGCATCCTTATCACTCAAGTCCAGAGAAACAGGCCCAGGTAAAAGCAGAAGTCCAATACCTGCTGGGGAACCACCTAATAGAACCCAGTCAAAGCAGCTGGAGTTCACCAGTCGTATTAGTGCCTAAACCTGACAGTTCAACTAGACTCTGTATAGACTACAGAAAAGTTAATGCAGTAACAAAGACAGAATCCTACTCAATTCCTCACTTGGAACAATGGGTGGTGGGAGGGGGGGGGGGTCTCTGTGTGGAAGGTTCTACTTGGCTGATTTGATAAATTTTGTGGAAAAATTTAAAAACCAGAATGCCAGACTTTTCCGATAAAGTTTACTGTTACATCCTTATCACTTGAAGATTGTCCACATTGTGGGCAAAAATAATGTTATTGCAGATGCTTTATCGAGAATCTAACTTTGTTCGAGTTCTCTGAATGAAAAGAGGGTACTGAGCAGAATTGTATTAACTACAAGAAAAGAGTGAATGCGTATGAGTGTGAAAATTTTTTTTATATTTTTTATCTTCTATTTTTCCTGCACTTTGTAATGAAATGCATTTAAAAATGGCATTTCATTCTTCCGAGGGTGGAGGTGTTATGGAAATGGTTGTTTTTTTTGTTAAAATATTTTCTGAGGAATTCATAGTCGAACTAAATAAATATTGGACCAGTTTTTAATCAAGAGGGCATTGAAAGCATTGGTTTGGCAACAATGTATACTGGTTGTCACATGACTCAAGTTGAAAATAGAACAGAAACCCTGGTAACAGGGAAAAATGTAGGCAGAGAAATCAAACCCAGGGAGCAGCAGAGCGTACCTGAGAGAGCAGAAAATGCAAGCTTTTGGTTGTTAAGTCAGAGTGAAGTTAAAGAGACAGAACAGTTACAGGAAAAAGGTGTTTTACCTTTTGGAGTGAGGGGCTGAAAAAGTTAGCCTGCTGCTGAAGAAGTGTCAAGAAAGGAGAGAAGACCACAACCCAGCTCATTTTTCAGCATCTCTTAAAGACTCTGTGAAGTCGACTGTGTCAATTCATCTCGTCTCCTGTCTTTGAAGAAAAGCTTAATAAATTCCTTCTCAACTGTTCTAGAAGATCTCAGTGATCCATCTACGTGTTCTCGGAAGTTAGACTGAATGCCAATCTCATCTGCTGTTTTCTTCAAAAATGAGCAAGTAATCAGCCCAAGTGTTTTTGTTTTGTCTGTAACAGCTCTGAATTAAAAAAAAACTTTTATTTTTCTGGTTAACCAATATGTGTGTGTGTGTATATGTGAGAGAGAGAGGGGCTAAGGTAAAAAAGGGGACTTTTAAAATTTTAATCTGTGTTTTTATGCTTTACTTCATTACTAGTTAAGACTTGTTCTATAATAAACTGATAATTTTGTACATGAAAGAAACCTGGTTAGTGTATTCCATTTTTGCGCAAGATAGAGTATATATGATTGACTGTATTAGTAAGTGGGAAAATTTAAAATATATGTTGTGAGCTATGGAGAAGTGGGACTAGAGTAAACAGCTCACTCCTCCCAACTTTGTTGTAACAATGTATATAAGGAAGAAATGAGGCCAATGAGAGATCCTTGGGGACTGCAGGAGATGGAATAGAAGCTGGAGCTGCTCCATCTACAATTGGATAGGTAAGAGTGGAACCAAGCAAATTACTCATTCTGTATCCCAATACTATTTCCTGAAAAGCTAATTTGCATTTGAATGAATCAACGCTATCTGCTTCCACCATCTCTCGAGGGAGTTTATTCCATAAATTTACCAGACGCCAAAATAATTTTCTGCAGATTAGTTTTGAATTTACCGAACATTCAAGCATAAGTAGTGTTCTCTGTCTCTGCGCTTCTAGGAAAAAGGAATATAGGAATAGGCTATTTAGCCTCTCAATCCTTTTCCACCATTCAATGCGATCATGGCTGATCTGCGACCTAATTCCACGTACCTGCCTTTGCCCATATCCTTTAATAACTTTGGTTAGCAAAAATCTATCAATTTCAGTTTTAAATTTACTAATTGATCTAGCATCAATTGCTGTTTGAAGAAGAGAGTGCCAAACTTCTACCACCCTTTGCATGTTGAAGTGTTTCCTAATTTCACTCTTGAAAGGTCTGGTTCTAATTTTTAGACTATGCCCGCCATTCCTAGACAACTTAACCAGTGGAAATAGTTTCTATCTACCCCATCTGTTTCCCTTAATATCTTGAAAATTGATCAAATCACCTTCTAAACTTCAGGGAATTTAACACAATTTTATGAAATCTCTGCTCATAATTTAACCCTTGGAGCCCAGGTATCATTATGGTAAATCTACACTGCACTCCCTCCAAGACCAATGTATCCTTCCTAAGGTGTGGTGCCCAGAACTGCTCAGTGTACTCCAGGGTAGTCTAACAAGGGCTTTGTACTGCTGAAGCATGACTTCTAATGCCTTGTTATCCTTGTCCTCCAGCCAGAATTCCATTATCCTTTTTGATCATTTTCTGTACCTGTTCGTGACATTTTTATGGACCTGGACCCCCAAGTCTCTTTGGACCTCCACTGTTTCTAGTTTTTCACCATTTAGAATGTACCCTGTTCTATCCTTTTCAGATCCAAAGTGGATTACCTCACTTTTGCCTGCTCTGAAATCCATTTGCTACAGTTTTGCCCATTCGCTTAATCTATCACTATCACTTTGTAATGTTGCACTTCCATTTACACTGCTGCCTATCTTTGTGTCATTGTGAAATTTGGATATGTGGCTTTCTTTCCCATCATCTAAGTCCATTAATAAATATGGTGAATAGTTGAGGTCCCAACACAGATCTTTGAGGGGCACCATTAGTTATATCCAGCCAATTCAAGTGCATGCTCATTGTCCCTATTTCCTGTCACTCAGCCAATTTCCCAACCAGGTCATTAATTTTCCTTCAATTCCATGAGCTTCAATTTTAGCTAACTGTCTCTTATGAGGGACTTTATCAAATACCTTCTGGAATTCCATATAAATAACATCCATAGACATTTTTCCTATCTGCTACTTTAGTCACTTCTTCAAAAAAGTCAATTAGATTTGTCAGGCATGATCTATCCTTTACAAATCTATGCTGGCTCTCTCTGAAACAACAGAGGTACCATTACATTGATGGGTATATTCTATAGGCCACCAACTACTGAGAAAGATATAGAGGAACAAATTTGCAAGGAAATGGCAGAGAGGTGGAAGAATTATACAGTAGTTATGATGTGGAACCTAATTTAGATTGGATAGGAATAGTGTAAAGGGAAGAGAGGGGCAAGAGTTTCTCGAATGTGTTCAGGAGAAATTTTGATATCAGTCTGTTTCCAGTCCAATAGGGAAGGAGACATTGCTGGATCTGGTTCTGAGGAATGAGTGTTTTTAAAAATTCTTTCATGGGATGTGGGCATCGCCGGCAAGGCTGGCATTTGTTGTCCATCCCTAATTGCCCTTGACAACTGAGTGACTTGCTAGAGCATTTCAAAGGCAAGTTTAGAGTCAACCACATTGCTCTGGGTCTGGAGTTACATGTCGGCCAGACCTGGTAAGGATGGCAGATTTCCTTCGCTAAAGAACATTAGTGAACCACATGGGTTTTTATGACAATTGATAGTTTCATAGCACCATTACTGAAACCAGCTTTGAATTCCAGATTTTCTATTAATTAATTGAATTTAAATTCCAACTTGCTATGGTGGTATTTGAACCCATCTCCCCAGGACACTAGCCGGGGCCTCTGGATTACTAATCGAGTGACATTACCACTATGCCACCATCACCCCAAGTGAATCACTTTGGCAAAAGGGATGGGAGAGGCCATATAGACTTAATGGCACAGTTGTAAAGAGTACACTGGGACAGAGGGATCTGGGGGTGCATGTGAATAGATCTTTGAAGGTGGCAGGACATATTGAGAGAGTGGTCATTTTAGGAAGGATGTGAGGTTCCTTGAGAGATTGCGGAGGAGATTTACCAGAATGGTTCCAGGATGAGGGTTTTTAGCTACAAGCTGAAGAAGCTGGGGGTTGATCTCCTTGGATCAAAGGAGATTGAGAGGAGATTTAATAGTGATGTACAAGATTATGGCAGGTTTAGAGGAGGTGGTGGCATATTGGTAATGTCACTGGACAAGTAATCCAGGGGTCTAGGCTAACACTCTGGGAACATGGGTTCGAATCCTACCATGACAGATGGTGAAAATCTGGAATTAAAAAGCAAGTCGAATGGTGACCATGAAACCATTGTTGTTTGTTGTAAAATCCCATCTGGTTCACTAATGTCCTTTTAGAGAAGGAAATCTGCCTTTCTTACCTGGTCTGCCCTACATGTGGTTGACTCTTAAATGTCCTCTGAAATGGCCTAGCAAGCCACTCAGTTGTATCAAACCACTACAAAACCTAAGAAAAGGAATGAAACCAGACAGACCACCTGGCATTGACCTAGGGCCTGGAAACAACAACAGCAAACCCAGCCCTGTTGACCCTGCAAAGTCCTCCTTACTAACATATGGAGGCTTGTGCCAAATTTGGGAGAGCTGTCCCATGGACCAGTCAAGCAATAGCCTGAAATAGTCATACTCATGGAATCATACCTTACATACAATGTCCCTGACACCACCCTCACCATCTCTGGGTATGTTCTGTCCCACCAGCAGGACAGACTCACCAGAGGTGGTGGCACAGTTGTACACAGTCAGGAGGGAGTTGCCCTGGGAGTCCTCAACATCGACTCTGGACCCCATGAGGTCTCATGACATCAGGTCAAACATGGGCAAGGAAACCTCCCGCTAATTGCCACCTACTGACACCGCCTTGGCTGATGAATCAGTGCTTCTCCATGTTGAACACCAATTGGAAGAAGCATTTCCAATTGGAAGAAGGTAGCAAGGGGACAGTATGTACTCTGGGTGGGGGACTTCAATATCCATCATCGAGAGTGGCTCGATACCTCCACTACTGACCGAGCTATGAGGGGAGAACTGACTAAGGTTAATTGGGTAAATAGACTAGAGGGTATGGTGGTAAATGAACAATGGGAAACATTTAAAGGAACAATTCCAAGGATTCAACAAAGGTACATTCCGTTCAAAAACAAAAACTCATCAAGAAAGACGCATCCATGGCTCATTCAAGGCTATGGGCCAAGTGCTGGCAAATGGGATTAGGTAGACAGGTCAGGTGTCTTTAATGCATCGGTGCAGACTCGATGGGCCGAAGGGCCTCTTCTGCAGTGTATTGTTCTGTGATTCTGTGATTTAGGAAGTTAAGGAGAATGTTAGACTAAAAGAAGAGGCTTACAATGTTTCAAAAAATGGTAGCAAGTCTGAGGATTGGGAGTGTTTTAGAAACCAGCAAAGGGCCACCAAAAAGTTGATGAGGGAAAAAATAGAATGAGAGTAAACTAGCCAGCAATAAAAAAACAGATTGCAAGAGCTTTTATCGTACATAAAAAGGAAGAGAGTAGCTAAAATAGATGTTGGTCCCTTAGAAACAGACAGGAGAAATCATCTTGGGGAAATGAGGAAATGGCAGAGGGATTGAACAAATATTTTGTGTCTGTCTTCACCGTAGAAGACACAAGTTCCATGCCAGAAATAGGCAGTAACCTAGGGGCTAAAAAGAGTGAGGAAATTAGGGATATTGATATCAACCGAGAAAAAATATTGGATAAACCTGAAGGACTAAAATCTGACAAGTCCCCGGGACCAGATGGCCTACATCCTCAAGTTCCAAAAGAGATAACTGAAGAGATAATGGATGTGCTGACTATGATTTTCCAGACTTCCTTAGATTCAGAATGGTCCCTTCAGATTTGAAGTTGGCAAATGTTACACTGCTTTTCAAGAAAGGAGGTAGAGAGAAAACAGGGAACCACAGCCCAGTTAGCCTAACATCAGTCATTGGGAAGATGCTGAAAATTATTATTTAAGAAGTCTTAACATGGAAAAGCATAGTATGATTAGAACAAGTCCGCATGGTTTTACTAAAGGGAGATGCTGTTTGACAGATTTATTAGAGTGTTTTGAGGATGTAACTAGTAGGGTAGATAAAGGGGAACCAGTAGATGTAGTATACCTGGATTTTCAAAAGGCATTTGATAAGGTGCCACATAAAAGATTAATAGGCAAGATAAGGGCTCATGGTGTTGGGGGTAATATATTAATGTGGATGGAGGTTTAGTTAACAGACAGGAAGCAGAGACTGGGCATAAATGGGGCATTTTCAAGTTGGCAGGTAGTGAATAGTGGGGTGCCACAAGGATCAGTGTTGGGGCCTCAGCCATTTACACTCTATATTTAATGACTTGGATGAAGAGACAGAGTAATGTATCTAAGTTTGCTGATGATACAAAGCTCGCTGGAAATATAAGCTGCAGGGAGGACATAGAGAGGCTGCAAAGAGATATAGACAAGTTAAGTGAGTGGGCAACAAGATGGCAAATGGAGGATAATGTAGGGAAGTGTGAAGTTGTTCACTTTGGTCGTAAAAATTAGAAAAGCAGAATATTTTTTAAAAGGCGTGAAACTGTAAGTGTTGATGTTCAGAAAGACTTGGGGGTACTCGTACAAGGAAAGTACAAAGTTAACATGCAAGTGCAGCAGACTATTAGGAAGGCAGATGGCAAGTTGACCTTCATTGCAAAGGGATTGGAGTACAGGAATAAAGAAGTCTTACTAAAATTGTAGAGGGCTTTGGTGAGATCGCATCTAGAATACTGTGTGCAGTTTTGGTCTCCACATTAAAGAAAAGATATACTTGCACTGGATGCAGTGCAGCGAACATTTACTAAATTGGTCCCTGGGATGAGGGGATTGTCCTATGATGAGAGGCTGAGTAAATTGGGCCTATATTTGCTGGAGTTTAGAAGAATGAGAAGTGATCCAATTGAGACATACAAGATTCAGAAAGGGCTTGATAGGGTAGAAAGTAAGAGATTGTTCTCGCTGGTCAGGGAATCTAGAACACGGGGACACAGTCTCAGGATAAGAAGCCAATCATTCAGGACTGAGGTCAGGAGAAATTGCTACACTCAAAGGATTGTGAATCTTTGGAATTCTCTACCCCAGAGTGCTGTGGATGCTCCATCATTGAAATGTTTAAGGCTGGAATAGATAGATTTATGATCTCGCAGGGAATCAAGGGATGTGGGGAGCGGGCAGGAAAGTGGAATTGAAGCCCAAGATTAGCCATGATCATATTCAATGGTGGAGCAGGCTTGATGGGCCATGTGGTCTACTTCTGCTCCTATTTCTTGTGTTCTTGTGAACTGGCTGAGTCCTAAAAGGTATAGTTGCTAGACTGGGTCTGCGGCAAGTGGTGAGGGAATTCATGAGGGAAAAACCTACTTGACCTCTCCCTCAGCAATCTACCTATCGTAGATGCATCTGTCCATGACCATATTGGTAGGAGTGACCACCGCACAGTCCTTGTGGAGACAAAGTCCCGTCTTCACATTGTGGATACCCACCATCGTGTTGTGTGGCACTACCACTGTGCTAAATGGGATACATTTCAAACCGTTTGATCAATTCAAAACTGGGCATCCATGAGGCGCTGTAGGCCATCAGCAGCAGCCGAATTGTATTCAACCACAATCTGTAACCTCATGGCCCGGCATATCCCCCACTCTATCATTACCATCAAACCGGGAAATCAACCCTGGTTCAATGAAGAGTGCAGGAGGAAATGCCAGGAGCAGCAACAGGCATACCTCAAAATGAGATGTCAGCCTGGTGAAGCTATAACACGCATGCCAAACAATGGAGGAAGCCTGCAATAGACAGAGCTAAGTGATCCCACAACAAACAGTTCAGACCTAAGCGCTGCAGTCCTGCCACATCCAGTCATGGTGGTGGAAAATTAAGCAAGAGCTATACAAGTATCCCCATCCTCAACTATGGGGGAGCCCAGCACATCAGTGCAAAAAAGAAGGCTGAAACATTTACATCCATCTTCGGCCAAAAGTGCCGAGTGGATGATCCATGTCGGCCTCCTCCTGAGGTCCCCAGCCTCACAGATGTCAGACTTCAGCCAATCTGATTCACTTCACATGATATCAAGAAATGGCCGAAGGCACTGGATACTGCAAAGGCTAGGGGCCCTGATAACATTCTGGCAATAATACTGAAGAATTGTGCTCCAGTATTAGCCACGCACCTCGCCAAGTTGTTCCATTACAGCTATAACACTGGCATCTGCTCGGCAATGTGGAAAATTGCCCAAGTGTGTCCTGTACACAAAAAACAGGACAAATCCAACCCAGTCAATCTACACTCGATCATCAGCAAAATGATGGAAGGTGTTGTCGACAGTGCAATCATGTGGCACTTGCTCAGCAATAACCTGCTCAGTGACGCTCAGTTTGGGTTCCGCCAGGGCCACTCAACTCCTGATCTCATTACAGCCTTGGTTCAAACATGGACAAAAGAGCTGAACTCGAGAGGTAAGGTGAGAGTGACTGCCCTTGACATCAAGGTAGCATTTGACCGAGTATGCCATCAGTGACCCTGAGCAAAACTGGAGTCAAATGGGAGCTAGGGGGAAACTTTCCACTGGCTAGAGTCATACCCAGCACAAAGGAAGATGGTTGTGGTTGTTGGAGGTCAATCATCTCAGTCCCAGGACATCACTGCAGCAGTTCCTCAGGGTAGTGCCCTAGGCCCAACCATCTTTTGCTGCTTCATCAATGACATTCCCTCCATCATAAAGTCGGAAGTGGGGATGTTGCTGATAATTGCACAATGTTTAGCACCATTCGCGACTCCTCAGATATTGAAGCAGTCTGTGTCCATATGCAGCAAGACTTGGCAACAGTCTGGCTTGGGCTGATAAGTGGCAAGTAATATTCGTGCCACACAAGTGCCAGGCAATGACCGTCTCAAACAAGAGAGAATCTAACCATCTCACCTTGATGTTTAATGCATTACTATCACTGAAACCCCCACTATCAACATTCTGGAGGTTACCATTGACCAGAAACTGAACTGGACCAGCTGCATAAATACTGTGGCTACAAGAAGCTGGTCAGAAACTGGGAATTCTGCGGTAAGTAACTCACCTCCTGACGCCCCCAATGCCTGTCTGCCATCCACAAGGCACAAATCAGGATGGAATTCTCCTCACTTGCCTGGATGGGTGCAGCTCCAACAACACTCAAGAAGCTCAACACCAGTCCGCTTGATTGGCACCTCATCTACCACCTTCAACATTTACTACCTTCACCACTGACTTGGATGAAAGAATTAGGCATTAGAAAGCACTGCAATAATTAAACAGATTATGTATGAAGAGATAATATTGCAATTAAACATGTCCATGCATCTCCAGCTGCTATTGCTGAAATTGTAGAAATAAAACAAGGCTAGGCTGTAAACACAAAAGTGAAGCAATTAAACGAAGAAAGGTTTCCTCCATGCTAGATCACATGAACCACTGCAGCCCATGTGGTGAAGGTGTACCCACAGTGCTGCAAGGGAGGAAGTTCCAAGATATTGACCCAGCGACACTATCCAGGACAAAGCAGCCCAATTGATTGGCACCCCATCCACCACTTTAAACATTTACTCCTTTCACAACTGGTGCACAGTGGCAGCAGTGTGTACCATCTACAAGATGCACTGCAGCAACTCACAAACCCTCCTTCGACAGCACCTTCCAAACCCACAACCTCTACCACCTAGAATGACAAGGGCAGTGGATACATGGGAATACCGCAACCTGCAAGTTCCCCTCCGAGCCACACACCATCGTGACTTGGAACTATATCTTCATTCCTTCACTGTCACTGAGTCAAAATCCTGGAACTCCCTTCCTAATAGCACTGTGGGTGCACCTACATCTCAAGGACTCCAGTGGCCACCACCTTCTCAAGGGCAATTAGGGATGGGCAATAAATGCTGGCTTAGCCAGCAACATCCACATCCCATGAACGAGTAAAAAATAAGATAAGGTTGACAAGGAAGATCTGTTATCTGATAGTACAAGGACTAGGGGACACAGCTATAAGGTGTTGGGCAAGAGATGCAGGTGGGAAGTGAGGAAGAACGTTTTTGTGCAGTGAGTGGTAATGACCTGGAACTTGCTGCCTACGAGGGTGGTGAAAGCAGAGACAATCAATGATTTCAAAAGGAAATTGGATGGGCACTTGAACGAAATAAACTTGCAGGGCAATGGGGATAAACTGGGAATTGGGATTGATTGCTCTATGGAGTGCTAACATCGACTCAATGGGCCAAATGGCCTCCTTCTGTGCTGTAAATGACTCTTTCATGTTCTGGAACTTTTCCAAAGACTTGCAGAATTTTTGTCCAGTTATTCTGACACTTCCATTTCATTGTGTCCATCCCTTGAAAGTCTGTTCATTTTCATGAATTATTTTTCTTAATGTAGTGAAATGTTACCATATGTGCCATCTACAATGCACCAAGGCTACTCAGGCAGCACCTTCCAAACCCACAACCTCTATCACCTAGAAGGACAAGGGCAGTAGATGCGGGGGAATACCACCACCTGCAAGTTCCCCTCCAAGCCACACACCATCCTGACTTGGAACTATATTGCCGTTCCTTCACTGTCGCTGGGTCAAAATCCTGGAACTCCCTTCCTAACAGCATTGTGGCTGTACCTACCCCACATGGACTGCAGTAGTAAAGGCCTGCTCGGAAATAAAATTGCAATCTGACCCAGGCCCGACCCGACCACAGCCAACTCGAACCTGAACACGACCCAGGCCTAAGTCCTTTACTTTTTTTTTGTGCCCAACCAGACCCGACATGAATATCATTCATCCATTCCGGCAGCAGGCTGTTCCTGCAGATGGAGTTCTGGGGAATTCTTGGGTGAGCCTGATCCCGTGAGTTCCCATAGGCAGCACTGTCCAGCCCGACCTGACCTGACCAGATCCCGAATGCTGGACTCGGAATATAGACCCGACCCAACCTGAACCCAACACATGTCTGGGAATGGGCAATAAATGCTGGCCTGGCCAGCGACGCCCACATCCCATGAAACAAATTATTTTCTCATCTTCAGTTTCATGTCTTTGGCATCCTTTAAGCTTCTCACCTCTCCCTTCACTGTCCTCTCCATTATGTTGCTGGAATGCATGTATCATACGAACGTACAAATTAGGAACAGAAGTAGGCCATTCGGCCCCTTGAGCCTGCTCTGTCATTCAATAAGATCATGGTTGATCTGATTGTGTCTCGAATTCCACACTCCCATCTACCCCCAATAACCTTTGATTCCCTTGCCTAACAAGAATCTATCTACCTCCGCCTTAAAAATATTCAATGACCCCGCCTCTGTTACCTTCTGAGGTAATGAGCTCCAAAGTCGCACAACCCTCTGAGAGAAAACATTTCTCTTTATCTCTGTCCTAAAAGGACGACTCCTAATTTTAAAACAGTGCCCCTTAGTTCTGGACTCACCCACAAGAGGAAACATCCATTCCACATCCACCTTGTCAAGACCGTTCAGGATCGAATATACTTCAATCAAACCTCCCCTCACCCTTCTAAACTCCAGTGAAAACAAGACCAGTCTGTCTAACCTTTCCTCATAAGAAAACCCGCTCATTCCAGGTATCAATCTAGTAAACCTCCTCTGAACCGCCTCCAACGCATTTACATCCTTCCTTAAATAAGGAGACCAAAACCTGCACACAGTATTCAAGATGTGGTCTCACCACTGCCCTGTATAACTGTTACGACCGACCGCTCCAGTTGAAGCCCCCAATCAAAATATACGATTCTGATTGTGGTGGGAGAAACACACTGTTAATTCAATTCCGTCACTCCACATATCATTTAAAACTTGCCAAATTAAAGAAAGACCCAGCCAAAATAGTACCATCTATTAATCCACGAATGAGGCTAACTAAACCAGGTGTCTTTAAATCAACAAATTAACTTTTTAATTTGAAGAACTAAATTCTTAAACACTATGAAGATATAAACAACATTTAATATAGAAAAAATTAGAGTCCTTGCAAATTTACAGTCCAATGTTGCTTGAAGTCCTCACAGAATGTTGCTGCAAGTCCTCACAGAATGTTGCTTGAAGTCCTCACAGTCGTCCAATGCGTGAAAAAAGGTTCTTCCACAGTAGAACAGTCCGTAGTCTAACTTCAGCTGTAGGTGATGCTTTCCTTCCCCAGTGAATTTCAACAATTAATGACTTGCGAACACTTTCAATAGAATCAAACTGACAGAGTTTTTGAGGGATAATAGATTGTCACAGTCTAACTTCCCTTTCTTCAATTTAAATTACCAGAGATCTCTGTTTTGGCTTGACTTTATTTTTTGAATTTTGGAGCGATAATAATAATTAAACAAACTAAAATCCTCTTCCTTCAGTTTAAATGGTTGAGAGCTCTTTTTCCAGGTGCTGTCATCACAGCTGTGTCCTCTGTGTGTTAGAACAAACTGTCTTCAACTAAAAGCCAGTTCAAAATTAAATTGTAACAAATGTATTGCTTGCTACTCCCAGTGGCTGTATCTATAATAATAAGAATGCAACCTTTGAATCTCAGTCTCCAAATGGCTGTTTCTAATGGCAACCAAAAATGCACTTTTCTATAACTCCTGAGGCTTGCTGGTTCTTAAAGCATTACTGATCCTCTGCAAACCTTAAAGGCAAACTGCATATTCCCAGAAAAAAACTACAGGACCATGACATAACATCCTTAGTTTTATTTTCAATTCCTCTTGTAATAAAGGATAGCATTCCATTAGCCTTCTTTATTACTTGCTATACGGGCATACTATCTTTTTGTGACTCATGCACTAGAACACCTAGATCCTTCTGCACCTCGGAATTCTGCAGTTGTTCTCCATTTAAGTAATACTCAGCATTTTTATTCTTCCTGCCAAAGTGAACAACTTCGCATTTTCCCACATTATACTCCATCTGCCAGGTTTCTGCTCACTCACTCAACCTATCTATCTCGGTCTGCAATCGCTTTATGTCCTCATCACAACATACTTTCATACCTATCTTTGTGTCATCTGCAAATTTAGCTACCATGCCATTGCTCCCCTCATCTAAGTCATTGATATAAATTGTAGAAAGTTGAGGCCCCAGTACAGACCCCTGTGGGACTCCACTCATCACATCCTGCCAATCAGAAAAGGACCCATTTATGCATACTCTCTGTTTTCTGCCAGCCAGACAATCTTCTATCCATGCTAATGTGTTACCTTCTACACCATGAGTTCCTGCTTTGTGCAATAACCTTTTTTGTGGCACCTTTTCAAATGCCTTCTGAAAATCCAAGTACAGTATGCCAACGGGCTCCCCTTTATCCTCAGCACATGTTACTCCTTCGAGGAACTCCAATAAATTGGTTAAACATGATTTCCCTTTCACAAAACCATGCTGACTATTCCTGATTACCTTGAGTTTTTCTAAGTGCCCAGCGATAACCTCCTTAATGATTGATTCTAGTACCTTCCCCACAACAGATGTTAAACTAACTGGCCTAGAGTTTCCTTTTTCTGCCTGCCCCCTTCTTGAATAAAGGGGTTACATTTGCTACTTTCCCGTCTGATGAAACTTTCCAGAATCTCGTGAAATTTGAAAAATTAACACCACGCTACTACCTTATTAGCCACCTCTTTTAAGATCCTCGGATGAAGCCCATCAGGCCCCCGGGACTTGTCAGCCCGCAGCTCCATCAGTTTGGTCAGTATCGCTTCCCTGGTGATTGTAATTTTACCAAGTTCCTCCCTTCCACCTCATGATTTACATCCTTGCTGATCTTAGGTATGCATTTATCCTGCCTATTTCTCAGTATATCTTTGAAGATATTTTAACTAAGAATGTCACTCGAGGGGCCATTATCACATTTGCTTAATCTGAAATGTTTAAACCATTATAAGTAGCATCTATTCATCTGCAAATTCATTCTTATAATTGTTTTCCGTCACAGAACTGATTCAACCAAGCGCTAGAGGGCCCACATCTAACGAAGCTGTTCAGCTATTCTGTCCATATTACTTTCAACTGTGAGTTCCAGCAGTCGGTCCAATATAGCTGCTCCAAGAAAGCAAGTCGTTACAAAATTATCTCCCAGCCTTTCAGCAGGAATTAATAATAAAACTTGGTGAGTAACATTTTGCGAACAGAAATCCACGGCGGCAAGTTCTTAAACCTGCTTTAATTGTTGACGATATTTATTATTCAAACAACGGAAAGGTTCAGCTAAATGCAAAACATTTTAGTGTTCTTTCTGTTACATGATTACAACAACTGCAGCTTAAAGTTCCCCCCATCTCACCCCGCAGATATTACTGTCAGAAAGGCGTGAGGAAGCAGGAGAGGAGAAGCCACAATGAGGAGGGTCACTTTGGTGCTATTTCTCTTCTACTTTCTTCAAATAGCGTCGTTTGAAGGTAAGGCGGACTTCGTTTATATTCAACTTCATGCAAGATGCACGACTTAACAAGATATAACAGATTTTGCACCACGACAGAAAACATTGCTGGCTGTAATGAAGTGTCACTGATGAAGGTTATTCAACTGTATGTGGCATTAATGGTCAATTGCAAGATTGTAGTGGGCTTGGGGAACACAATATTAAATTCTGTTAGATTAAGGCGTCATTACAGTTGCCCACAGAATTGCTTCAATTGCATACTAGCCGGGGAGGTGGTGGCCCAGTGGTATGTCACTAGACTAATAATCTAGAACCCATTGCTCTGGGGACATGGGTTCAACCAGTAATCCAGAACCCAAGCTAATGCTCTGGCGACATGGGTTTGAATTCCACCACGGCAGATGTTGAAATTTGAATTCAATTAATAAATCTGGAATTAAAAGCTAGTCTAATGTAGCCACGAAGCCATTGTCAATTGTTGTAAAAACCCTTCTGGTTCACTAATGCCATTTAGGGAAGGAAATCTGCTGTCCTTACCGGGTCTGGCCTCTATGTGACTCCAGACCCCCAGACTCTTAAATGCCCTCTGAAATGGCCTAGCAAGCCACTCAGCTCAAGGATAGTTAGGGATGGGCAATAAATGCTGGCCTAGCCAGTGATGCCCACATTCCACAAACAAATAAAAAAAGGTAAATCATTTAATGTTTGGTGCACCTATACAAATTTATGAAACAAATTTTGTCTCTCTATTCCAGTACCCCTTTAAAATTGTACCAGTTAGTATATATTGCCTCTCCTAAATCTTCTTCCTGAAATATATCACCATACTTCTCTGTGTGAAATTTCATCTGCTCATCTCACCAGTCTGCCTATGATCGCCTGAAGTGTGTTACTATGCTCCTCATTGTTTCTCACATTTCCAGGTTTTGTGTCATCTGCAAACTTTGAAATTTTACTCTCTATACCCAAGACCCAGTTATAAGCAGTACTCCTAATACCAACCCCTGGGGGACATCACTGATCGCTTCTCTCCAGTCTAGAAAAAAATGTTCGCCACTATCTACATTCTGTCTGTGAGCCAATTTCATATCCGTGTTGCTGCTGCTTTTTAATCCCATAGGCTTCATTTTGTTAACAAGTGGCACTTCATCAACCACTTTTTGAAAGTCCATGTACACAATATCAACTGCAGTACCTTCATCAATCCTCTTCATTATCTCCCATGATACAAGTTGAGTTCTTTGAAGGGGCTGAGGTGTGTGACAGTGTAGAGCCACTCCAGTGGCCTGCTTTTATAAGCATTGCATGCCCATTTGTCTTACAAGAAGATACAGTGAATTAAGGAAAGGCTAACAATTGAGGAGTGTGTGTCAGATAGGAGCAGTGAAGTAGAAGATGTGGGGGTATGTGGCTGCTAAAGAGGATGGAGTATTAGGATTGTGCATGTGAATAATTGAGCTGAATGGAGCTGGGTAGCAATAGTGCAAATTAGAGCAGAGAACATTGTAAAGAGTTGGTCATGCAAGTCTTAATTTAATAGGAGGAAAGATTTCTGTATGGTGGACAAGGAAGAAAATAGAGATATGTCCAGTGTGTTACCTTGCCTGTCCTGCTGAGGATGTAGAACTCATGTGGCACAGTCTTGCAGTCCTGGGAAAAAGGGAGTTGGCACTCAGTGCCAGTGCCACCTCCCTCCAGGTACCATGAGTTTCAAGATGGCTTCCTAACATTCACACTGGGAGCGCTGTTCATTCTGCTGTCAATGTCCTCCCGTTCT
This sequence comes from Heterodontus francisci, assembly GCF_036365525.1. Classification (NCBI taxonomy): domain Eukaryota; kingdom Metazoa; phylum Chordata; class Chondrichthyes; order Heterodontiformes; family Heterodontidae; genus Heterodontus; species Heterodontus francisci. The sequence goes on along the minus strand of NC_090371.1, from coordinate 74,277,777 downwards.
GCCTAATACAAAGAGTGATCAAAACATGGGATGGATTCTCATATAGCAGGAGGAAACCTTGGAATGATTTAAGAAACAATAAGTTGCTGCATTGGGGGTATGCAGGTTTTTTCTGGGTGGATAAACTAAGATGGACTGAATGGCCCTTGCTCATCCAATATTATCTTGTGATCTGGATTTCAAGAGTTGACACAATATAACCTAATAAATATGACCCCTTTAATATGAGCAAACATTTTGCTGGGAGTGCAGAATTCTCCCCCAGTATTCTGCTTACATGTGTTACAATATTTTACTATCCTTCAAAGGTACATTATTGCTGCTTTTTAATGAAGGATCAAACAGTTCTGCAGAAACATTGCTTCGCTCAACTGAACAATTAAGACTCACACATTTCTTTCTCGGTTGGTAGTGTTGGCTCCCCAGATGCGACCTTTTCTCGTCCAGGTTCTGTCTCTGTCTTTCGCAACATACATGTAATTCATGAGTGTCCTTAAAAAGTCCAGAAGTCAAAAGTATTGCATGTACATCATGAGTTGCTTCAGAATCCAAACAGATATTGGAACTGTGATCCTATTCCAACCCCTTATGAATAAATGAATATTTGCACTGCTTCAGCAGATTCCCTAAAGAAGGAAGGGAGAAACTTACATTTATATTCCTGTCCTATAAGTTTATGAGTATATATTCCTGTTCTAAAATCTTAGCAAGGTATGTAAGTTCAAATTAATTTGCTGACCAAAATTATACCCTGGTTAAATTGTTACAAACCTGTAGAATTATAAGTTTGTTCATCTGGGCATAATTATTTTATGAGAACAGAACAAATAGTTTTAGCACAAAAATCATTTGTGAATTTAAGAAATTAAGAAAACATAAATTTGAGAAGGCCGTTAAGTTCATCAGCCCATTCCTTCAGAATGTAGGTACTTTGTAATATTACAAAAAGAAAGTGAATAATTGTGTATGTATATTTTTAACTCAATCTACATTCCTCCTTGATGTATATTTTAATTTATGCCTTTTAAAATTTTACTTTGTTATTAAATATTCTAGGCTTCAACATCAAGAATGTCCGACTAGACAAATGTATCCATGCAAACAATGTGAACAATAGAATATCTCTAACTGAATGTAACCCAGATTCTGAACAGCAGCAGTGGAGATGGGATTCTCGCCTAAACTCCATAGTCAGCCTTAAAACTGAGCGGTGTCTGACTGTTCATAAAGCCAATGAATTTGGAGCTGTGAAACTGGAGCCTTGTGCCAGTGGTCAACCTCAGGCATGGAAATGCAGCAAACGGGGTCATTTAACTCTTGAAGGCTTCAACTTGCATCTCAACGTAAAGCACAAGACAAACAAAGTACAAGTCTCACATGAAAAAGGCAAATTAAGCAAGTGGCGAACCTTGAAAGATAAAATAATCTGCACCGAGGCTAATCATATTTGGCAACATGCAGGTACTCTAGAAATTTGGTCTCTCAACCATTTGTGATGCCAAGTAAGATTTAGATATTGACAGCATTCTATCTGCTGGAGTTCAGGAGAGTAAGAGGTGACTTGATTGAAACATTGGGATGTGGGCATTGATGACTAGGCCAGAATTTATGGCCCATCCCTAATTGCTCTTCAACTGAGTGGCTTGTTAGGCCATTTCAGAGGGCATTTTAAGAATAAACCACATTGATGTGGGTCTGGAGTCACATGTAGGCCAGACCAGGTAAGGATGACAGATTTCTTCCCTAAAGGACATTAGTGAACCAGATGGGTTTTTACGATGTGCCCCCTGCAGTCATCTCCCTCCACAACAGGTATACCGTTTTGGATACTGTTGAGGGAGATGGCTCACCAGGGGAAGGCAGCAGTAGCCAGGTTCATGGCACCGTGGGTGGCTCTGCTGTTCAGAAGGGCGGCAGAAAGAGTGGAAGGGCTATAGTCATAGGGGATTCGATTGTAAGGGGACTAGATAGGCGGTTCTGTGGTCGAAAACGAGACTCCCGAATGGTATGTTGCCTCCCAGGTGCACGGGTCAGGGATGTCTCAGATTGGCTGCAGAACATTCTGAAGGGGGAGGGTGAACAGCCAGTTGTTGTTGTGCACATAGGCACCAATGATATAGGTAAAAAACGGGATGAGGTCCTACAAGCAGAATTTAGGGAGTTAGGAGCCAAGTTAAAAAGTAGGACCTCAGAGGTAGTAATCTCAGGATTGCTACCAGTGCCACGTGATACTCAGAGTAGAAATGAAAGAATAGTCAGGATGAATGCGTGGCTTGAGAGATGGTGCAGGAGGGAGGGGTTCAGATTTTTGGGACATTGGGACCGGTTCTGGGGAGGTGGGACTATTACAAATTGGACGGTCTACACCTGGGCCGGACTGGAACCAATGTCCTTGGGGGTGCTTTTGCTAACACTGTTGGGGAGGGTTTAAACTAATGTGGCAGGGAGTCGGGAACCAAATGAGGAGGTCAGTGGACAGTAAGGAGGTAGTAACTAAAGCCTGCAAGGAACTAGATAATGAAGTCAGCGTGACTAAGGGAAAGAGTAGGCAGGGAGCAGATGATGAAAGCAAAGGGACTGGTGGTCTGAGGTGCATTTGTTTTAATGCAAGAAGTGTAGTAGGTAAGACAGATGAACTTAGGGTTTGGATTAGTACCTGGGAGTATGATATTATTGCTATTACTGAGACTTGGTTAAGAGAAGGGCATGATTGGCAACTAAATATCCCAGGATATCGATGCTTCAGGCGGGATAGAGAGGGAGGTAAAAGGGGTGGAGGAGTTGCATTACTGGTCAAAGAGGATATCACAGCTATGCTGAAGGAAGGCACTATGGAGGACTCGAGCTGTGAGGCAATATGGACAGAACTCAGAAATAGGAAGGGTGCGGTAACAATGTTGGGGCTGTACTACAGGCCTCCCAACAGTGAGCGTGAGATAGAGGTACAAATATGTCAACAGATTATGGAAAGATGTAGGAGCAACAGGGTGGTGGTGATAGGAGATTTTAATTTTCCCAACATTGACTGGGATTCACTTAGTGTTAGAGGTCTAGACGGAGCAGAATTTGTAAGGAGCTTCCAGGATGGTTTTCGAGAGCAGTATGTAAATAGTCCAACTCGGGAAGGGGCCATACTGGACCTGGTGTTGGGGAATGAGCCCGGCCAGGTGGTTGAAGTTTCAGTAGGGAACTACTTTGGGAATAGTGATCACAATTCCGTAAGTTTTAGAATACTCATGGACAAAGATGAGAGTGGTCCTCAAGGAAGAGTGCTAAATTGGGGGAAGGCCAACTATACCAAAATTCGGCAGGAGCTGGGGAATGTAGATTGGGAGCAGCTGTTTGAAGGTAAATCCACATTTGATATGTGGGAGGCTTTTAAAGAGAGGTTGATTAGCGTGCAGGAGAGACATGTTCCTGTGAAAATGGGGGTAGAAATGGCAAGATTAGGGAACCATGGATGACAGGTGAAATTGTGAGACTAGCTAAGAGGAAAAAGGAAGCATACATAAGGTCTAGGCGGCTGAAGAAAGACGAAGCTTTGGAAGAATATCGGGAATGTAGGACCAATCTGAAACGAGGAATTAAGAGGGCTAAAAGGGGTCATGAAATATCTTTAGCAAACAGGGTTAAGGAAAATCCCAAAGCTTTTTATTCATATATAAGGAGCAAGAGGGTAACTAGAGAAAGGATTGGCCCACTCAAGGACAAAGGAGGAAAGTTATGCGTGGAGTCAGAGAAAATGGGTGAGATTCTAAACGAGTACTTTGCATCGGTATTCACCGAGGAGAGGGACATGACGGATGTTGAGGTTAGGGACAGATGTTTGATTACTCTTGGTCAAGTCGGCATAAGGAGGGAGGAAGTGTTGGGTATTCTAAAAGGCATTAAGGTGGACAAGTCTCCAGGTCCGGATGGGATCTATCCCAGGTTACTGAGGGAAGCGAGAGAGGAAATAGCTGGGGCCTTAACAGATATCTTTGCAGCATCCTTAAACACGGGTGAGGTCCCGGAGGACTGGAGAATTGCGAATGTTGTTCCCTTGTTTAAGAAGGGTAGCAGGGAAAATCCTGGTAATTATAGACCGGTGAGCCTGACGTCAGTGGTAGGGAAGCTGCTGCAGAAGATACTGAGGGATAGGATCTATTCCCATTTGGAAGAAAATGAGCTTATCAGTGATAGGCAACATGGTTTTGTGCAGGGAAGGTCATGTCTTACCAACTTAATAGAATTCTTTGAGGAAGTGACAAAGTTGATTGATGAGGGAAGGGCTGTAGATGTCATATACATGGACTTCAGTAAGGCGTTTGATAAGGTTCCCCATGGTAGGCTGATGGAGTAAGTGAAGTCGCGTGGGATCCAGGGTGTACTAGCTAGATGGATAAAGAACTGGCTGGGCAACAGGAGACAGAGAGTAGCAGTGGAAGGGAGTTTCTCAAAATGGAGACGTGTGACCAGTGGTGTTCCACAGGGATCCGTGCTGGGACCACTGTTGTTTGTGATATACATAAATGATTTGGAGGAAAGTATAGGTGGTCTGATTAGCAAGTTTGCAGACGACACTAAGATTGGTGGAGTAGCAGATAGTGAAGGGGACTGTCAGAGAATACAGCAGAATATAGATAGACTGGAGAGTTGGGCAGAGAAATGGCAGATGGAGTTCAATCAGGGCAAATGCGAGGTGATGCGTTTTGGAAGATCCAATTCAGGAGTGAACTATACAGTAAATGGAAAAGTCCTGGGGAAAATTGATGTACAGAGAGATTTGGGTGTTCAGGTCCATTGTACCCTGAAGGTGGCAACGCAGGTAAATAGAGTGGTCAAGAAGGCATACGGCATGCTTTCCTTCATCGGACGGGGTATTGAGTACAAGAGTTGGCAGGTCATGTTACAGTTGTATAGGACTTTGGTTCGGCCACATTTGGAATACTGCGTGCAGTTCTGGTCGCCAATTACCAAAAGGATGTGGATGCTTTGGAGAGGGTGCAGAGGAGGTTCACCAGGATTTTGCCTGGTATGGAGGGCGCTAGCTATGAAGAGAGGTTGAGTAGATTAGGATTATTTTCATTAGAAAGGCGGAGGTTGAGGGGGGACCTGATTGAGGTGTACAAAATCATGAGAGGTATAGACAGGGTGGATAAAAAGAAGCTTTTTCCCAGAGTGGGGGATTCAATTACTAGGGGTCACGAGTTCAAAGTGAGAGGGGAAAAGTTTAGGGGGGATATGCGTGGAAAGTTCTTTACGCAGAGGGTGATGGGTGCCTGGAACGCGTTGCCGGCGGAGGAGGTAGATGCGAACACGATAGCGTCTTTTAAGATGTATCTAGACAGATACATGAATGGGCAGGAAGCAAAGAGATACAGACCCTTAGAAAATAGGCGACATGTTTAGGTAGAGGATCTGGATCAGCGCAGGCTTGGAGGGCTGAAGGGCCTGTTCCTGTGCTGTAATTTTCTTTTGTTCTTTTCTTCTTTTTTTGATAATCGACAGTGGTTTCATGGTCATCATTAGACTAGCTTTTTAATTCTAGATTTATTAATTGAATTCAAATGTCACCATCTGCTGTGGTGGGATTCAAACCCATGTCCCCAGAGCATTAGCCTGGGCTCTGGATTAGTAGTCCAGTGACATTGCCACTACACCACTGCCTCCCCTGAGGGGTCTTGACAGAGTGGATGTGGAAAGGATGTTTCCCCTTGTGAGAGAATCTAGAACTAGTGGTCACTATTTAAAAATAAGGGGTCACTCATTTAGGACAGAGATGAGGAGAAGTTGTTTCTCTCAGAGGGTCATGAGTCTTTGGAATTCTCTTCCTCAAACGGCAGTGAAAGCAGAGTCTTTAAATATTTGTAAGGCAGAGGTAGATAGATTCTTAATAAGCAAGGGCGTGAAAGATTATCGGGGGTAGGCGGGAATATGGAGTCGAGGTTACAATCAGATCAGCCATGATCTTATTGAATGGCAGAGCAGGCTTGAGGGGCCGAGTGGCCTACTCCTGCTCCTAATTCATATGTTCGTATCCTGTAATGGATTTCTGTTGTATGTTCAAATTAAATATTTGTTTTTCAGCAAACCAAAGAATTCGAACCTAACTACCAGACATCGTGACATTCTCTCTCCGCAGATGCTGCCAGACCTGCTGAGTATTTCCAGCATTTTCTGTTTCTTTTTCAGATTTCCAGCATCTGCAGTATTTTGCTTTTGTATCATGACATTCAAATTATTTCCTTTTCTATTCTCCAGACTAAGCTCAAAAGCTTATATGTAATACTTATTATTCAATTACACTTTAGAAGAAATTTAACCAGGATTAAAAAAAGTTTGTTGGAAAAGTGTTTGGTCAGCAATTTTAACATCTTCTGGAAAGTTTCTGGGGTAGGGCTTACTAAGAACAAGACTTTTATGAATGGCAAGTCTTGTGGGAAATTTGCTAAAGTTCACCTCAGAAAAGATTCTAGGCTAGAAATTGGATAGCTCCACTTTTTGCACACACCCATTCAGTTTGAGCAGGGCAGTAGGCTAACTTGGTGTACCTACCTCATCTGAATGGCGTAGCTTCTGACCGAGTGGGTCCAGTGCTGCTCTCTTCTCTTCATGGTGCCGTGGCCTCTGTACTCAGCAGGGGTCCTAGCAGTGTTGTTTGAAAACCATGTGGTGTAGCCAGCCAGCTGTACTTAGAGATAGGTTGTCGTTCTTAAAGGGAAGTTGCACTGAAGAATATTGCTGCAATTTAAATGATGCCAAACTGAACATCAGAGCAGCGAGAGGATTCCAGAATGACGGTTGCAGTGCTGGAGGTATTAATGGCAGAAATGGGCAGGAGGGGAGGCACCATGATTCCATGATGGAATAGGAAGCCCTTGAGGACCACCCTCAGAAGGGAGCAGATGGCCAGGAAGGTCAACTCGCAGAGTCTAGACCCAAGGACCCGGCAGCAATTCCACAAGAAGTCTAATGACCATGCATGGGTGGTCAAGGTCAGTCAATTCTTCTTCACATGACATCTCCAACCAACCACAACACCAACCTCTCACACTGTTCAATGCGCCACACCCCTATCATTGATAAGGAGGGGAAATTAGAGTACGAGAGAAAGCTAGCTAGAAATATAAAAACAGATAGTAAGAATTTCTATAGATATTTTAAAAAGAAAAGAGTAAACAAAGTGAGCATTGGTCCGATAGAAAATTTGTCTTGGGAATTAATAAAGGAAAATAAGGAGATGGCAGATGAATTGAATAGGTATTTTGCATTAGTCTTCACTATAGAGGATGCAAGTAATATCCCAGAATCAGGAAATGGAAGGGAGGGAGGAACTCAAGAAAATTACAATCACCAGGGAAGTGGTAATGAGAAAATTGTTGGAGCTGCGGGCTGACAAGTCCTCGGGTCCTGATGGACTTCATCCTGGGGTTCTAAAAGAAGTGGCTAATGAGATAGTTGATGCATTGGTTTTAATTTTCCAAAATTCCCTCGATTTGAGGTAGGTTCCATTCGATTGGAAAATAGCGAATGTAACTCCTTTATTCAAAAAGGGAGGGAGACAGAAAGCAGGAAACTACAGGCCTGTTAGCTTAACGTCTGTCTTAGGGAAAATGTTAGAAATAGAAATAGAACATTACAGCGCAGCTATTATTAAAGACATTATAGCAGGGCATTTAGAAAAATTCAAGGTAATCAGTCAGAGTCAATATGGTTTTGTGAAAGGGAAATCATGTTTAACCAATTTATTGGAGTTCTTTGAACAAGTAACATGTGCTGTGGATAATGGGGAACTGGTGGATGTACTGTACTTAGATTTCCAGAAGGCATTTGATAAGATGCCACATCAAAGGTTATTGTGGAAAATAAAAGCTCATGGTGTAGGGGGTAACATATTGGCATGGGCAGAAGATTGGCTAGCTAACAGGAAACAGTGTAGGCATAAATGGGTCAGTTTCTGGTTGGCGAGATGTATCGAGTGATGTGGCGCAGGGATCAGTGCTGGGGCCTCAACTTTTTACAATTTAGAGAAATGACTTGGATGAAGGGACTGAAATTTGCTGATGACACAAAGATAGGTAGGAAAGTAACTTGTGAAGCAGACATAAGGAGGCTACAAAGGGATATAGATAGGTTAAGTGAATGGGCAAAGATCTGGCAAATGGAGTATAATGTGGGAAAATGTGTAATTGTCCATTTTGCCAGGAAGAATAAAAAAGAAGCATATTATCTAAATGGTGAGAGATTGCAGAGCTCTGAGATGCAGAGGGATCTGGGTGTCCTCGTGCGCGAATCGCAAAAGGTTCGTATGCAGGTTCAGCAAGTAATTAGGAAAGCTAATAGAATGTTATCGTTTATTGCAAAGGGAATTGAGTACAAAGGTAAGGAGGCTGTGCTTCAGTCATACAGGGCATTGGTGAGACCACATCTGGAGTACAGTATTGGTCTCATTATTTATAGAGGGATCTGAATGTGAAGGTTCACTAGACTAATACCTGGAATGAGCGGGTTGTCTTATGAGGAAAGGTTGGACAGGCTAGGCTTGTATCCGCTGCAGTTTAGAAGAGTAAGAAGGGTCTTGATTGAAACATATAAGATCCTGAGGGGTCTTGACAGGGTGGATGTGGAAAGGATGTTTCCCCTTGTGGGAGAATCTCGAACTATGGGTCACTATTTCAAAATAAGGGGTCATCCATTTAAGATAGAGATGAGGAGAAATATTTTCTCTTAGAGGGTCGTAAATCTTTGGAACTCTCTTCCTCAAAAGGCAATGGAAGCAGAGTCTTTAAATGTTTGTAAGGCAGAGGTAGATAGATTCTTGATAAGCAAGGGAGTGAAAGGTTATCGGGGGTAGATGGGAATGTGGAGTCGAGGTTACAATCAGATCAGCCATGATCTTATTTAATGGCGGAGGAGGCTCGAGGAGCTGAGTGGCCTACTCCTGCTCCTAATTCGTATGTTTGTATGTATGTTCACCCAGCACCAGTCCCTGGCATCTTGTCCTGCAAGAGGGCAGAATGTCAGTGGTTATTAAGTACTGTGTTTGGGTGATGTGCATGCCATAGCTGGAAAAACCGATTCATGATCAGCAGTTGTATACTGCATCTCACCCTTCCACATCTGACAATGCTGCCAACCTCACACTCACCTCTTGCTGCCTCCACATACCTCCAGTTTTTCAGCTGTGGCATGCACATCACCCAAACACAGTACTAAATAACCACTGACATTCTGCCCTCTCTCTTGCAGGACAGGATGCCACATATAAGAAGGGATCAGAGGAGAACCAGCGGGGGACAAGGACGCCTGCATCTCCTCAGCCCTACGGTGGAGATGTTTGTCCACATCATGGGGCTGGCTATGACAGAGCCTGTGGCATCCCACATTGCTGAGAACATTGAGAATGACAGCATGTTCCTGCCTTATTCCCCTTCTCAACTCCCAGCACACCCTCATCCTACTACCTCTATGATGAGCAAGCTGCTGATGGTGTGACCATGGACCTCCTGCTTCCCACCCCAACCCTCTTCCCTCACACAAACCTTCCCCTTCTGTGTTTCTGCTTTCAGACATCCAAGAACTGCTGCCTGGCCAGCTACAGGAGACCCAGTGGAGGAAAGAGAACAACATCACAGCCCTGTCATTTGATCTGACACTTGCAGCCCCAGCTCAGATACTGGCAGTGCATGTACCTTGGAGGCAAGTATAGAGTTGGGATCAGCATATGGTAAATCATCCGGCCACAAATTGGCTGCAGCCAGGGTAAAAGATGTTTCATGTGCCAACTTTCTGGAGGGCGAAGTTGCAGTCGAGTATTGCTATGGAGGACTCAGATGAGGGCTTCAATCGGATGGCATACAAAAGAGCACAGCTGGGTATGCACACCAAGATGTTGGGTGCAACGGCTGGCCTGCCACACAGCTTCCTGTCACTGTCGAGCAGGAAGGAAGAATCTGGCTCGCACTTGGCACAGGGCATGGCGTAGGGCTTGCCCTTTCCATAGCTTCTGCTCCATTTCCCTGTCATGCTACAGACCCAGAAGCACTGCAACTTCTGCCCCATACCTTTTGCAGCCTTTATGTGGACAGCTCATCTACTCCACTGCCGCCCCCCGCCCCCCCGCCCCCAACTGGGAGGATGCAGCAACACTCTCTGGCAAATCCAGAAACTCGCCACAACAGCTCCAAAAACTAACCAGCGTACTTTCAGACACTTTGGAATAGAAAAGTTCAAAAAAATTGCCTTAAGTGCAATTTGATGCGTGTCCCTTTAAGGAACGCTAGTGCAGGGCCCATATTGTAGCCTCATGCCAGATTTTTGAAGAATGATAAATGAATAGGTGCACAGGACTTTTGTGGTCCAAATTTGGAATCCTGGTGTCACATCAGCCAGTTGGCCAGGTGACGTCAGGATAGCACTGATCAAAGCCTTCTGCTACATGCAGGAGATGCCCCCATGTGCGCCCGGCTCCTGCTGTAGCACCACATGAGCTGAACAGAATCGCGCCACTGGGAAGTAGCAGTAGACGTCTCTAGCACCACTAGAAACAGCACTATGCGACTGAATTTCTAGCCCTATTTATCTTAGGGAAATAAAACTCCCACAGTTCATGATTTTATTTGCTTTCTGGCCCTTGATCCAAACAAAAACAGCCTCCTGTTTTTTTCATTTGACTGGAAGGAGACAGAACTTAAATACACCATGGCCCTGGAAATCCATGGCCCTTCCAAGGGGAGTTGGTTAGATTCTCTCTTGTTGAGATCATTGCCTGGCACTTGTGTGGCACGAATGTTACTTGCCACTTATCAGCCCAAGCCAGACTGTTGCCCAGTCTTGCTGCATATGGACACAGACTGCTTCAGTATCTGAGGAGTCACGAATGGTGCTGAACATTGTGCAATTATCAGTGAACGTCCCCACTTCTGACCTTATGATGGAGGGAAGGCCACTGATGAAGCAGCTGAAGATGGTTGGACCTAGGACACTACCCTGAGGAACTCCTGCAGCAGTGTCCGGGGACTGAGATGATTGATCTCCAACAACCACAACCATCTTCCTTTGTGCTAGGTATGAGGAAAAACTTTTTCACGCAGCGAGTGGTTAAGGTCTGGAATGCACTGCCTGAGAGTGTGGTGGAGGCAGATTCAATTGAAGCATTCAAAAGGGAATTAGACTGTTACATGAAAAGAAAGAGTGTGCAGGGTTACGGGGAGAAGGCGAGAGAATGGATCTGAGTGAATTGCTCTTTCAGAGAGCCGTTGTGGACACAAAGGTCTGAATGGCATCCTTCTGCACTGTAATAATTCTGTGATGATTCCAGCCAGCGGAGAGTTTTTCCCCAATTCCCATTGACTCCAGTTTTGCTAGGGCTCCCTGATGCCTCACTCAGTCAAATGCTGCCCATTGATGTCAAGTCAGTTACTCTCACCTCACCACTTGAGTTCAGCTGTTTTGTCCATGTTTGGACCAAGGCTGTAATGAAGTCAGGAGCTGAGTGGCCCTGGCGGAACCCAAACTGCGCGTCATCGAGCAGTTTACTGCTGAGTAAGTGCCACTTGATATCATTGTTGATGACCCCTTCCATCACTTTGCTAATGATCGAAAGTAGACTGATGGGGCGGTAATTGGCCAGGTTTGATTTGTCCTGTTTTTTGTGTACAGGGCATACTTCGGCAATTTTCCACATTGTCAAGTAGATGCCAGTGTTTTAGCTGCACTGGAGCAGCTTGGCTAGGGACACAGCCAGTTCTGGAGCACAAGTCTTTAGTACTATTGCCAGAATGCTGTCAGGGCCCGTAATCTTTGCAGTATCCAGTGCCTTCAGCCGTTTCTTGATGACACATGGAGTGAATCGAATTGACTGAAGACTGGCATCTGTGATACTGGGGACCTCAGGTAGATGCTGACATGGATCATCCACTCGGCATTTCTGGCTGAAGATGGATGCAAATGCTTCAGCCTTGTCTTTTGTATTGACGTGCTGGGCTCACCCCTTATTGAGGATGGGGATATTTGTGGAGCCTCCTCCTCCTGTTAGTTGTTTAATTGTCCAGCACCATTCACGACTGGATGTGGCAGGACTGCAGAGCTTAGATCTGATCCATTGGTTATGGGATCACTTAGCCCTGTCTATTGCATGCTGCTTCAGCAGTTTGGCACGCATTTAGTCCTGTGTTGTAGCTTCACAAGGTTGACATCTCATTTTTAGGTATGCCTTAGTGCTGCTGCTAGCATGCCTTCCTGCATTTTAAAAAGATTTAAATTTTAGATTTTTTAATAGAAAATTAAATTTTTATAATTTATTGTAACAATTAATGAGATTCTATTAAATAGTTAATTTTCACTGCCAGAGAGATTGATCAGCAATAACAAACACCACGTTGTTAAAAGGGTAGTTAGAACCAAAATGACAAGACACAACTTTCTATGGTTAGTCTACCGAGCTCATATAGGAACTTCATGCCATTCAGTGCGTGTCATTGATGAGGCAGCCAGTGAGATGCCACCTTTACAAAGCTAATGGTGGAGTGGCACAACTCGGTGGCTGCCATTAGCTTTGTAAAGATGGCATCTCGCTGGCTGCCTCACCAGTAGAAGTATATCATTCAGAATACTGTAACATTAACTTTAGAACCAGGGGAAATAATGGAGAAATGGAAACTAATTTTATTTAACTCCTTGTAATATCTTAAATTGTAAGTCATGTCATACTGTATTTTAAACATGAGATTTCTGTTGAATAACACTGGAGCAGCTTCCACTCAGAGTATTTTCATTTGGTTATAGCACCGACAGTATAATCTGTGTTTCACTGTTCCCAAAGATTATAAAGTAGAATTAATTTTGAAAAGAGCTAATACTAAAATGTTCTTCATTTGAAAATTGCTAGTGCAGCCATCACAGGGTTAAATAGAATTTTGCTGTTAATCAGCAGAGGGTGTTTATTGGTGAAATGCTTCAAGAGAATGTGCTTTCTCCATAGCAACAACAGAATAGAACAAAGAGTGAGTCTAATAGAGCAACAGAGGCTTTAGTAGCCACCAAACAAAAATCAAACACAAAATATCCACAACACACTTGTTTTTCATGGAGACTATACTGGTTGCACCAGTAACAAATCCAAACTATGAAGAAATCTCAACATACACGTATATAAAAGGGAACATTTAGTCAGTGATGACATGAAAAAACCTACTTCTGTCAACAACCAGTAATCCACTATTTATCTAAAATAGGCCAGATTTTGCTCTCAAAATAATAGTGAGGCGAATGGCACTTGCCGTTACTTATTTGGAACTGGTACAGCAACTTCAGACGAGAGACAGATGGACAGTTAAACACGAATATCCAAAAGTTGCTGTCTGTGGTGTGCCACTCCACCATTAGCTTTGTAAAAATGGCATCTCGCTGGCTGCCTCACTAGTGACATGCACTGAACAGCATGAAATTGCAGTATTACCTCGGTAGCTACAAAGTAAACTAACCATATAATGTTATGGCTTGTTATTTTAAGTCTAAGTACCCTTCTAACAATGTGGTAAGTGTTCGTTATTGCCGATCAACCTCTCTGGCACTGAAAATTAACTAATTAATTGAATCTCATTCCTTCAGGTTTTAATTGTTAAATTATAAAAATTAAATTTTTTAATGACGTACTTCTGCACAGTTATATTTGTTTCTGCAGTTTAGTTTGCTGCACAACTCTAATACCATTATACCATCTAGTTTTCACTGTCTTATATGTAGAGTGACATTAATTTAAAATAAATTGAACTTTTTCATTGTCATGTTTGTTAAATAAGTTTTTATCCAGTATTTCAAATTAAAACTTCCTCAAAGACAATTCAGTTTTTTTCAAATACTTTTCAAATACAGCCTAAAATTAATAATTTACAACAAATAACTGTTTACAAATTAGCACTGAAAAATACACCCCACGCCAAGAACTGGATTGGGTGAAATTGGGGAACTTACTAAAACTGTTGGCAAATGTGTCCGTGATGGAATTGTCTGAGTTTCTCTGACACCTCAGTAGAAGTATGGAGTATAAAAAGAAAATCAAATACTGTAAATTTAAAATAAAAACAGAAATTGCTGACTGACCTTTTCCAACATTTCCCATTTTTATTTTAGAAGCACCTTTGGATTGTGAGCTCCAAATGGTCAAAATAGTACATTTTCAAATATTGAGGGACACAAGGGATCTTTTCATGTGTTTATGTTAGATAACCAGGATGAAAAAAGACCATCAGGCCCATATGTGCTCCCTACCCCTAGGCCCTTCGACCGATTTCATGCCCCTACATCAACCATCCGTTCCCCATTTCCTGGGAGAGACAAAACAAAAGCTAATTCAGGAATGTTCTTTTGAAAATTCCCCTCTGACTGCACAAGGGTGAGTAGGCAAACTCCCACAGGTCCGACATCCATACAGTTATTTTCCAGAATATTGTACTCTTACTTTCCATATGGAATGATAACCTCATCTATTTGTGAGTAAGGAGTTGATTTGAACCTTTAATTTCAATGCACTATACCAAAACATCTCCAGTCATTATTTGCTTGTTACTTTTTACTTAAATGCTATTTTTGCTCATCAAGTTGAATGAGGTCAGTATTAAAAAGTAGAATACTTTTCTACATTTTGACCCAGCGTCAACACCAGCCAATCCAGGTTGAGTTTAGTTTGGGTCAGATGCAGAATAACTCACCTTCTACTTGACCCTAATACAGTACTTTAATGCTACCAGTGTGAATTTTTCCAGGTCTAGTTACAGCAAGTGTAAAGCACAAAATCAAGCCATTCGACCCACCTGGTCTCTGCCAACATTTATGCTCCACTCGAGCCTCCTCCTACCCCTCTTCATCTAATCCTATCAATATATCTTTCTATTCCTTTCTCCCTCATGTGCTTATCTAGCTTCCTCTTAAATGCATCTATGTTATTCACCTCAACTATTCCTGGTTCCATATTCTGACCACTCTCTGAGTAAAGAATTTTTACCTGAATTCCCTATTGGATTTAGTCGTGACTATTTATGACCTCTAGTTTTGGACTCTGCCGCAAATGGAAACATTTTCTGTATATGATGGGCGGCGCAGTGGTTTGCACCGCAGCCTCACAGCTCCAGCGACCCGGGTTTGGTTCTGGGTACTGCCCATGTGGAGTTTGCAAGTTCTCCCTGTGTCTGCGTGGGTTTTCTCCGGGTGCTCCAGTTTCATCCCACAGCCAAAGACTTGCAGGTTGATAGGTAAATTGGCCATTGTAAATTGCCCCTAGTGTAGGCAGGTGGTAGGAGAATGGTGGGGATGTGGTAGGGAATATGGGATTAATGTAGGATTAGAATAAATGGGTGGTTGTTGGTCGACACAGACTCAGTGGGCCGAAGGGCCTGTTTCAGTGCTGTATCTCTCTAATCTACCCTGTCGAGCCCTTTCAGAATTTTAAAGATCTCCATTAGGTCACTCCTCATCCTTCTCTTTTCTAAAGGAAAGAGCCCTACCAATTCAGACTTTCTGGATAAGTATAACCTTCCAGTTCTGGTATCATCCTTGTGAATCTTTTTTGCACCCTTTTCAATGCCTCTTTATTGTTTTTATAATATGGAGACCAGAACTGTACACAGTACTCCAAGTACGGTCGAACCAATGTTCTATACAAATTTAACATAAGTTCTCTGTTTTACAATTTCATCCCCCAGAAATAACCCAAGTGCTTAGTTTGCTTTATGGTCATATGGTATTTCTACTTTTAGTGATTTGTGTATCTGTACCCCAAGATTTCATTGCTCTTCTAACCTATTTAGATTCTTATTATCCATGCTGTATGTGGGCTCACATTTATTTGTGAAATTCATTTACCGCTGGTACACCCATTCTTCAAGTTTATGAATGGTTTGTATTTTGTAGCATTTCTATATTAACTACATCCCCCAATTTACCGTTGCCTGCAAATTTTGGAATTGTATTTTTTCCTTATTCCTTCATGGGATGGGCATCACGGACGAGGCAGGTATTTATTGCCCATCTCTAATTGCCCTTGCAAAAGTGGTGGTGAACTGCCTTCTTGAACCATTGTAGTCCATAGGTGCAACTCTTTGGGAGGGAATTCCAGGATTTTGCCTTAGCTACGAAGGAATGGCGATATGGTTTCAAGTCAAGATGGTGTATGACTTGGAGGGGTGGTGTTCCGATGCGTTTGCTGCCTTCCTTGTAGGCAATAGAGATCACAGGTTTGGGAGGTGCTGTTGAAGGAGCCTTGGCGGGATGCAGCAATGCATCTTATAAAGGATACACACTGTAGCCATGGTGTGCCAGTGATGAATGGAGTACATGTTTAAGGTGTTGGATAAGGTGGCAATCAGGCAGGCTGCTTTGTCCTGGATGGTGTTGGGTTTCTTAAGTGTTGTTGCAACTGCACTCATCCAGGCAAGTAGAGAGTATTCCATCACATTCCAGACTGAAGCCCTGTAGATGGTGGAAAGGCTTTGGGGGATCAGGAGGTGAGTCATTTGCTGCAGAATACCTAACCTCTTGCCTGGTCTTGTAGCTGCAGTATTTATATGGTCAATTAAGTTTCTGGTCAATAGTGACCACCAGAAAATGAGAGTAAATTAGCAAGAAATATGGAAATAGATTGTAAGACCTTCTACAAGTATGTAAAAAGAGATTAGCAAAAGTAAATGTGGGCCCCTTAGAGGCAGAAGAAATTTTAATGGGGAATAAGGAAATTGCACAGATGTTAAACAAATATTTTGTATCTGCCTTCAAAGTAGAAGACACAAGAAACATTTTAGAAATACAGGGGAACGATAGAGAGTGAGGAAATTAAAGTAATTAATATTAGTAAGGAAAAATTCCTGAGAACAATTAATGAGACTAAAAACCAAAAAATCCCCTGACCTGATGGCCTTCATCCTAGAGTTCTAAAAGAGGTGGCTGCAGAGATAGTGGATGTATTGGTTGTAATCTTTCAAAATTCCCTAGATTCTGGAATTGTCCCAGTGGATTGAAGGCAGCAAATGTAACACCACTATTCAAGAAAGGAAGGAGAGAGAAAACAAGGAACTACAGGCCAGTTAGCATGACATCAGGTGTCAGGAAAATACTGGAATCTATTATTAAGGAGAGAAAATGATAAGAGTCAACATGATTGTATGAAGGGAAAATTGTGTTTCACAGATCTATTGGAGTTTTTTGAGGATGTAACGAGCAGGGTAGATAGAGGGGAATCAGTGGGTGTAGATTTTCAAAAGACATTTGATAAGCTGCCTCACAAAAGGTTGATACACAAGATAAGGGCTCATGGGGTTGGGGGTAATATATTAACATGGTTGGAGAACTGGTTAAAGTCAGAAAAAAGAGAGTAGGAATAAATAAACAGGTTATTTTCAAGTTGGCAGGCTGTTTCTAGTGGGGTATCATGAGGATCAGTGCTGGGGCCTCGGCTATTTACAGTCTATATTAATGACTTAGATGAAGGGACATTGTGAATGATAATTTCCTTTGGTCCACTGGCTGGGGATCTGAATTTGTATTTTTTTTAAAAGACATTTTTAAAAAACAAGCTGCCAGCAAAGTCACCCTTCCAGCTTAAGATGATCACCTAGTTTGTTACACTCTATCCTACTGTGCAAAGGACTGTGAGGAGAGAGACAAAATGTCTGCTAATATCTCAGCACGAACCAAGAACCAGGAAGTTTAAAGGAAGTTTGTGGTTTTAAGCTGGTGTTTTCTCTGCAGCAGAGGAGAAGCAACTGGACTTTGACATGAGCAGACCCTATGTGGCGGCCCCTCTCTCTCCAGTACAGCTTGAAAGCTTTCAAATCCTGCCTGTTGACTGACTGCCTTTGCATACTCTGGCTACAATCCAAAACCCCGTTGGGGGAAATCATTTACATCGCTATCTCCAAGAGACTCACCAAACCAGTCATCTACTTCTTCAAACTAAAAACTTCAGGACCACTGAATTCAGCTAGAAGTCAGCCGAATCACCAAACTCCACAGACTGAGTACCTTTTTTATGGACTCTAACTCAACCAATCTACCTTTCCCCACTCTGTAACCTATTTGTGTGTGTGTAAACCTCTAGTGTGTGTATGAGAGTGAAAGTTGCCACATCATTTACCGTTTTATTGGTTCGGTTTAGGTACAATTAAGTTAACCTCTTTCTTTGTTAAACTCAAGAAAACCTGTCTGATTGGTTCTTCTTATGATCATAGCAAGTAAGTAATTAAACACTTACTGAATTGGCCAGTACATCCGCTTTAAGAAAGAATTAAACCTATTGTGGTCCATCAAGGAGATGGAAAAGAAGGAAGCCTTTCGCCCCTCCTCACTTGCCGTAACAGTAAGATATCCAAGTTTGCTGAAATACAAAGCTGGGTGGGAAAGTAAGTTATGAGGATGACACAAAGGGGCTGGATTTTGCCATGGAGGAGGAGGTGGGTAAAGAGGTGGGCGTGCTGGCAATTTCATGCAGGAGTGCGGTGTGCTGGTTGCCTGATGTGTTGCTGCCTCCACACGATATTTCTGGAGACAGAATCTCAGGAAGGAGGGCTACCTGCTGGGAAGTGGTGGGACATCAATTATTCTCATTCTTAATCCAATTGAGTGGTCTATTTCCTCACATCTGCAATTTTTCCAATGGCACATGGGCACCACCCGCACCCCGCCCCCACACCTGAAGCCGAAGCCTGGAGACCGCCTCTCAGCAGCAGGCCGGGGGTCAATTTAAATTCCCCCGTCCCAAAGTCGCAGGCCATCTTGTGGAAGGACTTCCCCTCCACAATGATGGCATAGCAGCTGTGGCCTCACTTAACAAATTTTAGAAGTCTTCAGAGGGTGTCTCCATTTTGAGGTGCCTTTGCAGTCCCCTAAAGCATTGGCAGCGCCCACCTCTCCCAGTGGGACAGCCAGCCACGTACAGCTTCGGGTGTCCTGATTGTCCCTCCCACCTGAGCAGCACGCCTGCTGTCCCTGAGGATGGGGCTTCCAGAGGTGGTCAATTAAAAGGCCGCCTCCGGGAAAATTGTGTAGGTGGATGGGCCTCACACAAAATTCAGCCCAAGGAGTCTGCAAAGGATTATAGACAGGTTAAGTGAGTGGACAAGAAGGTGGCAAATGGAGTATAATGTGAGCAAATGAAAGGTTATTCATTTTGGTAGGAAAAATAGAAAAACAGTTTTTTTTTTTAATGGTGAGAAACTATTATGTTTGGTATTCCGAGGGAGTTGGGTGTCCTTGTATACAAAACACAGAATGTTAGAATGCAGATACAGCAAACAATTAAGAAGGCAAATGGTATGTTGGCCTTTATTGCAGGTGATTGGAGTCAAAGAGTAAGGAAATGTTGCTGCAATTGTACAGGGTTTTGGTGAGACTGTGCACAGTTTTGGTTGCGAAGCCTAAGGAAGGATATACTTGCCTTAAAGGTGGTACAACTAAGGTTCACTAGATTGATTCCTGGGATGAGGGTTGTTCTATGAGGAGAGATTGTATAGAATGGGTCTATACTTTCTGGAGTTTAGAAGAATGGGAGGTTATCTGATTGAAACCTATAAGAATCTGAGAGGGTTTGACAGGGTAGATGCTGAGAGGCTGTTTCCCCTGGCTGGAGATTCTAGAACTAAGGAGCATAGTCTCAGGATAAGGGGAGGGCCATTAAGAACTGAGATGAGGAGAAATTTCTTCTCTCAGAGGGTTGTAAATCTTTGGAATTGTTCACTGCAGCAGGCTGTGGATGCTCAATTGTTGATTGAAGACTACGATTGATTCTTGAAATCGCAGGGAATCAAGGAATATGGGGATCAGGCAGGAAAGTGGAGTTGAGGTCAAAGATCAGCCATGATCTTATTGAATGGCGGAGCAGGCTTCAGGGGCCATATAGCCTACTCCTACTCCTATTTCTTATGTTCACATGATTTTGATGGTGAGTGATTCAGTGATGGCAATGTCGTTGAATGTTAAGGGGAGATGGGTTAGGATTCTCTCTTGTTGGAGAAGATCATCGCCTGGCACTTGTGTGGCACGAATGTTACTTGCCACTTATCCCAAGCTTGAATGTTGTCCAGGTCTTGCTGCATGTGGGCAAAGGACTGCTTCAGTATCTGAGGAGTTGTGAATGGAACTGAACACTGTGCAAGCATCAGTGAACATCACCACTTCTGATCGTATAATGGAGAGAAGGACATTGATGAAGTAGCTGAATATGATTGGGCCTAGGACACTATCTTGAGGAACTCCTGCAGTGATGTCCTGGGACTGAGATGATTGACCTCCAACAATGGCAGCCATCTTCCTTTGTGCTAGGTATGACTCCAACCAGCAGAGAGTTTTCGCCCTGATTCCCATTGACTCCAGTTTTGCTTGTTTGGACCTAGGTTGTAATCAGGTCTGGAGCTGAGTGGACCTGGTTAAACCCAAACTGAGCATCAGTGATCAGGTTATCGGTAAGTGCTGCTTGATAGAACTGCTGATGCCTTCCATCACTTTGCTGATGAATGAGGGTAAAGTGATGGGGCTGTATTTGGCCGGATTAGATTTGTCCTGCCTTTTGTCCGCAGGACATAATTGGGCAATTTTCCACTTTGTCGAGTAGATGCCTGTGTTTTGGCTGTACTGGAAAAGCTTGGCTAAGGACATGCTTAGTTCTGAACTTCAACACTACACTTCGGATGTTGTTGGGACCCATAGCCTTTGCTGTTTCCAGTGTGCTCAGTCATTTCTTGATATCATGTGGAGTTATTTGAATTGGCTAAAGCCCGGCTTCTGTGATGGTGGCTGAAGATGGTTGCAAATGCTTCAGCCTTATCCTTTGCACTCACCTGCTGAGCTGTGCCATCATTGAAGAGAGGGACGTTCATTGAGCTTCCTCCTCCCATTAGTTGTTTTATTTTCCACCACCATTCATGGCTTGATGTGGCAGGACTACAGAGCTTTGATTTAACCTGCTGGTTGTGGGATCGCCAAGCTCTGTCTATAGCATACTGCTTCCATTGTTAAGTATGCACGTAATCCTGCGTTGTAGCTCACCAGGTTGGACCACATTTTTAGGTATGCCTGGTGCTGCTTCTGGCATGCTCTACAATTTTCATTGAACTGGGGTTTGTCCCCTGAGTTGATGGTAATGATAGCGTGAGAAATACATTTTTGAGCAAGGAGTATTAATCTGTGATTCTGTGATTCCATTATCTTTCTTACCACCAACGTTCAGCTAATTGGTATACAGTTCCCTGGACTTGTTCTATCTCCATCTTTAAATATAGGAATCACAGTAGCTGTCCATCAGTCCTCTGGCACTATTTCCTTTTATAATGAATTTTTGAGTTTCTGTAATAGTGTTTGTGCTAACTCTTCCCTAACTTATTTTAATATGTGTGGATTCGATCCATCCAGATCAGGAGTTCTATTCTCTCCAAGTTTAATTAGTTTATCAATTATCTCCCCCTTTTCTACCTTATGTCTTTATATCTATTTTGTTCTCTTCTAATGTAATCCCCACCTTGTTAGTCTCCCTGGTCAATACTGAAGCAAAATAACTATTCAATATTTCTGCTATTTCACTGTCAGTGCCTGTGAATTTATCTTGTGCATCCTTTAGTGGCCCTATCGCTATCCTAATTTTTCTTTTGCTATTTATGTGTCTATAAAATACTTTACTATTTTTTTTTATATTCCTTGATAATTGAACTTCGTAGTTCCTTTTTACTTTCGTAACTTCTGATTTCTTTCCTCACCTCTCTGTATTCACTTTTGTCTTTCTCTCCTTTATTGTGTATGTACTATAGTATGCCTTTAACTTAAATTTCAGTATTACCCTTACATTTTTATTCATCAATGGTGTTCCTTTATTGCCTTGATCTTGTTTTTAGAGGAATATATTTCTCTTGAACTCTATTAATCACTGTTTTAGATGTTTCCCACTGCTGTTCTATTGTTTTGCTAATATTTTTTCAAGTTTACCTTCCTAAGTTCCATCTGATCCCCTCAAAATTAGCTTTTTTCCAAACTACTGATTTGATCTTTGCCTTACTTATGTCTTTCTCAGTCATTATTTTAAACATTATGTTCTGAACATTATTGCCTAGATGTTCCATTTTGCTTATCTGCTTTGGTTCTGTTCCCATTACTAGATTCAGCATTGATGCCTCTCAGGTTGTGCTTGTTACGTACTGGGTAAGAAAGGAGTCCTGTAAACACTTTAAAAACTCAATTCTCTCGTCCCTTTTCCCTACCTCTTGCCAATTTATTTGGGGGTAGTTTACATCAAGTAACAAAATTGATAATATGAAAAGCATATGCTTGTACTTACTCTGTAGTAATTTTGGATCTGAACACCAAGTCATATTTCACTGATGCTGATTAGAACATTACAGCACAGTACAGGCCCTTCGGCCCTCGATGTTGCGCCGACCTGTGAAACCATCTGACCTACACTATTCCATTTTCATCCATATATCTATCCAATGACCACTTAAATGCCCTTAAAGTTGGCGAATCTACTACTGCTGCAGGCAGGGCGTTCCACGCCCTTACTACTCTCTGAGTAAAGAAACTACCTCTCACATCTGTCCTATATCTATCACCCCTCAACTTGAAGCTATGTCCCCTCGTGTTTGCCATCACCATCCGAGGAAAAAGACTCTCACTATCCACCCTATCTAACCCTCTGATTATCTTATATGTCTCTATTAAGTCACCTCTCCTCCTCCTTCTCTCCAACGAAAACAACCTCAAGTCCCTCAGCCTTTCCTCGTAAGACCTTCCCTCCATACCAGGCAACATCCTAGTAAATCTCCTCTGCACCCTTTCCATAGCTTCCACATCCTTCCTATAATGCGGTGACCAGAACTGCACGCAATACTCCAGGTGCGGTCTCACCAGAGTTTTGTACAGCTGCAGCATGACCTCTTGGCTCCGAAACTCGATCCCCCTACTAATAAAAGCTAACACACCATATGCCTTCTTAACAGCCCTATTAACCTGGTTAGCAACCTTCAGGGATTTATGCACCTGGACACCAAGATCTCTCTGTTCATCTACACTACCAAGAATCTTCCCATTAGCCCAGTACTCTGCATTCCTGTTACTCCTTCCAAAGTGAATCACCTCACACTTTTCCGCATTAAACTCCATTTGCCATCTCTCAGCCCAGCTCTGCAGCCTATCTATGTCCCTCTGTACCCTACAACATCCTTCGGCACTATCCACAACTCCACCGACCTTAGTGTCATCTGCAAATTTACTAACCCACCCTTCTACACCCTCTTCCAGGTCATTTATAAAAATGACAAACAGCAGTGGCCCCAAAACAGATCCTTGCGGTACACCACTAGTAACTAAACTCCAGGATGAACATTTGCCATCAACCACCACCCTCTGTCTTCTTTCAGCTAGCCAATTTCTGATCCAAAGCTCTAAATCACCTTCAACCCCATACTTCCGTATTTTCTGCAATAGCCTACCGTGGGGAACCTTATCAAACGCCTTACTGAAATCCATATACACCACATCCACTGCTTTACCCTCATCCACCTGTTTGGTCACCTTCTCGAAAAACTCAATAAGGTTTGTGAGGCACGACCTACCCGTCACAAAACCGTGCTGACTATCTCTAATGAACTTATTCTTTTCAAGATGATTATAAATCCTGTCTCTTATAACCTTTTCCAACATTTTACCCACAACCGAAGTAAGGCTCACAGGTCTATAATTACCAGGGCTGTCTCTACTCCCCTTCTTGAACAAGGGGACAACATTTGCTATCCTCCAGTCTTCCGGCACTATACCTGTCGACAATGACGACATAAAGATCAAGGACAAAGGCTCTGCAATCTCCTCCCTAGCTTCCCAGAGAATCCTAGGATAAATCCCATCTGGCCCAGGGGACTTATCTATTTTCACACTTTCCAAAATTGCTAACACCTCCTCCTTGTGAACCTCAATCCCATCTAGCCTGGTAGCCTGAATCTCAGTATTCTCAACAACATTTTCTTTCTCTACTGTAAATACTGACACAAAATATTCATTTAACACTTCCCCTATCTCCTCTGATTCCACACACAACTTCCCACTACTATCCTTGATTGGCCCTAATCTAAATCTAGTCATTCTTTTATTCCTGATATACCTATAGAAAGCCTTAGGGTTTTCCCTGATCCTATCCACCAATGACTTCTCGTGTCCTCTCCTTGCTCTTCTTAGCTCTCCCTTTAGATCCTTCCTGGCTAGCTTGTAGCTCTCAAGCGCCCTAACTGAGCCTTCACGTCTCATCCTAACATAAGCCGCCTTCTTCCTCTTGACAAGCGCTTCAACTTCTTTAGTAAACCATGGCTCCCTCGCACGACAACTTCCTCCCTGCCTCACAGGTACATACTTATCAAGGACACACAGTAGCTGCTCCTTGCATAAGCTCCACATTTCGATTGTTCCCATCCCCTGCAGTTTCCTTCCCCATCCTACGCATCCTAAATCTTGCCTAATCGCATCATAATTTCCTTTCCCCCAGCTATAATTCTTGCCCTGCGGTGTATACCTGTCCCTGCCCATCGCTAAGGTAAACCTAACCGAATTGTGATCACTATCACCAAAGTGCTCACCTACATCTAAATCTAACACCTGGCCGGGTTCATTTCCCAGTACCAAATCCAATGTGGCATCGCCCCTGGTTGGCCTGTCTACATACTGTGTCAGAAAACCCTCCTGCACACACTGGACAAAAACTGACCCATCTAAAGTACTCGAACTATAGTATTTCCAGTCGATATTTGGAAAGTTAAAGTCCCCCATAACAACTACCCTGTTACTCTCGCCCCTGTCGAGAATCATCTTCGCTATCCTTTCCTCTACATCTCTGGAACTATTCGGAGGTCTATAAAAGACTCCCAACAGGGTAACCTCACCTCTCCTGTTTCTAACCTCGGCCCATACTACCTCAGTAGACGAGTCCTCAAACGTCCTTTCTGTCGCTGTAATACTCTCCTTGATTAATAATGCCACACCCCCCCCCCCCCCACTCTTTTACCATCTTCTCTGTTCTTACTGAAACATCTCAATCCCGGAATCTGCAACATCCATTCCTGCCCCTGCTCTACCCATGTCTCCGAAATGGCCACTACATCGAGATCCCAGGTACCAACCCATGCTGCAAGCTCACCCACCTTATTCCGGATGCTCCTGGCGTTGAAATAGACACACCTTAAACCAGGTTCTTGCTTGCCAGTGCCCTCTTGCGTCCTTGTAACCATATCCCTGACCTCACTGCTCTCAACATCCTGTACACTGGCACTACAATTTAGGTTCCCATTCCCCTGCTGAATTAGTTTAAACCCCCCCGAAGAGCACTAGCAAACCTCCCCCCCAGGATATTGGTACCCCTCTGGTTCAGGTGAAGACCATCCTGTTTGTAGAGGTCCCACCTACCCCAGAAAGAGCCCCAATTATCCAGGAAACCAAAACCCTCCCTCCTGCACCATCCCTGCAGCCACGTGTTCAACTCCTCTCTCTCCCTATTCCTCGCTTCGCTATCACGTGGCACGGGCAACAACCCAGAGATAACAACTCTGTTTGTTCTCGCTCTAAGCTTCCACCCTAGCTCCCTGAATTTCTGTCTTAAATCCCCATCTCTCTTCCTACCTATGTCGTTGGTGCCTATGTGGACCACGACTTGGGGCTGCTCCCCCTCCCCCTTAAGGATCCCATAAACACGATCCGAGACATCACGAACCCTGGCACCTGGGAGGCAACATACCAACCGTGAGTCTCTCTCGTTCCCACAGAACCTCCTATCTGTTCCCCTAACTATGGAGTCCCCAATGACTAATGTTCTGCTCCTCTTCCCCCTTCCCTTCTGAGCAACAGGGACAGACTCTGTGCCAGATACCTGTACCCCGTTGCTTACCCCTGGTAAGTCGTCCCCCGCAACAGTATCCAAAACGGTATACCTGTTGTTGAGGGAAACGGCCACAGGGGATCCCTGCACTGCCTGCTGGTTCCCTCTCCTTCCCCTGACGGTAACCCATCTACCTACTTCTTTTACCTGAGGTGTGACTACCTCCCCATAACTCCTCTCAATAACCTCCTCTGCCTCCCGAATGATCCGAAGTTCATCCAGCTCCAGCTCCAGTTCCCTAACGCGGTTCTCGAGGAGCTGGAGTTGGGTGCACTTCCCACAGATGCAGTCAGCAGGGACACTCTTGGCGACCCTTACCTCCCACATTCTGCAGGAGGAACATACAACTGCCTTAACCTCCATTCCCACTATTCCAAATTCCCAACAAATCTACTGAAAAACCAAAAACAAAAAGTCAAAACTTGTTAGGTTAGCAATCCAACGGACAGAACTTCTTAAATAAAAAGCTTACCTTATCAACACACCAGAGTCCTTTTTTTTTTGGTTAGAGGAGGAGGGTGGGTGGGAGACACTACACGTGTAGTGTCTCGGGTACAGCCACCACACAAATATATACTTTTTCCTTACCCAGCAGTCCCCTGGTCCTCCGAAAACAAAAGGGAATTCACTTTTAAACTTACACAGAAATTGACTTCACAGCTGTAAGCCCGTTCACGCACCTGATCTTTGGCCACTGCAGGATGTAGGAACAGGGTGCTAGTGAGATGTATGTAAATCACAGAAAAAAAAAACTTCCTGAAGGCTTCCTGCCATCTTCACGCCCGCTACAATTTTGGAGAGGGTTTCAAAAATGTGGTCAGCACTCCACCCGAAAACAGTGAAAGCCTCATGAATATATTCAAAGCGGTGTTCTAAGTCATAATTAGGACCTCAATGCAATTTTGGTCTTCCAATGGGTGGAGTGCCCACTGCTGTGCTGCGCCCAGTGGAACTGAACAGTGAATGACCAAACCAATGGTTGTTAAATGAACTGTTGGAGGCCACTCTGAAACTTTAAAGGTGAGTCTTTTAAATGATTTTAGGGGTCAGAAGGAGTATGACTGCACCCACTGGCCCCACAGAAATCATTGTTCCCACTACCAGTTCTTCCACACCCCTTTTCATATGGTGTGTCTGCTGGCTGGGATCCATGAAAGAACCACTGGGTTTCATGCCCCTCGCGTCCACTCTCTGCACCTGCCTGATCAGTGAACGATCTGCCAGCAGCTCAGCAACTTTATTATGTTGAGGCCCAATCACCAAATCAATCAGGTCAATTGCCAATAGCATAAAGCAGGTACACCCCACCCTCTGTCTTTCTGATATTCACCCAAATCAGTAATCACCCCCATTCTATTGTAAATAATAATCCCAACAGACATTTTAGTTTTAACATTAGGAAAAACTAAGGAGTTTTTTTTTAATCTTTAATGCTTGAGTGTAAAACATTGCCTTGGTGCAGTGCAGAAGGTAAGATCAGACATGGAGGATTGCAAACTCAGAATGGAGATGGCCCAATTTTCCATCTATTTAAATGAACGGGTGTGCAATTCTTCCCACCTAACTTTTGCTCCCTGTGCAATGCCCAGCAGTGAAGACAAAGACTTCAGACTTGGTTCATTGTTGATGGAATCTGATGTTTACTGTCTTCATTTCAGGTAATCATACTGACGTTTCGGAAGCTCAGACAGAAAACATTGAAAAATCGACAAACATTCCCGTGACTAAATATGTCTCTGATGCTTCCTACCCTACTTTTGAAAACATCACATCCGCTAAAGAAAATGATAAAACAGTGAGGTTCAAATTGTCTGACGGTAAGACAGAATGATTTGCTTTCAGAGAATATGTCCTTTCAGGAAGTGGCGTTAATATTTAGATTGGCCGGGAGAGCAATGGAAATGGTTTAAAATCAGCTGAGACCTGGATCTGCAAAGGCAACAGGTTTCCATCGAGACTTGTTTAGCTCAAACCCATTTTCCGCCCCAAGCATAGCCCTTGTAGGAGTGGTGGGGCTGGGGCCTGGGAATTTTGTCAGCTCCTACCTCTCTAACACCTGGCTGTCAGGACACACCCGGTGTACAAGTTGGCTCAGCAGTTGGTATGTTGCCTACCAGGGTCTCCAGACTAGAGTCCTAGCCTGGAAAACCCCAGTAACTGGATTGTTGCCTGATCGTTTAAGCCATTCTATAAAGTGGGAGGGTAATGCACCTGTGTGACAAAACTTCTTGGGTTACCTGCCAACGGCCTCTGCCAAGCAGCCCACTCAGGTTCATATTTCCCACCATGCCCCCAAAACACCACCCACCCCTTGCAGGCACCCAATATGTGCCCAAAGTGGCACAAGCATCCATCCCTACCATGTTGACAAAGTGATGGCCCTTGACCCTGGATGTTCCTAGGATCAGAAGCAGAGGTTACCAGCACCTGTTACACTACACCTCCACTGGAAGAGCATGCCACATTTATGGCTTTTTATATAATTCTGGGAACAGAAGTGTTAATAATTCTAGTTTATTGATGTTCTGTTTCATAAATTCAGAGGCCAGTCATCTTGTGGTGCTTGGCATATTTCCTAGGTTTAAGATTAGGGCTTTTGTATGTCCACTCAACTCTGAAACTCTGAAAGGTGATGAGTCTATGAGAGGGGGGGAAAAGGAAAAAAAGATATAATGAAAAAAATTAGAGAAGGACAGGGGAGACAGCAAAAAACTAGGAAAATATAAAACCAAGTGACAAAAGAAACTGATACAAAATTAAAGCATACACAGTATGAAATTAATTTATAGATACAATTAAAGACAGAAGAATTGGAAAATATCGGATCCTAGTTAGATAAGATGTAGCCTTTTACTCCACGGCGTACATTTCTCCATTGACTCAGTCATGTCCTGACCTACACTTCCTGCTCCCAATCACTGCTTCTTGCTTTTCCACTCCATTTGCCAGAGATCATTATCAAAATTCCACTGAATAAGATAACTTAGCTAGAGAGATATACATAGAGGAATACAAACAAATGGACAAGTCATAAAAGGGAAAAGACTGAATTAAAGGTAACAGCCTTAGAACACAGGGCAGGAGAAGCATATTTACAAAGAATTGTGAGGCTATGGAATTCACTTCCAGGGTTGGTTGAGGCAGTTGAATTTTGTTCCGGTGACCATTCAGAAGGCCAACTGCTCTGCAGTACTGGCAGTAGCCACTGGGAACAGTGGCTACTGCCAGTACTGCAGGAGGCCATAAGAGGCCCTGGGAGAGGTGAGTGGGGGCGGGATTGCTGGGCAGGATTGCTAGGGTCAATTAGACAGGCCCCGGCAACGGATTGGGGGGCTGTGGTAGGTGAGGGTGGAGAGGTGTCTTCCAGGGTGGAGCAGGAATTGCTGCTGGTGGGGGTGGGCCCTCCGGAGGCCCTGGATTGCCCACAAAGAAGGGACACGCCCCCAACCCCGCTAGGAGATGGCGGCATCTCCCCGCAGTGTCAGACTGCTCTGTCTTTTATTAAATTGAGGTGTAGGCGGGAAGAGGCCCTTAAGTGGCCATTAAAGTGGCTGGACTGAATTGGAAGAGATCAGGAAGGCGATGGGCACTTCCCTCCCCATCCCGCCCCTTGCCTTCCAATGCAATTTTATGGGCACCCATCTCTGTTCCCATCCCTAGGGGACCTATAAAATTCAACCCCATGTCGACGTTAGATTGGATAGGTGGATGAACGAAAAGATGTTGAAGAGGTTTGTGAACAGGATGGGTAAATGTGATTCGGATTATTTGATTATGTCAATTCGTTGGGCCAAATGGTCTGTTTCCCTATTGTAACTTTTGTGCATTCTTATGTAAATGATTTAGACATCTATATCCTTCATTACATTTTGCACTTCTCACTTAATATTTGAGCTTTAAATAGAAAATTGCAATAGAAATTTTGATTTATCTTTTTCTGAACTTTTATTTTCCGACCTGTGCATATACACGAGTGTTAAGGAGGTAATATCTGAAATGAATAATATAGGTTTCCCTGAAAATTAATGACAGTTCAGAATGGATACTCTCCTCAGAGCTTGTCTCACTCTGCACTTGCTAATTATTTGATATTATTTTCTATAAACCAGTAGATAGAGTGCTCCTAAAATTTGTAGGTATTACTAATATAACGTATCTCTGTCCTTTAAGGAACTACTTGGAAGGTTACCATGCTGATTCTGGGTGCGATATTGTTGATGCTAGGACTGATTATACTGCCACTGAATAGCGCTTATAATAAGTAAGTGTGAAAACATTAATGGTGAACTTTGTTACTGAAGAGTATCCTTTGCACTTTTGCATAAATTGTTGCTTGAATTAATGACAAATATCAAACATGCGTCATTAGTTTGTCTACCAGTTAAATGTCTCTGTGTAAACAATACTCCAGCACCACAGAAAAAGGTGATACAGTCTATCCCTAACTATTATTGTTCAACCACAGTACCAAGCAGAATGATGGCCAAATTTGAATTTGTCCTGTGAAATAGTTACGTCTCAAAACAAATATATTGGTTGCATAGTTGAAAGGCTAAATTTATAGATCATTTGTCTATGCATAACTAAAATGAGCATAGTTGGTTGAAAATTAAGATAATTAAGATAGCTGTTAATCATGGATTAAAGACTGCTGTCTACTAAATGAAATAAAAACAGAAAATGCTGAAAATACTCAGCAGGTCTACAGCATCTAGGGTTCTGATGAAGGGTCAACAATCTGAAACATTAATGCTATTTCCCTCTCCACAGATGCTGCTGAGTACTTGCAGCATTTTCTGTTTTTACTTATGATTTCCAGCATTCGCGGTCTTTTGCTTTTGTATCTACTAAATAAGCTAATCTCAGCATGATGACATCACACTGTCATGTCCTGGAACAAGGAGAGGTACAAATTATCAGGCAGCCAGCAACCTTCATGTTCTAGATATCACAGACAATCCTGCACAGGCCACTCCATCATGCTGAAGGCAGATGGCTATTATTTAGCTGGTGGGGAAACTTTAAGGCAGGGCATGGCAGCTGTTGGCAGGTGTTACCTAGAGGATTGCCATGAGACCATGCACTGAAGTCTGAATCTTCAGGGCCTACCATGATTGCATTGCAGAGAAACACACAGTTGCTGCTGAAGCTCCCCATCTCCAAGTATTGGAGCCACCATTAGGTGAGGAATGGTGTGCATCCAGGCTGTAAATGCGATCCATACTATGGAGGTAATTTTGCAAGGCAGTGCAGAGCCTCGTTCATGGTGGGCACAGGTTGAAAAATCAGGATTATAAAATTTTCCAACTTACCATACTCGCTGGTAAAATGGTTCTACCTCTGGAGCAGAACCTCACAAAATTAGTTCCAATCTTCTTTGGCCTCCTTGTCTCGGAGAGACAGTGGGTAAGCGCCTAGAAGTGGTCAGTGGTTTGTGAAGCAGCGCCTGGAGTGGCGATAAAGGCCAATTCTAGAGTGACAGACTCTTCCACAGGCGCTGCAGATAAAATTGGTTGTCGGGGCTGTTACACGGTTGGCTCTCTCCTTACGCTTCTATCTTTTTTCTTGCCAACTGCTAAATCTCTTTGACTCGCCACTCTTTAGCCCCGCCTTTATGGCTGTCCGCCAGCTCTGGCGATCACCGGCAACTGACTCCCACGACTTGCGGTCATTGTCACAGGACTTCATGTTGCGTTTGCAGACGTCTTTAAAGCGGAGACATGGACGGCTGGTGGGTCTGATACCAGTGACGAGCTCACTGTCCAATGCATCTTTGGGGATCCTGCCATCTTCCATGCGGCTCATATGGCCAAGCCATCTCAAGCACCGCTGGTATATGCTGGGGATGTTGGCTGCCTTGAGGACTTCTGCGTTGGAGATACGGTCCTGCCACCTGATGCCAAGGATTCTTCGGAGGCAAAGAAGATGGAATGAGTTGAGTCGTCACTCTTGGCTGACATGCGTTGTCCAGGCCTCGCTGCCGTAGAGCACTGAGGACACAGGCTTGATACACTCTGACTTTTGTGTTCCGTGTCAGTGCACCATTTTCCCATACCCCCTTGGCCAGTTTGGACATAGCAGCAGACACCTTTCCCATACGCTTTTGATTTCTGCATTGAGAGACAGGTTACGGGTGGTAGTTGAACCGAGGTAGGTGAACTCTTGAAATAAAAACAAGAAATGCTGGAACCACTCAGCAGGTCTGGCAGCATCTGTGGAAAGAGAAGCAGAAGGGCACTAATATCCTGGCTGCAAGGTTTGCTAGCGTCACTCGGGAGGGTTTAAACTAATGTGACAGGGGGGTGGGAATCAGAGCAGTAGGACAGCTAGTGAAGTAAATGAGGAGGACATAGTAAATAAGGCCAGTAGGACTAAGAGGAAGAGCAGGCAGGGAGATGTTGCTGAGCACAGCGGGGCTGGTGGTCTGCAGTGCATTTGTTTCAATGCGAGAATTATAACAGGTAAGGCAGATGAACTTAGACCTTGGATTAGTACTTGGAAATATGATGTTGTTGCTATTACAGAGACTTGGTTGAGGGAAGGGCAGGATTGGCAGCTAAATGTTCCAGGATTTAGAAGCTTCAGGCGGGATAGAGGGGGATATAAAAGGGGTGGGTGAGTTGCATTACTGGTTAAGGAGAATATCACAGCTGTACTGTGGGAGGACACCTCAGAGAGGTCATGCAGCGAGGCAATATGGGTGGAGCTCAGGAACAGGAAGGGTTCAGTCACGATGTTGGGGGTTTACAACAGGCCTCCCAACAGCCAGCGGGAGGTAGAGGAGCAGATATGTAGACAGATTGACTCACTTAGTGCTAGGGGCTTAGATGGGGCAGAAATTGTGAGGAGCATCCAGGAGGGCTTCTTGAAACAGTATGTAGATAGTCCAACTTGGGATGGGGCCATTCTGGACCTGGTATTGGGGAATGAGCCCGGCCAGGTGGTTGAAGTTTCAGTGGGGGAGCATTTCGGAAGCAGTGACCATAATTCCATAAGTTTTAAGGTACTTGTGGATAAGGATAAGAGTAGTCCTCGGGTGAAGGTGCTAAATTGGGGGAAGGCTAATTATAACAATATTAGGCAGGAACTGAAGAATTTAGATTGGGGGCGGCTGTTTGAGGGTAAATCAACATCTGACATGTGGGAGTCTTTCAAACGTCAGCTGATTAGAATCCAGGACCAGCATGTTCCTGTGAGGAAGAAAGACAAGTTTGGCAAGTTTCGGGAAGCTTGGATAACACGGGATATTGTGAGGCTAGTCAAAAAGAAAAAGGAAGCATTTGTAAGGGCTGGAAGGCTAGGAACAGATGAAGCACTTGAGGAATATAAAGACAGTAGGAAGGAACTTAAGCAAGGAGTTAGGAGGGCTAAAAGGGGTCATGAAAGAAACAGGACTAAGGAAAATCCCAAGGCTTTTTATACATATATAAAGAGCAAGAGGGTAACCAGGGAAAGGGTTGGCCCACTTAAGGACAGAGATGGGAATCTATGCGTGGAGCCAGAGGAAATGGGTGAGGTGCTAAATGAATACTTTGCATCAGTATTCACCAAGGAGAAGGACTTGGTGGATGATGAGCCGAGGGAAGGGAGTGCAGATAGTCTCAGTCATCTCATTATCAAAAAAGAGGAGGTGTTGGGTGTCTTGCAAAGCATTAAGGTAGATAAGTCCCCAGGGCCTGATGGGATCTACCCCAGAATACTGAGGGAGGCAAGGGAAGAAATTGCTGGGGCCTTGACAGAAATCTTTGCATCCTCATTGGCTGCAGGTGAGGTCCCAGAGGACTGGAGAATAGCCAATGTTGTTCCTTTGTTTAAGAAGGGTGGTAAGGATAATCCAGGAAATTATAGTCCGGTGAGCCTCACGTCAGTGGTAGGGAAACTATTAGAGAGGATTCTTCGGGACAGGATTTACTCCCATTTGGAAACAAACGAACTTATTAGCGAGAGACAGCATGGTTTTGTGAAGGGGAGGTCGTGTCTTACTAATTTGATTGAGTTTTTTGAGGAAGTGACGAAGATGATTGATGAGGGAAGGGCGGTGGATGTTATCTATATGGACTTCCGTAATGCCTTTGACAAGGTCCCGCATGGCAGACTGGTGCAAAAGGTGAAGTCACACGGGATCAGAGGTGAGCTGGCAAGATGGATACAGAACTGGCTCAGTCACAGAAGACAGAGGGTAACAGTGGATGGGTGTTTTTCTGAATGGAGGGATGTGACTAGTGGTGTTCCGCAGGGACCTTTGCTGTTTGTAGTATATATAAATGATTTGGAGGAAAATGTAGCTGGTCTGATTAGTAAGTTTGCGGACGACACAAAGGTTGGTGGAGTTGCGGATAATGATGAGGATTGTCGGAGGATACAGCAGGACATAGATCGGTTGGAGACTTGGGCGGAGAAATGACAGATGGAGTTTAATCCGGACAAATGTGAGGTAATGCATTTTGGAAGGTCTAATGCAGGTGGGAGGTATACAGTAAATGGCAAAACCCTTAGGAGTATTGACAGGCAGAGAGGTCTGGGCGTACAGGTCCACAGGTCACTGAAAGTGGCAACGCAGGTAGATAAGGTAGTCAAGAAGGCATACGGCATGCTTGCCTTCATCGGTCGGGGCATAGAGTATAAAAATTGGCAAGTCATGTTGCAGCTGTACAGAACCTTAGTTAGGCCACACTTAGAATATTGCGTGCAATTCTGGTCGCCACACTACCGGAAGGACGTGGAGGCTTTGGAGAGGGTACAGAGGAGGTTTACCAGGATGTTGCCTGGTCTGGAGGGCATTAGCTATGAGGAGAGGTTGGAAAAACTCGGATTGTTTTCACTGTAACGACGGAGGTGGAGGGGCGACATGACGGAGGTTTACAAAGTTATGAGCGGCATGGACAGAGTGGATAGTCAGAAGCTTTTTCCCAGGGTGGAAGTCAGTTACTAGGGGACATAGGTTTAAGGTGAGAGGGGCAAAGTTTAGAGGGAATGTGCAAGGCAAGTTTTTTACACAGAGGGTGGTGAGTGCCTGGAACTTGCTGCCAGGAGAGGTGGTGGAAGCAGATACGATAGCGATGTTTAAGAGACATCTTGACAAATATATGAATAGGAAGGGAATAGAGGGATATGGGCCCCGGAAGTGCAGAAGGTGTTAGTTTCGGCAGGCATCAAGATTGGCGCAGGCTTGGAGGGCCGAATGGCTGTTCCTGTGCTGTACTGTTCTTTGTACTTTGTTCTTTGTTCAGAGTTAACGTTTCAGGTCAGTGACACTTCTTCGGAACTGACAAATATTAGAAATGTCACAGGTTATAAGCAAGTGAGGTGGGGGTGGGGCAAGAGATAACAAAGGAGAAGGTGTAGATTGGACAAGGCCACATAGCTGACCAAAAGGTCATGGAGCAAAGGCAAACAATATGTTAATGTGTAACAATATGTTAATCATTAACATATTGTTTGCCTTTGCTCTGTGACCTTTTGGCCAGCTATGTGGCCTTGTCCAATCTACACCTTCTCCTTTGTTATCTCTTGCCCCACCCCCACCTCTCTTGCTTATAACCTGTGACATTTCTAATATTTGTCAGTTCCGAAGAAGGGTCACTGACCCGAAACGTTAACTCTGCTTCTCTTTCCACAGATGCTGCCAGACCTGCTGAGTGGTTCCAGCATTTCTTGTTTTTATTTCAGATTTCCAGCATCTGCAGTATTTTGCTTTATTTTCGGTGAACTCTTGAACCACTTCCAGAGCTTGGTCGCTGATATTGATGGATGGAACATTTCTGACATCCTGTCCAATGATGTTCGTTTTCTTGAGGCTGATGGTTAGGCCAAATTCATTGCAGGCAGCCGCAATCCTGTCGATGAGTCTCTGCAGACACTCTTCTGTGTGGGATGTTAATGCAGCATCGTCAGCAAAGAGGAGTTCCCTGATGAGGACCTTCCGTACTTTGGTCTTCGCTCTAAGACGGGCAAGGTTGAACAACCTGCCATCTGATCTTGTGTGGAGGAAAATTCCTTCTTCTGAAGACTTGAACGCATGTGAGAGCAGGAGGGAGAAGAAGATCCCAAACAGTGTAGGTGCAAGAACACAGCCCTGTTTCACGCTACTCAGGATAGGAAAGGGGTCTGATGAGGCACCACCATGTTGAATTGTGACTTTCATATTGTCATGGAATGAGGTGATGATACTTAGTAGCTTTGGTGGACATCCAATCTTTGCTAGTAGTCTGAAGAGACCACGTCTGCTGACGAGGTCAAAGGTTTTGGTGAGATCTATGAAAGCAACGTAGAGGGGCATCTGTTGTTCGCGGCATTTCTCCTGTAGCTGGTGAAGGGAGAACAGTATGTCAATGGTGGATCTCTCTGTTCGAAAGCCACACTGTGCCTCAGGGTAGACACGCTCAGCCAGCTTCTGGAGTCTGTTTAAAAAACGACTCGAGCAAAGACCTTTCCGACTATGCTGAGCAGGGAGATTCCATAGTAGTTGTTGCAGTCACCGCGGGTCACCCTTGTTCTTATAGAGGGTCATGATATTGGCATCGCGCATGTCCTGTGGTACTGCTCCCTCATCCCAGTACAGGCAAATCAGTTCATGGAACGCTGAGAGTATAGCAGGCTTGGCACTCTTGATTATTTCAGGGGTAATGCCGTCCTTTCCAGGGGCTTTTCCACTGGCTAGAGAATCAATGGCATCACTGAGTTCCGATTTTGTTGGCTGTTCGTCCAGTTCAACCATGACTGGCAGAGACTGGGCTGCATTGAGGGCAATATCAGTGACAAAATTTTCCCTGGAGTACAGTTCTAGGTAGTGCTCCACCCAGCCGTTCATTTGCTTGCGTTGGTCAGTGATTGTGTCCCCAGATTTAGACTTGAGGGCGGCAATAGTTACATACAAAGACAAGGTTAAAATGTATAATTCTGTTCATCAGAAATTACAATGAAATCAAGTGGTGAGAAAATAAAGTTCTGGCCAATACTTATCTCTCAACTAACATCACAAAAGCAGATCTGGTCACATCTTTATTGCTGTCTTTGGGACTTTGCAGTACACATAATTGGCTGCAATGTTTTCCACTTCGAACGTAATTCTTTGGCTGTGAAGCACTTTTGAAAGTCCTGAGGACATGAAAGGTACTATTTAAATGCAAATTCTTTACTCTTTCTAAAAATACAAGTGAGAGGAAAATGCTAAATAACTAAATCTTGTGAAATGACCTTGGGCATTTTCAATTCAGTTTCAAATGTATGGTGCAGTGATAGGGGGGAGGTTGGGGGAGGGTTGTTGAAGGGGTAGCATGGCACAAACCTGGTCCTGATTTGGTACCTAGAGGGGTAACGTTTTGACTTTGATCTCCTGGTGGTGAGCTTCACCCACCAAGAATGCATATTGAAATTATACTCCTGGTGCACTTGATTTTCTGACCATATGTGTATCCAAACTCATAGGGGAGAATTTTATGCTCTCCCTGCTTCCAAACCCGCTGTGGGGGAAAGCATAAAATCGCATGGGATGGTGGCGGGGGTGAAGGGTGGGGTTCCCGCCACCATCCCACCTTTGCAAAGTTTAGCCCAGGGCAGGAAGGTCCCTGAACAGCCTTCCTGCCCCGCTGCCAATTGAGGCCCTTAATTGGGCAAATAACTCCAAATGAAAGGCTTCTTCCTGCTGCCCTGTCACCGCAAGGGAAGCACGGCATGGAAAACCATACGGGCTGCTTCCCTGCTCTGGTGTGGGGGGCGGTCCCTCGTTTAAAGTCACTTAGTGCCTGAATGAGGTACCCTGCATCAGGGAGGGGAGTGCCCGCAGAGAGCAATCCTGCCCTTGCTGCCAACTCCCCCTTCCCTGCGAGCCCTCCACCCTGCAAGACCCTCCCGCCCTAACCTACCCGAGGCCTGGTTCCAACGATGGTGCTCGGCCTCCGAAAGGTGCTCCTCCAGCAGCAGCCACTGCCTCTGTGGTGGTGCTGCAGCTGCCAGCCTCTGATTGGCTGGATGCTCTCCAAGGGCGGGACTTCCAACGACGGGGTTCTTGATCCTGTGGAAGGCCCGCCACAGCCCACTTAAGTGCCTGATTGGCATTAGATTTGGCAGGCCTTCTGGAGAAGAGGTGATGCAGGAATTTTTTCCAGACGTCGAGACCCCACCGTCAGGATAAAATTCCCCCCGTAGAGCCATTTATGGCACAGAGGGAGGTCATTCGGCCCATTGAGCCCAAGCTGGTTCTCCACAGAACCATCCACTCCCTTGCATGATCCCCAGAGCCCTATTTCCTTCAAGTGCCCATCCAATTTCTTTTTGAAGTCATTGATTGTCTCTGCTTCTACCACCCTATGGGTGGTGAATTCCAGGTCATTACCACCTGCAATGTAAAAAAGCTCTTCCTCATATTCCTCCTGCATCTCCTGCCCAAAGCCTACAATCTGTGTCCCCGAGTCCTTGTACCATTAGTTAATGAGAACAGTTTTTCTTTGATTTATCTAAATCTGTCATAATCTTGTACACCTGTATTAAACTAATATAAGAGTTGTAAATGTATGATTTTCTGATCCACGAATAGACTTTTTCTGCTGGGAATGCATATCAGGAATACAAGCTGTGTCCCCCATGAATTTTCTGTTTCCTTTGGGTAGAAAATCATGGGAATACACACTCAAATTTCTGATACCCCTCCCCCCCCCACCCCCATAAGACCTGCACCAGGACCATGGATTTATAGAATTACTGGAAACCTTCCATCTTCCAGCACTAACACTTGTACAGCATTCCTAATCTGAAAGCACATTCTAATGCTACAGGACAGATTTAGCATGTAATGCATTTTGCATAAAGGAGCAATTCATTTCTATTCCAATCACCCAAACTGAGGACTGGAAATCTTCCAGTGGTACAGAATAAAACTCTGATCTCCACAAATAGAATAGAATAGATGGAGGAAGCAAAGAAGTGGCTCAGTTAGCAGTCTGCCAAGCCGTGTGGGGAGAACATGTGACTCTGTAGGCATTTTTCACATCCTGTAGCATTGTTTACTCCTATATATATATTCTCCTTGAGTACTTTACAACTGACCCAATATAAAACACTCTGTCCTCTTGTGAAGCTAACAAACAAAATCAAAGATCTGCCACTGGTAGATGTTGAGAAACTCCACAGAAATCATAGTTAATAATACTTTTTAAGTCAAAATTAAATGAAAGGAATTTAAAGAATCTGAAAATACAGGGTTTGCCCTACATATCATTCTTTCACCACTGATTGCTGTGTAGCTGGAAAATCATTTTAGATTAATTTTCGTATATAACACCTGGTTTATGATGATACATTTTTGGTAAATATAATTATCTTAACTTTTACTTTTTTTCTATTTTTGTTCTTTAAAAAATCATTTTTGCTTAAATGTGAGTGTTTGATACTGAACAACATGGACCAGGAAGATTCTAGGGTTGATTTTAATCCTGCCCGACCATCAGAAACTGGTTGGTTAGGCAGCTAAAATGGCTGTGCTGACCTCTCCCCTCCACCCACCCCATCCTGCTACGTTCCGTGGGTTGCAATTTTAACCTGCTGTTTGGAGCTGGAGGTAAAGGCCTGCTCGGGTATACAATTGCAACCCGACCTGAGCCCGACCCAACCACATCTAACCCGAACCCGACCCGAGCCTGAGTCCTTTGGTTTTTTTCAGCGCCCGACCCAACCCAACCCGATTCGACTGCCGGAAATTAATGACACTTACTCTTACTTGCCTTTCCCTCCCTGACCAAAAGGCAGCACTGCCACTGCGTCCAACCCGACCTGACCCAAGCCCAAGTGCCGGACCTAAAGGAATGACCTGACCCGAGCCGATCCCGACACGTGTCCTCGGGTCCCGTCGAGTTATGGTCAGTAGCTATGCTCCAGCTGTAGGTAGCAGGGTCCTTCTTTAAATATGCAGATCAGGCTCTGATGACCTCATCAGGACCTGACTTTAATGTTAATCCAAAGACTGTGCGGGGAAGCTGAAGTGACTTCCTTGCCTGACTGCCACTGATGCTGAAACATAAAGGAGATGGGAGACACATAGTGGGACCAGCCATGAAAGATGCAATATCCAGTTTCGCTCACAAGGTAGTCCAATTGTTAGACCCCAAGATGATATCACATAATTAGACATTGGGCAGCATGGGCACAGCCCTAAACATAAGATGCTCAGAAAGGAATGACCAGCAGCGCTGTACCCAGAAATATATCCAGGATAGACCCAAAACTTGGAACAGGCAGTTAGGCATTTTCTTTCCTCATTTTAATTTGATTTCTTCTTGTAAAAGCATTGTTGAATTTTGATAGCAAACAAAGTCTCTTTGTGGCAAACGGATAAGAAGGGAGGTAGATGGGGGAGTATGGTACCTGGTTGAGAGTGAGGAGGCCTTTGGGCTCCCACGACCTGCTTTTGGCTGCAGCAAGTGGGAGTGGAGGGGATGATTGGATAAAGCATTAAGGTGAGATGAATGACAGTGAAACAAGGGAGAGTGAGGATGCAGGGATTGAGCAGATAATCTTCAGCCAGAAGTGCCGAGTTGATGATCCATCTCGGCCTCCTCCTGAAGCCCCAGCATCACAGATGCCAAACTTCAGCCAATTCGATTCACTCCACGTGATATCAAGAAACGACTGAAGGCACTGGATACTGCAAAAGCTATGGGCCCTGACAATATTCCGGCAATAGTACTGAAGAACCTGTGCTCCAGAACTTGCCGCGCCCCTAGCCAAGCTGTTCCAGTACAGCTAGAACACTGGCATCTACCCTGCAATGTGGAAAATTGCCCAGGTATGTCCTGTACACAAAAAGGACAAATCCAACCCGGCCAACTACCGCCCCATCAGCCTACTCTCCATCATCAGTAAAGTGATGGAAGGTGTCATCAACAGTATCATCAAGCAGCACTTGCTTAGCAACAACCTGCTCAGTGATGCTCAGTTTGGGTTCCGCCAGGGCCACTCAGCTCCTGACCTCATTATAGCCTTGGTTCAAACATGGACAAAAGAGCTGAACTCAAGAGGTGAGGTGAGAGTGACTGCCCTTGACATCAAGGCAGCATATGACCAAGTATGGCATCAAGGAGCCCTAGCAAAACTGAGGTCAATGGGAATCAGGGGGAAAAGCCTCCACTGGCTGGAGTCATACCTAGCACAAAGGAAGATGGTTGTGGTTGTTGGAGGTCAATCATCTGAGCTCCAGGACATCACTGCAGGAGTACCTCAGGGTAGTGTCCTAGGCCCAACCATCTTCAGCTGCTTCATCAATGACCTTCCTTCAATCATAAGGTCAGAAGTGGGGATGTTCGCTGATGATTGCACAATGTTCAGCACCATTCACAACTCCTCAGATACTGAAGCAGTCCGTGTAGAAATGCAGCAAGACCTGGACAATATCCAGGCTTGGGCTGATAAGTGGCAAGTAACATTCGCGCCACACAAGTGCCAGACAATGACCATCTCCAGCAAAAGAGAATCTAACCATCTCCCCTTGACATTCAACGGCATTACCATCGCTGAATCCCTCACTATCAACATCCTAGGGGCTACCATTGACCGAAAACTGAACTGGAGTAGCCATATAAATACCGTGGCTACAAAAGCAGGTCAGAGGCTAGGAATCCTGAGGCGACTAACTCACCTTCTGACTCCCCAAAGCCTGTCCACAATCTACAAGGCACAAGTCAGGAGTGTGATGGAATACTCTCCACTTGCCTGGATGGGTGCAGCTCCAACAACACTCAAGAAGCTCGACACCATCCAGGACAAAGCAGCCCGCTTGATTGGCACCCCATCTACAAACATTCACTCCCTCCACCACCGACGCACAGTGGCAGCAGTGTGTACCATCTACAAGATGCACTGCAGCAATGCACCAAGGCTCCTTCGACAGCACCTTCCAAACCCGCGACCTCTACCAACTAGAAGGACAAGGGCAGCAAATACATGGGAACACCACCACCTGCAAGTGCCCCTCAAAGTCACACACCATCCTGACTTGGAACTATATCGCCGTTCCTTCACTGTCGCTGGGTCAAAATCCTGGAACTCCCTTCCTAACAGCACTGTGGGTATACCTACCCCACATGGACTGCAGCGGTTCAAGAAGGCAGCTCACCACCACCTTCTCAAGGGCAATTAGGGATGGGCAATAAATGCTGGCCTGGCCAGCGACGCCCACATCCCGTGAATGAATTTTAAAAAAAGATAGTTCAAAGGGTTAGTTAATGTATTTTAAAAAATTTGTTTGTGGGATGTGGGCATCGCTGGCAAGGTCAGCATTTATTGGGAGTGATAGGAAGGGTTGTGGTATTGGGAAGATGAAGGGGTAGGGTAAATGATAGGAGTGAAGGAACAGAGGGAAGCATGAGTTACTGAGGAGGGG
Source organism: Heterodontus francisci (assembly GCF_036365525.1). Classification (NCBI taxonomy): domain Eukaryota; kingdom Metazoa; phylum Chordata; class Chondrichthyes; order Heterodontiformes; family Heterodontidae; genus Heterodontus; species Heterodontus francisci. The sequence continues at coordinate 74,235,532 of NC_090371.1, read as the reverse complement.
AAAGTAACAGAGCTACTGAGAACCCAATTTTCTCCAACAGCTAATCCCAACTGCAGCCTTTAGCTGTTGGTGGCTTCTTTTACCCACCATATAATGCCACGGAACACAAAAGTCCGAGTGTATCAGGCCTGTGTCCTCAGTACCTTGCTCTACGGCAGCGAGGCCTGGACAACGTATGCCAGCCAAGAGCGACGTCTCAATTCATTCCATCTTCGCTGCCTTCGGAGAATACTTGGCATCAGGTGGCAGGACTATATCTCCAACACAGAAGTCCTTGAAGCGGCCAACACCCCCAGCTTATACACACTACTGAGTCAGCGGCGCTTGAGATGGCTTGGCCATGTGAGCCGCATGGAAGATGGCAGGATCCCCAAAGACACATTGTACAGCGAGCTCGCCACTGGTATCAGACCCACCGGCCGTCCATGTCTCCGTTATAAAGACGTCTGCAAACGCGACATGAAATCGTGTGACATTGATCACAAGTCGTGGGAGTCAGTTGCCAGCATTCGCCAGAGCTGGCGGGCAGCCATAAAGACAGGGCTAAATTGTGGCGAGTCGAAGAGACTTAGTAGTTGGCAGGAAAAAAGACAGAGGCGCAAGGGGAGAGCCAACTGTGCAACAGCCCCAACAAACAAATTTCTCTGTAGCACCTGTGGAAGAGCCTGTCACTCCAGAATTGGCCTTTATAGCCACTCCAGGCGCTGCTTCACAAACCACTGACCACCTCCAGGCGCGTATCCATTGTCTCTCGAGATAAGGAGGCCCAAAAGAAAAGAAATGCCATACCACCCACCACATCCTACCAAAAAAGAAGAAAAAGACAAAGAGAATCAAAAAGAAAAAAAGTACAAGAGAAGAGAGACGGAATCAAAAACAGAAGAGCAGAAACAGAGATCGAAATAGCAACAGGAACGCAGGAGAGACAGATAAAAAAAAAAGAGACCATAATTTAAAATCAAACAGTATCTTTAAAAAACAGCAAAATATTTTTGGTTGTCCCACCACAAGTTATGGCCTTTATAGTACACAGTAGCTCAGTTAGAACCACCTCACTTCTGAGTCAGAAGGTTCTGGCCTCAAATCCCACTACCGACTTGAGCACATGATTTAGGCCAGGCGTCGCCAACACATTGATTGCAAGCTACTGGTAGCTCATGTCGGCCTTTGAGTAGCTTGCATAAAGCTCCTGACAACACAGTCCAACTGCCCATGTCATCCTGTCAGCATTAATCTGAGCATGCGCATCCTGACATCACCACGTACAGACATCACAACGGGTAGAACGAGTGGCGAGAGAGGGCCCAGCAGCAAACACCGGGAGAGTGGCCAGGGGGGCGGGGGTTGGGGAGGGGTCCAGCAGTGAGGGGGAGGTGAGCAGGGAGCCCATCTGAATGGCTTGGGAACGATGAGTGAGGGCCGAGTGGTGAGGGAGCGGCAAGCGGGGGCAGAGCGGTGAGGGAGTGGCAAACGGGGGGCCCAGCAGTGTGGGAGCAGCAAGTGGGGTTAGAGCAGTAAGGGAGAGGAGAGCAGGGGCCAAGCAGTGAGGGAGCAGTGAGTGGGAAACTCAGCAGTGAGGGAGCGATGAGCAGGAAGCTCAGTAGTGAGGGAGTGGCGAGTAGGGAGCCCAGCAGTGAGGGAGAGGAGAGTGGGGGCCGAGCGGTGAGGGGGAAACTGAGCAGTGAGGGAGAGGCGAGCGGGAAGCTCAGTAGTGAGGGAATGGTGCGCGGGAAACTGAGCAGTGAGGGAGAGGTGAGCGGGAAGCTCAGCAGTGAGGGAGTGTGAGTGGGAAACTGAGCAGCGAGGGAATGGTGAGCGGGGGCCGAGCGGTGAGGCAGTGGTGAGTGGGAAACTCAGCAGTGAGGGAATGGTGAGCGGGGCCCCAGCAGTGAGGGAGTGGCAAGCAAGGGGCTCAAGCGGCGAACACCAAGGGAGCGGGGTGTCCAGCGGCAAATGGTGATGGAGCGGCAAGTGGGGGGGAGTGAACGGCAAGCAGGTGCGGTGAGCAGCAGAGGGGGTGTTCGAGCAGCGAGGGAGCTCCCAGCAAGTGGGGAAGCAATTGGCGAATGGCGAGCAGGGGTCCAGTGATGAACGGTGAGGGAGCAGTGAGCGGCGATGGGGGAGAGCGAACAGCGAGCGGGGATGGCAAGCGGCGAAGGTGCATTCGAGTGGGGAGGAGCAGGGGAATGAGCAGCGAGTGGGGTGAAGGAGCAAGCAGTAACTGGCGAGGGGGGCAGCAAGCAGGCTGGAGTGGGGGGCAGAGAGAAGCAGCTATGGGGAAGGGGTTTGTTAGCCTTTTGTGCCAAATTGAGCAGTCCCATCTTTAATACTGGCAGCTGCCTGAGATATCGCAGTGATCTTTCAGGCAATTGCGCATGCGCAAGTAGTGCGCCACCTAGTGTTGGCATTGTCAGTAAACATCAGAAGCAGCTCTCACTAAAGAAAAGGTTGGCGACCCTGATTTAGGCTGACACTTCAGTGCAATGCTTTCTTTCAGATGAAATATTAAACCAAGACCCGGTCTGACTGCCTGGATGGATGTACATAATGAAGTAAAACACGATATAAAGCTGAAGGAAGTTATATACAATTTCCAATAAAGGTGGTAATCCAGAGGACTGGGAGAAACATAGAACACAACAAAAGGACACAAGGAAAATATAAAGAACTGCAAAAAAGAAATACAAAAAAGCTTGCATGTACTATAAAGGCTAATAGCATAAGTTTTTATAAATATATTAAGAGTAAGAGAGTGGCTGACAGATGTGGGTTCATTAAAGACAGACATAGGTGATATGGTAATAGAAAACAAAGCAATGGCAGATTTATTAAACAAATACAGTGGGCAAGGTTTTGCTGCAGGCTTCGGGACTCTGATGTTGGGACCAAATGGAGGTCCCGAACATACACTTACTGCAAATGGGATCAGCTCAGAAATTTTAATGGAGGTGGCCTCATAATTGGCTGCCTCTGGGCTCGCCATCCAATTAAGGATGGCGGCCGGGATGTAGAAGCAGCAGGCCCAAACAGAGATGGGCGCTGCGGAGGCAGGTCGAGGGATCCAGAGGGCACCTCAGCCTGGAGGCCCCCTCAGAGAGAGAAGTAAAATATTTAAAACCAGGGAGGCCCAAGAAGGCAGGTCACTGCAGATGGCCCAATGGGGCTACGCAGATGACCTTCCCTGCCTGCAGCCCCCTCTTTGAAGCACGCAGCCTCCAGCTCCAATGCGCGCCCCCCCCCCCCCCCACCCCCGTCCCCCCACCGCTGGACGATCCGCAGCTGGCAAAACGCCAACAGACCAGGAAAATCTAATCTTTAATTATATAAATTGGCTGCCCACCTCCAATCAGTGGGCAATGGTGGGACTGTGTCGGGGAGCCATCCCAATATCTTCCTCGCCATCCCCCACCCCCCAGCCCGCCACCCCGGTGCCGGGAAAATCCTGCCGAGGTATCAGAATAGAGGAAGAGGTTAAAATACCAGTGACGGAAGGGAAACTACAAATAAATCAAGGTGAGAAGCTTATTGTGTTAAATATTAGTAAGAAAAAATGGTATTGGATAAAATTATTTGACACGAGATAGACAAATTCCCAGAACCATTTTTTTTCCACCGCAGGTTATTAAAAGAAGTAGGTAAGGAAATTACAGAAGACACAAAAATTGGCCATGTAGTTGATAGTGAAGAGGATAGCTGTAGACTCCAGAATGTTATCAATGGTTTGGTTGAGTGGGTGGAAAAGTGGCAAATGGAATTCAATCCGGAGAAGTGTGAGGTAATGTACTTGGGGAGGGCAAATAAAGCGAGGAAATACACACTAAACGGGAGGATATTGAGAGGGGTAGAAGAAGTGAGAGACCTTGGAGTCCATGTCCACAGGTCCCTGAAGGTGGCAGGACAGTTAGATAAAGTGGTGAAGAAGGCATATGGAATGCTTTCTGTTATTGGCCGAGGTATAGAATACAAAAGCAGGGATGTAATGCTGGAACTGTATAAAATGCTGGTTCAGCCACAATTGGAGTATTGCATACAGTTCTGGTCACCACATTACAGGAAGGACATAACTGCTCTGGAGAGAGTACAGAGGAGATTTACAAGAATGTTGCCAGGGCTTGAAAGTTGCAGCTGTGACGAAGATTGGATAGGCTCAGATTCTTTTCCTTAGAACAGAGGAGGCTGAGGGGTGACTTAATGGAGGTGTACAAAGTTATGAAGGGCCTAGATAGAGTAGACAGGATGGACCTGTTTCCCCTAGCGCAGAGGTCAAGTACCAGGGGGCACAGATTTAAGGTGATTGGTAGAAGGATTAGAGGGGACACGAGGAAAAACTTTTTCACCTAGAGGGTGGTGAGTGACTGGAATCCACTGCCAGGAGCGGTGGTGGTGGCAGAAACCCTCAATTCCTTTAAAACATACCTGGACATGCACCTGAAGTGCTGTAACCTGCAAGACTATGGACCAGGTGCTGCAAGGTGGAATTAGATTGGTCGGCTAGTTTATCGGCTGGCACGGACACAACAGGCTGAATAGTCTCCTTCTGTGCTGTAATTTTTCTATGGTTCTAAGTGTAATTTATAATCTTTCATAGCTCTCTTGATTTGGGATTGTGCTGCTTGACTTGAAAATTGCTAATATCACTCCATTATTTATGAACGGTGGGAAAGAAAAATCAGGGAACTGTAGAACTTCCAATTTAATGTCAGTTGTGGGAAAGCCATTACAGTCTGTCATTAAGAATAGAGCAAAAGCAAATATGAACTGTTCAGAGAGAGCCAACATGGCTATGCTGATGGTTAGTCATGTTTGACTAATCTAATTGAATTTTTTGAGGAGGTCAATAATATGGCAGTTAAGAGAGCATCTGTGGATATTATGCATATGGAATTCAGTAAGGTTCCACACAAAATATTGTTGGCAAAAATGACAGTGCCTGGAATTGGAGGTAGCATTTTGACAGTTTGAAAAATAAAGACTTTTACCTTTCATGACCTTAGGACGTCCCAAAGTGATTTACAGTCATTGATTCAATTTTAAAATGTAGTCACTGTTGTAATGTAGGAAACAAGGCAGCCAATTTATGCACAGCAAGATCCCACGCACAGCACTTTGATAATGATAATGATTTTTTCGTGACGTTAATACTTCAGGGACAAATATTGGCCAGAACACTGGGGTTAACTCCCCGGCACTACTTTGAAATAGTGTCATGGAATCTTTTACATCCACCTGAGAGAGCAGATAGGTTTAACATCTCATCTGAAAAGCGGTACTTCCAACAATGCCGCATTCACACATTACTGCACCGGTGTGTCAGCCTAGGTTTTTTGTTGGGAATTGGTTGGGAGTAAAAGTCATAGAGCCATAGAATTATACAGCACAGAAATAGGCCCTTCGGCCCATCGCGTCTGCCAGCCATCAAGCACCTATCTATTCAAATCCCATTTTCCAGCACTTGGCCCGTAGCCTTGTATGCTATGGCGTTTCAAGTGCTCATCTAAATACTTCTTAAATGTTGTGAGAGTTCCTGCCTCTACCATCTCTTCAGGCAATGTGTTCCAGATTCCAACCACCCTCTCGGTGAAAAATATTTCCTCAAATCCCCTCTAAACCTCCTGCCCCTTGCCTTAAATCTATTCACCGTAGTTATTGACCCCTCCACTAAGGGAAAAAATTTCTTCCGACCTATCCTATTAATGCCCCTCATAATTTTGTATACTTCAATCAGGTCCCCCCTCAGCCTTGTCTGCTCTAAGGAAAACAACCCTAGCCTATCCAGTTTCTCGTCATAGCTGAAATGCTCCAGCCCAGGCAACATCCTGGGGAATCTCCTCTGCATCCTCTCCAGTGCAATCACATCCTTCCTATAGTGTGGTGACCAGAACTGCACACAGTGTTCCAGCTGTGGCCTAAAAAGCATTTTGTACAGCTCCATCATAACCACCCTGCTCTTATATTCTATGCCTCAGAAGGGTGATTTTAAGGAGAGTGGTTTAAAGAATATGTACTCAGTTTGGCAGAATGTGTCAAATGGTCTTCTCCAGGGATCTGTTCTGGATCCTCAAATTTTCACCATATTTATTAATGACTTGAACAAGGGATTAGAGAGTTGTAAAAAAACAAGTTCACGGATTACACTAAATTAGGAGGGACAATAAGTACACCAGATGGAAACCAAGACATTGTAACGGGACATAGACAGAACATAGAACAGTACAGCACAGTACCGGCCCTTCGGCCCACGATGTTGTGCTGAACCTTTAACCTACTCTAAGATCAAACTAACTACCTACCCTTCATTCTACTATCATCCATGTACCTATCCAAGAGTCGCTTAAATGTCCCTAATGTATCTGCTTCTACTACCACCACTGGCAGCGCATTCCACGCACCCACCACTCTCTGTGTAAAGAACCTACCTCTGACATCTCCCCCAAACCTTCCTCCAATCACCTTAAAATTATGCCCCCTGGTGATAGCCCTTTCCACCCTGGGAAAAAGTCTCTGGCTATCCACTCTATCTATGCCTCTCATCATCTTATACCCCTCTATCAAGTCACCTCTCATCCTTCTTCGCTCCAATGAGAAAAGCCCTAGCTCCCTCAATCTTTCTTCGTAGGACATGCCCTCCAATCCAGGCAGCCTCCTGGTAAATCTCCTCTGCACCCTCTCTAAAGCTTCCACATCCTTCCAAGAATGAGGCGACCAGAACTGAACACAATATTCCAAGTGTGGTCGAACCAGGGCCTTATAGAGCTGCAGCATAACCTCGCGGCTCTTAAACTCAATCCCCCTGTTAATGAAAGCCAACACACCATACGCCTTCTTAACAACCCTATCAACTTGGGTGGCAACTTTGAGCGACCTATGGACATGGACCCCAAGATCCCTCTGTTCCTCCACACTACCAAGAATCCTGTCTTTAAGCCTGTATTCTGCATTCAAATTCGACCTTCCAAAATGAATCACTTCATACTTTTCCAGGTTGAACTCCATCTGCCACTTCTCAGCCCAGCTCTGCATCCTGTCAATGTCCCGTTGCAACCTACAACAGCCTTCCACACTATCCACAACTCCAGCAACCTTCGTGCTCCAGGCTGAATACTTTCCATCTACTACCACCCTCTGTCTTCTATGGGCCAGCCAATTCTGTATCCAGACAGCCAAATTTCCCTGTATCCCATGCCGCCTCACTTTCTGAATGAGCCTACCATGGGGAACCTTATCAAACGCCTTGCTAAAATCCATATACACCACATCTGCTGCACTTCCTTCATCAATGTGTTTTGTCACATCTTCAGAGAATTCAATAAGGCTTGTGAGGCATGACCTGCCACTCACAAAGCCATGCTGACTGTCTCTAATCAAACCATGCTTTTCCAAATAATCATAAATCCTCTCCAATAATTTGCCCACCACCGACGTAAGACTGACTTGTCTATAATTCCCAGGGTTATCCCTATTCCCTTTCTTGAACAAGGGAACAACATTTGCCACCTTCCAAACATCCAGACAGATTAAATGAATGGACAAAACTATGGCAGATGGAGTTTAATGTGGGTAAGTTTGAGGTCATCCATTTTGGACTTCAGAAAGATAAATCTGAGTATTTTTAAATGGTGAGAAACTAGAAACTGTAGAGAGGCGCAGCACAGATTCACTAGAATGATACAGGTGCTTAGAGGGTTAAATTATGAGGACAGATTGCATAAATGTGGCTTGTATTTTCTTGGGTGTAAGAGATTGAGGGGTGATCTAATCGAGATGTTTAAAATATTAGAAGGAATCATCATGTTAGATGCAGAAAACTATTTCCTCTGATGGCGAAATCAAGAACAGGGGGACATAATCTTAAAATTAGAGCTAGGCCAGTTAGGCGGGAAAGCAGGAAGCACTTTTTCACACAGCGAGTAGTAGAAATCTGAAACACTCTACCCAAAGGCTGTGGATACTGGATCAATTGGAGCTTTCAAGACTAAGATCAATAGATTACTCTTCGGTAACAGTATCAATGGATATGGAGCTAAGGTGCGAAATAGAGTTGAGATGTAGATCAGCCAATGGCAGATCAAGCTAAGGGCTGAAAGAAGATCAAGGAGTGTGAAGCACAGAGTGATCGGGGAACAGAGTGCTCCATAAACTGAGTGCTAAATTTGGGAATTTGATGCAAGTAGGAATTCATCAGAACATAAGAAATAGAAGCAGGAGTAGACTATAAGGCCCCTTGAGTCTGCTCCGCCATTAAGTACAATCATGGCTGATCTTCTGCCTCAACTACCCTTTCCTGCCCACTCCCCATATCCCTTGATTCCCTGACAGACCAAAAATCTGTTTCTCTCAGCCTTAAATATAGTCAACGATGGAACATTCACAGAATTTCAAAGATTCATAACCATTTGAGTGAAGATGTTTCTCCTCGTCTCAGTGCTTAATGATCGCCTCCTTACCCCGAGACTGTGTCCCATGTTCTAGATTCCCCAGCCTAGGGAAACAACCTCTCAGTGTTTAATCTGTCAAGCCCCAACAGAATCTTGTATGTTTCAATGAGATCACCTTTCATTCTTCTAAACTCCAAAGATGTTGTGCCCCTGTTCAAGAAAGGGAATAGGAACAACCCTGGGAATTACAGGCCAGTTAGTCTTACTTCGGTGGTAGGCAAGTCGATGGAAAAGGTGCTGAGGGATAGGATTTCTGAGCATCTGGAAAGACACTGCTTGATTCGGGACAGTCAGCACGGTTTTGTGAGGGGTAGGTCTTGCCTCACAAGCCTGATTGAATTCTTTGAGCAGGTGACCAAGCAAGTGGATGAGGGTAAACCAGTGGATGTGGTGTACATGGATTTTAGTAAGGCATTTGATAAGGTCCCCCATGGTAGACTTATGGAGAAAGTCAGGAGGCATGGGATAGTGGGGAATGTGGCCAGTTGGATTAAGAATTGGCTAACTGATAGAAGGCAGAGAGTGGTCTTAGATGGTAAATACTCAGCCTGGAGCCCAGTTACCAGTGGCGTGCCGCAGGGATCAGTTCTGGGTCCTCTCCTGTTTGTGATTTTTATTAACGACTTGGATGAGGAAGTCGAAGGGTGGGTCAGTAAATTTGCAGATGATACAAAGGTTGGTGGAGTTGTGGATACCGAGGAGGGCTATTGTCGTCTGCAAAGGGACTTGGATAGGTTGCAGTGCTGGGCTGAAAAGTGGCAGATGGAGTTTAACCCTGAAAAGTGTGAGGTCGTCCATTTTGGAAGGACAAACATGAATGCAAAATACTGGGTTAACGGTAGGGTTCTTGGGCATGTGGAGGAGCAGAGAGACCTTGGGGTCTATGTGCATAGATCATTGAAAGTTGCAACTCAAGTGGATAGGGCTGTGAAGAAGGCATATGGGGTGTTAGCGTTCATTAGCAGAGGGATTGAATTTAAGAGCCGTGAGGTGATGATGCAGCTGTACAGGACCTTGGTAAGGCCTCATTTGGAGTACTGTGTGCAGTTCTGGTCGCCTCATTTTAGGAAGGATGTGGAAGCCTTGGAGAGGGTGCAGAGGAGATTTACCAGGATGTTGCCTGGAATGGAGAATAAGTCTTACGAGGAAAGGCTGAACATTCTAGGCCTCTTCTCATTAGAACGGAGAAGGATGAGGGGTGACATGATAGAGGTTTATAAGATGATCAGGGGAATAGATAGGGTAGACAGTCAGAAACTTTTTCCCCGGGTGGAGCAAAGCGTTACAAGGGGTCATAAATTTAAGGTGAAGGGTGGGAGATATAAGGGGGATGTCAGGGGAAGGTTCTTTACCCAGAGAGTGGTCGAGGCATGGAATGCCTTGCCCGGGGAAGTTGTTGAGTCAGAAACTTTAGGGACTTTCAAAAGGCTTTTGGATAGGTATATGGATAAAGGAGAATGATGGGGTATAGATTAAATTGTCCTTGACAGAGGACAAAGGATCGGCACAACATTGTGGGCCGAAGGGCCTGTTCTGTGCTGTATGTTCTATGTTCTAAAGAGTATAGGCCCAATTTACTCAGCTTCTCATCATAGGACAACCCTCTCATCCCAGGAACCAATCAAGTGAACCTTTGGTGTACCGCCTGCAGTGCAGGTACATCATTCCTTAAATATGGAGACCAAAACTGTGCGCAGTACCCCAGGTGTGGTCTCACCAAAGCCCTGTACAATTGTAGCAAGACTTTCTTATTGTGCTCCAGTCCTCTTGCAATGATGGCCAACATGCCTGGCGTTTTGATCTCCATATTTATGGAAGGATATACTTGTACTGAAGGCAGTACAGTGAAGGTTCACTAGATTGGTCACTGGGATGAGAAGGTTGTCCCATGATGAGATGCTGCGTAAATTGGATCTATACTCTCTGGTGTTTAGAAGAATGAAAGGTGATCTCATTGAAACATAGAGGATTTGGAAGGGGCTTTTGCTTCCCTTGGCTGGGGAATCTAGAACATGGGGATTCAGTCTCAGTATAAGTAGCTGATCATTTAGAACTGAGATGAGGAGAAATTTCTTCACACAGAGGGTTTTGAATTTTTGGAATTGTCTAACCCAGAGGGTTGTGGATGCTCCATTATTGAGTTTATTTAAGGCTGAGATAAATAGATTTTTGGTCTCTCTGGGAATCAAGGGATATGGGGAGCAGGCGGGAAAGTGGAGTTGAGGCAGAAGATTAGTCATGATCGTATGAATGGCGGAGCAAGGCCAAGGGACCCTATGATCTCCTGCTACTATTTCTTATGTTCTTATTTTCTTTCTCCTGAGGTGCCAACCTACAGTTTTGATGAAGACTAGTAGTTTATTTCCCATTGTTATAAACAGAATTTGTTATATAATTAGTTGAAATTTTAAATATTAGGAACAGGGTAATCTGTTTTTAACGTCATTTTAATTAGTTTAATTGTAGATTTTAAGTGGTGAAACTTTAATGAACACAAACCATATTTATCAATAATACTTTTAAGCCCGTATCTCTTGACTTCTTTCAATAGTAAAAAGAAAAAGTTACGTGCTGGAATTGCTGCTGAGTCTGCAGATGAAAAAGCATCCTTGACAACAGGATTGAAACTCGAACATGATGCTTCCCGCTCCCCATCTTTAAGACATGGAGATATACTAATTGAATGGAAAGATGGCAAGATAACACCTCTTTTTGATGACAATTAGATAGGGAACAGTTAGGGATTGGACCAGACCTGCCAACTATGGTGAAGTGCAGCCTCATTCTACAGTATCTATATTGTGTCCAAGTGTGCGCTGTCCTTACAGTGGGTTAGGTAGTACAGAATGAGGCCATTATTTCACTTTGGGGGCGGGTGGGCATGAGGAAGGCCTGCAAGTCAGCCCATTGTGCTGGGAGATCTGTTTTCCATGATTTTAGTTCTTTGGAAAGTAACCGTGTGGAAGATCCCAGAACTATGAGATTGAATTTCACGCAGTTGCTTCCACTGGGTGGGTAGGAGGGTGGTGCATGACAATCTATTGGAAATGGTCTAAGGCCAGAACCATATTCATGGTTTGGGCCTCATTAGCATTCTGTCGGCGAGCTGTTTGCATTTTTGGAACAGCCTGCTGATTGGATGGGGTGGGAAATCCGGCAGCTCCTCTCTGGAACCCAGTCAGTCCAACTAAGTTAAGGCGGGGGTTGGGAAGTGGGGGGTGGTGGGGAGGGGGAAGGTGATCTTGGGGGAGGGCAGTGGAGAATGAAAAATGTGAGAGTTGATTTTTTTGGATCCAGGAGGAGCTAATGCTCCTCGCTCCTCCTAACCTCACAAAAATCATTTCATAGAATCAGAGAAACTTACAGCACAGAAGAAGGCCATTTGGCCCATCATACCTGTGCTGGCTCTTTGAAAGAGCAGTTGCCACATCCCCGCTTTTTGTCCATAACTCTGTAAGTTCGACATCCTCAAATACCTATCCAACTCCCTTTAAAATTATTTATGGAATCAGTTCCCACCACCTTTTAAGGCAGAGCCTTCAAGATCCCGACAACCTTTCTTCAAATCTTTTATTTTGAGCAACCTGCAGCAATCCGTTTAAGTACCCTTAGGGCTGCTCAACACCAAGTACCAGTGGGTGGAGTGTGTACGGTGCATGCTTTGTCCATTAAAGCCTCAAAATTGCTTCAGGGTAATATTGATGCCATTGGATTTCAACTTGTCTGAGCTAATAAAGCTGCTGCCAGCTTCCAGTCCACTCCAAATTACTGATATCTGGACGTTGGCAGGAATGGAGCAGTGAGATGGAACGGTAAGTGTGGCACTGCCATTTTGATCTTGCTATCATCCCATTCCTGTCCAGGGGGCAGTGATGAAAATTGGCCCCTGTATAAATGAAACCACCAAGGATAAGTGATATTTTTTAAAAAGTACAACTCCCGCACCCACCAAATGGCTCATTGAGTTTACAGAATGAGTAGCTGAGCCATGTAGACTGAAAAGGCCCCAAGTTCAATTAGTTGATCTCAGTTTTTAGCAATTGCTCACACTGTCCCTGGGTTAGGGAGGGGAAAGTAGTGCACGATTCCTGCTGCTGATCTTTATGCAGTAACCCTTGCTACAAATGCGCATGTGCAGACACCAGCTGAGGACAAGATTGTGCTCAGTTATGATGCTTTCCATCAGGTTCACACGTGAAGAATGAACACCTGATTGGAATATCAGAAGATTCCCTCGACCTGAGGACCTGTACCACAGCAAGTAGTCAACGTCTTTCAGAGGGTAGAGATAAATTTGACAAGGATAAAAAAAAAAGAAAAAATATCTAAAACTTTACAGGATTAATATGGATGAGGTAGGCCATATAACCCATCACAGTTCATTCAGCCAGAGTAAGTAAACCCTGATCACCGGATCCAGATTTGTGGCCTTCACTACCCTGTTGAAAAGTCTATTCCAGGTGCTGATCACTCTGTCTATGAAGAACTTCCAAGAATTAATATGAATTATTGCCTTCCTTCCTGATTTTATTAGAAATTATTTTTAATCCCCCACTCCCTTTGCACCAGATCCAGATGAGAGAGTAGGATTTCTGGTGGGACTCTGCCAACGCAGCTCTGTACACAGCTACCTTGTGGAGGGCAACAGTAGGACAGGTTGATTTGTTTTCTCCTTCCTCTGTTGTGGGGAGCACCTGTCCTCCAGTTAGCACCTCCTCTGTTCTGCTGAGATAGGGAAATCTCGTCTGTAGCAAAATGTGGTGAAAAATCTGTATTCTATCGTTCCATGGCATTTCTTACAAGTTGATTAACTTGCTGGTCAGCGCTGCATTGGTTGTTTTAAAATGGGTTATAAAAAATTGGATGAAAGAGATCATCCTAAAGCTTTTTATATTTAAGGGAAAGTCTCATTATTTCCAAAGGATGCAGAATAAACAAATAGCCTAATTACAATTGCACTGCTATAGTGCATATGATACCTGAAAGAAACTATAGACTTCTAATGCAATACAGAGTAATTGAATCCTTACCTTCTCTTATAACTTTAAAGTTTAATCATCAAATCAATTTAACTACCCTCAATCTCAATGTAAATATAGAAAGACAATGAAAAATAACAAAGCCTTTATGATGTCAGCCTTGGCTCAGTGGTAGTACTCTCACCACAGATTCAAATGGTTAGGAGTTCAAGCTCCACTGCAGAGTCTTCAGCGCATAATCTAGATATTTGAGTGCAGTATTGAGGAAGTGCTGCACTGTTAGAGGTGCAGTCTTTCAGGTAAGACATTTATGCAAGACCTTATCAGCCCTCTCAGATGGACTAAAGGACTGTGGCAGGAAACAAAGAGGATTTCTTTCTGTGTCTTGGCCAGTATTTCCCATTGTTGTATGTAAAGCCTTGTTGTGCTCAAATTGGCTGCTGTGTTCTCCTACATTACAACAGTAAATACACTTCAGAAGTATTTAATTAGCTGTAAAGCACTTTGGGAAATTCTGAGGTGTGGAAGGTGCTACATAAATGCAAATTCTTTTTTAAAAATTTTGTAAAATAGGCAAGATGCTACATACAATTGACATGACCTCCACCAGAATACTGTGGAGATGCACCAGACCAGCTCCCTGCTTGAGTTGCTTTCTCCGCCAACCCAAGTTACAGTGGATGGAAGTAGATAGGGTGTGCCCAAGTGAATTCCCAATGGGTACTCCTCACAGACAGGTTCCATTATTTTGGACACATACTGGTTTGGAGATATTGCAGTAACATGTTGAAGTCACTCATGTCCTTGCAAGTTGACCCCATTTCCTGTCGAGTCCTTGGGCCATGCACAGATATAATATCCCGATTATTGTTTTTGTTATTGGATCTTACCCAACAATTGTAGAGTGAGTAAAACAAATAGTTTCTCTTTTATTCTGTATGCATAATTAATCATTAATTAATTGAATGAAACTATGCTTATTCAATAAGAGAAACACAGGATTAATTTACTTTAGCTGTGTTTCAAGGAACTGGAGATATTTCATCCACATTTATAAAAGTAAATGTTAGCTGTATTTCTGCAGAGATTATCCTGATCTCCCACTGTAACTGCAGTGGGACATCAGCAGATCTACCCCCTTGATAAATGTCACAAACAGCTGAAAACACCCATTTATGCCACTTGCCCAGGGGTGCTGCTGAAGAAACGGCAGGAGATCAGAACAACCTCACAGAAATTCAAGTCTCTTACATCTGCAGTTACTCCCTTACTTGAAAAGCTCAAAAGTATTTTTTGTTTACAAATCACTGAGATACCAGAATTGCACTAACAGAAAGATGACTTTGATCATTTGCTTTCACAAATAAATCCTACAGCGTTAATTATGGCCTCAATATTAACAATGACCAATGTTCCCTCTAATTTCCCTTCACTGTACGTGGCCAGTTTCTTGCACTGCGTGATCCCTTTAATATTATTACACGACAGCACATGCACACATCTTAAAGGGACTGCTGCTTGTGTGTTTCCTCTTTGTCCCCTATGTGGCACATTCCCAATTGCTGAGCAGCTGCACAGCTTAGAGGGACCGTGACAAAATTTAAATGGGGAACACATCGCCAACTTACTGCGTATGTGCCTCTTGCCATTTTCACATTGGAGGGATTTGAGCTGTGTACGGTGGGATGCTTTATTAACATATTCATTTCAGGCTCCCACAGTCAATTGGGAGCCTCATTTAAATTTAACATTTGTCATGCGGGTTTCCCAGGGTTTGGGAAACCCGACAGTGAAAGGGAGGGGAGAGCTGTTGGCTGAAGGAGGTAAGTGCCTTTTACAGCATACTTTGTGGGCCAGGAGAAGCAGGAGTGCTTCCCCCTGTCCCCACCACCACCCCTTAAGGAAGCCTTCAGCTTCCCGTTTGCTGATCACAGCTCCTCTGTCCCACCTACCACGATTAGCAGTTTCCACTCCCTCGATGTCTGAATCTTCCCCACCCACCAAGTCCCAAACTCTGGCCTCCTCCATCCTGATTGCCCTCTCATTTCCACCTCCACCCCACCCCCGACCAAGCCCTGATCTCTTGTTCCCTTCCTCCCTCCTGATTGCCAGGTCAGTTGCTATAGATCTGTGGCTGTGGTCTCCTGCCACTGGTTTTACTGCCCGGCAGCTGGCCAGCCTGGCAATTTGGCTGCCTGCCAGGCAGGAAAAGGAAGAAACAAATTATGAGGTTCTACCGCTGAATTCGAAAGGACCTCTGTGTCCCTGGCCTTGCCGGGTTTTCCCTGCACCACTGCGCTCTCCCACACCCTCCCCGTCTCCCCCTAAATATCAGGGCCTATATCCCTATTATATAAAGTTCTTCTGGCTAGTCCATTGTTATCCAGATGTTACAATTTTGTACAGATGCTAAACAATCTTAAAAAGAGAAAGAGGCCCAGTCAGGGATTGCTGTATTCTAATGATCTGGAACCTGAAATTTATACGAGCAGCTACTTCAAATATATAATGGCAGCTACAATTACTTGGATTTACAGTTGTAGGTCACTTCCCAGCAGGGAATGGTCTTAAAGGGATAAGCACAGCTCCATCTTAGAACTAAGCATTACAGCTATACTCTAGTTCTGATGAAAGGTCAGTGATCTGAAACGTTTCCTCTGCTTCTATCTTCACAGATGCTGCCAGACCTGCTGAGTATTTCCAGCGCTTTCTGTTTTTATTTTACAACTATACTCCAGACTGCTCTTGAGCAATGTTGCAGAAGATGCATTAAAATAGTTTGTATCTCATATTTTTAAAGATAATTTAAAACATGTAAATTATGTAGTTTGAATAATAAACTAGAAAGCTATAAGCAGGGATGTATTTCTTTGGAAGAGTTGAGGCAGCTCTTTTGCTCAGCAGCGCCATTGGGAAGGTGGTGGTTGCTGCTGGAAGGACACCCAGCGGAGGCCCAGGACACGGAGTGACCCATGCCAGAGGTAAGTGATGGCAAGGGTGGTATCGCGGGTTGTGGGGGAGGGGGTGTCTGGGGGTCGGCAACAAGGGCAGAAGGGTGGCTGTTAGCGGGCCCCTCTTCCTGATGCCGCGTCCCTCTATCAGGCACCGAGTATCTTTGAATGAGGGACCTTCCCCTGGGAGACCACAAGCAACCCCACACAGGTTTGCATGTCATGCTCCCTGCATGGCGACAGACCCGCCTGCCACTGGGATAATACCAGCACCGGTGGGAAGAGGCCCTTAATTGGGTATTAATTGCCCCTTAAGGGCCTCAATTGCCAGCAGAGTGGGTAGGGTGTCCACGGACCTTTCTGCCACAGACTAATCGGGGTGAAGGTGGTGGGGTCGCATCCCCTATCATCCCGTCTGATTAAAAGCTCTCCCCTCCTCCAACCCATCACGGGAGAGCATAAAATACCGCCCATTGTATCCATTCAGTCAGTAGCAAGACATCCAGTTGTCTTTAGCGCAAGGCAAAAAATCCAATATAAGCAATCACTAGTAAGTGGGTTGGGGGGCTGGGGCTGGGGGTGGGGGAAGGGTAGGATTTTACAGGGAGAAGTAATTGGTCTGGGAAAGTTGAGTGGCAACCAGGCTTCAGAGACAAAGCAATGATACAGGACACAAGTCAAATGACAACACCTGCCAAAAATGATATGATCAAGTAGGATTAAATATCTTTGCACCATTGGAAGTATTCCACAAAACTCTTCATTCAAACAAAGGGTGTACATAACCCTCTGTTAGTTTAGTACAAAGTTTGATGAAACATAAACATAAATCTAAATAATTTTGAACACGAGCTAAAACTTACCTGATCGGCTTGCACCAGTTGGCACCTCTGGTATCATAAAGAAACTCTTTTGTTAAAGGGAGAAGGATGGAATAAAATAGCTCTGGGCTTTACATATTTTTATAAATCTGCTTTTATGCTGAGGTTGTTAGAACTGCCAGTTCCTTACAGTGTAGGTCCTGTGCAACTATAGGCAATTCCAACGTAAATTAGCCAGATCCACAAAACCAAACCCTTCAGATGTTTTTACTGGGTCTTCTTGGTGTCTGGACTTAGCAAGTTCAGCAGGTTTACATTGGATATGCCATTGGCTGCATGAAACCTGCATCATCGGGTGCCAGTGGCAATAGCATTCCGCTGTTCAGTATAAAAGTTGCTTTAGTGTTGGAACTTTTTTTTGCAGTAGTCATCAGCAAACACACAGTTCAACGTGTTCCATGGGATCTTGTGTTACAGTTTGTATGCAATTGGTGTCCTAATGTTAATATGGAACCAACACTGCTCACCTCATTAAAATTAATACCAGAAAGAATCTTTGAAGATAGAAAGTCTAGGAACACTAAGCACTGCAGTTATAATGCACTACTGGTCTAAGGCAGATAGCTATTGAGTACAAAATGTGGCTGGCAAGTCTGGGTTGTGAACGGCGAATAACAGTGTGTTGGTGAGGTGCATGCTTATATACATGTGTAGTGCTCTACCCACCTCCTCACGGTTACTTTTTAGTAGGTTGCAGTACCTGATTTATCATAACAATAAAAAGATTCAGTACTAAGTTTATAAAATGCCGAGGAGATTCAATGGATGACCTGACCAGTTTTTAAATCCAACATTACACCTAATTAGAGTTGCTTGTCATGCAGTTGCCAAATTCAAGCAGTAAAATGGTCTCCCGAAGGGGTTGGAACCACTTAGCTTCAGAAAATTCTGAATTTTGATTAGAACCTGATCTGAGATCACAGCACTACTTTTGCATTGATGCACAACTAAGATAATACTAACATTCAGGAAATTGCAACCAAATTCAACTGGGGTAAATCAGAAGTACTGTTCCTCAAAGACTGCTGCTTTAGTAACAATGTACAAAATTACTGCATTAAATGGACTCTCAGATGGATCTAAAACCTACATAAAACGCTGAATGCAAATGTTGGGGGGAATTTTATGCTCTCCCCTGTGACGGGTTTGAGGGCAAGGAGAGCATTTAATCGGGTGGGATGCAGGCGGGGGGAAACACGCCACCTTCCGGCTTCCACCCTAATTAAGTCTGGGGCGGGAAGGCCTGTGAACTCCTGCCAATTGAGGCCCTTAAGTGAGTAATTAATGCCTAATTAAGGACCTCATCATCCAGGTGGGCCTGTTGCTGCGCAGGGAGCACGCCAAGCAAAACTGTGCGGATTGCTTGCCAGCTCTGGTGGGGGTGGGGGTGGGGGTGGGGATGATCCCTTGTTAAAAGGCACCTAGTGCCTGATTAAGGGACCCGGCATCAGGAAGGGGGGGCCCGCTGAGAACCCCCCTCACCTTGCTGCCGACAGCTACAGGTCCTCCTGTACAACCCCTACAACCTCCTCCACAGCCCCAACCCATGAAACCCCTCCTGCCCTGACTCACCCTGTGGCCTAGGTCCCTTGGTGATCCACAGCTACCAGTGAGTCCAATATTGGTAGCAGCCACTGCCTCTGCAGTGACCCTGCTCAGTTAAAGAGCTCCCAGGCCGGCAGCTGTCAGCAGGTGAGACTTCTGTTGCCGGGGTCCTAGAATCCGGGGAAGGCCTGCCACTGTCCACTTAAGTGCCTAATTGACACATAATACGGCATGCCTTCCCCAGAGGAGGCAACGTGGGGCTCTGGCTGGCACTTTTGCCTAGTGGCCGAGAGCCCCGTCACCCGGATAAAATCCCAGCTGAAGAATTTAAGCAAAAATAAGACATAATGGATGGATCATACAATTCTACTGTCTTAAATAATGAGAATAGGTAACAGTAGCTAAATGTGTCCGCCATGGAGCTTATTTTTAATTTTTTAGAAT
Source organism: Heterodontus francisci (assembly GCF_036365525.1). Lineage (NCBI taxonomy): Eukaryota > Metazoa > Chordata > Chondrichthyes > Heterodontiformes > Heterodontidae > Heterodontus > Heterodontus francisci. Next base: position 74,216,297 of record NC_090371.1, on the reverse strand, counting down.
AATTCCTATTTTGTACATTTACTTTACCTCTGTAGAGTCCTTTATTTGACTATTCAAAGAAATGGACAAACTGGGTCAACACAACAGCATAGAAATCTAATACACTCAACTGAGGCCTCCTTGTGGCTAAACTCTGAAGAAAAGGAAAAGCAAAAATAGGCTGCAATGTTCAATATATTGATCCCATTGATTCTAAGTAGAGGTGTTGCACAATGCAAGCATAACTCTGCCACATCTATTCCTTTTGAAATGCTTGAATTTAAAGCTACTTGTCATTAATCTCTCTTGTAAAATTGTTACAGCATGGAATACTTTGCCTTGGGAATATTGAGATCACTGCATCTATTAAGGAAAGAGTAGATAAACATTTGAAACAGAGAAGATATAGGGCTATGGGAGAAAGAAGGACAGTGGAAGTAGTTTAGTATCGCTCCTGCGGAATGGTCACCTGTGATGTATACTTTTGTGTTTCTCACGGCGATTTTAATTTTCTGTCTTGTGGGTGCTGCTGTCAAGGCTGCGCACATTGCCCTGCCTGGTTACTTTGAAAAGGTCTTCTGAATGGCATTCTAGGTCATTTTAGATGACATTAAAAATTTAGTCACTTAGAACATGTGCACATACAAAAAGACAGACAGGAAAATACCAACTTGTCCATTGAGCCTGTCTCAAACAGTCATGACACAACTAAACATTGTGATCCCAAATGTTCCTTCTCACCAGCAATCTGCTGAGAGAGGTAAAAAAGAATCTTAAAAATGCTAGGCCAATCAGGGAAAAGGGATCTTGGAAATTCCTCTCTGACCCCCAAAAGAAGTTCAGGAGATCACAGTGATCCAACACCCACCTAACTTTAGTGCACAATGATATTAGCTACAGCAAGGGATTCATCCAGCTCTTTTTTGAATTGTCACAGAAAATCTACACTCACCACGCAAGCCAACCACAAAGAATCCAACGGTCTGTGAGCTCCTGCGTAAATAAAATCCTCCTCACATCTATTCTTGCACAGCTTATATGTATGACCCCTTATTTTATCTAGCCTATCTAGTTCAAATAGTCTGTCCACACTGGTGAAGTCTGGTCCCTTCATAATTTAAAGTAAATTAGCCTGAGGTCTATGCTTTTCTACTGTAAAAAGATCCAATTCTCTAAGATTATCATGATAACTAAGGTTATTCCAGTGGCCCATCTTTGAACCTTTTCCAGGGCCTTAAAATCACCCACCATGTGCAACAACCAAAATTGGACACAGTTGTTCCAGATGAGGATGTAACCGGAGTCTTGTACAAGGATGCAACCATTCTGTTTTATGCTGTATCATCCTTGCTATACATCCTAGTTCTCTGTTTTCCTTTGCAAGAGATTTGGCATTGGTCATGCACCTTCAGAGGCTCATACTGTAACTCCAAGGTCCCTTTTTATATGCATGCTTGGCGTTAGCCCTACCCATGTGCATGACACTGCATTTATCTACGTTAAATTATATCTGTCAGATGTGGGTTCATCTCCCTTTGTATCAAGATCATGCGGTAGTCTCTTTCTCATCAAGAGTGCTAACACCAGCACAAATCTTCTTGTTGTCTGTGGACATGTGAATAGTATCCACAACACCTTCATGTAGATCATTAATGTAGATCATGAATAACAGTGGTCCTAACAGGGATCCTTTTGAGACTCTACTAGTAACTGGTCTCCCGCAGAATCATTTCAATTAATAACCCCATGCATGAGAACTGAACTAGTTGTCTCACAGGACTGTAACTTATGAAATAACCTATTACGTGGCACCTTGTCAAAAGCCTTCTGATGGTCCAAATGTACAATATCATACAATAGTATGGGACTGAAGTCATATGTTAGCCAGACCAGGTAGGAACGGCAGGATCCCTTCTCTGAAGGACATTAGTGAACCAGTTGGGCTTTTGATGCCAATCCAGCAATTTTTCAATGCATTTTTTATGTGGCAAATCCACAAATTAATAGATTTATTGAATTGAATTCGCAACTTGCCATGGTGTGATTTACCAACAGTCTTTGAGTTGCTAGATCATTATCATAACTGCTCCATTACTGTACTGTTGGTGTTTCCTTCTCCTTGATGCAGAAAATGAATTTTCAACTTTATTTTAAAATAAAAACTTACTGACAGATTCTTCTGCTAAGTAGATAAATATTACATTCTACCTGAAGTAGTATTTATCAATACAGTTTCCTTCAATACCTGGATCACTTGCCCAGATGAAACTTGCCCAGGGAAACTCATATTGTATGTTTTAGAGTCATAGAGTGATACAGCACTCAAACAGGCCCTTTGGCCCACTGATTCTGTGCTGACCATTAACTGCCCATTTATACTAATCCTACATTAATCCCATTTTCCCTCTCACATCCCCACCTACCTACATTAGGATCAATTTTTTTTTTAACAATGGCCAATTTACCTATCAACCTGCAAGTCTTTGGCATGTGGGAGTAAACTGGAGCACCCAGAGGAAACCCACGCAGCCACAAGGGGAACTTGCAAACTCTGCACAGGCAGTACCCAGAACTGAACCTGGGTTGGAGCTGTGAGGCTGCGGTGCTAACCACTGCACCACTCCTTCATTATAAATTGAAAAATGTATAATAATTATGATAAAATAGAATACAAAAATATTCACCATCATGTAAAGATTGTAAAGGTCTCCGTTATGAAGACAGTAACACCAATTACATAAAACTCTTAGTGGCTTGTGTATTCTGAGTAGGTGTTTCCTTGCATTTCTGCGTGATGCCAGGCAAGCTAAATTTGCTCATCTGTAGTTGCTCTGAGAAAGAAAGAAACACTTCCATTTATATAACATTTTTCATGACCACCATGTCTTGAAGCATGTTATAGTACTTTTAAAGTGTAGTCACTGTGGGAAACGTGGTGGCCAATTTGCGCACAGCAAACTCCCACAAACAGCAATGTGATAATAACCAAATACAAAACCAAACAGTTTTTGTGATGTTGATTGAGGGATAAATATTGGTCAGGACACCAGGGATAACACCGCTTGCTCTTCTTCAAAATAGTACCATGGGATCCTTTACATCCATTCAAGCAGGCAGATGGGGCCTCAGTTTAATGGCACATCTAGAAGACTGCAGTTCCAACAGTGCAGTGCTCCCTGAACATTGCACTGGAACATCAGTCTTGACTTTTGTGTTCAAGCCCTGGAGTGGGACTTGAAGCCAGAACTGTCTGATTGAAAGGTGAAGATGCTACCATGGCAGTTCACACAGGTAGAAATGGGCTCTCTGCCTGATCCAGAGCTCACTCATATTGGTGACTATTTTCATCTGTTTCAGTTTTACTATTTAGAGTCTTTCAGTGCTAAGGGAGATAGGATGAAGCTGTTGGTGCTTTACCTTTTTGAAAATAAGCCTTACAGGTGTGTAGCAATGATCTGAGGCATACAAATGGTTTCGGACGGGCAGGGAGCAGTTTTCAGCAGCTTACCGCAAAGCCTATACGTCTCAATATGTTTTGTGCCGTATATGTAGATATTACAAACTGATAGTGCAGTTCTAATAAACTCTCTGCTGATTCAGTATTTTTTTTAAAGTACAGACAGCTCAAACACAATTCCTAACTTTAATAGAAGAATCTACTGAGCCAGATATATGAAACAGCAGCTAGAAAAAAAAAATTGAATTTGGACTATCACAGTTGCATGACCTCAGCATTTCAGTATTCTATTGATTGAGGATGTTAAATGCCTCCCCATGAAACATTTGATTCTGAGACTGAAGTGGACTGGATAAACTAAGTGTCACTGGGATACATTCAGTATTAACATTTATGAACTTTAGAAAGTTTAGTGCTAAAATCTAAAACAAACAGATTGGAATTTAAATAATCAGTTGGCCTTTGATCCCAGTGAAGTGTCAGAGTTGGCCCATCAGGAACCTCTGCCATTGGCTACACTGGACTTTCCAGGTGTCAGAGGGAGATTCCCTAATTTTACTAATCCAGGTGGGTGCCAGTTGAGCGGGGAAGGGGAGGGCAAGGGAGATGCGGTTAGGGGGTTGTAAAATGCAGCAGAGATGCTTGAGTGTGAGGGGGTAATGCCAAGGTCCCATCCCCTGGAAACATGCTGTATGTACCCTTTTACCAAAGAATTGTGAAAAAAAGATTTTCAACAATTTGTGGGATCCAGGAAAAGTCCCATGTCTGAACACCTGAAGTAGCTCCAGTTGCATTCTTGCAGCAACTTATACACTTGCTTTCACAGGGCATACTGCCCACTGCTGTTCTGCCAGGTTGGGGACAAGTAAACTCCCAGTCTGGAGTTCCTTCCACTTGCCCATTCCCGCCCCATCACCACCTTCCTCTGAACATGGATAGCTTTGTTTTTAGTGGATGGAGGGACCTGGCATATTCAGATACTCTTAACAGACATCGCAGGAGTTGGAATTTTGGCTGCTTTCTTTCAACAGGTTATGAACCCGCCAATGTTCCATATTCCTGAACATTTCTCTAATATGCTTTATAGAATTCATAATATACAGCACATTAACCCATAAATATTGATTTCTTTATCTTTGAAAAGCTATTAGGAAAAGCACCAAGCATTTGGGAATAGGAAGCCAAGGGAAACAAATAAAATTGTTAATCATTTCCAACTGATATGCAAGAATGGGGGGAAAAAAAACTTCAGATAGATAAAAATACAATTATATTCTGCTTGTTTTCTTCTGTTTTTCTCTCCTCTCCTGAAAATAAACTTATTAGGCGAACGACTATATAGGTGACAATAATCTATCGGTAACATACCTAACTGATGAGCCCAGTGAGTACCAGCTGCCTACATGACAACAGGTAGAAGGGAAGAGAAATTATAGCTGAACTCAGTTCTGTCCTTCACATTTTCCAGTAAGGGTCACAGGATAGCCTGTAGGAGTGGGAACCCTCAGCATTTTTGGCATCTGTAGCATTGAAGCCCCCTGTAGTATTCCATGCAGTAATACAGACCAATATGGCTCAGTACCATACCATAGGGTAAGTTTACTTAATAGGCTGGAAAAATAAGTCTTACACACATAATACGAAAGAAAAAAGTGCCTATTGGAAAGCTAAACAAGTCTTTTTTTAATATTGAACATTTGTAGTATTTCCAAGGAATAAAATTAGGTTAACTTCTAAACAAGTGGAAGAGCTCTCCTGTTGAACAATGATTATATTGTTACTTAACTTTAAGTACTACACATGCACATGTTATAAGGAATGCTGTATACTAATAATAATTCAGAATTACAAAATAATATTCTTTAAAACATATTACTGAGAGGAAAAAACTTTTACATTTTATAAGAAATGATCATATTTCTGAAGATGTCATTAATATTTAATAATCATAGCTCCTGTAAAGACAGACAATAAAATTGAATTTATATTATGTAGCATTTTGTAATTTGTCTTTATTTAGCTTATATTACTAATTGCTGATTTACAGTACTTTTGGCATATGGACACGTGGTAGAGTGAGCTTTTGACTCAGTGGTAGCTTTCTGAGTCAGAAGGTTATGGTTTTGAGCCCCACTCCAGACAGCGGAGATAAGAGCTACAGTCTCCACTAGTGGACTGACAAGTGTGTTGGACACCCTTGCCTGATGGATACTGAAAAATACAGGTTCTCACATGTAAGAATGTAATATTATTTAGTTGCCACTATACAAAACTTGCTTAGCTATTCCCTCCCTAAAATTTCTTATTCCCATCATTTACATCATAGAAAATATATTTTTTTGCCATGCCTTCTGTTATGGATTTGCAATATTTTCTTAAAATTCAAGTACATTATTTGTTCAAATCTCCCACCTCAAAACCTTCCTTTCCCAGCAATAGGCGATTCAAAACCAAGGGAGGAAAAACATGCTGAATTCAGATGTAAAGTAATAGAAAGAGAAAAAAATGGCAGCATTTTCTTGTTTATAACATTAGATAAAATATCTTTTGAGACTGACAACAGTAGGTGTGAACAATAATGTTTTTGTTTAACCTGCTACATATCCAACTATTCAAAGCACAAAAAATAGAATCTTTGCAAATAACAGAAAATGCTGGGAATACTCAGCAGGTCTGGCAGCATTTGTGGGGAGAGTTAATGTTTCAGGTCTGTGACCAAAAACATTGACTCTGTTTCTCTCTCCACAGACCTGCTGAGTATTTCTAGCATTTTCATTTTTTATTTCAGCTTTCCAGCATCTGCAGTATTTTGCTTTTATATTAGAATCCTTGCAAAGCTAGTTTGTAAAAGTTTTCTTATTCAAGATCTTAGTATTAACAAAGTGTGCTGCACTTTTTTAAATGGTTAAAGACTGTATACTTTTGTGGCATATTGCATTCAAAACAGTTAATGAAGAATTTAAATCAGTAGTGCTGAAAATACATTAAACAGAACTTCACTTTCCCCTCCCAACATAAATAAAAAATGTACTTAAGCATTTACAAAGACCTTACTTAGGACTGGAAAATTTCTTGTATTCTTCAAATATGTTCACTTTGACATTTGTGATGTAAATCACCGCAAAAAAATTCATTTAGTTTCAGAACATTGAATATTTGTTTTCAGTGCAGATGGAAAAAATGTTTTAACAAGGAATTACTGCATATTAGCAAGAGGTTGGTTGGGGAGAGCTTGCTTCTATAGTTCTAGCTGAAAGTGATGTAGCAAAATTAACAACTAATGAATAGAGAAGGCAATGCAAACAAGTCAAACTCAGGTTGTGCAGAGAGCTCAGGGAGGCTTTGAGGGGCACAGACATTAAACATCTACAAAGTCCAGGAAATATCAAGATGAGCAGCTGTGGGAGGACTGGCAAAATAATGACCTGAAAAGGAAGAAGTTAGGTTGATGGAGCGCCTTTCATATCCTCTGGATAACCTGAAGTGCTTTACAGCCAATGAAGTACTGGTGTTTTATAAGTAAATGTGGTAGCCAAATTGTGCACAGCTAGGTCTGACAAACAGAAATGAGTCGAATGACCAATTCATCTGCTTTTGATGTCAGCCTTTGCTCAGCGTTATCATTTTTTCCGCTGAGTCAGAGGGCTGTGGGTTCTCAGCTGGCACTTTAGTGCAGTGCTCAGGGAATGCTGTCCTGTCAGATGTTAAACCGAGGCCTGATCTGCCCTGTCGGGTGGATGCAAAATACTCCATGGCATGATTTGAAGAGCAGGGTAATTCTCCCTGGTATCCAGGCCAATATTTAACCTTCTACCAGTGTTAGTAAAACAGAGTATCTGATTGAGCTCACTGCTGTGGGACACTGTTGTGTGCAAATTGGCTGCTGTGACTACACTTCAAAAGTGGTTGTGAAGCACTTTGGGACAGCCTGAGCTTTATGAATGGTGATATATTTCTTTCTTCAAACAGTTACCAACTAAGGTTTGGCTGGAAAGCATGTGGGGGAATTTGGCAAGGACAGGCTATGCCTGCATTTTGTTGCCCGTCAAGATTCAGGCTCACACATGAAGGACTACTTGAGTAAGGTATTGAAGGACTGGTGCCATATGTGGAATTGTATTGAGTCACTGTTTTGGAATTTCAAGAGCAAAGCAGAAGGAAAGTGTAGGGAAAAAACCTTCAAACTTTTATTAAACAATCCAGGCACTTTTCCAAAGAACCTGGTCTTATTTATTTGTTGAAATGAACTGGTGAGCTTCTCTCAGTGCTTCCTGCATTTCTCGATATTTAGCAAGTTTACAGGCTTCCTCCACATTTAACCAGCAGAATGTCTGGTGCTCATCAGAGAGTTTTATTTCTATGTTATAATCCTTTAGTTCCGCCAGCCAGTAGATAACAGTTTTGGGGCTATTATTCACTTTATATTCCATTTCTTTTTTGTATCCATCAAGCACATTAAAATCCTTGCTTTTTAGTCCTGCTTCTTCCTCAGTTTCACGAAGTGCAGTTTGAAGGTCATCTTCACCCGGATCAACATGCCCTTCAAAAAGATACACATATTAGACCTGAATGGCCTTAAGCAACCATCCCAGTGAGCAATTATGCTATCCAAATCATCATTAAAAACTTTTAATGTCTATTACCACAAAGAATTCTGACTGACAGATTTTTGTTTTCTTTGAATAGCAAATGCCTACAAATCAATCTCAGGAGGGTGAAATTTAGCTTGGGCAGTATCTCTCCACGTAACTGAAGTCCCACATCCATGGTACCATTCTAGCAAATCTCCTCTTTAAGGCCCTGTTATCACTGGGGCCTAACCAGTGTTTTATAAAAGTTTAGCATTACTTCCTTACTTTTGTACTCATGCCTCTATTTATAAAGCCCACAACCTCATAAGCCTTAACAGCCTCAGCCTGTCCTGCCACTTTCGAAGAATTGTATACCTACACCCCCAGGTCTCGATGTCCCTGCACCCCTTTTAAAATTTTACCATTTACTTTACATTGCCTCTCCCTTTTCTTAACAAAATGAATCACTTCACACTTCTCTGCTTTAAATTTCATGTGTCATGTGTCTGCCTGAAGTTTGTATCCATCTTCCTGTTTACTACATGTACAAGTTTATTGTCATGGCTGTAAACCACTTTGGGACATCCAGTGCCATGAAAGGTGCAATATAAATGCACGTCTTCTTTCTACATACAAATTTTGAAATTATACCCTGTGGAAGTCAGCTCCAGGATGAGTGGTTGTGGCCAAAACTATGGCCCAGATTTTGTAATGAGCGGAGAAAGAACAGCTTTCGCCATTCACCTTACGTACAGCTGCCCGCAGACTTTTTGCGGCTTGTCAGTGGACCCAGTCACCCAGTGTTTGTTTGAATTTGGTGCCCTCTACAGAGAATCAGTGAATAGAACAAGCAGCAGGGAGGCTCTTCAACCAGATTGAAGAATCCTCAGAGGTACACAAACTACAAAAACAGGAAGTAAAACACAAGAAATACAAATGACATTTAAATCATTGTACGAAATCAAAAGAGAGATTGGGATATACAAACTGAATTATGGGAAACAAGAGATAACAGAAAAACTATTTTAAATGAATTAACTTTTATTTCTTTAAAAATTCACAACATTAATTTTCTTGAGGGAATGAGGCTCTGAATTTATAAAACAAATTTTCCTGGCCAGAGATTGTTCAACGATAATTATTAACTACACCATTAAAGACTCACTTGCTCCTGATTGTAGAAAGCCTAACTTTTTCATCCTCTTGATAGAGAGAACACAGTGGGGTAATTAGCTTAAGTTCGCACCATCAGGATTATCTCTGCACATTTCATCCACGAAGGCTGCAATAGCACAGTCTGTGGAGGAGCAAGGGATCATGGACAGCAGCTTCTGGATTTCCGTGCTGTTAGTTTTACCCAGTAATAATGGCGAGCGCTGACAACCTCACAGTTATTAGTACAGCAAAATCTAGGCCACTGTCTACATTCAATATTAGACTGGATAGGATGAATGGATATGGGAACAGGGTGGGTAAATGTGATTAAATTTGCTGGCGTGGAGGATATACTCAAACATGGGCTGATTGGATCAAATAGACTGCCCTGGCTTACTGAATCTGTGGCATTTAACATTTCGTTAGGCCCTCAATCCACATTTTGGTTTACCTTTGTTTTATGAATACGTCGGTGCTCACACCTAATATAAAATCAAATTTGATCAGCGTTCACCTAAATCATTCTCCCTCGCTCCTGATTTATATTTACTGAGTACATGCAGCTATTGAAGGAATAGTGACATCTCAGAAATCAAAGAACAAAGAACAGTACAGCACAGGAACAGGCCATTCGGCCGTCCAAGCCTGCGCCGATCTTGATGCCTGCCTAAACTAACACCTTCTGCACTTCCGGGGTCCGTATCCCTCTATTCATGTATTTGTCAAGATGCCTCTTAAACGTCTCTATGGTACCTGCTTCCACCACCTCCCCCGGCAACAAGTTCCAGGCACTCACCACCCTCTGTGTAAAGAACTTGCCTCGCACATCCCCTCTAAACTTTGCCTCTCTCACCTTAAACCTATGTCCCCAAGTAACTGACTCTTCCACCCTGGGAAAAAGCTTCTGACTATCCACTCTGTCCATGCCGCTTATAACTTTGTAAACCTCGATCATGTTGCCCCTCCACCTCCGTCGTTCCAGTGAAAACAATCAGAGTTTTTCCAACCTCTCCTCATAGCTAATGCCCTCCAGACCAGGCAACATCCTGGTAAACCTCTTCTGTAACCTCTCCAAAGCCTCCACGTCCTTCTGGTAGTGTGGCGACCAGAACTGCACACAATATTCTAAGTGAGGCCTAACGAAAGTTCTGTACAGCTGCAGCATGACTTGCCAATTTTTATACTCTATGCCCCGACTGATAAAGGCAAGCGTGCCGTATGCCTTCTTGACTACCTTATCCACCTGCGTTGCCACTTTGTGACCTGTGGACCTGTGCGCCCAGATCTCTCTGCCTGTCAGTACTCCTAAGGGTTCTGCCATTTACTGTATACTTCCCACCTGCATTAGACCTTCCAAAATGCATTACCTCACATTTGTCCGAATTAAACTCCATCTGCCATTTCTCCGCCCAAGTCTCCAACTGATTTATATCCTGCTGTATCCTCTGACAATCCTGATCACTGTCCGCAACTCCACCAACCTTTGTGTCGTCCGCAAACTTACTAATCAGACCAGCTACATTTTCCTCCAAATCATTTATATATACTAGAAACAGCAAAGGTCCCAGCACTGATCCCTGCGGAACACCACTAGTCACATCCCTCCATTCAGAAAAGCACCCTTCCATTGCTACCCTCTGTCTTCTATGACCGAGCCAGTTCTGTATCCATCTTGCCATCTCCCCTCTGATCCCGTGTGACTTCACCTTCTGTACCAGTTTGCCATGAGGGACCTTGTCAAAGGCTTTACGGAAGTCCATATAGATAACATCCACTGCCCTTCCTTCATCAATCATCTTTGTCACTTCCTCAAAAAACTCAATCAAATTAGTGAGACACGACCTCCCTTTCACAAAACCATGCTGCCTCTCGCTAATAAGTCAATTTGTTTCCAAATAGGAGTAAATCCTGTCCCGAAGAATCCTCTCTAATAATTACCCTACCACTGACGTAAGGCTCACCGGCCTATAATTTCCTGGATTATCCTTGCTACCCTTCTTAAACAAAGGAACAACATTGGCTATTCTCCAGTCCTCTGGGACCTCACCTGTCGCCAATGAGGATGCAAAGATTTCTGTCAAGGCCCCAGCAATTTCTTCCCTTGCTTCCCTCAGTATTCTGGGGTAGATCCCATCAGGCCCTGGAGACTTATCTACCTTAATGCTTTGCAAGACACCCAACACCACCTCCTTTTTGATAATGAGATGACTGAGACTATCTACACTCCCTTCCCTAGGCTCATCATCCACCAAGTCCTTCTCCTTGGTAAATACTGATGCAAAGTACTCATTTAGTACCTCGCCCATTTCCTCTGGCTCCACACATAGATTCCCTTCTCTGTCCTTGAGTGGGCCAACCCTTTCCCTGGTTACCCTCTTGCTGTTTATATACGTATAAAAAGTCTTGGGATTTTCCTTAATCCTGTTTGCCAATGACTTCTCATAACCCCTTTTAGCCCTCCTGACTCCTTGCTTAAGTTCCTTCCTACTGTCTTTATATTCCTCAAGGGATTCGTCTGTTCCTAGCCTTCCAGCCCTTACGAATGCTTCCTTTTTCTTTTTGACAAGACTCACAATATCCCGTGTTATCCAAGGTTCCCAAAACTTGCCAAACTTATCCCTCTTCCTCACAGGAACAAGCTGGTCCTGGATTCTAATCAACTGACGTTTGAAAGACTCCCACATGTCAGATGTTGATTTACCCTCAAATAGCCGCCCCCAATCTAAATTCTTCAGTTCCTGCCTAATATTGTTATAATTAGCCTTCCCCCAATTTAGCACCTTCACCCGAGGACCACTCTTATCCTTATCCACAAGTACCTTAAAACTTATGGAATTATGGTCACTGTTCCCGAAATGCTCCCCTCCTGAAACTTCGACCACCTGGCCGGGTTCATTCCCCAATACCAGGTCCAGTACGGCCCCATCCCTAGTTGGACTATCTACATACTGTTTCAAGAAGCCCTCCTGGATGCTCCTTACAAATTCTGCCCCATCGAAGCCCCTAGCACTAAGTGAGTCCCAGTCAATATAGGGGAAGTTAAAATCACCCACCACTACAACCCTGTTACCTTTACATCTTTACAAAATCTGTCTACATATCTGCTCCTCTACCTCCCGCTGGCTGTTGGGAGGCCTGTAGTAAACCCCCAACATCGTGACTGCACCTTTCCTATTCCTGAGCTCCACCCATATTGCCTCGCTGCATGACCCCTCCGAGGTGTCCTCCCGCAGTACAGCTGTGATATTCTCCTTAACAAATAATGCAACTCCCCCACCCCTTTTACATCCCCCTCTATCCCGCCTGAAGCTTCTAAATCCTGGAACATTTAGCTGCCAATCCTGTCCTTCCCTCAACCAAGTCTCTGTAATAGCAACATCATAGTTCCAAGTACTAATCCAAGCTCGAAGTTCATCTGCCTTACCTGTTATACTTCTCGCATTGAAACAAATGCACTTCAGACCACCAATCCCGCTGTGCTCCGCAACATCTCCCTGCCTGCTCTTCCTCTTAGTCTTACTGGCCTTATTTACTCGTTCCCCCTCATTTATTTCACTTGCTGTCCGAACTGCTCTGGTTCCCACCCCCCTGCCACACTTGTTTAAACCCTCCCGAGTGACGCTAGCAAACATCGCAGCCAGGATATTTGTACCCCACCAGTTTAGATGCAACCCGTCCTTCTTGTACAGGTCCCATCTGTCCCTGAAGAGATCCCAATGGTCCAGATATCTGTAACCCTCCCTTCTACACCAACTGTTCAGCCACGTGTTTAGCTGCACTATCTTCCTATTTCTAGCCTCACTGGCACATGGCACAGGGAGTAATCCTGAGATTACAACCCTCGAGGTCCTGTCTTTTAACTTTCTACCTAACTCCCTAAACTCCCCCTGCAGGACCTTGTCACTCTTCCTGCCTATGTCATTGGTACCGATGTGTACCACAACCTCTGGCTGTTCACCCTCCCCCTTCAGAATGCCCCCTGTCCGTTCAGAGACATCCTTGACCCTGACACCAGGCAGGCAACATACCATCCTGGAGTCTCTTTCACGTCCACAGAAGCACCTATCTGTGCCCCTGACTATAGAATCCCCTATAACTATTGCTCTTCTGCGCTTTGTCCCTCCCTGAACAACAGTGCCAGCCGTGGTGCCACTGCTCTGGCTGCTGTTTTCCCCTGATAGGCCATCCCCCCCAACAGTATCCAAAACGGTATACTTGTTAGAGAGGGGGATAGCCACAGGGGATTCCTGCACTGACTGCCTGCCCCTTCTAGCGGTCACCCATCTATCTGCCTGCACCTTGGGTGTAACCACTTCTCTCAAACTCCTGTCTATGACACTTTCTGCCACCTGCATGCTCCCAAGTGCATCCAGTTGCTGCTCCAACCAATCCATGCGGTCTGTGAGGAGCTGCAACTGGATACACTTCCTGCAGATGTCGTCGTCCAGAACGCTGGAAGTGTCACGGACCTCCCACATCTCACAGGTGAAGCTGTTCCCCATTCGGGACAGATTGGAAATCAACCAATAAAACTGGTGCAGCTGCGACGTCTAAGTAGACTTGCTGGTGAGTTTTACTATTAGGCAGACATGTTGTAGCCTTCCCATCCAAACTCAGGTTGCCTGGCCCAAATCCAAGTCCATTTAAATGGAGGCTCTGCTGCTTCCCCCAATCTTTAAGAGGAGTCGTAAAATAAAAGCAAAATACTGCAGATGCTGGAAATCTGAAATAAAAACAAGAAATGCTGGAAATATTCTAGTCTGGCAGCATCTTGGAGAGAGAAGCAGCGTTAACATTTCAGGTCAGTGACCCTTCAGTTCATTTGTTATTAATACAGTCAATTCACACCCTCTCTGTACTAACATACCATTTCGTGTCCCCCCCCCGGCGCGACTCGACACTAGACCAGAGGCGGTATTCCCGCCACTCGGGTAAGCACAGTCACCTTTAGGAGGCGTCCAGTGATGCTGCCCGTAAGAAGTCTGCAAAAGTAAAAACTCTATTTCCTGAGGTTTGGAGACTAATCCCGCATTTAACCTTCTGAAAATGATCAATCCACAAGCCCTGAGAGTCATAGCTGGAAGTGGGACCAAACACCAATAACGGAAGTACTGCCTGATTGACAGCCACACAGACCAATGATCACAGATTTCCGCCAAGGCAATCCACCAATTAGAGACAAGAGTTCGATAAAGCGGAAATGAAGGACCTGTAAATTCGCATCGAAGAGCATTACGAACGTTGTCATTTCTACAGGTAATCGCTCTAATCTGTATTTTTATGGTTCTCTTTTCTATCTTTCATCGTTTTCCTAAAGGTCTTTATCAAACAAGCGCCGACATCTGATTGGGTGGGTGGGTGGGCTGTAAAAGATCGGGTCTTGTGATAGGTCAGCGCCTCCGCACATCTTGATTGGTCGAGATCAGGTTTGCTCGTCATTGGTCAGAAAGCGCCCACTGGTAAACTTGCTCTACGCTCTGATTGGTCATCATAAGGCGCGGGCCCACGGCGCGGGTTTTTGGTGCGTCGCCTCCAAATGGCCTGCGGCGTTGCCATGGATTTTAGCGGCGCTGTGGTTACAGTCGGTGAGATCAGGATGAGAGGAAGCTGAGGCCGGTAGGTGAGGCACCTCATGTACTGTATTGAACAAAACTGATCTATATTGCACTTTATGAAATGTCCAATTTGAATTGATTTGTATTTTTTAAAAACAATTTTATGAATAAAGTAATTTTTTTAGAGAAAAAGCTGTAAGGCTGGTAGTTCGTGCTCGCAACGACGACTGAATAAACAGAAACCGTCTATTTTATATAATACCTGGGTAGGAACTTATATTTATGTTGAAGCTAGCGTCTTAAATCGCAGGGAATTACTCAATGTTAACTGCATTACAAAAATCAACCTACAGACGTTAGAAATGTCAGTACCAGCTTCTCACATTTAACGGCAATCGTCGTTCTTAAAATCTCAAGTTAAAGGAGGTTTAAATAAAAATTATTTTAAAATTCTAAATTTACTGTAATGAGGGATGAGTTGGCTAAGGTAAATTGGAAATTAGATTAAAAGATACGATGGCAGATAAGCAATGGCAAGTATTTAAAGAAATAATTCATAGTTCTGAACAAATATGTATTCCCTGAAGGAATTAAAAACCCCACAGGAAATGTAGTCCAACTGCAATTAATGGGAAGTTAAATGTAGTACTAGATTAAAGGAAGGTGCTTATAATGTTGCCAAAAAGAGTAGTAAGTCTGAGGATTGGGAGGATTTTAGGATTCAGCAAAAGTTGACCAAGAAATTGATAAAGAATGAGAAAATAGAATAAAAGTAAACTAGCAAGACACATAAAAAATTGTAAAAACTTCCTATGTTAAAAGGAAGAGATTAGTGAAAATAAAAAACTGAAAGTGCTGGAAATGCTCAGCAGGTTAGGCAGCATCTGTGGAGAGAGAAGCAGAGTTAACATTTCAGGTCTGTGACCTTTCATCAGAACTTGCAAAGGTCGAGAAGAATTAGGTTTCAAGCATGTGGGGGTGGGTTGATGGAGAAGATAACAAAAGATGTGTGTGATATGGCAGAAGGCAGGAGTGATTAAATAACAAAGATGTCATGGGACAAAGGCAAAGAGAGTGTTAATGCTTGTGGTTTTGCAAAAGGGTAATCGTGTTTGATGAATTTATTATAGAATTATAGAAAGTTTAAAGCACAAAAAAAAGCCACTTCGACCATTGTGTCTGTGCTGGCCGATAAACGATCTACCTAGTCTAATCCCACCTTCCGGCATTTGGTCCATAGCCCTGCAGATTACAGCACTTGAGGTGCATATCCAGACTGCTTTTGAATGAGTTGAGGGTCTCTGCCTCAACTCCCCTTTCAGGCAGTGAGTTCCAGAACCCCACCACCCTCTGGGTGAAAATGGTTTTCATCATCTCCCCTCTAATTTTTCTACCAATCACTTTAAATCTATGCCCCCTCGTCAGTGACCTCTCTGCTAAGGTGAATAGGCCCTTCACCTCTACTGTATCCAGGCCCCTCAAAATTTTGTACATTTCAATCACCTCTCCCCTTAATCTTCTCTGTTCCAAGGAGAACAACTGCAACCTATCCAATCTTTCTTCATAGCTGCATTTTTCTCGTCCTGGCAACATCCTCGGAAATCTCCTCTGTACCCTCTCTAGTGCAATTACATCCTTTCTGTAATGAGGTGACCAGAGCTGCGCACAGTACTCGGGTTGTGGCCTAACCTATGAGTTATACAGTTCCAGCATAACCTCCCTGCTCTTATATTCTATACCTCAGCTAATAAAGGAAAGGATTCCATATGCTGCCTTAACCACCTTATCGACCTGTCCTGCTACCTTCAGGGATCTGTGAACATTCAATCCAAGGTCCCTTGCTTCCTCTATACTTCTCAGTATTTTCCCATTAATTGTGTATTCCTTTGCCTTGTTTGACCTCCCCAAATGCTTCACCTCACACTTCTCCAAGTTGAATTCCATTTGCCACTTTTCTGCCCATCTGACCAGACCATCAATATCTTTCTGTAGCCTACAGCTATCCTCCTCACTGTCTACCACACGGCCAATCTTTGTGTCATCTGCGAACTTCTTGATTATGCCCCCTGCATTTACGTCTAAATTGTTAATATGTACCACAAAAAGCAGGGGACCCAGTACTGAGCCCTGCGGAATGCCACTGGAAATGGCCCTCCAGTCGCTAAAACAGCCGTCAACAATTACTCTTTGTTTTAACCAGTCTGTCATGTGGGACTTTGTCAAAAGCCTTGCTAAAATCTATGTAGACCACATCAACTGCATTACCTTCCTCTATCTTCCTTGTTACTACTTCAAAAAATTCGATCAAGTTGGTCAAACAAGATCTTCCCTTAAAAAATCAATGCTGACTATCCTTGATTAACCTGTGCCTTTCTAAGTGACAGTTTGTCCTGTCTCTCAGAATAGATTCCAATAATTTGCCCACTATTGAAGTTCGACTGACTGGCCTGTAATTATTAGGTCTATCCTTTGCCCCCTTTTTAAACAGAGGTACAACGTTAGCCATTTTCCAATCCTACGGCACCACACCTGTATCCAGTGAGGACTGGAAAATAATGGTCAGACCTTCTGCTTTTTCCTCTCTTGCTGCTTTTAACAGCCTAGGGTACATTTCATCTGGCCCTGGTGATTTATCAACTTTCAAGGATGCTAATCCCATTACTACTACCCCTACCCTATGTTTATCACATCCAATACTTCACACTCTGCTACCTTAACTACAATATCTGCATTGTCCCCCTCTTCTGTGAAGGCAGATGCAAAGTATTCATTAAGAACCATACCAACATCTTCCGCCGCTGCACATAGGTTACCTTTTTGGTCTTTTATGGGCCCTACTCTCTCTCCTTAGTTATCCTCTTACTCTTAATGTATTGATAATAAAATATCTTTGGGTTCACCTTGATTTTGCTGGCAATATTCTTTCATGCCCTCTCTTTTCTTTTTTAATTTCCTTTTTGATTTCACCCCTCCGCTTTCTATCCACCTCTCGGCTTTCTGTAGTATTGAGTTCTCAGTGTTGGACATGAGCTTTCCTTTTCTGCCTTATCTTACTCTGTAGGCTTCTTGACATCCGTGGGGCTCTAGATTTGACCGTCTCCCCCTTTTTCTTTGTGGGAACATGTTTACTCTGAACCCCTTGAATCTCCCCTTTGAATGCCTCCCACTGTTCTGACTGATTTTACCTTCAAGTAGCTGTTTCCAGTCCACTTTCACTAAATCACTCCTCAGTTTAGTAAAATTGGCCTTGCCCCAATTGAGAACTCTAACTCCTGTTCTATCTCTGTCCTTTTCCATAATTATGTTAAAACTGACTGAATTATGATCACTACCACCAAAATGCTCTCCCACTGCCACTCCTTCCACCTGCCCATCTTCATTTCCTAAAACTACATCTAAAACTGCACCCTCTCTTATTGCACTTACTACATACTGGGCAAAAAAGTTCTCCTGAATGCACCTCAAGAATTCTGCTCCCTCAATTCCTTTCACGCTAAAACTATCCCAGTTAATAGTTGGGTAGTTAACATCTCCTACTATTACTGCCCTATTGTTCTTGCACTTCTCAGAAATTAGCCTACATATCTCCTCCTCTATCTCCCTCTGACTGTTTGTTTGGGGGTCTATAGTACCCTACCAGCAGTGTGATTGTCCCTTTTTTTGTTCCTTAGTTCAATCCAAAATTGCCACCCTCCCTCCTTTCTTATCCCCCTCCCTATCGCGTCTGAAAACATTGTAACCAGAAAAGTTGAGCTGCCATTCCTGTCCTCCTTAAGCCATGTTTCTGTAAAACCTATGATATCATACTGCCATGTTTCTACCTGTGCCCTCAGCACATCTGCTTTAGTTGCTATACCCCTTGCATTGAAATAGATACCCTTGAGCACTGCCAAACTCTTTTTTTTATTTTCTAAGCTTTGTTTCCTCTGTGTCTTCCAGACTCATCCATTAATTTTCTGCCTTTCATTTTAATTTCTGATTTTTGTCCCTACTGAGTCTATCCTCAGGTCTTCATCCCCCTGCCGAACTAGTTTAAAGCCTCCCCAACAGCACTAGCAAAACGTCCCACAAGGAATTCAGTCCTGGCTCTGTTTAGGTGAAACCCATCCAGCCTGTACAGGTCCCATCTCCTGCAGAGCTGTTCCCAATGTCTCAGGAATATAAAGCCCTCCCTCCTGCACCATCTTTCCAGTTATGCATTCATCTGTCTTATCCTTCTGGCACTTGGAGTAATCAGGAGATTACTACTTTTGAGGTTCTGCTTGTTGGTTTCTTACCTAGCTCCCTAAATTCTGACTGCAGGACCACATCCCTCTTTCAGCCTATGTCCTTGGTTCCGATGTGGACCACGACTGCTGGCTGTTCAGCCTCCCTCTTCAGGATGCTCTGCAGCTGCTCAGTGACATCCTTGACCATGGCACCAGGCAGGCAACACACCATCCTGGATTCACGTCTGCAGCCTCAGAAACACCTTTCTGTTCCTCTGACTATTGAATCAGCTATCACTATGGCTCTTGCAGTATTCCCTGCACCCCACTGTGCAGCTGAGCCACCCATGGTGCCATGGACTCTGCTCTGGCTGCATTTCCCAGGTGAAGCATCACTTTCCTCAGTATTCAGAACTGAATACCTGTTGGAGAGTGAGATGCACTCGGGGGGTCTCCTGCACTGCGTGCTTGATTCTTTTTGACGGCCTGGCGGTCGCCCATTCCCCCTCTCCCTGCATACCCTTAACCTGTGGGATGACCACATTTATAAACGTGCTATCCACGTAGCTCTCATCCTCATAAATGCACCACAGTGTTGCCAGCTGCTGCTCAAGTTCCAAAACCCAGAGCTCAAGCTGCTGCAATTGACAACACTTCCTCCACAAATGGTTCTCCAGGAGCTCCCACATAACACAGGAGGCGCACTCATGAGGTTGAAGCACCCCTGCCATTTCTTTATTTATTAGTTGACCCTTTGTTACTGCTTAAAAAAAACCTTACAAATATTACAACACTGTAGAATTATTAATACAACCTTACTAGTACTGATAAATCCTACTAAAAATCAATACAGTCGACTAGTTAAAATAAACCTTACTCAAAACATTACTCATTAGCTTGTTCAAAATACTCAAAAGCTACTCACTTGTTCTAAGGTTATACTTTTCTTGATTATATAGATATGTAGACCTTCCTACTGGTTATAGAACATACCAATGCTAATAAAGCTTGCCAATTCTAATAAACCTTACTACTATTAGTAAACCTTACAAATACTGAAAAACGCTAATAATACTTAATACAGCTTATGTATTAAGTGATCTAAATTTGAGCGAATACACTCCCAGCTGGTCTTGCTCTCTCACTCTATTATAAATGATAAAATCTGCTTTAGTTTTTAGTTTATTTACTACTGAGTCGATCCAGTCTTATTTGATATTTGATTGAGATTAAATTAAAAGCGCTCTCGCTCTCGCTCTCTCTGGTCTCTGCCACTGGTCGCTATTACTCTTTGAGGATGTAACAAGCAACACAGATAAAGGGGAACCTGTGAATGTGGTGTACTTGGCTTTCCAGATGGCATTTGACAAGGTGCAACATCAAAGGGTACTAAACATGACAATGCAACCACTAGGTGGTGCTGTACTGGCACATGCACAAATGCAGCCACATCTACTGAAACGTCACTGAGTGCAACAACTCGGGCAGGTAATAAAGATGGCGCTGCTCAATTTGTCACAAAAAGCAAGCCTTAAACCCAAATCCCCATAGTGGCTGTGATCGCCGCCTCCAACCCACCCCCAACAGTACCTGTGCTAGTACAGAACCAAATAATCTCATTATAAGGCATCTTTCAATTTACTTTTTGTATGATGCTTATAATTCTAACATTGATGTTGGAAATAGATTAATGGGGCTTATTCTCTTACACAACTACAGCAGTGCTAATGGATTCTGAGCTATAATTCAGATAGAAGCAAGTGGCTGAGGGGGTGGTGGTGGTGGTGCGGGGGGGGGGGGGGAAGTGGCGAGGCCTGGAGCAAGCGGCTGGGAGTTGGGGAGTGTGGGGGAAGCGGCAAGGGCAATCGCAAATGGCTGAGGGAAGGTAGCAGCGAGGCAGGATGGAGTGGGAAATTGAAAGCGGGGATGGTGGGTGTGAGCAGGGTACTGTTCGGGGGGAATGGAGCCAGAGATCGCGGCTGTCGAGGGGTGAGGATGTCACTGCATGGTGACATCGGCGCGCACATGCGCGCATTCATACTGGCAAACTGACAAATGTTTGCACGCACTGATGACGTCCACGATCACGCTGCGCTTGCTCTACATTGTCAGGAGTCACTTTGAACAAAATAACAGCCCATGGTATAGGGGGTAACGTATTAGCGTGGATAGAGGATTGGTTAGTTAACAGGAAACAGTGGGCATAAATGGGTTGTTTTCAAGTTGACAAGCTGTAACTAGTAGAGTGCCACTGGGATCAGTGCTGGGACCTCAACTATTTACAATCTATAATCAATGACTTGGATAAAGGGATAGAATGTATGGTTGCTAAATTTGCTGATGACACAAAGATACGTAGGAGAGTAAGTTGTGAAGAGGACATAAGGAGTCTGCAAAAGGATATAGATAGGTTCAGTAAGTGGGCAAAGATTTGGCAGATGGACTATAATGTGGGAAAGGGTGAACTTGTCCATTTTGGCTTCAAAAATAGAAAAGCAACGTATTATTTATATGGGGAGAGATTGCAGAACTCCAACATGCAGAGGGATCTGGGGGTCCTAGTACACGAAACACAAAATGTTAGTATGCAGGTACAGCAAGTGATTAAGAAGGCAATTGCAATGTTGTTTATTGCAAGGGGAATGGAATATCAAAGAGATGTTTTGCTACTGTTGTACAGGGCATTGGTGAGACCATATCTCGAATATTGTCTACAGTTTTGGTCCCCTTAAGAAAGGATATAATTGCATTGGAAGCAGTTCGGAGAAGATTCATTTGACTGATTCCTGGGATGAAAGGGTTATCTTATGAGGAAAGGTTGGACAGGTTGGGTCTGTATTCAGTGTTTAGAAGGATGAGAGGTGATCTTATTGAAACATGTAAGATCTTGAGTGGGGCTTGACAGGGTGAATGCTGAAAGAATGTTTCCATTTGTGGGAGAGACTAAAATTAGGGGGCACAGTTTTTAAAAATAAGGGGTCTCCCATTTAAGACAGATTCCTCCCCCTCCTTACCCTTTACTCTAAAATTATTCCTATCGATATTAGGGTAATTAATGTTCCCTAATATCACCGCTCTGTAGTTCTTGTGCATCTGTGATTTCCCTGCAGAGTTGCTCCTCTTTCTTCATCTCGCTATTTGGAGGCCTTTAGAATACCGCTAGTAATGTGATCGTACCCTTTTTTTGCTCCTCAACTTTAACCAAATGGATTCTGTCCTTGCCCTTTCAAGGACATCCTCCCTTTCCAGCACTGCAATGCCTTCTCTGATCAGGACTGCCACCCCACCTCTTTTTTTTTCCTTCTTCTCTATCTTTTCTGAGCATTTTATACCTTTTATATACTAAGCAGCCAGTCCTTGCCATTTTTCAGCCATGTTTCCATTATTGCCACTACATCATATTCCTATACTGCTACTCGTCCTTGTGGCTCACAACCTTAATCACCACACTTTGTGCTTTTCGACACATGCATTGTAATCCTATCTTTGCTTTCCTCATAGTTGTTCTCCGTCCACTCCCATCTAATACAGAACTACTCCCTTCTATTGTACTGTCTAACATGCTCACACTGACCCTACCTAATACTTTGCTATTTCCTACTTTAGTGCTATCTGTCTCTTTCAATTCACTGTGGACCTTGGTATTCCTCTCTTGTATTATCTCCTGGTTCCCACACCCCTGCCAAGTTAGTTTAAACCCTCCCCAATAGCACTAGCCAATAACCCTGCAAGGAAATTTGGCGTAAGTATGACAATATCCTGGACCTGATGGCTTACATCTTAGGGTTTTAAAAGAGATGGCTATAGCGATAATAGATGCTTTTGTTTTTAGCTTCCAGACTTCCCTAGATTCTAGTACGGTCCCCATGGTTTGAATTTCTTGGGAATAAAATAAGTAGCTGGGTTGTAAGTCCTGGTGAGTTACATTCCTGGTGAGGTGTCCCAGATTAGAACAGTCAGATGCCACTCGAAGTCTCCAGACAAATTTGACAGTCTATAACAGATAGGCATTCGAAGCACTTCAGTTGCAGCAGGTGTTACGACAGTTCTTTTAACAAGGAGTATAGCCACAGGTCTATTTGGATTCTAAAATTGGTAGTTTTTCAGTAGAAACTTTACTGAGAATTCCAGCAAACACAAACAAACGACATAGAATCCCTCTTGAAGGCAAATGTTTTTTTTTCCAGGGTTTTTATTTTCTCTCCTTAGGCAATACAGAACCAGAAGATAAATGTAGATTTTCCAGCTCAGAGAAATAGACAGCTTCTTCCTTCAGAGAACGCTTCACTGGACTCCAGTTCAGACCGGTTGAAGCCAGTCTTCATCCACAGTTAAAAGTTACAGTACACCATGTGACCTCTCTCTCCTGCTGTGGCCTAGGAAACGGGTACATCTGCTGGCGCACTGCTCAGTCTTAAAGGTACACTGTTTAACATAGCAAGATAGGAACAGGAGTAGGCCATTCAGCCCCTCGAGTCTGTCCCACCATTCAATGAGATCATGGCTGATACGCGGCCTAACTCCATATACCTGCCTTTGGCCCATATCCCTTCATATCTTTGCTTAACAAAAATCTATCTATCTCAGATTTAAAATTAACAACTATTCTAGCTTCAACTGCTGTTTGTGGGAGAGAATTCCAAACCTCTACTACCCTTTGCTTGAAGAAGTGCTTCCTAACATCTCTCCTGAACAGTCTGGTCCTAATGTTTAGACTATGCCCCCTAGTTTTAGAATCTGCAACCAGTGGAAATAGTTTATCTTTATCTAGCCTTTTCCGGTTAATATCTTAAAGACTTTGATCAGATCACCCCTTCTTCTTCTTTGGCCTCCTTGTCGAGAGAGACAATGGGTAAGTGCCTGGAGGTGGTCAGTGGTTTGTGAAGCAGCGCCTGGAGTGGCGATAAAGGCCAATTCTAGAGTGATAGACTCTTCCACTGGTGCTGCAGATAAAATTGTTTGTCGGGGCTGTTACACAGTTGGCACTCTCCTTGCGCTCCTGTCTTTTTTCCTGCCAACTGCTAGGTCTCTTCGACTCGCCACACTTTAGCCGCGACTTTATGGCTTCCCGCCAGCTCTGACGATCACTGGCAGCTGACTCCCACGATTTGTGATCAATGACACAGGACTTCATGTCGCGTCTGCAGACGTCTTTAAAGCGGAGACATGGACGGCCGGCAGGTCTGATACCGATGACGAGCTCGCTGTACAATGTGTCCTTGGGGATCCTACCATCTTCCATGCGGCTCACATGGCCAAGCCATCTCAAGCGCCGCTGGCTCAGTAGGGTGTATATGCTGGGGATGATGGCCGCTTCGAGGACTTCTGTGTTGGAGATACGGTCCTGCCACTGATGCCAAGGATTCTCTGGAGGCAGCGAAGATGGAATGAATTGAGACGTCGCTCTTGGCTGACGTACGTTGTCCAGGCCTTGCTGCCATAGAGCAAGGTACTGAGGACACAGGCTTGATACACTCAGACTTTTGTGTTCCGTGTCAGTGTGCCATTTTCCCACACTCTCTTGGCCAGTCTGGACATAGCAGTGGAAGCCTTTCCCATGCGCTTGTTGATTTCTGCATCGAGAGACAGGTTACTGGTGATAGTTGAGCCTTGGTAGGTGAACTCTTGAACCACTTCCAGAGCGTGGTCGCCGATATTGATGGATGGAGCATTTCTGACGTCCTGTCACATGATGTTCGTTTTTGTGAGGCTGATGGTTAGGCCAAATTCGTTGCAGGCAGCCGCAATCCTGTCGATGAGTCTCTGCACACACTCTTCAGTGCGAGATGTTAATGCAGCATCGTCAGCAAAGAGGAGTTCCCTGATGAGGACTTTCCGTACTTTGGTCTTCGCTCTAAGACGGGCAAGGTTAAACAACCTGCCACTTGATCTTGTGTGGAGGAAGATTCCTTCTTCTGAAGACTTGAACGCATGTGTGAACAGCAGGGAGAAGAAGATCCCAAACAGTATAGGTGCGAGAACACAGCCCTGTTTCACGCCACTCAGGATAGGAAAGGGGTCTGATGAGGCGCCGCTATGCTGAATTGTGCCTTTCATATTGTCATGGAATGAGGTGATGATACTTAGTAGCTTTGGTGGACATCCGATCTTTTCTAGTAGTCTGAAGAGACCATGTCTGCTGACGAGGTCAAAGGCTTTGGTGAGATCAATGAAAGCAATGTAGAGGGGCATCTGTTGTTCACGGCATTTCTCCTGTAGCTGGTGAAGGGAGAAAAGCATGTCAATGGTGGATCTCTCTGCTCGAAAGCCACACTGTGCCTCAGGGTAGACACACTCAGCCAGCTTCTGGAGTCTGTTTAAAATGACTCGAGTGAAGACTTTCCCCACTATGCTGAGCAGGGAGATTCCACAGTACTTGTTGCAGTCACCGCGGTCACCCTTGTTCTTAGAGGGTGATGATATTGGCATCGCGCATGTCCTGTGGTACTGTACCCTCGTCCCAGCACAGGCAAAGCAGTTCGTAGAGTGCTGAAAGTATAGCAGGCTTGGCACTCTTGATTATTTCAGGGGGTAATGCCATCCTTCCCAGGGGCTTTTCCACTGGCTAGAGAATCAATGGCATCACTGAGTTCCGATTTTGTTGGCTGTTTGTCCAGCTCAGCCATGACTGGCAGAGACTGGGCTGCATTGAGGGCAGTCTCAGTGACAACATTTTCCTTGGAGTACAGTTCTAGGTGGTGCTCTGCCCAGCGGTCCATTTGCTTGCGTTGGTCAGTGATTGTGTCCCCTGATTTAGATTTGAGGGGGGTGATCTTATTGATGGTTGGCCCAAAAGCTCTCTTAATGCCATCCTACATTCCTCTGATGTTTCCGGTGTCAGAGGCCAGCTGAATATGACTGCGTAGGTGTTGCCAGTAGTCATTTGTACAGCGCCTGGCTGTTCTTTGTGCGGTGCTTCTGGTTACTTTAAGTGCTACGGATGTTAACTCGCTGGGGGCTTTCTTGTAGTTCAGCAGTGTGATGCGCTTAGCGGCTATGTCAGGTTCCAGCTCTTCAAAGTGAGATTTAAACCAGTCTGCATTCTGCTTCACACGTTTGCCATAGGTGGTCATTGCTGAGTCATAGATGGCATCTCTGATGAGGGCCCACTTGGTCTCTGCATCCACTGTAGGAGTGTTTTGAAGGGCTTTTTCAAGTGAATTTAGAAACTTATGTAACAGCTGTGGATAGGAAATTCTGCTTGGAGTGATGCAGCTTCTTTGGTTTGAGTCTAACCTTGCTGCACACCAGGGAGTGGTCGGTGTCGCAGTCCGCACTGTGATTTGAACGCTGTTTAAAGAGGCTCGCCTTGTGACGATGAGGTCCAGCTGGTGCCAACGACATAATCTTCCCTTATCAGATCACCCCTTAACCTTCTAAATTCTAGCGAAAACAGGCCTAATTTGTGTAATCTCTCCTCGTAACTTAACCCCTGTAGTCCAGGTATCATTCTTGTAAACCTACGTTGCACTCCCTCCAAGGCCAATATATCCTTCCTAAGGTGTGGTGCCCAGAACTCTCAGTACTCCAAGTGGGGTCTAACCAGGGTTTTGTACAGCTGCAGCATAACCTCTGTATCTTTATACTCCAATCCTCTAGATATAAAGGCTAGCATTCCATTAGCCTTTTTGATTAATTTCTGCACTTGCTTGTGGCATTTTAAAGATCTATGCACCTGAACCCCCAAGTCTCTTTGGACATCCACTGTACTTAACCTCTTCCCATTTAGAAAGTACCCTGCTGTATCCTTTTTTGGTCCAAAATGGATAATCTCTCACTTGCCCGCATTGAAATCCATCTGCCACAGTTTTGCCCACTCGCCTAATCTGTCAGTATCTCTTTGCAATTTTATGCTATCATCTAGACTCTCTACAATGCCGCCTAACTTTGTATCATCAGCAAATTTGGATATATGACTTACTATGCCATCATCCAAGTCATTAATGAATAATGTGAATAATTGAGGCCCGAACACAGATCCCTGCTGGACACCACTAGTCACATCCTGCCAATCGGAGTACTTGCCCATTATCTCCACTCTCTGTCGCCTACCACTCAACCAACTTCCTAACCATGTCAATAATTTGCCCTCAACTCCATGGGTTTCTATCTTCGTTAACAGTCTCTTATGTGGGACTTTATCAAATGCCTTCTGGAAGTCCATGTAAATAACATCCATAGACATTCCCCTGTCCACTACCTTAGTCACCTCTTCAAAAAAATTCAATGTGATTTGTCAGGCATGACCTTCCCGTCATGAATCCATGCTGGTTGTCTCTGATTAACTGAAGTTTTTCTAGGTGTTCAGTCACCCTATCCTTGATTATAGACTCCAGCAACTTGCCCACCACAGATGTCAGGCTAACTGGTCTGTAAATTCCTTGGTTCCCCCTTTCACCCTTCTTTAAAAAGTAGAGTGACCTGTGCAACTTTCCAATCCAGAGGGACCACTCCTGAATCTAGGGAACTCTGAAAGACTATAGTTAGGGCATCTACAATGTGCTCCCCTACTTCCTTTAACACCCTCGGATGGAAACCGTCAGGTCCTGGGGATTTCTCACTTTTTTTGAGTTCCATTAATTTCCTTGTTACTGATGTTTTACTTGTGTTAATTGTGTTAAGTCCCTGTCCCCTATTGGCTATTAATTTTTTCGGGACTTCCAGCAAGTTATCCTCCTTTTCAAATGTAAATACTGAGGCAAAGTAATTGTTCAACCTGTCTGCCATTTCCCCATTATCAATGACAATATCTCCATTCTCAGCTTTTAGCGGGCCTACATTGCTCTTGACCACCCGCTTTCCCTTTATGTAACTGTAAAATTTCTTATTGATTTTGATGTCCCTTGCAAGTTTCTTTTCATCTCTTTTAGTAGCTTTTACAAGCTGCTTTGTGATCCTTTTCTGGTCTTTGTATCGATCCCATTCGGCCAGATCTGTGCTGCGTTTTGCATTTTTGTAAGCCCTTTCTTTTTGTTTTATGCTATCCCAAATCTCTTTAGTTGTCCATGGCTGTTTTTTCTGTGAAGTGGAGCTTTTTCTTCTCAGGGGTATATCCTCGCTCTGTAGAAAAAACAGTTCTGTGACATCAATAACTTGTATAGCACCTTTTAATGTAATAAAATATCTCAAGGTGTTTCAGGAGCATTATAAAGTAAAATACGACATCGAACCACATAAGTAGATATTGGGTCAGATGACCAAAAGCTTGGTCAAAGTGGTAGGTTTTAAGGAGTGTATTAAAGGAGGAAAGTGAGGTAGAGAGGTGTAGGGAGCGTATTCCAGAGCTTGGGGTCTAAGCAACTGAAAATGCGGCTACCATTGGTGGAACGATTAACATTGGGGATGCTCAAGATGTCAGAATTAGAGGAGTGCAGATATCTTAGGGTTGTGGGGCTGGAGGAGGTTACAGAGATGGAGAGGGATGAGACTACAGAGGGATTTCAAAACAAGGATGAGAATTTTAAAATTGTCACGTTGCTTGACCGGGAACCAATGTAGGTTCGTGAGCATAGGGATGATAGAAGAACAGGACTTGGTGCGAGCAGCAGAGTCTTGGATGACCTCAAGTTTACAGAGGGTAGAATGTGGGCGACCAGCCAAGAATGCGTTGGAATAGTCAATTTTGGAGGTAACGAAGGCATAAACAAGGGTTTCAGCAGCAGATGAGCTGAGGCAGGGCCGAAGTCGGGCGACATTAGAGGTGAAAATAGACGGTCTCAGTGGTGGCACGAATATGTGCTTGGAAGCTCATCTTTGGGTCAAATGTGATACAAAGGTTTCGAACAGACTGGCTTAATCTCAGACTGTTGCCAGGGAGAGGGATGGAGTCAGTAGCTAGGGAACGGAGTTTGGAGCTGGGACCATAAACAATGGCTTCAGTCTTCTCAGTATTTTAATTGGAGGAAATTTGTGCTCATCCAATACTGACTGCTGGATAAGCAGTCTGATAATTTAATAACAGTGGAGGACTCGAGAGAGGTAGTGGGGTGTCGTCTGTAAATGTGAAAACTAAGGCTGTGCTTTTGAATAATGTCACTGAGGGGCAGCATGTATATGAGAAATAGGACGGGGCCAAGGATGGATCCTTGGGGGGGACACTAGAGGTGAAGGTGTGGGAGCTGGAAGAGAAGCCATTGCAAGTGATATTCTGGCTACAATTAGATAGATAAGAATGGAACCAGCTGAGAGCCTGACGACAGTGGAGAGGCGTTGGAGGAGGATGATGGTGTGGTCAACCGTGTCAAAAGCTACAGACCATTTGAGAAGGAAGAGGAGAAAAAGTTTACTTTTGTCGGTCACATAGGATGTCATTTGTAACTTAGAGAGCTATTTTGGTACTGTGGCAGGGGCAGAAACCTGATTGGAGGGATTCAAACATGGAGTTCCGGGAAACATGGGCATGGATTTGGGAGGCGAAAACACGTTCCAGGACTTAGTATCATAGAGTGGTTACAACATAGAATGAGGTCATTTAGCCTGTTGTGGCCGTGCCGGTTCTCCAAGAGCAATTCGCCTCACCCTTTTCCCTGTAGCCCTGCAGATTTTTTCTTTTCAGATAATTATCCAATTCTATTTTGAAAGCCAAGATTGAATCTGCCTCCACCACACTCTTAGGCAGTGCATTCCCGATCCTAACCAGTCACTGTGTGAAGAAGTTTTTCCTCATGTCGTCGTTGCTCCTTTTGCCTTAGATCAGTGCCCTCTGGTTCTCGATCATTCTCCCAATGGGAACAGTTTTCTCCTGATCTACTCTGTCCAGATGCCTCATGATTTTGAACACCTATTTGAACACTCTCCTCTTAATCCTCTCTAAGGAGAACAGCTCAGCTTCTCCAATCTAGCCACGTAACTGAAATTCCTCATCCTTGGAATCATTCTAGTGAATCATTTCTGCACCCTCTGTAATGCCGTCACATCCTTCCTAAAGTGTGGTGCCCAGAACTGGACATAATACTCCAGTTGAGGCCGAACCAGTGTTTTATACAGATTCATCATAACTTCCTTGCTTTTGTACTCTATGCCCTGATTTATTAAGTCCAGGATCCCGTATGCTTTATTAACTGCTGTCGCAACCTGCCTTGCCACCTTCAATGATTTGTGCATATATACACCCAGGTCCCTCTGCTCCTGAACCCCCTTTAAAATTGAAAAAATATTAATTTAAAACTCTCTATTTGATATTGTCTCTCCTCATTCTTCTACCAAGCCACAAGTGAGTAGTGTGATGGAATACTCTCCACTCTCCTGGATAAGTGCAGCTTCAACAACACTCCAGCTCGACGCCATCCAGGGCAAAGCAGCCCACTTGATTAGCACCCCATACACCACCTTCCCTCTACCACAGTGGCAGCAGTGTGTACCATCTGCAAGATGCACTGCAGCAACTCACCAAAGCTCCTTCGACAGCACTTTCCAAACCCACGATCTCTACCACCTATAAGGACAAGGGCAGCAGATGCATGGGAATATCACCACCTGCAAGTTCCCTTCCAAGCCACACACCATCCTGACTTGGAGCTATATCCGTTCCTTCACTGTCACTGGGTCAAAATCCTGGAATTCCCTTCCTAACAGCACTGTGGGTGTACCTACACAACATGGACAGCACGCCCACCTTCTCGAGCAACTAGTGATGGGCAATAAATGCTGGCCTAGCCAGTGACACCCACATCCTGTGAAAGAATTAAAAAAAGAATCACTTCACATTACACTGCATTAAATTTCATCTGCCACTTGTCTACCCATTCCACCAACCTGTCTGTGTCCTCTTGTAGTTTAATCACTGTCCTCCTCACAGTTCACAATACTTCAAGTTTTGTGTCATCTGCAAATTTTGAAATTGTGCACTGTGCACCCAAGTCTAGGTCATTAATATATATCAGGCAAAGCAATGGGTTCTAACAGTGGCCCTGGGGAACCCCTCTGTATACCTTCCTCCAATCCAAAAAAACGACCATTCACTACTACTCTCTGTTTCCTGTCACTCAGTCAATTTTGTATCATACTGCTACTGTCCCTTTTATCCCATGGGCTCTAACTTTGCCAACAAGTCTGTTATGTGGCATTTTATCAAATGCCTTTTGGAAGTCCATGTACTCCACATCAACCACCGGACCTTCATCAACCCTTCTGTTACCTCAGCAAAAAAACTCATGCAATTTACTTAAACACGATTTGCCCTTAAATCTGTGCTGGCTTTCCTTAACTAATCCAAATTTGTCCAAGTGACTGCTAATTTTTTCCCAAATTATTGTTTTGAAAAGCTTTCCTACCACCAATGTTAAACTGACTGGCCTGTAATTGCTGGGTTCATCCTTACACCATTTCTTGAACAACAGAGTAACTTTTGCAATTCTCCAGTCCTCTGGCACCAGCCCTATATCTAAGGATGTTTGGAAGATTATGGACAGCGCCTCTGCAATTTCCCTCATTACCCTAAGATGCATCTCATCTTATCTTGGTGACTTATCAACTTTAAGTACAGGCAGCCTATCTAATACCTCCTCGATCAATTTTTAGCCCATCCAGTGTCTCAGCTACCTCCTCTTTCATTATGACTTGGGTATTATCTCCTTCTTTGGTAAAGTCAGATACAAAGTACTCATTCAGTTCATAAGCCATGCCCCTTGCCTCCACGCGTAAATCCCCTTTTAGGTTCCTAATTGGCCCCACTGCTCCTTTTACCGCCCTTTTACTATTTACATGCCTATAGAAGATTATTAGATTCCCTTTTATGTTGGCTGCCAGTCTGTTCTCATACTCTCTCTTTGCTTCTCTCATACTCTTTTTTGCTTCTGTTATTTGTTTTTTCACATCCCTTCTGAACCTTCTACATTCAGCCTGGTTTTCACTTGTATTATCCATCTGTCATATGCACTGTTTTTCTGCTTCATCTTACTCTCTAGCTCTTTCATCATCCAGGGAGCTCTGGATTTGTTTGCCCTACCTTTCTCCCTTGTGGGAATGTATCTTGACTGTACTTGAATTATCTCCTCTTTAAAGGCAGCCCATTGTTGAGTTGCAGTTTTGCCTTCCAATCTTTGACTCTGTTTACCTGGGCCAGGTCTGTTCTCGCCCTCTTGAAGTTGGATTGCTCGCTGTCCTTATCCATAGCCAACCTAAAGCTCATGATCGTTGTCCCCGAAGTGTTCCCTTAATGACACGATTCACTTTTCCAACAATGCCTCTTTTCTAATTGGACTGGAAACATACTGCTGTAGAAAATTCTCCTGAACACATTCCAGAAGCTCTTGGCCCTCTTTACCTTTTACACTTTTACTATAGCTGTCTATATTAGGATAATTAAAGTCCCGCATTATAACCACTCTATAATTCTTGCACCTTTCAGTAATTTCCTTGCAAATTCTTTCTCTATCTTTCTCACTAGTTAGAGGCCTATAGAATACATGCAGCAATGTAATGATACCTCTAGTGTTTCTTAGCTCTAACCAAATAGATTCTGTCCTTGGACCCATGAGGCCATCCTCGCTCTCCAGCACTGTAATATTCTCCTTAATCAATACTGCTATCACTTTCCCCCTATTTTTCCTTAAGACCTTGTATCCAGCAATATTTAATATTTAACCTGCCCTTTTTGAGCCAGGCTTGCATTATTGCCACGACATATTTCCACATGGCCAACTGGACCTGCAGCTCACCAACCTTATTTACCACACTTCGCGCATTCATATACATGCATAGTAAACCTAATTTAGACCATATTACATTACCTCTTACTCTGACCCCCACCTAATACCTTTACTATTTCCTACTGTTGTGCCATTTATCTTTCCCAGTTCTCTGTTCAGCTTGGGTTTTCTCTCTAAAATTACTTCCTGGTTCCCACACCCCTCCCAATAGCACTAGCAAATAGCCCCACAAGGACATTGATCCCTGGCTCTGTTCAGGTGCAACCCGTCCAGCCTGTACAGGTCCCTTTCCCCCAGAAACGGTCCCAAAGGCCCAGGAATCTAAAGCCTTCCCTCATGGGCCACCACTCCAGTCACACAATCATCTGCTCTATCCCTACCAGCATGTGGTACTGGGAGTAATCTGGAGACAACTACCTTTTGAGAAGGTTACTAACTGCTTGTTTCTTCCTAGCCCCTGAACTCTGCATGTAGGACCTCATCCCTCTGTCCACGTCATTGGCACCGATATGGACCACGACCACGACCGCTGGCTGTTCACCCTTCCTCTGCTCTGCAGCCGCTCTTTGACATCTTTGACCCTGGCACCAGTGAAGCAGCATACCATTCCTGGATTCACATATGTGGCTGCAGCAATGCCTGTCTGTTCGTCTAAATATTGGATCCCCTATCAGTATTGCTTTTCCAATTTTCTTCCTACTCCCCTGTACAGCTGAGTCAGCCTTGGTGCTGTGGATTAGGCTCTGACTGCACAACCCAGAGGAACCATCACTCTCACCAGTATTCTGAACGGAATGCTGGTTGGAGAGTGAGATGCACTCGGGATTCTTGCACTACTTGTCTGGTGCTTCTTGACAGCCTGGCAGTCACCCATTTCCTCTGAGCCTGTATACCCTTAAGCAGGAGGGTGACCACATCTATAAACATGCTATCCACAAAATTCTCATTCTCGTGGAATGGCCGCAGTGATGCCAGCTGCTGCTCAAGCTCTGAAATCTGGAGCTGGAACTCCTCCAGCTGATGACACTTCCTGCACATGTGATTGGTCCAGTCACGAGAAGTGTCCCAGAGTTTCCACGTGGAACAGGATGGGAGAGAAAAAGGAGATTGGAGATGGGATGGTAGTTTCAAGTAGATATTCAAGTCAGAGACTGATACTTTTCTTAAACAAAAATCTATCAAGGGATAGGGGGATAGTGTGGGAAGGTGCCATTGAGATAGACGGTCAGCCTATTGTTGAATGGCGGAGCAGGCTTGAAGGGTTGACTAACCAACTCTTGTTCTTAGTTCTTATATTACTGTAAATTTAAATGAGAGCATGATCAAGCTACTATATTGGGTCTATATTAATATAGTTAAAATATCCAGTGATCAGTCTTGATTATTATCTGCTTATTAAAAACATGGATTAAAAAGTTTAAATTTAAAATAAATCATCTTGTGTAAACTTTACACAATCAGCCTATACTGGGTATGTGATTTCAACCTAAAAATTAAAGTTAATTGAGCGTAAATGATCCTGTTCTATTAAATGGAAACTACAAATTTAGTGTATATTATATAACAACATTTGGAAGGCTAAGTTAGGTATGAAGAAAGACTGTCAGGTAATATAAAGTAAAATAGTAAAGGATGTTATGAACACAATTAAAACTTAAAAATAAAATTTAAAAAGGATATGGTCAATTAGAGAAAGAAATCTCCTCTTGGAGGATGAAGGTACAGTAGAATACAAAATAAGTACTTTGCCTTGGTTTCACAGAACAATGTAATTATATTTCATTTGCACAGTGAAAGGGTAAAAGAGAAAGTACAACGAGGTATGATGACCATAATTCGGGAAACAACAGAGAAAATTGAGTTCCACCAAAGTGGAAAAGTAATCACGCCTAAGTATATCTGGGCGGCGCAGTGGTTAGCACTGCAGCCCACAGCTCCAGTGACCCGGGTTCAGTTCTGGGTGCTGCCTGTGTGGAGTTTGCAAGTTCTCCCTGTGACTGCGTGGGTTTCCGCCAGGTGCTCCGGTTTCCTCCCACAGCCAGAGACTTGCAGGTTGATAGGTAAATTGGCCATTGTAAATTGCCCCTAGTGTAGGTAGGTGGTAGGAGAATGGTGGGGATGTGGTAGGGAATATGGGATTAATGTAGCATTAGTATAAATGGGTGGTTGTTGGTCGGGACTTAGTGGGCTGAAGGGCCTGTTTCAGTGCTGTATCTCTTCCAAAAAAAAAAATAAAAGATATGTTTTTAGATGTCCGGCTGTGGTACAGTTGGTAGCACACTCAGCTGAGTCACAAGGTTCCGGGTTCAAGTCCTACTCCAAGGACTGAGCACAAAAATCAAGGACTGAGGGCGTGCTGCACTCTCGAAAGTTCCGTCTTTCGGATGTCACATTAAAGTGAGATTCTGACTGCTTGGGTGGATGTCAAAGATCCCATGGCACTATTATAAAGAAGAGCAGGGGAGTTATCCCCAATGCCTTGGCCAATATTTATCCATCAATCAACATCACTACAAGCAGATTATCTGGTCATTATCACATGGTTGTTTGTGGGAGTTTGCTGCACGCAAATTGGCTGCTGTGTTTTCTACATTACAACAGTGACTACACTTCAAAAGTACTTCATTGACTGTAAAGTGCTTTAAGATGTCTGGTAGATCTCATCTGCACCTTCTCAAGGACTCTCTCATCCTTGCTAAAGTGTGGTGACCAGAACTGGATGTAATATTCTAGTTATAAAAACAAAATACTGGAAATACTCAGGTTTGGCAACGTTTGTGGAGAGAGAAACAGAGTTAACAGTTCAGGTCTGTGACCTTTTCATGTTTTATTTTCTCTTTTGCTTTTATTGTAATATTCTAGTTGTGGCCTAACCAGAGCTTTATAAAGGTTCAGCATAACTTTCCTGCTCTAGTACTCAATACTTCTATTTATGAAGCCATATCCCATAGGCTTTGCTAATTACTCTGTCAATATGTCCTGCTACCTTCAAAGATCTATGCACAAGAATCCCCAGGTCCCTCTATTCCTGCACACTCTTTAGAACTGTGCCATGAAGTCTGTATTGCCTCACCCTATCCCTTCTGCCAAAATGCATTACCTCGCACTTGCCTGTATTAAATTCCATCTGCCCTTTGTTGCCCATTCTGCTCATCCTATCTGTCTTGTTGCAGTTGATTGGTATCATCCTCACTTTTGCCACACCTCCAAGTTTGATATCATTGGCAAATTTTGAAATATTCTTCTATTCCAATATGTGTGGTCCGAGCACTGACCCTTGGGGAATACCCGTGTACCATGTTCCAGTCTGAAAAACAGCCGTTTACCATGACTCACTGTTTTCTGTCCTGAAGCCAATTTTTTTTTTATCCACTAAAATAAAAGCAAAATACTGCGGATGCTGGAAATCTGAAATAAAAACAAGAAATGCTGGAATCACTCAGCAGGTCTGGCAGCATCTGTGGAAAGAGAAGCAGAGTTAATGTTTCGTGTCAGTGACCCTTCATCGGAACTGTCAGTTCTGTCACTGCTGAGTGATTCCAGCATTTCTTGTTTTTATTTTTTTTTTATCCAAGCTGACTTCACCCTCCTCGTCCATGAGCCTCAATTTTGTTAACTAGCCATTTATGTGGCACTTTGTCAAACACTTTCTTAAAATCTATATAGACAACATCCACTGCATTCCCTTCATCAAACAATTCGATTAGATCAATCATGTACAATTTTCCAAATCTGTGCTAGCTCTCCTTAATTAACTCAAACCTCTCCTTGTGCCTGTTTTCTTTCTCCCTAATTATTGTTTCTTAAACCTTGCCCATCACTGATAAACTCACCAGAATGTCGTTACTAGGAATGCCCTTACACACTTTCTTGAGTAAGGGTGTCACATTTGCCACTCTCCAACCCTCTGGCACCTCCCCTCTATTTAGGGAAGATTGGAAGATTATAGCAAGCCCTTCTGGTACCTCCACCCACAATCTGGGATGCAAGCCATCTGGACCAGGCGACTTATCCACTCTAAGCGTAGGCAGGATATACCGGGAAAGGCTGGCTATCAGTTTTCACCCCAGCCATTACGTCGACCATCTCTACTTTTTAGTTTAGATTTAGAGATACAGCACTGAAACAGGCCCTTCGGCCCACCGAGTCTGTGCCGACCATCGACCACCCATTTATACTAATCCTACACTAATTCCATATTCCTACCACATCCCCACCTGTCCCTATATTTTCCTACCACCTACCTATA
This sequence comes from Heterodontus francisci, assembly GCF_036365525.1. Classification (NCBI taxonomy): domain Eukaryota; kingdom Metazoa; phylum Chordata; class Chondrichthyes; order Heterodontiformes; family Heterodontidae; genus Heterodontus; species Heterodontus francisci. The sequence continues at coordinate 74,179,474 of NC_090371.1, read as the reverse complement.
CTAGGGGCAATTGCTAAATGGCCAATTTACCTATCAACCTGCAAGTCTTTGGCATGTGGGAGGAAACCGGAGCACCCGGAGGAAACCCACGCAGACACAAGGAGAACTTGCAAACTCCACACAGGCAGTACCCAGAATTGAACCCGGGTCGCTGGAGCTGTGAGGCTGCGGTGCTAACCACTGCGCCACTGTGCCGCCCATTTTATCAGCATCCTCTTCCTTAATAAACATACAAAGTACTCATTAAATATTCTAGACTTGTCCTGCACCTCTAAACATATATCGCCCTCTTTGTCCCTAATAGGACCCACCCCGCCTACTATTTACATGTTGGTAGAAGATTTTTGGGTTCCCTTTGATGTTAACTGCCCTTCTATTCTCATATTCTCTCTCTTTGCCAGTCTTATTCTTCTCAGTACTATCCAACACTCTCACTCCTTTATGCACCTTATTCCTCTTTTCTGTCCTCTCTATCATTGGTATTGATATGTAGCACAACTTCTGGCTCACTTCCTTCCCCCTGCTGAATATTCTGCACCCTCTCCTTGATGTCCTTTACCCTGCCACCAGGGAGGCAACACATCATGCAGGACTCAAGATGATGGTTATAGAAATGCCTGTCTATGCCCCTAACTATGGAATCTCCTATAACGACTACATTTCTAGCTCTTTGCCATTCCCGCCTTTGCTGCCATGGTCTGGACTGCACTCCTTCAAGATGTTATTACTCCCGGTAGTCTCCAATGCTGTGTACTGGTTTGAGAGTGGCACACACCCCAAAGATTCCTGCAAGACTTCCTGCCTCTTCCTACTTTTCTGGATGGCCACCCCTCTACTATCCTGAACTACTTCTGCCTGTGGGGTGACCATGTCCTGGAATGTATGACCCAGGAAACTGTCATCCTTCCAGATGATCTGCAGTGACTCCAGCTGCCCCTCAAGCTTAGAAATCCTGAGCTCCAGCTCAAACAGCTGGAGACACTTCCAACATGCATGAAGCGTCCTGAAGTTCCCACGTTGCTGCAATTGCAAGCAGCAGGTCTCAGCTGTCCATCCTTGATCTTTAAAAAAAAAATCTCTCTCTTCCCTCTTTTAGAGTCTAATTACTATCTTGTTTAACTATTAATTTTACCCCACGTGCTGAAAAGACTTTTAGTTTTAGTTTTCCCTTGCTCCCTACACTCACTCCACTCTCCTGCTGCTGTCACAGTAAATTTGCTCCAAATCTCCAATGCTCCCAACAATATTGAGAGATAGCAATCACAGTTGAGCTACGTGACTGCGATTTCTGGAGATGCAGTCCCTGCAAGTATCATTTGAAGCACCAGATTGTGGAATCATCCTTTGTCTACTTAAACTGTAGAAAACACCCAAGGAGTACGAAGTAGGGAGAGATCATTTTGACCTCTAACAGTTACAGGTCTGTTGCTGTTGGTGGTAATGGTGGCATTTTGAGGTGATGATTTAAACATATGACACAATTGCCCTTCATGCAACATTAAATTACACTGGATTATGTGTGCCTTTTTTCCCCCCACCCACCCCAGTAATATATGGATATCAGAATCTAAATGCAGTGAGAACACTAGGCCTAAAACAAACCTACTCCCTAGACTGATTACAATTGCCCTAGGTATAAACAAGATACACAACAGGCTTTGAACCTTTGCTAAAAACTAACCACGGAGTTTGACCTTATGAAGTGTTTGATTTACTGAAAAACCATTACATAATAGTAAATAGAGTACCATTATTTATCAAATATTGGCTCAGTGGTAGCACTGTTGCCTTGGAGTCAGAAGGTTGTGGCTGCAAGTCTCATAGCACAACAACAACTTCCAGTAAAATTTGACTTTGAGCAAGAATAGGAGATATTAGGACTGGTGACCAAAAGCTTGGTCAAAGAGTTAGGTTTTAAGGAACATCATAAAGGAGGAAAGAGAGGGAGAGAGGCAAAGGGGTTTACGTAGGGAATTCCCAAACTTAAGGCCTAGGTAAGTTACGGCATGCTCACCAATGATGCAGCAAAGAAAATCTGGAATCTGAGGCCAGAATTGGAGGAACACCAAGTTATTTGAGGGTTGTAAGGCTGGAGGAGTAGGCCATAGCTGAATTTGAAAATCAGGATAAGAATTTTAAAATTGAGTCATTGGCTCCAGTCTAGCAATGTGGGTCAGCGACCCCCCACAGGTGTGTTGGGTGTACGGGACTTGGTGCAAGTTAGGATATGGGCACCAGAGTTTTGAATGATTTCAAGTTTACAGAGGATGTAAGGTGGGAGGCCAAGCAGGAGAGCTTTGGAATAGTCAAGTCTAGAGGTAACAAAGACATGGGTGAAAAAAAAAGTATGGGAAATCTCCCTCGTGTCCTGGCCAATATTTATCCCTCAACCCTCATTACGTAGGATTATGTATAATTTACAGCACAGAAACGGGCCATTTAGCCCAACTGGTCTATGTCGATGTTTATCATCCACACAATCCTCAATTCAACCTACTTCATCCAACCTCATCAGCATAACCTTCTAATCTCTTGGCACACTACTGGACATGAAATCATCAGTGAGGGAAATGTTGGTGGTTACAGTGATGGGGGTTTCCCAAAAGCCAACACACAGAAATTGCTGTGGCATCGATGCCACAAGAGGAAAGCTGGGTTTTTACTATCCAAGCTCATTTTAAGATTGGTCTCTTGGGCAAGTGTTCAAAGATCTCATGATGCCCATTGCAAATGTTAACCAACATGAAGGAATATTTGCAGCACAGTTGGAATTGAGACAAGGAACTGAATTAGACTGGGACAGTTTCTGTGCTGCAGGTTTGTGATCACTAGGAACTGTATTGAGACTACTGCTGACTCATTCTATTTTGCAAATGAGTCAAAATCCAGAGGGGGAGATCTGGACTAGTTTGAACTAAAGCTAGGCCAGACCCCCTGCTGCTTCTCACAATTAAATATTTTATGGTTTGTTGAAAAGTATCTGAGGGCACAGCCATTCTAAACTGTCAAAACACCCACAAAAACAGATCATTTTCTCTTTGGCTTATTATAGATTGTGGTACCTCACTGTATGCAATTAGCTGCAGTGGTTCCCTACATTACAAAAGTGACAACACTTCTAAAGTACTTCATTGGTTGTAAAGCACTTTGGGAGATCCTGAGGTTGCGAAGGCACTATATAAATGTTAAGTTCTGTTATTCTTTCATATGTGCAATTTTTTTAACTGAAGCAGTTAGTTATTTATCCTTTATAGAACATAGAACAGTACAGCACAGTACAGGCCCTTCGGCCCACGATGTTGTGCTGAACCTTTAACCTACTCTAAGATCAAACTACCGACATACCCTTCATACTACTATCTTCCATGTACCTATCCAAGAGTCGCTTAAATGTCCCTAATTTATCTGCTTCTACCACCACCGCTGGCAGTGCATTCCACGCACCCACCACTCTCTGTGTAAAGAACCTACCTCTGACATCTCCCCGAAACCTTCCTCCAATCACCTTAAAATTATGCCCCCTGGTGATAGCCCTTTCCGCCCTGGGAAAAAGTCTCTGGCTATCCACTCTATCTATGCCTCTCATCATCTTGTACCCCTCTATCAAGTCACCTCTCATCCTTCTTCGCTCCAATGAGAAAAGCCCTAGCTCCCTCAACCTTTCTTTGTAAGACATACCCTCCAGTCCAGGCAGCATCCTGGTAAATCTCCTCTGCACCCTCTCTAAAGCTTCCACATCCTTCCGATAATGAGGCGACCAGATTTGAACACAATATTCCAAGTGTGGTCGAACCAGGGCTTTATAGAGCTGCAGCATAACCTCGCTGCTCTTAAACTCAATACCCCTGTTAATGAAAGCCAACACACCATACGCCTTCTTAACAACCCTATCAACTTGGGTGGCAACTTTGAGCGCTCTATGGACATGGACCCCAAGATCCCTCTGTTCCTCCACACTACCAAGAATCCTGTCTTTAAGCCTGTATTCTGCATTCAAATTCGACCTTCCAAAATGAATCACTTCACACTTTTCCAGGTTGAACTCCATCTGCCACTTCTCAGCCCAGCTCTGCATCCTGTCAATGTCCCGTTGCAACCTACAGCAGCCTTCCACACTGTCCACAACTCCAGCAACCTTCGTGTCATCGGCAAACTTGCTAACCCAGCCTTCCACTTCCTCATCCAAGTCATTTATGAAAATCACAAAGAGCAGTGGTCCCAGAACAGATCCCTGCGGAACACCACTGGTCACCGAGCTCCAGGCTGAATACTTTCCATCTACTACCACCCTCTGTCTTCTATGGGCCAGCCAATTCTGTATCCAGACAGCCAACTTTCCCTGTATCCCATGCCTCCTTACTTTCTGAATGAGCCTACCACGGGGAACCTTATCAAACGTCTTGCTAAAATCCATATACACCACATCCACTGCTCTTCCTTCATCAACGTGTTTTGTCACATCTTCAAAGAATTCAATAAGGCTTGTGAGGCATGACCTGCCCCTCTCAAAGCCATGCTGACTGTCTCTAATCAAACTATGCTTTTCCAAATAATCATAAATCCGGTCTCTCAGAATCCTCTCCAATAATTTGCCCACTACCGACGTAAGACTGACTGGTCTATAATTCCCAGGGTTATCCCTATTCCCTTTCTTGAACAAGGGAATAACATTTGCCATCCTCCAATCATCTGGTACTACTCCAGTGGACAGTGAGGACGCAAAGATCATCGCCAAAGGCGCAGCAATCTCTTCCCTCGCTTCCCTTAACATCCTTGGGTATATCCCGTCTGGCCCCGGGGACTTGTCTGTCCTCATGTCTTTCAAAATTTCCAGCACTTCCTCCTTCTTAACTTCAACCTGTTCGAGCATATCAGCCTGTTTCACGCTGTCCTCCCAAACGACCAGGTCCCTCTCACTAGTGAATACTGAAGCAAAGTATTCATTTAGGACCTCCCCTACCTCCTCTGACTCCAGGCACAAGTTCCCTCCACTATCCCTGATCGCCCCTACCCTCACTCTGGCCATCCTCTTGTTCCTCACATAAGTGTAGAACGCCTTGGGATTTTCCTTAATCCTACCTGCCAAGACTTTTTCATGTCCCCTTCTGGCTCTTCTAAGTCCATTCTTCAGTTCCTTCCTGGCTACCTTGTAACCCTCTAGAGCCCTGTCTGATCCTTGCTTCCTCAACCTTAAGTAAGCTTCCTTCTTCCTCTTGACTAGCTGTTCCACATCTCTTGTCATCCAAGGTTCCTTCACCCTACCATCCCTTCCTTGCCTCATCGGGACAAACCTATCCAGCAGTCGCAGCAAGTGCTCCCTAAACAACCTCCATATTTCTGTCGTGCATTTCCCTGAACATCTGTTCCCAATTTATGCTCCCCAGTTCCTGCCTAATAGCATTGTGATTTCCCCTCCCCCAATTAAATATTTTCCCATCCCGTCTGCTCCTGTCCCTCTCCATGACTATAGTAAAGATCACTATCACCGAAAGATCTGCCACCTGGCCTGGTTCGTTGCCAAGCACCAAATCCAACATCGCCTCCCCTCTCGTCGGCCTATCTACATATTGAGTCAGGAAACCTTCCTGGACATACCTGACAAAAACTGCTCCGTCCAAACTATTTGCACTAAGGAGGTTCCAATCAATATTAGGGAAGTTGAAGTCACCCATGACAATAACCCTGTTACTTCTGCACCTTTCCAAAATCTGCCTCCAAATCTGTTCCTCCGTGTCTCTGTTGCTGTTGGGGGGTCTATAGAAAACTCCCAATAAAGTGACTGCTCCTTTCCTGTTACTGACTTCCACCCATAATGACTCAGTAGACAATTCAATATAGAGTCAGAGAGATACAGCACTGAAACAGGCCCTTCAGCCCACTGAGTCTGTGCTGACCATCAATCACCCATTTATACTAATCCTACATTAATCCCATATTCCCTACCACATCCCCATCTTCCCTCAATTCTCCTACCACCTGTCTACACTAAGGGCAATTTACAATGGCCAGTTTACCTATCAACCTGCAAGTCTTTGGCTGTGGTTGGGGAGAACTGGAGCACCCGGCAGAAACCCATGCGGTCACAGGGAGAACTTGCAAACTCCACACAGGCAGTACCCAGAACTGAACCCGGGTTGCTGGAGCTGTGAGACTGCGTTGCTAACCATTGCGCCACTGTACCACAGTAGGTTTTAGCACTAAATTAACATTCTGAATCTACCAGTGTAATAGTTTGTTTACTCTGAAAGCAGATTTATAGTTTAGTTAATGAAAGGTGAGATTAAAAGCACTATATGTCCTCTTTTTTTTTCAAACAATTTTTAATATTCAATCTTTATTTGAATCTAGTTTAGATAGATGGAGTAAAAGTCACTTCTTTCTGTCAACTCTAAAGGTCATAGTTGAAATCAATTTGGCTAGTCTTGCCCCAGTTCCTAGGAGCATAATGCACAAACTCCCTATAGGTTGGCATTCCTTCACACAATGATGGTAACTGCTGTGAGGATGGGAAAATTCACATGGCTTCAATAAAGTTCTGAGTTTGGGATCATATTGGAGCAAAGTTTTACTCTGGCTCATGCTGTATCTAATATAGGAATGTTCAATGTTGGAATCACCAACAGTATGTGCTATTCATCTCAAAATTTCTCCTCTTAATAAGAACTTCAAAAAAACAGAGATCTTACAGAAAGCAAGATGAAATAATTTTATTCCGTTTTGTTTTCTGGAAGATTCTAGTTTGTTGAGACTAAGAGATTGAAGGTTGAGTTCAGTGAAATATTTCCCAAAGTAATACTAAAATTGAAAATCTAATTTGAAAATTTTTATTTTCCAGTGGTGATACAAGTTTGGTAGGATGTCCTCGTGCCTCTACGAATGTCTGTGTGAAGCAGGACTGGAACAGTATTACACTCACTTTACTGCAATGGGTTTTCTGAAATCGCAAGAACTGGTTAAGCTAACTGAGAGTGATTACTCTGCACTGGGGATACACAATATGCAAGATCAAAAACGTTTATTCCAGCTCATTCAAATCATAAAAGCTGTACAAGAAGAGGAACATGGTGCCATTGCAAGTACTGACCGTGCCCAGGCAGGCTCACTTAATTTCTTCATGGAGAAGGTTAAGCCTGGCCCTCGACGACAATTGGACTTTGAGTCCTTATGTAATAATAAAAGGGACGAAGTCAGTCAGGCGCCTGATCCCAGTAGTTATTCTCTGTTATCTTGCATAAATCAACTTCGGGATAATACTTCAGGATCGTTGAAACCTCCTTCACCAGTTCACCAGCTACCTGCCAAACTATGTCTAAAGGATATGCACTCTTTTCCTGACAAGGATGATGGTCACCCAATAATAATCTTACCGAACAACGCAAGAGTTTGTGACCGTAGCGAAATCCAAAACAAAAAAATGATTTTACATGTTTCAGGATATAATTATGGACTACCACATGCTCTCATAAGGTATTGTAATCACTCTGTTAAGATTGATTAAGCACTAATTTTTAGGGCTTTTACAAAACTCGCTTTATATAGGAAAACCTGAATATGAATAAAAGCAAAATACTGCAGATGCTGGAAATCTGGAATAAAAACAGTGCTGGAAATGCTCAGCAGGTCATGTAGCATCTGTGGAGAGAGAAGCAGAGTTGATGTTTCAGGTCTGTGACCTTTCATCAGAACTCTGTTCTGATGAAGGGTTACAGACCTAAAAAGTTAACTCTGCTTCTCTGTCCACAGATGCTGCCTGACCTGCTTGAGCATTTCCAGCACTTTGTTTTTGTTATCCTGAATATGAATGTGATTACATTACGTTATGAAAAATAAATCCCACAATATTAAGGCACAGTGGATCAAGACACGTCATATTTGTGGGACATCGCAGATATCAGTCACATCTATCTGGACTGAATTGGTACTATGTGAATTGAGTTTGGGCATACAAAATCTCTCAAGTTCTTGAGCATTCAAGGGCTCCTAGTGTCTTTGACACCCAGCAAGATAAGAATAAACATGTTTGTTCCTAGGACTCTGGAAGAGTAGTCTGTATATGTTAAATACATTTCTATAATAGTATCTCCATTTAAAATTTAGTATGCTGCCAAAAAATACTGCATGAGCTTCCCTGATGGGCCATAGGGCTTCTGGATTCTCTTGGGTCCATGTGGGGATTCCAAGGGATTTGCACGGTGACCAGATTTACTAACATGTTGTTTCTGGCACTGTATACTATCCAAAAACATTTCCTGAATTATAACACTTTTTTTCTTTTGGGTAGCTCACTCAGTCTACCACATGCTATGACAATAGGTCCTTGGGAGTGGGTGCATGCCAGTGCCCAATACCGAAAAAGTTTAGTGAAAAAGCCTAGCTTTTAAAGAATGATACAGCACGGGTAGTGATTTCAAGATCATTAAAACTTGCGCTTAAAAAAAAAAAAATTCTCCTCCTGTCACCTCTGGCTCTTTTTTGCCAATGACCTTAAATCTGTGTCCTTTGGTTGCTGACCCCCTCTGCCATTGGAAACAGTTTCCCAAACCCTTCATGATTTTAAACACCTCCATTAAATCTACCCTTAATCTTCACTGCTTTAATGAGAACAACCCCAGCTTCTCCAGTTTCTCCATATAACTGAAGTCCCACATCCCTGGCACTATTCTAGTAAACCTCCTATACACCCTCACGAATGCCTTCACATCCTTTGTATAGTGCTCAAAATTGCACAAAATACTCCAGCTGGAACCTAACCAGTGTTTTATAAAGGTCTAGCATAACTTCCTTGCTTTTATACTCTATGGTTCTATTAATTTTAAAAAAGCATATGGGACCCTTGACTTTAACAGCCTTCTCAAATTGTGTACCACCTTTTAAAATTACACTATTTAGTTTGTATTTTTCCTCATCATTCTTTCGAACCAAAATACATAATATCACACTTCTCTGCATTAAATTTTATCTGCTATGTGTCTGTCCATTTCATCAGACTGTCCACATCCTCCTGATGTCAGATACTATCCCCCGCACTGTTTATTACATTTGAGTTTTGTGCTTTCTACAAACTTTGAAATTATACCCTGTATACCCAGATCATTAACATGTGTATCAAAAAGTGTGGTGGTCCTAATACAAACTCTGGGGGACACTATTGTATCCTTCCTTCCAATCTGAAAAACAACCATGCAGTCTGCTTTCAGTCTCTTAGCCGATTTTTGTATCCAAGCTGCCAGATCCTCTTTAATCCCATGGACCTTCATCAATCCCCTCCGTTACATCATCAAAGAATCAATCATGTCAGTCGAACACGATTTTCCTTTAACAAATTTATTTATTTATTAAATCACATATTTCCAAGTGATTATTTTGTCTCAGATTATTGTGTCTCAAAGTTCCCCCACCACTGATATCAGCTGACTGACCCGTTCCTGGGTTTATTCTCTTTTTAGTGAAGACAGGGACAAAATACTCATCTAGTACCTCAGCCATCCCTTCTTTACCTCCCTCATGGAAATGTACCTAGTCTGTCCCCAAACTGCCTCCTCCTTGAAGGCTTTCTTGTTTTACTTTCCAATCTTTGATTCCAAACCACTTGGCGCAGATTCTTTTTCAACACATTGAAATTAGCTCCCTTCCAGTTGACTATTTTCATGTTTGGTCATTCCTTGTCCTTTTCCATAACTACTGTAACCCTAATAGTCTAATAATGGGGTAATGCACCTCCTGGTGCAGTAATAAGCTACACAGACTAGCAATTCTTTGATCCCAGGTCTGTGCAAAAGGACAAGTTTTTAAACTTTTTTTCTAAAAAGATTACTAATGGGAACATCAGTTAACTTAGACTATATTGTGAAATGGGAGCTGTGAAATGATACTGACTCCAAAAATCCATGGGACAGACAGTGCACTTCCACTAAGTTTGTTGGAAGTACAATAGAAGCAACCTGAAATCAGCTGGGATCTAGATATGCTCTGGAGCCTGGCGTGGGGCAGAGTTTCCATGCATCTCAAACACGGCCCTTGATCTCTCAGCATATAAAGCCAGGTGAAGGGAATTCCATGGGAATTTCTTTGGCCCTGGCTTGCAAATCGCTATTCTGATGTAGCTATGAATACATATTTGAGAGGAAATGATTCTATTGTCTTAACTACCATTCTTGTCTGGCAATCTTTTTTTTTTTTAAATTGTGATACTTGTATGGTCCATCCTTGCCTGCCCTGAAAAGATGGTGGCATGCCCTCTTCTACATGGTGAAGATGAGTAGAAAGAGCTTGCATTTCGACAGCACCTTTCATGACCTTGGGTTGACCCAAAGAGCTTTACAGCCAGTGAAGTGCTTTTTGAAGTGTAGTCACTGTTGTAACCTAGTCAGTAGGTTCTTTAGTTTTGAGCATTGTTATTTATTTTGTACATTTTTATTCCTAGGCATATGAACCCTGGGAAAGAACAAGCATGGACTCAGATTGAAAAAATCTGTGTGTGTGTTAGAAAGCGCCCTCTGGGAGTACGAGAAGTGCGACGTGGAGAAATTGATGTTGCAAAAGTGGAAGAAAATAAATCTGTCCTTGTTCATGAAAAAAAGGAAGCAGTTGATTTGAAGCAATATCTTCAACAAGTAGGACTTAATTTCTCTTAATTTCTTCAGCTTTAAAAGTTGGCCAGTGAATGCCTCTTGGGAGTAGGTTCAATTTGCCAGAAAAATCAGTTCAGTTTATTTTTTAAAAAAGGATAATTGGTAGGCTGCATGGTGTTAGACAGTGAGCCATTGAAGGGTTGAATGATGAGTCATCTGAATTACAAAATGTGTTCTGACCTTGAAATATGACCCCTAAACATCTATTCTTTATAATACTACCAGTTACATTCTTCCACAGCATTGCTCACAGAAAAAAAAATTATATATTTTCTGCCATTCAATTTCTCACATGCCTGTATTGCATATTTCTTTGATCATGGTTACATTTTCCCCCAAGGAAATCTATTGATACTGCTCCATGATGTCACTTTTACATTGTTTTGTTATTCCTCTTGTGTTCACATGGTTAACAGGGACCAATGATTAGCATTTCTGTCATAGAATAATGACAAATGAAATTATTTAATCATGTTCCACAGACTCATGTTATTGTTTAAAAGCAACGTATAAACATGATTACTACCAATAGGATCCTAGAAAATGACACTAATATTTCGAATTGTCATCACCAAGAAACTGGCTCAAAAGTTTACTCAACAGATTCTGTTGGTAGCCTTACCCACTGCTGTCAGACAGTTGGTGAAACATAGATGATTCCTTTGTTCAAATCTTGCTCTTGAGGTTTGTTTTGTAGCATTTTGCAGGGAGGTTTTTTTTTTAGATTAGATTAGAGATACAGCACTGAAACAGGCCCTTCGGCCCACCGAGTCTGTGCCGAACATCAACCACCCATTTATACTAATCCTACACTAATCCCATATTCCTACCAAACATCCCCACCTGTCCCTACATTTCCCTACCACCTACCTATACTAGTGACAATTTATATAATGGCCAATTTACCTACCAACCTGCAAGTCTTTTGGCTTGTGGGAGGAAACCGGAGCACCCGGAGAAAACCCACGCAGACACAGGGAGAACTTGCAAACTCCACACAGGCAGTACCCGGAATCGAACCCGGGTCCTTGGAGCTGTGAGGCTGCGGTGCTAACCACTGCGCCACGAGGTGTCGTAACTTACTTAATAAAAAAAAATCCGGGTGTTCAGTTGTAAACTTTTGAAACTGTGTTGGATCCTGAAACAATTTCTTAGGTGCAGATTAAATTAGGATTCTCAACATTTTTTCTTTCTGTTTGGATTTAATATAATATGACTTGCCTATGTGGAGTAAAGTCCTGCTCAGGTCAGGAAATAAAAAATTGTTCCAGTACAGCTACAACACTGACATCTACCCGGCAACATGGAAAATTGCCCATGGAAAATATCCTGTACGCAAAAAAAAAAGCAGGACAAGTCCGACCCGGCCAATTACCACCCTATCAGTCTGCTTTCAATCATCAGTAAAGTGATGAAGGTGTCATCAACAGTGCCATCGAGCAGCACTTGCTTAGCAATAACCTGCTCAGTGATGCTCAGTTTGGGTTCCGCCAGGGACACTCTGCTCCTGACCTCATTACAGCCTTGGTTCAAACATGGACAAAAGAGCTGAACTCAAGAGGTGAGGTGAGAGTGACTGCCCTTGACATCAAGGCAGCATTTGACTGAGTATGGCATCAAGGAACCCTAGCAAAACTGGAGTCAATGGGAATCAGGGGGAAAACTCTCCGCTGGAGTCATACCTAATGCAAAGGAAGATGGTTGTGGTTGTTGGAGGTCAATCATCTGAGCTCCAGGACATCACTGCAGGAGTTCCTCAGGGTAGTGTCCTGGGCCCAACCATCTTCAGCTGCTTCATCAATGATCTCCCTTCAATCATAAGGTCAGAAGTGGGGATACTCGCTGATGATTGCACAATGTTCAACACCATTTGCAACTCCTCAGATACTAAAGCAGTCCGTGTAGAAATGCAGCAAGACCTGGACAATATCCAGGCTTGGGCTGATGAGTGGCAAGTAACAGTCGCACCACACAAGTGCCAGGCAATGCCCATCTCCAACAAGAGAGAATCTAACCTCTGCTTGACATTCAATGGCATTGCCATCGCTGAATCCCCCACTATCAACATCATAGGGGCTACCATTGACCAGAAACTAAACTGGAGTAGCCATATAAATACCGTGGCTACAAGAGCAGGTCAGAGGTTAGGAATCCTACAGCGAGTAACTCCTCTGACTCCCCAAAGCCTGTCCACCATCTACAAGGCACAAGTCAGGAGTGTGATGGAATACTCTCCACTTGCCTGCATGGGTGCAGCTCCAACAACACTCAAGAAGCTTGACACCATCCAGGACAAAGCAGCCCGCTTGATTGACACCCCATCCACAAACATTCACTCGCTCCACCACCGACGTACAGTGTGTACCATCTACAAGATGCACTGCAGCAATGCACCAAGGCTGTTTAGACAGCACCTTCCAAACCTGCGACCTCTCCCAACTAGAAGGACAAGGGCAGCCAATGCATGGGAACACCACCACCTGCAAGTTCCCTTCCAAGTCGCACACTGTCCTGACTTGGAACTATATCGCCATTCCTTCACTGTCACTGGGTCAAAATCCTGGAACTCCCTTCCTAACAGCACTGTGGACCTACCTCACATGGACTGCAGCAGTTCACGAAGGCAGCTCACCACCACCTTTTGATGGCAATTAGGGATGAGCAATAAATGCTGGCCTAGCCAATGACACCCACATCCCATGAATAAATTTTTTTTAAAAACACGACCCGAACCCGACAACCACATCGGATCCGAACCTGACCTGACCTACCTTGATTCCATCGTGCACTCACTCACTGTACCACTTTTGGATTAAGGAAGCTGCAGCATGAGCGTGAGCATTGAGACGCTCACTGCGCAGACTCTGAGTTTCCCTCCTTGACATCCCGGACTCCCAGGTCAGGTAAGTTTTTTTTTTTTTTTTTTTCCAACTTTTACACTCTCCACTCCAGCAGAGCAAAATGCAAGATTTCCTGTGTGTGTCTGACCTGGACCCAACCCGACACATGTCATCGGGTCCCCTTGGGTTGGGATCGGGTAGCGGGTCTTTAATGTGGAGGTGCCTCTGATGTATAAGAATTCTGTTGCTTTTAAAATCATTGGAAAATCTATATAGAGTCATAAGACTAGATTCTTTATTATGGAGGTGGGAAACAGGAACTGGGTCTGGTTTTGGGTCAGAAACCTGTCTCCTGTGGGAAGCTGATTTCAGATTGCAATTTTCAAATGGGTAAGTCCTTAACTGGTGTGGAGATGGGTTTCCTGTCCTCTTAGAGCCTCGGGGTTTGAAAATGGCAATGGGCCAAATCCAGTCTGGGGCTCATGCAGACTTCCAGGGCAGCCATCACTGAGGCTGCTGGTTGTCCTGAAGGAGATCTGCTTTCCACAGCATCAGAGGGGAGTGAGATGTCACAGGGGAGGCTTGGCACCAGGAGCTGGGCAGACCCTCACTTCATCGATGCCTACCTGGATCTAATGCTGGAGGCCGTGAAGGAGAGGAGGAAGGCCCTCTTCCCAGAGGATGGCAGGAGGAGGCCATCTTGTGCAGCAGGGGCTCTGTTCAGTGTTATCCCCCTTTCTTCTCCTCCTCTCCCACCCCCAATGAGCTGTCTCCTTCAAGGGCCTCACTGTCTTCAAGATCCACACCTCTCTGGAGGGCCATGTTATGGTGAGCATAGCAGACTGAGATCCTTGCAGGAGGGTATTGGAGGGTGCCACTCGACGAATTCCAAGCACTGGAATCATATCTTCATAAACCCAAAGGCCTGCTAAATGGCTGGTCTGCTGAGCAGCTGGCATTGGTTGTTTTTCCTCTGTCTGGGGCTCCTGTAAGGGTCAGTAGCCATATCTTCAAGGAATTTCCTTTTGTCCCTTTGGATCCATCTATGCACTTTGGGGGATGGAGTGAAGCACCAAGGCAGCCTGGACTGCTGGAGGATGAAGGAGTCATGGCAGCTGCCAGGAAAGCAAGTGCATATATGGAGGAAGCTGCTCTTGTGGTTGTGGACCAGTTGGGCATTAAGGGAGTGGAAGCCCTTCCTCTTGATGGATCTTACTGGCTGGTCACTGGGTGCCTTGATGGCCACATGGGCATAAGTGATGATGGCCTGCAACTGGGGGAGTCCAGTGTTGGAGGCTGCACCCAATGGCCTCTGTGTCTGCGCAGGCCCTTCTGTGTTATAGTGGATGTAGTCCCTGCCCTCCTGAAAATGGCATCCTTGAGTTGCCGGAGGAGCTGCTGATTGCACGATGCCATCTAGGTCCGCTGCTGATCCCTGGAATGACCTGGTTGCATTGAAATTCAGGAGAATAGAGACCTTGATGGCTGCAGATAGGGGACTGCTATGAGGGCCATTAGGTCTCAGGTCATTATGTCTCAGCGTGCAAAGATCTGAGACCATCTGCCTGGATTGGCGCAGGCTTCTATGGGACTGGCGCTCTGTCATTTAAAATTAGTTGACTCTTGAGCTGTGCATCTGATGTTGGTGGGTGCCTTTCTCCCCATGCAGCCCCCCACGCACCCCACCCCCCTCACCTGCTGTGCTCCATTGGCTTCCTGCTGTTCAGGAAGCTGCATCTGCTGCAGCTCATCCTGGCTGCTCTGTCCAATGTTAGAGTGGCCTGTTCTCATCCGAATTCCCTCACCTGGGCTTTGTGCGTTCACCAGGCCTACCCCTTGCCAACTCCTAGTACCCAAATGATGCCAGGGCCTCACGTCCCTCTGGATTCCTGCCACTCACCACTGAGAAAAGCAAATCTTACAGCTGCAGCAATAGCCATTCTGGCCCTTTTGAAGCAGCTGAGCTTTTTTTTAGGGGTCTTTTAATCAGCCCTTCCCATGGCCCTCATGGTCCCCGTTGTGTTCACGTCTTGAACACCCTGTTGTGTTCCCCCGCCCCCCCAATGGTGTCGTCCACATTCCCAGCATTTAGAAACTAAAACCTGCTGCTGACGAACCTGTTAAAGAACTCTTCAATGAGCTCAACAGGCAATTAAATGGAAGCCTGCGCCTGACCCATTCCCTTGCTGCCAGTGTCCCTTTAAAAATGGTATCGTGTTCCAGAGGCAGCAGGTCCCAGTGCTGACCTCCAAGAATGCAATATTCAAATCATGCTCTCCTCCGAACCCGCATGCAGAGGGTTTGAAAATCCATCTCATAGTCGTTATGGCACAAAGGAGGCCAATCGGCCCATCAAGTCCCTGCTGCCTCTTTCTGTGTAGAGCAATCCATAATCAGCCCCATTCCCCAGCTCTATCCCATAGCCCTGCAAGTTTATTTCCCTACACAGCCTATCCGATTTTCTTTTTCAAATGATTCATCGTCTCTGTTTCCACCACCCCCATAGGCAGAGAGCTCTGGGTCATTACCACTCACTACTGCCACCCCATCTCCCTTTTTCCTTCTCTGTCTTTTCTGAACAATTTGCATCCTTGAATATTAAGCATCCAGTCCTCCCCATTTTTAAGCCATGTTTCCATTATTGTCACTACATCATATTCCCACGTGGCTATTTGTACTTGTAGCTTACCAACCTTATTCACCACACTTTGTGTGTTTACATATACACATTGTAAATCTGTCTTTGTATCCCTCCTAGTCCTTTTTTTGTCTGCTCCGATCTAATATGGGACTACTTCCTTCTCTCATACTATCCAAAACTAGTTTATGTACCTTATGTCTCTTCCCTACTTCTATATGCTGTGCCTACCTCCCATGACAATTTAGTTTAAACCCTCACCAACCACACTAGTGAACCTCCGCACGAGCACTTTGGTCCCAGTCCTGTTCAGGTGTAACTCTTCCCTTTTTGAATAGGTGCCTCCTACCCAGAACTGGTCCCAATGTCTCTAAAATATGAAGCCCACCCGAATGTACCATGCCTCAGATCCTCCCTATCTTCCTATTTGTTTCTCGCTAGCATGTGGCACTGGGAATAATCCAGCAATTGCTTCCTTTTGAGATCCAACTTTTTAAACTTCCTCCTGAGCTCCTGAAAATCTGATTGCATGACCTCAATACCTGCTGTCTCTATGTCATTGGTACTGACTTGTTCCAGAACTTCTGGCTCACTCCCTTGCCCCTGCAGAACATTCAGCACCCTCTCCTTGATGTCTTGAGGGTAGCAATGGCACAGAATGTACTCTGGGTGAGGGACTTCAATGTCCATCACCAAGAGTGGTTCAGTAGCACCACTACTGTCTGAACTGGTAGAGTCCTAAAGGACATTTCTGCCAGACTGTGCCTGCAGCAGGTAGTGAGGGAACCAACAAGAGGGAAAAACCTGCTTGACCTTGCCGTCACCAATCTACCTGTTGCAGCTGCATCTGTCCATGACAGTACTGGTAGGAGTGACCACCGCACAGTCCTTATGGAGATGAAGTCCCACCTTTACATTGAGGATGCTGTCTATCGTGTTGTGTGGCACTACCACTGCGCTAAATGGGATGGATTCAGAACAGATCTAACAGCTCAAAACTGGGCATCCATGAGGCGCTGTGAGGCATCAGCAGCAGCAGAATTGTATTCAATCACAACCTGTAACCTCATGGCCTGGCATATCCCCCGCTCTACCATTGTCATAAAGCCAGGGGATCAACCCTGGTTCAGTGAGGAGTGTGGGAAAGCATGCCAGGAGTAGTACCAGGCATACCTAAAAATGAGGTGCTAACCTGGTGACGCTACAACCCAGGACTACATGCATGATCAACTGTGGAAGCAGTATGCAACAGAGCTAAGCAGTCCCACAACCAACAGATCCGATCAAAGCTCTGCAGTCCTGCCACATTCAGAATGGTGGTGGACAATTAAACAACCAACTGGAGGAAGAGACTTCACAAACATCCCTATCCTCAATGATGGTGGGACCCAGCACATCAGTGCAAACGACTAGGCTGAAGCATTTGTGACCATTTTCAGCCAGAAGTATACTTCCTACACACATGGCCCACCAAGACACATGAAGTGTCTTGATGATCCCCACATGGTGTTGGAATTGCAAATAACAGGTCTCAGCTGCTCACCCATGATCAAAGAAAAAATCTCTATTCCCTCTTATAGAATGTAGTTCGTACCTTGTATAAACTATTAATTTTAATTAATGCTTCTAGATCTGCTTTGTGCGAATATGCTTCATTCCCTTGCTGTTATACTTGCCCTGATTGAAATTTCAATTAATTAGTTTAACTGTAAATTTGATAATTAAAAAAGGGATACAACTGTAAACAATTTAAAGATAAATAAATAATTACATCTAATTCTGTGAGCTTAACATAAAACCAGTTGATTTAGAATCACTATTTCATTTTTCTGTGGGTTTAATCACATTTGGAAAGTTACAGGTTGTTGGCAGGGTTGGGAACATCCAACAGTGGTTTCAGCTTTGCGTTTCCTGAGGCTTGTCTAAATTCTTCAGACTGTCCAGGAATCTTTCAGGAGTCAGGATGTGCTTTATACCTAGTTTAAACCATTGCCTTAGTTAGTGAGAAAAATCCCTTTAAACTCACCAAACAATCACTTACCTGATGTCCTCCTACGTCACCTCTTGTTTTCTTTGGAAAACACTATGGAAGATCCACGCTGCTCTGATTTATCAGCTGCATCACTACTCCTGCCTCCAATCAGGTCCGTTGTTCCTCCTCTGATTTATTGGATGCGACTGCTGCTCCCACCAATGTGGTTCATATAGCATAAACTATAGCCGTGGATGATCCATCTCTGCCTCCTCCTGAGATCCCCAGCATCACAGATGTCCATCTTCACCCAAATTGATTCACTGCACGTGATATCAAGAAATGGCTGAAGGCATTGGATACTGCAAAGGCTGTGGGTCCTGCCAACATCCTGGCTGTCATAGAGAAGGCTAGCTGTTCCCCTAGCCAAGCTATTCCAGTACAGCTACAACACTGGCATCGACCCGACAATGTGGAAAATAGCCCAGGTATGTCCTGTCCACAAAAAGCAGGACATATCCAATCCGACCAATTAACGCCCCATCAGTCTACTCTCTAACATCAGCAAAATGTTGGAAGATGATGTCAGCAGTGCTATCAAGTGGCCGTTACACAACAATAACCTGCTCACCAATGCTCAGTTTGGGTTCTGCCAGGGTCATTTGGTTCCAGACCTCATTAAATTCTGAGTCCAAACATGGACAGAAGAGCTGAACTCGAGGTGAGGTGAGACATCAAGGCAGCATTTGACTGAGTGTGGCATCAAGGAACCTGAGCACAATTGAGGTCGTTGGGAATGAGGAGGGAAAACTCTCCGCTGGCTGGAGTCCTATTTAGCACAAAGGAAGATGGTTGTGGTTGTTGGAGGCCAAGCATCTAAGCCCCAGGACATCACTGCAGGAGTTCCTCAAGGTAGTGTCCTGGGCCCAACCACCTTTAGCTGCTTCATCAATGACTTTCCCTCCATCATAAGGTCAGAAGTGGGGATGTACGCTGATGATTGCACAATGTTCAGTACCATTTATGACTCCTCAGATACTGAAGCAGTCTGTGTTCACATGCAGCAAGACATGGATAACATACAGGCTTGAGCTAATAAGTGGCAAGTAACATTTGCGCCACACAAATGCCAGACAATGACCATCTCAAACAAGGGCAAATCTAACCATCTTCCCTTGACTTGGCCTACTCCTGTTCCTATGACATATATGGTCGCATATGACATTTAATGGCATTGCCATCACTGAATTCCCCCACCATCAACGTCCTGGGGGTTAACTGAACTGGAACAGCCATATAATTCTGCGGCAAGTAAGTCATCTCCTGATTGTCCATCATCTACAAAGGCACAAGTTGAGAGTGTGATGGCATACTCTCCACTTTCTGGATGAGTGCAGCTCCAAAAAACACAGCTCGATTTTCATCTAGGACAAAGCAGGTCGCTTGATTGGCACCTCATCCACAAGCTTAAACACTCTCACTCCCTCCACCACTGGCGCACAGTGGCAGCAGTGTGTGCCATATACAAGATGCCCTGCAGCAACTTGCTAAGCCTCCTTTTTGATAGCACCTTTCAAACCTGCAACCTTGACTACCTAGAAGGACAAAGGCAGCAGACACTTGGGAAAACAACTGCCGCACGTTCCCCTCTAAACCACACACCATCCTAACTGGGAACTATATTGCCATTCTTTCACTGTTGCTCAGTTAAATACATGGATCTCCCTCTTTGATGGCACTATGGTGTACTTACACCAGATGAACTTCAGTGGTTCAAAAAGGCAGCTCACCACCACCTTAAGGGCAATTAGGATGGGCAACAATTGTCGGCCTTGTCAGTGATAGTCACATCCCATGAAAGAATTAAGATAAAATTCCTTGTGTATTGGTGCCATATTCTGGATTGCACTCCTTCAAGGCCTTGTCACTCCCAGCAGTCTCAAGTTGAGTACCGGTTTGAACGAGATCTGCTTTGTGTTAATATGCTTCATTCCTTTACCCCGATTGAAATTTTATTAATTAGTTTAACTAGCTAAGCTGAAAATTTGATACTGTGCTTTATGCCTAGTTTAAATCATTGCCCTAGTTAGTGATAAAAAAGCCCTTAAAACTCACCAGCCAATCACCTATCTGATGTCCTCTGACATCACCTCTTGCTTTCTTGGGAAAACACTATGGAAGGTCCACGCTGTTCCCCTGCTCTGATTTATCAGCCGCACTGCTGTTGCTGCCTCCAGTCAGGTCTGCTGTTCCCTCTTTGATTTATTGGATGCGACTGCTGTTCCCACCAATGTGGTTCACATAGTATAAACTATAGCTGGATAAATTTGAATACTGTTGAAAGACAATCTCCCAGATACTTCTGCATCTCTGTTAACTTGTTTTTTCATATATTGAGGGGTATATGTATTGCTGTCAGGTATGCAAAATGTAACTTTCAAGGCAGATGATCACCGTTGCCTGTGGTTCTCTAACCTTTTTGGTTGAAGGGCCCCTTTTCAAATGAATTAGAAATCTTGGACCCCCCAATCTAAATTATAATACTGTAGAATACTCATAAATGAAAGTGTAGCATATAAAGCGGGCAAGATTTTAACTGTCAAAACCCAGTCACTTACACAGTTAAAATTGGGCTCAGAGCATTTTAATAATGCTTTTAAGAAGCTGTTATTAACTTACAGATATCAGTGAGATGGGTGTGCAGGCTTCTCACTGCAGAATCTGCCTATCCTTGATGTAATGTTTAACAATGACACTGGCAAATCATTTTATATAAAAGCCAATGCTCCTTATTTTCAGGGAATATTGGATGGAATTCCACAATGTGGTCCCTCAAAACACCAGTAAAAATCCCTCGTAATTAAAAACAGAATTTGATTTACTTAGTCTGGTGAAGCAGTGATCCTGCAGAGCTCTGGGAGATCAGCTGAAGGTTGGTCTGAGACTATTTTTACAGCTTTGTGCATCTCCTTGAATTACAGTGCACCAAAGCAAGAGGCTGCAGATTCTATATCACTCTGCGTGGGGCTTTTAACCAAAGCGCTCAGTGTTTTAAGCAGTGGCAGGCAGTCCTGAGTGGCTCACATAGTGATGAGATGAGATCCAAGCTCTGACCATGGTGCCCTGAGCGGTCGTACACCTATAAAGCTGGCCTTGTTCGGTGACCCATCTCAAATTACCCCCTGGAAAGTTTCTACAGACCCCAGTTTGAGGACAGTTGGTCTAGACCAATGACTTAAGAGTTACTTGCCAAGTTAAAGATTGTGCACGCGGGCTCTTTTCTGGAGGTCCCCTTCCAGACGCCATTGCTTCCTTACTCTTTTTTAAAACCTTTTCAAAATCCAACTTTTCACTCAAACCTTTGGTTATCCCTCCTAAGATGTTTGCTTGACTCAGTTCTCCATTTTCCTACACTAAAATGGATGCTAAGCCAATGATACATTGGGGGAACTTTAAGGGTCCTGCAAAAGCAGCTTTGGTGGCGTGCAGGGTGATTTAGTTAGGCATGAGATGTTTTGTTGGATTTCCAATGGCAGTTTTTTTTAATTGGAATTAAGTTAGTGGCATGTTTGCAGCGGTCCACATGGTGGTGGATTGCAGTTTTGCATGCATTTCCACACCATGAATAATCATTACCCTACACTCAGTTCAAATTAGGTCCTACTTGCCATATTAAGTTAGCGGTGAGTGGTATTCCCCTGCCACCCAGTTCACGTTGGTTTAAATGTGGTGTACATCAGTCGGTTTTGTGCAATTGTGTCTGAGGTCAGTGGTTTCATGTCTTGATCTTATTGGCACAAGGAAGGCCAACATTGGAATGGATGTTTGGCTCCAGGCTCGGTACCAGCAAGGGCGAATCTTCTCGGGATGGCATGCAAGGCGGGGTGGGGGGGCAGTGGTGGTGCATGGAGGAGCAGGGGAGGACAAAGGGTAGGGTTATCGGTTGTGTGGAGGAACAGCGGAGGGAGGAGGGGAGTGTCCAGGGTGTGTAGTGGTTGTTATTGCTGCTGAAGCTGGCTGTGGGGGTGGTGGGTTGATTTGAGCATTTGTCAACAGATGGTCATGAGGGGCCTAAAGGGATGGATGAGTGCTGTCAACGTCTGGGTCCTGTGGGGCAAATTCAGGGTACTGGCTGTCATAGTCACAGGAGGCAATTGGATTTCATTATTTGCAAAGCTGCAAAGACATGGGTCTCATACACCCAATTTATCTCCTACCACGGGAAGAAGAGCAGAGGGGGCAACTGAGAAGGGCTCCTTTCCCTCAACGGTTGACTCCTGAACACCAGCAGCAGGCGGAACAAGAAGGTGAGGATGCTCAGAATGTTAACATCCAGGAATACCATTATCTAAGACCGGCACTGGCATGTCATCGCATCTTCAGGACAAGGACAAATTGCCTTCAAATGTCTGGCAATGCCAGAGACGCCTAAGGATGTCATGTGAAATGGTCGCAAAAATTTGTAGGATCTTGCAGCATGACCTGCAACAGCTTGGGTTTGATGGCAATCCCATACCAGTTGCCCTCAAGGTTACTGCTGCACTCATTTTGTTTTGTTAACGGTGCCTGCCAGGCATCAACGGGTGACATATGTGGTAAATCACAGTCTTCAACCCATAGGTGCCTCAAAGAGGTGGCTAATTCCCCATTTTGTCATGCCAATGATTTCATTTGCTTACCTGTAGACGAGAACAGCCAGGCAACAAGATCTGCGGCCTATGGCACCATTGGTGGGTTCCCTAGAAAGCAAGGGGTGATCAACTGCACTCGTGGCCATTAGAGCTCCCTGGGACCAACCTGCTGCATTTGTGAATTGCAAAGGTTTCCACTGTTTGAACATACAACTCTTTTGTGACCACAGGAGAAGAATCATGCACTTGTTTCCCAGAGAGCTGTCACAACTCTTACATTTTGAGGAACTTGCAGCTTCCAGGAATTTTTCACGAACCAGCCAAAGTTGATGGCTGGATCCTGGGTGACTAGGGTTACCCCTTTTGGACATGGTTGATGAAACCAGTGCAACATCCCCAAAGTGCAGCCAAAGAGCAATACAATGCTGCTCATGTATCCACCAGAGCCATCATCAAACGCACCATTGGCATGTTGAAAATGTGTTTACGCTGTCTTGACCGGTCTGGAGGGCCTGTTCAGTACGCGCCACAGAGGCTGTCACGAATAATCGTTTTCTGCTGTGCATTGCACAACCTGGCAATTAGACGTGGTCATATTTTGCAGGCGGAAGAACACCAGTCCTCCTCAGATGAGGATGACAATGAGGGTGAGGAGGAGGACAACAATGTAAAAATAATGCCACTATGGATATAAGGCCCATGGGAAGACATGCAAGGGACATCAGGGAGAATCTCATATTTGCATGTTCAAACCAACATTGAGGCACTTCATGAAGGAATGTTGGGAGGACAAAAAAAAAATTATAAATATGTTCACATATGCCTGAGTTCTTCATTGCTGTAATCAAAGATGGGCTCTTCTGACAACAGCGCATGAACCTGCAGTGGAGATGTGCCTAATGGCCCGTCTGCTATCAACTTCATGGAAAACGACCTGCATCTCCATGGAAATATTGTTCTGTATCAATGCATTACCCTTCACACATAGGATGTTACAACGTTGCAACCGGCAGATCAAACCTTTTCTGGGTTACGATGGAACCACAAAAATGTGTATGTAAGGAGGTGACCACAGAACTGCAGTTGTTGGTATGGAAAAATGCAAAATCTTCAAATGACAAACAGCCATTATTGACGACTGAAGGCTCAAATGTCGATGATAAAAGGACACTGGACATTTTCAGAAATGCATTGCAAGCATCAATGCATTCCTGCCATAGGCCTCCAATTATCCATTTTCCTTTTCAACTGAAAAAGCAAATGATTTATGAGAATGCATCAAATATTAAAGCAAATAAATATGTATTGAAACATCCTTAATATGTGTATAATATTTACAACACTCATGCCCCCTTCATGATCAAAAATGTTTTTTTTAATCGTTTCCTACCACTACATCCAGGTGCAACCCTGACATAAGCAGCTGGGGTAGAGGCAGTCAACTCCGTGCACTGCTCTGTTGCTATGGATGACCATGGCAGGTGTCCTTTGGAGTTACGGGGCCTTGATGGCTCCATCGTTCTGGGGGTCTGCAGCACTGGTGCTTGAGTATCCCCTGTGTGCTCACCTGCTGGAGGCATGGGGTCAATGTCGGGGAGGTGGGGGTGTGGTGGGGGTGGAGGGGGGTGGGAGGCCAAGACATCGCTTACCCTGGGGAGTTCCTGAGAGGAAGGCTGGAACGTGCTTATCCTCCATCTGGGTGCATGATGGTACCTGCCTGTCTCCCTGAGGGGAAGGAGCACCATTAGGGAAGTCCAGGTTCATCATCCCTGTCTCACTTCGACTTTGTTGCATGGAGCCCATGGCTACAGTGATGGCGTGTAGGTCAGAGCGCATATGGCTTGAGTGCTCAACCAGACTCGCCATGGAGCTCGCCAAACTCTCAACTGAGGAAGTCATATGCCTGGGACATGGCAGACGTCATAGCTTGCATGGACTCCGTGGCGCACACAAAGCCATGCATGACCTCGGGCATCTCCGACAAATTTTCCACATGGTTTTGCTGCACATCCAGCAGACTTCTTGTAGCATCGGCAGCTCAACATCCCTGGGTATAGAGTTTTCAGGCGGGATGGAGAGGGGGATAAAAAAGGAGGGAGTGTAGCATTATTGGGTTAAGGAATCAATAACATCTGTGAGGAGGGATGATATGCTAAATGAATCATCAAATGAGGCCATATGTGTAGGGATCAGAAATAAAAAAGGGGCAGCCACGCTACTAGGCATGTACTCTAGACCCCCAAATAATGAGAGGGAGATAGAAGAACAAATATGAAAGCAAATCTGTGCAAAAACTATAGGGCAATAATAGTTGGGGATTTCAACTACCCTAATATGAACTGGGATACAAACAATATGAAGGGCACAGAGGGCACAAATTCTTGAACTGCATTCAAGAGAACATTTTGAGCCCGCATGTAACAAGCCCAATGAGAGGAGGTGCAATTCTAGATTTAGTCTTCGGTAATAAAGCTGGGCGAGTAGATGAAGTAACAGCAGGTGACCATTTTGGAGATAGCGACCATAATACAGTTAGTTTTAGTATAATCATGGAAAAGGACAAAGATAAAATAGGAGTAAAAGTTCTAAATTGGGGGGGAAGGCAAATTTTAGGAAACTGAGAGATGATCTGGCGAAAGTGGACTGGATACAGTGACTTGAAGGAAAATCAGTGGCAAACCAATGGGAGGCATTCAAAAGCAAGATTCTACAGGCACAGTGTGGGCATGTCCCCACAAAGAAAAAGGGTGGTACGGCCAAATCTAGAGCCCCCTGGTCATCTAGAAGCTTACAGGGTAAGTTAAAGCAGAAAAAGAAAGCTTATGATGATCTTAAAAATCTTAATACTTTAGAAAGCCTAGAGTATAGAAGGTGCAGGGGTGAAGTAAAAAAGGAAACTAGAAAAGCAAAGAGAGGACATGAACAATTATTGGCAGATAAAGTTAAGGAAAACCCAAAGATCTTTTATGAGTACATTAAGAGCAAGAGGATAACTAAGGAAAGGGTAAAAGGGTAGGGCCGATCAGAGATGTACAAGGGAACTTGCACGTGGATGCAGAAGATGTGGGCAGGGTTCTTAAGATTTTTGTCTGTGTCTTCACAAAGGAGAGGGTTGATGTAGACATTGTAATTAAAGAGGAGGAGTGTGAAATATTAGATATGATAAGCATCATGAGCAAGGAAGTACTAGAGGGCCTGACATCCTTGAAAGTGGATAAATCGCCAGGGCCAGATGGATTGCATCCCAGGTTATTAAAGGAAGACAGGGATGAAATAGCGGATGCCCTGAGGATCATCTTCAAATCCTCACTGGATACGGGCGAGGTGCCAGAGGATTGGCGGTCTGCGAACATTATACCATTGTTTAAAAAGGGTGCAAGGGTTAGGCCAAATAATTATAGACCGGTCAGTCTGACCTTGGTGGTGGCTAAATTATTCAAATCAATTCTGGATAAACTGCCACTTAGAAAGGCACGGATTAGTCAAGTTTAGTCGGCATGGATTTGTTAAGGGAAGGTCATGTCTTATAAACATGATTGAGTTTTTTGAGGAAGTAACTAGGAGGATTGATGAAGGTCATGCAGTGGATGTGGTCTACATGGATTTTAGTAAAGCATTTGACTAGGTTCCGCATGGCAGACTGGTTAGAAAAATGAAAGCCCATGGGATGCAGGGGAATGTGGCAGGATGGATCCAAAATTGGCTCAGTGACAGTAAACAAAGAATAGTAGTCAACGGATGTTTTTGAGAATGGAAAGCGGTTTCCAGTGGTAGTCCACAGGGCTCAGTGCTGGGACCTTTGCTGTTTGTGGTCTATATTAATGATTTGGATTTAAATGTGGGAGGCATGATTGGAAAATTTGCTGATGACACAAAAATTGGCCGTGTAGTTGATAGTGAAGAGGATAGCTGTAAACTCAACTCCAGAATGATATCAATGGTTTGGTTGAGTGGGCAGAAAAGTGGCAAATGGAATTCAATCCAGAGAAGAGTGACGTAATGCATTTGGGAAGGGCAAATAAAGCGAGGGACTACACAATAAATGGAAGGATATTGAGAGGGGTAGAAGAAGTGAGAGACCTTGGAGTGTATGTCCACAGGTCCCTGAAGGTGACAGGACAGGTAGATAGAGTGGTGAAGAAGGCATATGGAATGCTTTCCTTTATTGGCTGAGGTGTAGAATATACAAAAGCAGGGATGTAATGCTGGAGCTGTCTAAAACGCTGTTAGGCCACAGCTGGATTATTACATACAGTTCTGGTCGACACATTGCAGGAAGGACAAAATTGCTCTAGAGGGAGTACAGAGGAGATTTACAAGAATGTTGCCAGGGCTTGAAAGTAGCAGCTATGAGGAAAGATTGGATCGGCTGGGGTCCTCCTAGAACAGAAGAGGCTGAGGGGTGACTTAATTGAGGTGTACAAAATTGAGGGACCTAGATAAAGTAGACAGGATGGACCTATTTCCCCTGGTGGAGAGGTCAGTTAACGGGGGCACAGATTGAAGGTTATTGGTGGAAGAATTAGAGGGGACATGAGGAAAAGCTTTTTCACCTATCGGGTGGTGGGTGTCTGGAATTCATTGCCAGGAATGATGGTGGTGGCAGAAACCCTTAACTCATTTAAAAGGTACCTGGACAGGCACCTGAAGTGCTGCAACCTGTGAGGCTACGGACCAGGTGCTGGAGAGTGGGATTAGATTGGGCGGCTAGATTTGTCGGCTGGCGCAGAAACAACG
Organism: Heterodontus francisci; assembly: GCF_036365525.1. Classification (NCBI taxonomy): domain Eukaryota; kingdom Metazoa; phylum Chordata; class Chondrichthyes; order Heterodontiformes; family Heterodontidae; genus Heterodontus; species Heterodontus francisci. Next base: position 74,152,025 of record NC_090371.1, on the reverse strand, counting down.
GGCTGAATGGCCTCCTTCTGTGCTGTAATTTTTCTATGGTTCTAGGGTTTTAACAAACGAAGGATTGTCATCAGTGTGGGGCTGAACAGAAGTCTGGTCCCCAGCGGTCCTCCAATTGTCAAGGGACCCTGCTGGGACAAGTCTATGTCGTGCCCACCAGATTGTGACCCAGATTCTAATCTTAAATTCCGCCCCCTCCTGCACCCCCCACAGCGAACTATGTGGATGTATCTGCGCTTGTGGAGGTGGAAGAAGAGGCAGGTGATGGTGCACCATCTGGGGCATTGGCAGCATCCTATCCAGAGGCGGAGTCTTTGGCCTTGCTGTTTTCTATTCGTTCAAGTGTGGGCACCTGCAGTGGAGCTACAAACCGAGGCACATTTAGCATCAGCTGAACACGAGTTCACATACTTTCCTTTGGTGTGGACAGATAGCTGCAAGAGTGGAGATGGCACTTCATCATTAGGCCTTGAGGATCCTGCTTCACCATCTGCGACTGCTGTCTCCCTCCTCTCACTATTTCTGCAGCCTCCTCCTCAGCTGGTGTCAGGACTCTGTTGTCTGGAACGCCTTCACCTTTCTTTTCCTGTTCCCGCTGGTTGTGGGTGTGTTTATCCTGCAGGCGACAGTGCAGATTTAATGACGAGTCAAACGATGCATCACACCCATCGTGTACTTACATCGACATCACTTATTCCGAACTGGCTTTCACATAACACATCCAAGCGTGTACAAAATGCCTGTGCGGAAAGTTGACATCAATCATTTGGTGTATGGCAACAAGGCTGCTCACGCATTCTACTGCATGCATTGTCTGCCCTCTGTCTTAAAAATATGGAACCAGGGAGAAAACAATGTAACAGCTTCAGCAAGACCACTTACCCTTACTGATCTGAACAAGTCATTTATACGCTTCCGCCACTGAACCCAGGTTCGTCACGTAACCACACTGTTCAATACTTCCTCCTCCACTACCTCCGTCCAGGCCATCTTAGTCAGGCAGGAGGGTCTTCTGAGTCCATCTTCAGGGAAGAGGACCTCCTGTCTTTCCCTGTTGTCCTGGAGGAGAACCTACAGGAAGGCATCACTGAACTGTGAGGCAGGACGCAGCCTGCTGGCTGACCTATTTATAGCTCTTGGTCGAGTCTAAGAAAAAAAATGATGAGGGGAGTTGGTGCTGGGTTTGAAAAACTAACAAAGGAAAAAGCAGTTAAGTAAACAATTTAATTGCAGTAAATCTGAAAGCCACCTGCATGCCACTAAGGCTGCTGATCCTTAAGGCTTGGAATGCAGAATGATTTATAGCTGTGGCGTTCATGGTGCTTGGCAGAGTGATGGCAGGTTCCACCAATAAAATTCTGTCCCCCACCAAACGATCGCATGTCTCTCCCATGCCTGTCGCCACACCATTGATTTGCATGTAAAATTGCATGCGAAATGGGAAAAATGGAGGAAGCAGAAGTTCTGCCAACATCCGGTCCTGCTGTCGGAAACACCACGGGACTCAAAATTTCAGCCATTAGGAGAGATGGTCAAAAGTTTGGTCTATGAGGTGGGTTTGAAAGAAAGCCTTAAAGATAATGGAGGAGTTAAGGATAGAATTCCACAGCAGAGGGCCTAGTAAACTGAGGGCATGCCGCTGTACAAGTTTCCCTGGGAGCTACATTGATGCTTTCATCCTGTGATGGTATACCATCCCTCCAATATTCGACCCTGTGAGTAATTGCTAGGAACAAAAGATATACAATGAAGACCGAATTGATGATAAAGCTGCGCACCCCTACTGTGCCCATGCAGTGTAGACACTATTATAACCAAGGCAAATCCAGTTTCCTTGTACAACACACCATAGGACAGTTCAAACAGAAGTTTAGATGTCTTAACGGTTTGGTAGGGGCCTTCCAGCAATACGAACGTACATACGAACACACGAATTAGGAGCAGGAGTAGGCCACTCAGCTCTTCGAGCCTGCTCTGCCATTCAATAAGTTCATGGCTCAACTGATTACATCTCCACTTACCCCTGATAACCTTGCACCCCCTTGCTTATCAAGAATCTATCTACCTGTGCCTTAAAAATATTTGAAGACTCTGCTACCACTGCCTTTTGAGTAAGAGAATTCCAAAGACTCACGACCGTCTGAGAGAAAAAATTTCTCCTCATCTCTGATTTAAATGGGTGACCCCTTATTTTTAAACAGTGACCCCTAGTTTGAGATTCTCCCACAAGGGGAAACATCCTTTCCACATCCACCCTGTGAAGACCCCTCAGGATCTTATATCTTTCAATCAAGTTGCCTCTTACTCTTCTAAATTCCAGCAGATACAAGCCTAGCCTGTCCAATCTTTCCTCGTAAGACAGACCGCCCATTCCAGGTCTGAGTCGAGGAAACCTTTTCCAATGCATTTAGATCCTTCCTTAAATGAGGAGACCAGTACTGTACGTAGTACTCCAGTTGTGGTCTCACCAATGCCCTGTATCGCTGAAGCATAACCTCCCTACTTTTGTATTTATTTCCCCTCGTGATAAACAATAACATTCTGTTAGCTTTCCTAAATATGTGCTGTACCTGCATACTAACCTTTTGCAATTCATGCACTAGGACACTCAGATCCCTCTGCAATTCAGAGCTCTGCAATCTCTCACCATTTAGATAATATGCTTCTTCTTTATTCTTCCTGCCAAAGTGGACAATTTCACACTTTCCCACATTACTCTGCATTTGCCAGATCTTTGCCCACTCACTTAATCTATCTCTATCCCTTTGTAGCCCCCTTATGTCCTCTTCACAAGTTACTTTCCTATCTACCTTTGTGTCATCAGCAAATTTAGCAACCATACCTTCAGTCCCTTCATCTAAGTCATTTATATAAATTGTAAAAAGTTGAGGCCCCAGCACAGATCCCTGTGGCATTCCACTCGTTATATCTCGTCAACCAGAAAATGACCTATTTATGCCTACTCTCTGTTTCCTGCTAGCTAGCCAATCTTCTATCCATGCCAATATGTTACCCCCTACACCATGAGCTTTTATTTTCTGCAATAACCTTTGATGTGGCACCTTATTAAATGCCTTCTGGGAATCTAAGTACAATACATCCACCAGTTCCCCTTTATCCACAGCACATGTAACTCCTTCAAAAAACTCCAATAAATTGGTTAAACATGGTTTCCCTTTCACAACTATGTTGACTCTGCCTGATTACCTTGAATTTTTCTAAATGCCCTGCTATAACATCTTTAATAATAGCTTCTAACATTTTCCCTAAGACAGATGTTAAGCTAACTGGCCTGTAGTTTCCTACTTTCTGTCTCCCTCCCTTTTTGAATAAAGGAGTTACATTTGCTATTTTCCAATCTGACGGAACCTTCCCCGAATCTAGGGAATTTTGGAAAATTAAAACTAACGCATCAACTATGTCACTAGCCACTTGTTTTAACACCCTAAGATGAAGTCCATCAGGACCTGGAGACTTGTCAGCCCGCAGCTCCAACAATTTGTTCAGTACCACTTCCCTGGTGATTGTAATTTTCTTGAGTTCCCCCTCTCTTCCATTTTCTAACTTGCAGCTAATACTGGGATGTTACTTGTAGCCTCAATAGTGAAGACCGATGCAAAATATCTGTTCAATTCATCTGCCACCTCCTTTATTATTCATTATTAATTCCCCACACTCACTTTCCATAGGACCAACGCTCACTTTGTTGACTTTAAAAAAAAAAATATCTATAGAAACTCTTAATATCGGTCATTATATTTCTAGCTAGCTTTCTCTCGTACTCTAATTTTACCTTCCTTATCAATCTTTTGGTCATTCTTTGCTATTTTTTATATTCTGTCTAATTTTCTGATCTGCCTCCCATCTTTGCCCAAATATAGGCTTTTTATTTAAGTTTGATACTATCTTTAACTGTTTTAGTTAACCACGAATGGTGGGTCCCACCCTTGGAATGTTTCTTTCTTGTTGGAATGTATCTATTCTGAAATATCTCCTTAAATGTCTGTCACTGCATCTCTATTGACCTACCCCTTATTCTAATTTGCCAGTTCACTTTAGCTAGCTCTGCTTTCATGCCCTCATAATTGCCCTTATTTAAATTTAAAATACCAGTCTTGGACCCACTCTTCTCTCCCTCAAATTGATTGTAAAATTCAATCATATTATGATCGCTGTTACCTAGGGGTGCCTTAACTATGAGGTCATTAATTAATCCTACCTTGTTGCACAATACCAGGTCTAGCATAACCTACTGTCTGGTTGGCTCCAGAACGTATTGTTCCAAGAAATTAGCCCCTACTCCTTGATTTACCATATCATCCCAAATTTGATCCCTTGCCCCCACTATTCAGTTTAAACCCCTCTCTAATTCCCTAGTTATGCGGCCCGCAAGAACACCGGCCCCAGCACGGTTCAAGTGTAGACTGTCGCAACAGTACAGCCACAACTTTCCCCGGTACTGGTGCCAGTGCCCCACGAACCGGAACCCACTTCTCCCACTCCAATCTTTGAGCCACGCATTAATTTCGCTAATCTTATTTGTCCTTTGCCAAATTGCACATGGCTCAGGAAATAATCCAGAGATTATTACCTTTGAGATTCTGCTTCTTAATTTGGTGCCTAGTTCCTCATACTGACTATGCAGAACCTCTTTCCTTGTCCTGCCTATGTTGTTGGTCCCTACATGGACCACGATGACTGGATCTTCCCCCCACTGTAAGTTCCTCTGCAGTCCTGAGCAGATATCCCAAACCCTGGCCTTCTGGAAGCTTGCTCTTTGCTGCAGAGAACAGTGTCAATCCCTCTCCCTATACTGTCCCCTACTACCACTACATTCCTTTTTTCTCCCTCCACTTGGGCTTCACATGGTCAGGTTGCTCATCCACCCTGCAGCCCCCACTCTCATCCAAACAAGCTGAAAGAACCTCAACCTGTTGGACAACCGCAAAGGCTGAGGCTCCTGCGCTGCTGTCCTCTGCTTCCCTTTCCCAGCCTCAGCTGCAGCCACGCTCTCCTGTCCCTGACCAAACCAGAAGACCCTATCCTAAGGGGTGTAAGCACCCCCTGGTACAAAGTGTCCAGGTAACTTTCCCCCCCCCACCCCCCCCCCCCCCCTCCCTGATGTGTTGCAGTGTCTGCAGCTTGGACTCCAGTTCAATTATTCTGAGCCGAAGCTCTTCGAGCCACAAACACTTACTGCAGACGTGTTTGCCCTGGATCACACTGGCATCCAGGAACTCCCACGTGCTGCAGCTGTGACACATCACCTGTCCTGACATCCTTAATGTGTTTTAATTAACTGCTTAATTATTTTATTCCATTTTTATTTTATGTTCCTTTTTTTGTATATTAAGCTTACCGCTGGTTTCTTTACGATTTTAAACGTTAGGATTAGAATGGACCTTAATCACTTACCAGATACTCACCAAACAGGTAGCTTCTTCCCTAACCAATCAGCTGCCTGCTTGCCTGTGATGTCATAACATATCAGGTACTCGCCAAACAGCTCCTTCCACTGCAGCGAAGCAAGAACCAAATACTGTTTTCTCGCCCTGGCAGCTCTGTGTTTCCCCGTTCTCACTGTCGATTGTGACGTCACTTTTCGATTTTTCCCTGCTCCTCTCTCGCTGCTCTTCTCCCTCTGTCTCTTTCTCTGTCTCTCTCTCTCTGTCTCTCTCTCTCCGGTCTCCGACTCTGGGCTTTTGGTGCGCGTTTTAAACCTCTGCTCCCGCCGTGCTCCTCTCTCTCTTGCTCTGTCTGTCTCAGATCTCTATGACCCAGATAGTCTTGCACAACATTGTGGTGTTGCATATTCACAATATCATATTACAGAGATGCCTTCGGAAGAGGCAGCGAAACATCAATGTCCCTTATCAGATCAGAAAGACCAGGGGGGAAGGTGATGAAGCAGCAGAGGAAGGAGGGCGAGCTCAACACCTTGCAACCAGAGATGACAGGAATCAGCTTATAACTCAGCAATTCCACTGTGCTTCTTATATCCCTGCCCTGAGAATATAGACAGACACCCACTGTATAACCATCCTTGTTGCATCCATTACCACTCTTTTCTTCTTGCATTGAAGAACACTGAAACCTTTCAGACAATGGCTATATCAATGCCATATTGACAATGCAGACTCAGAAGACTTAAACTACACTGCAGACCAAAGTGCCAAATATGATAGCAGTGATTAATTTAATACCAAACATAAGTGCTATCCATTCATTTCTCAGCTAGGTGATCAACCCATAAGGCTTTCATAAAAAGAGGTTTACTAACTATTTCTGCTATGAGAGGCTAATATAATGGCATCAGCAGAGCTGGTGTAAGGCTGCTTTTCCTTGAGTGATGCTTTCTGAGATGCTCGCTGCCAGAGACTTCTGGGTATTCGAAGTTATGAGGGCCCAGCTACAGATTTCTCCAACTCAGCTGCTGCTAAAGTAGCCTGACCCAACTGATTTGCAAGTTCAGTGGCAGGTATTAGTTTAGGGGATGCCTAAAGAAGCAGATGTGCTGACATCCTGAAGGAGGCCAACGCATATTGCTGCAGCATATCATTGCCATATGGGGCTGGAGCTTAATATTTTCAGTGATCTGCAGGAGAGCAGATTGCAGAAGATAAATGCCCCTTCAAAGCCCTGATCAATTCAATCCATCAATCTCTCCTTTGTGGAATCAGAACCTGCAGCCATTTGAATTTCTGCTAAAGCTGCAAAGCATAGAAGCATTGAGCAGGATTTTGCGTTTTGGGTCAGGACCCCCACTGTGTCGGGAACAGTCACCCAATAGTGATTTTATCTTCATTGGCCTACAGGCATGCTCGTTGTCCAATTAAGGATGGTTTGCTGGCTGTCTAAGCTGGAGGGCCAGTAGGAGGCCCTCCAGTAAGGAAGGAGCTGCAGCCTGCTGTTGCAGGTAAGGGCGAGAGGCTGCCTCCATCTTGAGGCACCCACAGCAATTTAAAAAAAATCTGAAATATAAAATAGCCACAGCTGCCAGGCCAACATTGTGGAGAGGAAACTCCTCCACAGGGCGGCCTGCTGCAGCAGCTGTGACCAAGTAGGCTGGGGTGGGGATGTGGGGGGTTCTGCCACCGGAGGCCGCCTCCAGCAAAATGGCTTGGGGATGGGATGGTGCTGACAAACCAGCATCTACCCGCCTCCTTTCTCACCCCCATATCAGGGCGAAATTTCTACCCATTGACTCCAGTTGTAAGGGCACAGCTGTAGTGTTCCTGGAGGTGGCCATATTCTCTTTAGGAGAGACTGCAGAGGGGTGATGCTATGCAAGATAACAGTACACAGGTTGGAAATGGACTCCTTCACACTCTCAGCCATAGTGCTGAAACTTCTGAGGATAGTCCCAATAACTCATAAAACTGACTGTGTAATGCCAGCAGTTTAGTTCTCATTTCTGAATTCTTCAGCTTGGCTGCACCCTCTGACAGGCTCTTTCCTGGGCTTTCCCTGCCATCAGTACCTGCTGTCGCTAGTGGTGCAGCATGTTTCACCACGTGCAGCCCCCTTTGGCTCTCATTCTACCCTATGCAGACTTTCAATCTTTGAGCTGGTGGCTCGGAGGAATGGAGCTTATGATGCTACATTCTCGATAGGATTGTTTTTCTCTGTGGTGTCTTCTGAAGTCATAAAGGACCTAATAAGAAAAAGGAAAGAGGCAATAGTTAGGTTAGTAGATAGAAGCTGGCCATTAGCAGATGACTGTCTTGAGAATGAAAGTTGAAGTTTCTAAGCTTTCTGCATATTAGGGAAACTATTGGAGAGAATTCTGAAGGAGAGAATCTATCACCACTTGGAGAGGCAAAATTTGATTAGGAATAGTCAGCATAGCTTTGTCAGAGGGAGGTCATGCCTAACAAATTTGATTGAATTTTTTGAGCATGTGACCAGGTGTGTAGATGAGGGTAGTGCAGTTGATGTAGTTTACATGGATTTCAGCAAAGTCTTTGACAAGGTCCCACATGGGAGACTTATCAAGAAAGCAAATGCACATGGGATACAAGGTAACTTGATAAGGTGGATTCAAAATTGGCTTATCTGTAGGAGACAGAGAGTGATGTTTTAGTGACTGGAAGCCAGTGTCCAGTGGCGTACCACAGGGATCTGTGCTGGGTCCCCTATTGTTTGTCATTTATATAAACGACATAGATGACTATGTGGGGAGTAGGATCAGTAAGTTCGCGGATGACACAAAGATTGGCCGAGTGGTTGACAGTGAGGTGGAGTGTCTTGGGTTACAGGAAGATATAGACGGGATGATAAAATGGGCAGAAAAGTGACAGATGGAATTTAACCCTGAAAAGTGTGAGGTGATACACTTTGGAAGGAGTAATGTGACATATAAGTATTCAATGAATGGCCTGACACTGGGAAGTTCCGAGGAACAAAGGGACCTTGGCGTGTTTGTCCATAGATCTCTGAAGGCAGAAGGGCAGGTTAATAGGGTGGTGAAAAAGGCATATGGGACACTTGCCTTTATCAATCGAGGCATAGATTACAAAAGCAGGGAGGTCATGTTGGAGTTGTACAGAACTTTGGTATGGCCACAGCTGGAGTACTGTGTGCAATTCTGGTCGCCACATTATAGGAAGGATGTGATTGCATTGGAGGGGGTGCAGAGGCGATTCACCAGGATGTTGCCTGGGATGGAACATTTAAGCCATGAAGAGAGGTTGGATAGGCTTGGGTTGTTTTCACTGGAGCAGAGAAGACTGAGGGGTGACCTGATCGAGGTGTACAAGATTGAGGGGCATGGACATGGTGGATAGGGAGCAGCTGTTACCCTTAGTTGAAGGGTCAGTTACGAGGGGTCACAAGTTTAAGGTGAGGGATGGGAGGTTTAAGAGGGATTTGAGGAAGAACTTTTTTTCCCAGAGGGTGGTGACGGTCTGGATTGCCCTGCCTGGGAGGGTGGTAGATGCAGGTTGCCTCACATCCTTTAAAAAGTACCTGGATGAGCACTTGGCACGTCATAACATTCAAGGCTATGGGCCAAGTGCTGGCAAATGGGATTAGGTAGACAGGTCAGGTGTTTTAATGCATTGGTGCAGACTCGATGGGCCGAAGGGCCTCTTCTGCACTGTATTATTCTGTGATATTTGGAGAACAGAAGGCTGAGAGGTGATTTGATAGAGGTATTCAAAATCATGAGGGGTCTGGATAGAGGAGAGAGAGAGAGAAACTGTTCCCACTCATGAAAGGATCAAGAACGAGAGCACACAGATTTAAAGTAAAAGTGACATGAGGAAATACTTTTTCACACAGCGAGTGGTTAAGGTCTGGAATGCACTGCCTGAAGATGTAGTGGAGGCAGGTTCAGTTGAAGCATTCAAAAGGGTATTCGACAGTTATATGAAAAGGAAGAATGTGCAGGGTTATGGGGAGAAGGCAGGGGAATGAAACTGAGGGAATTGCTCATTCAGAGAGCCAGTGCAGACACAATGGACCAAATGACCTCCTTCTGCACTGTAACGATTCTGTGATATTTGCTGAAGGATCCAAATAGCATGCAAAACCCCTGCTTGGCTATATTGCAAGCCCCTCCCTCCTCAATACACGTCTGCCTGGGCCAGTGATGTCCAGGGCTTCTTGCACTGCCCGTGTGAGGGCTGTAATGTTTAGGACTCCTCCACCCATCTTGGTCCTCTGCCATCATGCATGGTCTTTTCCTTTGGAAAGATGAGGTTGGGTTCGAGAGTGGCTGCTGAGAAAGTAAGTGAAGATGTGTCGGGCTTGTGCTGTGAGGTGAAGAAGAAGAAAGATGGAATACAGATTGTGAAGTAAAGGCCGGCTTGGGTCTGCAAATGAAACCCGATCCGAGCCCGACAGAACCACATCTGATCCGGCCCGAGTCCTTCCATTTTTTCCCGCGCCCGACCCATCTTGACCTGACCATCAGTTAACCTACCTTCTGTTTTTCACTTTGTTACTTATCTGCACAAGCTTAAAATAACTGTAACAAAACCACCTTTCAAGTCCAAAAAGTGCATTAACATTGGAGCCACTTACCGGAGGAGGTGATAGAGCATGTCCGACCCGATCTGACCCGAACCTGACACATGTCGTCGGGTCCCGTCAGGTTCGGATTGGGTAGCCGGCCTTTATTGTGAAGTGAAGAAGGAGCAGTAGGAGTGGTTAGCGTGGTAGTATCCGAGAAAAGAATGATGTTTGTGCAGTGTGAAAAGAGGAAAGGAAGAGGTTGAATGTGTTTGACCATACCTCTTTCTCATTTCAATGATTAAAGGTGTGGTGGAAGGTAGGGAATTGTTGAGAGTGTTGAGGAAAGACTGAGATGACTGTTGTGAGAGAAGTGGAGCAGTGAAGAGCTCTACTGAACCATGCAGTTCTTATAAACATCGAACCTCTTCCTAATTCAAGCCAGGTTCTGGGGATGATGCTGGTGGGCACTGACCCTGTCAGCCGCCTCTGTCCAGTCCTGGTTCATCCTGACCTTGTTCGCCCTGGCCTTGAGGATGCCATCACTGTTTTTTGGAAGTGATACTCTCTACTGGCCCTCACTTCCTCCACTAGGACCTTTTTAATGGAGGCCTCAGGCAATGACACAATTTTATTTCTGTGCCGAGGCCAGGCAGGCAGGAGTTGTGCTGAAAGTTCGGTGAGCTACTTGATTCTGCATAGGATTGGGAGGACAGCATATTAATTAAATTTAAATGAGGCCGGGAATGAAAATGGCCTCATGCTGAGGAGTCTGTGGGGCACTCTGAGTCCATGGGGGACTCTGTGTCTGCATGGTTTAAACCAGCACTATTGTTTCTGGCTGTATACCGTGAGTACATACTAGCTTTTTCATAAAATGTTAGTAATATCTTGTAGCCATAGTTATAATGTTTATTTAATTCAGCAACTCCCTGTAATAAGAAAGGTCCTTTCCCAAGTCTTTCTTTAACTAGCTCTTCAAATCACACCTCACTCATTATCTGTCAGCTACAGGCGCTCTCCTTTTACAAGTGCTGCTATTCTCAGTTTGAAATCCTTGAACCAATCACTTCCCATTTCCAATTTTTATTTTTTGAATTAAATCTAGTATGTGATTCATTTTCAGCATGTTTTTTATTTTGATGAAGCATTTGAGGAGACTTGTACCAATTATGACATTTACTTGAAGACTGCTTACCCACTCATCCAGCATGTTTTCAGCGGGTATGTTACTTTTATTTCATCATTGTTGTCATCATTTGCATTTCTTTTATACATATACTAAAGGATTTCATATGTTCATACTAAGTCAAAGGATATGTTGTTTTATTCTATGTAAAGCAAAATGTATGATCAGGGCAAATGATTTTTGGTGATTGAATGATTAAAATTTTATTATGAAGTATTATGAAAGTCTGAACAGTTTTTGAATTCAAATTATATTATGTCTACATTTTCACTGAAATTGCAAACTTGAGGCCTTGATTGTTATATGTCTGCTAAGGTATGTTTGAATTCTAGTGGGCGGCACAGTGGCGCAGTGGTTAGCACCGCAGCCTCACAGCTCCAGTGACCTGGGTTCAGTTCTGGGTACTGCCTGTGTGGAGTTTGCAAGTTCTCCCTGTGACTGCGTGGTTTCCGCCGGGTGCTCCGGTTTCCTCCCACAGCCAAAGACTTGCAGGTTGATAGGTAAATTGGCCATTGTAAATTGTCCTTAGTGTAGGTAGGTGGGATGAGAATTGTGGGGATGTGGTAGGGAATATGGGATTAATGTAGGATTAGTATAAATGGGTGGTTGATGGTTGGCACAGACTTGGTGGGCCGAAGGGCCTGTTTCAGTGCTGTATATCTCTATGATCTCGATGTTTTCCCTTTTAAAATAAAGTACAGAAAGCAGAGGACATCATGATGCTTCATGTTGTATGTAGGTAAGCGTATGTAGTACTGGCTCGTAGGGGGAGGTAGTGTTTGGAGGGATGGTCTAAGGTCTAGGAGTAGTGCGAGACGTCTAGCGCAGGGTGGGAAGAACAGAGGAGTATAGTGGGTTTATTTTGGGAAATATGTCATTGGGTGTTGGAGCAATGGGAAGATAGTTCAGGTAATTTGGAGCAATGGAATAGTCTGATGGGAATTGTCCAGAAGGTTACTGGTATGTGGTGGTGCTGAGAGGATTCTGGGAGCACTGGCATGGACATACTGGAGTACCGGAACATTGAGCACTAGGATTATGTGTTGTGGGAAGTGGATCTTAGTAATTGCGCAGTACTGCTTAAAGAACTTAATACCCAGCTTGCTGGTCACATTTAGCAATGAGACAATAGGGGCATTTATTGGCAGTGAATGAAATATAGGGTGGAAATTATAGTTTTGAGTGAGTTTGGGAGCAGTGAGATACAACAATAGGAAATGGGAGGTTGTGAGGAGCACAAGGCCAAGGATCGGAGGGACGAGAGATGTTTGGGAGGTGTTGAGGGAAAGGCATGGGTGAGAAGGGAGGCTAATGGATTAGACTAGGAGAAAAGTATAGGCTTGGGAATATGGATAACAGCAGGGTGGGAGAGAGGCAGGAGAATGAAGATTGTACATGATTAAATTCCCCTTCTCCCAGGTTTAAATGAAAAAATGGGCTTTTAAAAGGTTTAGCAGGAGATTGCTCTGCTATATAAAATACAGTTTGTAGTTTAAGTACTAGGTGCTTCCCTACAGTTGTAGGGAATGCAACCTTTGCATTTTAAAAGGCGGCTGCTGATTCAGCAATGGAGAAGCAATAGTCGGCAGGGGATTGGGGAGAGGGCCCCTTGGGAGCTCTGAACCTGGTGGTGCTGAGGGGTGTGGGGGGGTGGCATTAAAAAGTTACCTCAAAGAATCTTTGGGGATTAGACTGGATTGGGACAATTTGAAAGTTTTGAATGAAAAGGCCACCTCAAGATTCTGGCCAACTTGGATTGGATGAGGAGAACCATGCCAATATATGAAAATGGTACATCACTAAAGACCAGCAGGTCCATCGCACCTGCCCCATTTTTCTCATGGCATATCTAAACATTATGACCACTATCCCATCCCTTCTCGACCAGTGGCCACAGGATTTGGGAGAAGCAGAAAACTGGAGGATAAAACCACAGCTGAATTTTTTTTTAAAGCGGGAAATTTCTCTCCAACCTTTGAAGGTGATCAAGGCAAATTCTAGGGGGACCAGTGACCATACTGCACATTACCCAATGCCTCAGTTACCTTTTGGAAGTGGTATCAGGCTTAACTAGAATCTCACCTAACTTCCTTTTGAACATTTTGCAATGCATCCAAACTCAGTGCACAAGCCGGCAACTTGTTCCACAGGTTGATTATCCTCTGTGAAAAGGAACAACTACCTAACACCTAACCTAGTTTATGCTTATGTAATTTATGTGCCTATCCCCTGATACCCCCTAACCCCTAGGTAGGGAAGTATGCAGTGATGTCCCCCTGATATCTACTTGCAGATAACATGAAACTTGGAAAAGTAATAAACAGTGAGAAGGACAATAACAGAATTTGGAGGACATACATACTGGTGAAATGCGCAGATGCATGGCAGATGAAATTTAATGCAGAGAAGTGTGAAGTGAAGCAGTTTGAAAGGAAGAATGAGGAGAGGCAATGTAAGTTAAATGGTACAACTTTAAAGGGGGTGCAGGAACAGAGAGACCTGCGGGGTTGTGTACAGAAATCTTTGAAGGTGGCAATACAAGTTGAGCAGGTTATTTTTTAAAAAAGCATATGGGGTCCTTGGCTTTATAAAAGGAAAAAAAAAGACTTGCATTTATTTAGCACCTTTCACACCCACCAGATATCTCAAAGCACTTTACAGCCAACTAAGTCATTTTCTTTTGGAAGTGTAGTCACTGTTGCTGTGCAGGAAACGCAGCAGCCAGTAAGCGGACAGCAAACTCCGACAAACAGCAATGTAATATTGGCCAGATATTCTTTTTTGATGTTGATTGAGATAAATATTGCTCAGGACACCAGGGATAACCCTCTCTGCTCTTCTTCGAAAATAGTGCATGGGATCTTTTACATCCACCCCAGAAAGCAGATGGGGCCTCAGTTTAACGTCTCATCCAAAAGATGGATATATTATAAGTGGAGTCCTAGAATACAAAAGCAAGGAGGTCTTGCTAATCCTTTGTAAATAACTGGTCAGGCTTCAGCTGGAGTATTGTATCCAATTCTGGGTATCACACTTTAGGAAGAATGTCAAAGCCTTATAGAAGGTGAAGAAGAGATTTGCGAGAATGATGAGAGACTTCAGTAATGTGGAGAGAATAAGAAGCTGGGATTGTTCTCCTAAGAGCAGATATGGTGAAAGGAAGATTTAATAGAGTGCTCAAAATCATGAGTTTTGTTAGAGTAAATAAGGAGAAACTTTCCAGTACAAGAATTGGTAACCAGATTTAAGGTTATTGGCATAAAAGCCAGAGGTGAGATTAAATCTTTTTTTTAATGCAGCGAGTTATTATAATCTGGAATGTATTGCCTGAAAAAGTAATGGAAGCAGATTCAAGAGTAACTTTCAAAAGAGAATCAAAGAAATGCTTAAAGGGAAGAAAATCTGCAGGGTGATGGGAAAGAGCAAGATCACAGGCATGTATATCTGTAAATTTACAATAATTTCCCCACCACCTTTAGTCCACGTCATTAACAAAAATTGCAAAGAACAATAATCCCAACACCAAACACTATAGGACTTGATTAGTAACCAGGCCCAAGTAGAAAAGAGGCCACTTTTTTTCCCCCCATCTGTTGGGCATCAGCTGTAACGCCAGCATTTATTGCTCATCCTGAATTGCCCTTCACTTGAACTGCTGCAGTCTGTGTGTTATAGGTACACCCACCGTGCAGTCAGTTTGGGAATTCCAGGATTTTGACTCGGTACGATGAAGAAAGGGTGATATATTTCCAAGTTAGGATGCTGAATCTTGGAGGGGAACTTGCACGTGGTGGTGTTCCCATGTGCCTGCTGCCCTTCTTCTAGGTGGTAGAGGTCATGGGTTTGGAAGGTGGTTTCGAAGAAGCCTTGGCAAGTTGCAGCAGAGCATCTTGTCCACCAGTCGTGGAGGGAGTGAAGGTTTAAGGTGGTAACTGGGATACCAATCAAGTGGGCTATTTTGCCTTGGATGTGTCAGGCTTCTTGATTATTGAAGCTGTCCTCATCCAGGCAAGTGTATTTCACCAAACTCCTTATTTTTGCCTTGTAGATGGTGGAAGGTTGTTGGGGAGTTAGGAGGTGAGTTACTTGCTGTAGATTACCCAGCCTCTGACCTGCTCTTGTAACCACAGTATTTATGTAGCTTGTCCAGTTAAATTTCTGGCCATGGTTCCGCCCCCCCCCCCCCCACCCACCAAGATGCTGGCCCTGGTGATTTATCA
The DNA here is from genome assembly GCF_036365525.1 of Heterodontus francisci. Lineage (NCBI taxonomy): Eukaryota > Metazoa > Chordata > Chondrichthyes > Heterodontiformes > Heterodontidae > Heterodontus > Heterodontus francisci. Next base: position 74,136,662 of record NC_090371.1, on the reverse strand, counting down.
ACTTTCAAAGATGCTAATCCCATTAATACTTCCTCTCTCCCTATGTTTATCATATCCAATACATCACACTCCTCCTTAACTACAATATCTACATTGTCCTCCACTTTTGTGAAGATAGATGCATCTTCCGCCCCCTACACATAGGTTACCTTTTTGGTCTTTTATGGGCCCTACTGTCTCCTTAGTTATCCTCTTACTCTTAATGTATTGATAATAAAACATCTTTGGGTTCACCTTGATTTTGCTTACCAATATTCTTTCATGTCCTCTCTTTGCTTTCCTAATTTCCTTTTTGATTTCACCCCTCAAATTTCTGTACTCCTCTCGGCTTTCTGTATTATTGAGTTCTAAGTGTCTGACATAAGCTTTCCTTTTCTGGCTTATCTTACCTTGTAAGCTCCTTGACATCCATGGGGTTCTAGACTTGGCCGTCCCACCCTTTTCCTTTGTGGGAACATGTTTACTCTGACCCCTTGAAGCTCCCCTTTGAATGCCTCCCACTGTTCTGACACCTTTTAAGTAGCTGTTTCCAGTCTACTTTTGCTAAATCAGTCCTCAGTTTAGTAAAATTGGCCTTGCCCCAGTTGAGAACTCTAACTCCTATTCTATCTCTGTCCTTTTTGAATGATGATCACTGCCACCAAAATGCTCTCTCACTGCTACTCCTTCCACCTATCAGCTTTATTTCTTAAAAATAAGTCTAAAACTGCGCCATCTCTTGTTGAACTTGCTGCATACTGGCCAAAAACATTCTCCTGAATGCACCTCAAGAATTCTTCTCCCTCAATTCCTTTCACACTAAAACTATCCCAGTTAATATTTGGGTAGTTAAAATCCCCTACTCTAACTGCCCTATTGTTTTTGCAGTTCTCAGATTTTCCTACATATCTGCTCTTCTATCTCCCTCTCTGGGGGTCTATAGTACCCTACCAGCAGTGTGATGGCCTCTCTTTTGTTCCTTAGCTCGATCCATATGGCCTCATTTGATGAACCTTCCAACATATCATCCCTCCTCACAGCTGTAATTGTTTCTTTTACCAAAATTGCCACTCGTCCTCCTTTCTTATCCCCCCTCTATTGCATCTGAAAACCCTGTAACCAGGAACGTTGAGCTGCCATTCCTGTCTATCCTTAAGCCACGTTTCTGTAATAGCTATGATATCATACTGCCACGTGTCTATGTGCCCTCAACTCATCCACTTTATTTGCTATACTCCTTGCATTGAAGTAGATATCCTTGAGCACTGCTAAACTCTTCTTTTTTTATTTTCTAACCTTTGTTTCCTTTGCCTTCCAGACTCATCCACTAATTTTCTGCCTTCCATTTTCATTTCTGATTTTGTCCCAACTGAGTCTATCCTCAGGACCCCATCCCCCTGACTAACTAGTTTAAACCCTCCCCAATAGCACTAGCAAAACGTCCCACAAGGAACTCTGTCCTGGCTGTGTTCAGGTGCAACCCGCCCGGCCTGTACAAGTCCCAATGTCTGAAGAATCTAAAACCCTCTCTCCTGCACCAACTTTCCAGCCACTTATTCATCTGTCTAATCTTTCTATTCCTGTACTCACTTGCAGGTGGCGCTGGGAGTAACCCGGAGATTACTACTTTTGAGGTCCTGCTTGCTAATTCCTTACCTAACTCAGTAAACTCTTTCTGCAGTACCACATCCCTCTTTCTACCTATGTCGTGGACCACGACTGCTGGCTGTTCATCTTCCTACTCAGGATGCTCTGCAGCCACTCAGTGATATCCTTAACCCTGGCACCAGGGAGGCAACACACGATCCTGGATTCACGTCTGTGGCCACAGAAACACCTGTTTGATCCCCTAACTATTGAATCTCCTATCGCTTTCGCTCTTCCAGTCTTCCTTGTGCCTGCCTGTGTAGCTGAGACTTCGCTCTGGCTGTATTCCCCAGATGAACCATCTCCTTCCTCAGTATTCAGTACTGAATACCTCACCTGTATCTAGGGAAGATTGGAAAATTATGCCATGCCCTTCAGCTATCTCCATCCCCACTCTCTTTAGTAACCTGGGATACAAGCCACTCTGACCAGGAGACTTATCCACTATAAGCATGACTAGCCTTTCCAGTAGATGCTGACTATCAATTTTCACCCCATCCATTACCTTTACCATCTCAAGTTCTGCCAATTATTTTGTTAGCATCCTCTTTGTAAATACTGATATAAAGTACTCATTAAATATTCTAGCCTTCCCCTGCATCTCTAAGCATATATCACCTGCTTTGTCCCTAATAGGCCCTACCCTGCCTCTTACTCTTTATCTGAATGCACACATCATTCGTAACAAGGTAGATGAATCGATAGCACAAATAAAAACAAAGGCTGTGTTTGCTGACAAACGCAACCACTAGGTGGTGCAGTACTGGCACATGTACAAATGCAGCCTCATGGACTGAAACATCTCAGGCAGCTGCCAGTAATAAAGATGGCGCTGTTCAAAGTGACAGAAAAAAACAAATTGAACCCAAGCCTCCCTCAATGGCTGCCATTGCCACTTCCGCACCATACCTGGCCCCCTGCAGTACCCCGCTGCCTCTCGCGATCGCTGTTTCGGTTCCCCGCTCCATCCTGCAATCGCCGCATTCAGTTTCCCGCTCCCTCCCACGATTGCAGCTTCTATTCCCTGCTCCCTCCTGCAGCATCAGACTGCTTGCCGCTCCATTCCACCGCTCCCGACTTCTCGCCGCTCCATCTTGCCATTCCCTCCTGCTGCTCGCTCCCCGCACGGAAAAGTGGCAGCAAGGCAGGAAGTGAGCGGCGAAGAGTCCGGAGCAGCAGGATAGAGCAGCAAGCAGGCGGCAGAAGTCTCGAGCAAGCGACACTGGCGAGAACGGCAGGAGGGGGGCGGGCAAGAGAAGCAGCAATTGAGGCGTTGATTACGGGAGGGAGCAGGAGCACTGTTGGACGGGATGGAGGCGGCATTGCGGCCATAGAGCGGTAAAGCAACACTCTGATGTCATTGCATCTGATATCATTACGTGGTGACATTGACGCATGCATGCACGGACCAATCTAGCAAGCTGGAAAATGTTCGGACACATCGATGTTGGCGATCGCTCTGCGCATGTGCTGCGTTGTCAGGAGACACTCTGAAAAATAAATGGGTATGATATGATGGCCATTACAGAGACGTGGTTGCAGAGTAACCAGTGCTGGAAACTGAATATTCAAGGGTATTTGACATTTCGGAAGGATAAGAAGAAAGGAAAAGGAGGTGGGGTAGCTCTGTTAAAGGAGGAAATCAGTACAGTAGTGAGAAATGATCTTGGCCCGGAAGCACAAGATGTCGAATCAGTTTGGTTGGAGATCAGAAATAGCAAGGGAAGGATGTCACTGGTGGGAGTAGTTTATAGGCCACCTAACTAAGCAAGTTAAGGATGGCATCAAATAGAAAGAAAAAGTGTACAATACTGCGAAGATTAGTGGTAGGCCAGGAGATTGGGAATATTTTAGAAACCAGCAAAGGATGACAAAAAAAAGAGGGAGAAATTGGAATACGAGAGTAAACCAGCAAGAAACATAAAAACTGTAAAAGCTTCTACAAGAATATAAAAAGGAAGAGAGTAGCTAAAGTAAATGTTGGCCCCTTAGAAGATGAGACTGAGGGATTAATGATAAACAAGGAAATGGCAGAGACTTTGAACAAGTATTTTTATCTGTCATGATGGAAGATGACACAGGAAATATCCCAAGAATAGTAGAAAATCAAGGGGCAAAAAGGAACTTAAAACAATCACTATCAGTAGGGAAAAACTACTAGGAAAAGTAATGGGACTGAAGTTTTGCGCCAGGTGAGGAGGGGGTCTCAGTCTCCCCTTTCTCCCCTTCTCTTGATAGATGCAACAGGGTTTATCCTTTTTTTAAACACAGTGGTTGAGCTTACCACCTCAGTGAGCGTTTGCTCTTGTTCCTTCAACGTGATTGCAAAAGAACCAATCAGACAGGTTTTCATGAGTTTAAACAAGAAAGAAGTAAGTTTATTACACTCAATGCTCTAACCCGATTTAAAATACTAAAAATACGCCACACATTCACGCGAGAATCACACACACACAAATAGATTACAGAGGGAAACAGATTTAGTGATTGGATTAAAGTCTGGAATAAATGGAATTTAAATACAGTATGTAAGTCCAATAGTCCTCAGCTGCAGTTGTAGTCTTGCAGTTCTCACTGGGCCACGTGCACGGTGGTGGGCTTGCTTTGCTCAGGACTCTCGAAGGCAGAAGGGTGGTGGTTTCTCTTCCCCTGGTTGCTGACTGTAGTAGGCTTGATGGGGGTGGGGGGGTGGTGGTGATGTTCCCAGTCGCAACCGGATCTTGTCTTGATATTTTCTGGGCAGAGAGAGAGAGAGACTGCTTTGTCGCTGGCTTTTCATTTACTGCCTGTCTGCTGTCTGTGTGACAAAACTTACTTCAGAGCTACGCAAGCAGTCACATGGTTCTATCAAACCCCTTTGTCGAGGTTTTTTTCTGGAATCTTCTCTGGAATTCAAGGTGCCACATCACCCCATGGTGTCCATCCACACTTGGAAGGGTTGCCTCTTTCATAGTCAATGGGTGGGAATGGCCTTGACGATCGTGTTGATAAAGCCACTCTAGGTAATTCAATCACTGAGAGCAAGCCATTATTCTGGCTGCAATAAAAACAGAAAGTGCCAGAAATACTCAGCAGGTCTAGCTGCATCTGTGGAGAGAGAAGCAGAGTTAACGTTTCAGGTCACAAACCTCTTTTTGTCTCCAGTTCAATCTCCCTTTCTTTCAAATGTAAATTGCAGTGGCCATCTTGGCTGCTATTTTTTAAATAGTTAACTTGTCATTTTTGTTTCCATTAAAAGTCTCCGATGTAAGTTTCCAACCGATTCAATTAATATTTTCCATTTGGCATATAGCGTTTTCCTGACAAAAGGGTGACAAGTCCCCTGGATCTGATGGCTTGCATCTGAGTATCTTAAAAGAAATGGCTGCAGAGATAGTACTGGTTGTAATCTTTCAAAATTTCCTAGATTCTGGAAAGGTCCAAGCAGATTGGAAAACTGCAAATGTAATAGCTCTGTTCAAGAAAGGAGGGAGACAGAAAGCAGGAAATTATAAGCCAATTAGCCTAACGTCTGTCATTGGGAAAATGCTGGAATGCATTATTAAGGAAGTAGTAGCAGGACATTTTAAAATCATTATACAAACAAGCAGAGTCAACGTGGCTTTGTGAAAGGAAAATAGCGTTTGACAAACTTATTCGAGTTCTTTGAGTATGTAACCAGCAGGTTGATAAAGGGGAACCAGTACATGTGGCGCATTTGGATTTCCAAAAGGCTGGGGACTGTAGAACCAGGGGACACAGTCTCAGAATAAGAGGTAGGCTTTTTAGGACTGAGATGAAGAATTTCTTCACTAGGAGGGTGGTGAATCTTTGTAATTCTCTACCCCAGAGTGCTGTGCAGGCTCAGTCATTGAGTATTTTCATGACAAGAGATTGTTAGGTTTCTAGATAATGATATCGAGATATAGGGATAGTGCAGGAAAATGGCATTGAGGTAGAAGATCAGCCATGATCTAGTTGAATGGTGCACTTGAGGGGCCGAATGGCCTACTCCTGCTCCTATTTCCTATGTCCTATTTGATAAGGTGCTACATAAAAGGTTACTACACAAGGAAACTGAATGGTGTTGAGGGCAATGTATTAGCAAGGATAGAGGATTGGCTAAGGAATAGGAAACAAAGAGTCGGGATAAATGGGTCATTTTCAGGTTGGCAAACTGTAATTAGTGGAGTGCCACAGGTAGCAGTGCTGGGGCTTCAACTACTTACGCTCCATATTAATAACTTGGATGAAGGGACTGTGTGTATTGTAGCCAAATTTGCTGACGATACAAAGATAGGTGGGAAAGCAAGTTGTGTGAGGAGGACACAAAGGCCGAGACTTTATCCTGGCAATGCAGTTGTCAAGGTGTGGGAAAAATGACGCATAGAACCCCGCGTTGCCTTTTTTGTGGGAGGCCCGCTGCATCTAGTGCCAATTAGGCACTTAAGTGGACAGCAGCAGGCCTTCCACGGGATCAAGGACTCCAGAGATGGAGGTACTGCCCATGGAGAGCTGCCAGGCAATCAGAAGCTGGCAGCTCATTCATTGAGCAGTGCCACCGCAGAGGAGTGGTGCTGGACCCAGCCGACAGGTAGGTCAGGGCGAGAGGCTTCTCTTGGGGTGGGTGGGGGCGGTAGCAAGGGCAGGGGGGTGGTTCACAGCGGCCCCCACCTCCTTCTTGATGCTGGGTCCCTCATTCAGGCACTGTGCCTTTTAATGAGGGACATTACCCCCCACCCACCCCCCCACCCCCGAGCCGAAAGCAGCCTGCACAATTTCTTTTTGGTGCCGTGCTTCCTTTGTGGCGACAGGGCTGCCTGCCACATGGTTAATATTGCCCAATTAAGGGCCTTAATTGGCTACGGGATGGGAAGACCATTTGCAGGCTTTCTCACTCTGGACTTAATTTTTGGCAGAGGCAGGAAGGTGGTAGAGTTCCCCATGCCCTCCCCCTTGCCAGCATCCCACCTGATTTTACGCTTTCCCCGCCTTCAATCCTGCCACGGGGGAGAGCATAAAATTCCCCCTAAGAGTTCGCAAAGGGATATAGTTAGGTTTAGTGATTGGGCAAAGAATTTGGTAGATGGAGTATGCTATGGGAAAATGTGAGATTGTTGCCTTTGATGGGAAGAATAGAAAAGCAGAATATTATTTAAACAATGAGAGACTGCAGAATGCTGCGTGCAGTACAGAGGGATCTGGGTGTCCTTGTACATGAATCATAAAAAGTTAGCATGCAGGTACAACATGTAATTATGAAAGCAAATGCAATGTTGGCTTTTATTGCAAGAGGAATGGAGTATAAAAGTCGGGGTATCTTGCTACAACTGTACAGGGCGTTGGTGAGACCACACCTGGAGTACTGTGTATAGTTTTGGCCTCCTTATTTAAGGAGGGATATACTTGTATTGGAGGAAGTTCTGAGAAAGTTCACTAGGCTGATTCCTGGGATGAAGGGGTTGACTTATGAGGAAATGTTGAGCAGGTTGGGTTTATACTCATTGGAGTTTAAAGGAATGAGAGATGATCTTTTGGAAACATAAGATTCTGAGGGGATTTGATAGAGTATACGCTGAGAGATTGTTTCCTCTGGTGGGGGAATCTAGAACTGGGGGCACAGTTTCAAAATAAGGGGTCTGCCATTTAAGATGGAGATGAGTAGGAATTGCTTCTCTGAGGGTCGTTAATCTTTGGAATTCTGTACCCCAGAGATCAGTGGAAGCTGGGTCATTGAATATATTCAAGGCAGAGCTAGACAGATTTTTGATCTACGAGGGAGTCGAAGATTATGGAGGGCAGACAGGAAAGTGGAGTTATGACCATCAGATAAGCCATGATTTTAATGATCTTATTGAATGGCGGAGCAGGCTTGAGGGGCCAGATGGCCTACTCCTGGTCCGACTTCTTATGTTTCTACTACCCGCTTATTATTTACATGCCAGTAGAAGATTTTTGGATTCCCTTTGATGTTAACTGACATTCTATTCTCATACATTCTAAACCTGTCCTTGCATTCCTCATAGTCCTTCTTAGTCTGTTCCTATCTAATATGGTACTACTTCCTTCTGTAGTACTATCCAACACTCTCACTCTTTTATGCACCTTCTATTCCCCTTTTCTACTTCTATATGCTGGTGCCCATCCCCTGCTAATTTAGTTTAAACCCTCCCAAACCTCTCTGGTGAACCTCCCCCAAAGACATTGGTCCCAGTCCTGTCGAGGTGTAACCCGTCCCTTTTGAATAAGTGCCTCCTGCTTTCCAACTGGTTCCAATGTCCAAGGAGTCTGAAGCTCTCCCTTTTGCACTGTGCCTCAAGTCACACATTGATTCTCACTATCTTCCTATTTCTATTCTCGCTAACACATGGCATTGGGAGTAATCAAGTGATTACTACTTTTGGGTTCCTACTTTTTAACTTTCTCTCTAGTTCCTGAAAGTCTGACCGCAGGCCCCCTCTGTGTTGTTGGTACCATTGTGTACCATAACTTCTGGCTCGCTCCCTTCCCCCTGCAGAATATTCTGCACCCTCTCCATGATGTCCGTTATCCTGGCACCTGGGAGGCAACACCCCATGTGGAACTCACAATGATGGTTACAGTATTGCCTAGAATAACTATTAATTTTAATTAATGCCTCCAGACCTGCTCTTCTGTTGTTAATTCAATTACTGGTTATAGCTAGCCGATTGAAATTTTTAATTTTCTGGCTTCTAGTTTAAACGAATGCCCTAATTTAGGGAGAGAAAAGAGAAATACACATCAACCAATCACTTACCTGTTTTCCTGTGACGCACGCTTTGATTTTATTTTCTGTTCCTTGAACGCACTGGCTCTGATTTCTATCGACTCCCAGCTGCTGCTCTTAACTCCGGCACTGTTCTCTCTCGGGGCTCTCGCTCTGTCTTTAAATTACTATATTTGTATAATTTATATCTGCAAAAGTTATTTTCTAAAAGTACTGTTACGGACAGGTGGACATGAGTGTGGGAGGTTCACCTCCTAACTGACCGCAATCGTGTTTTGTTAAAATGTTGCGATAGCCCCCAAGTGTCTTTCGGGTCAAGTAAGCAGACAAATGACAGGTTTTCTCGTCGGTTTAAAAATAAAGGATAACTATTTATTTTTACACAATTCCTGAAATGGTTGCAACCTCATCCATGCAAACATTCACTCACATATACACAAGAATAGATAGAGAGAAAAAAGGTAAGTAGTTTGAAGTTCAAAGTGAGCTAAGTGTTTGTGGTTTACAGTAAACCTGTTGGATCTTTTGAGGAGGACAGTCTCTTTTAAAGATGCAGGCTTGGGTGTTTGTAGTCTTAAACTTGTTGAGGTGTTGTAGAGTTCTATTGGTTACAATGCAGCACAAAACTGGTGATATGGATTTTATTACCTTCACAGATGGTGAGTCTTAAGTCACTTTGTGAAGTCTCTGCCGTGGTGGTTGTTCAGTTATTGTTCAGGATTCTTCTTTCACAGCCTCTGGCTGGACTGCTCTCTGAAGGTGTTGGCTTGATCTCCCCTCTCCCTCCCAAGGGTTACCCTTTTTAAGGTTAAAAAAAAATCGCATTAGAGTTTCTGTTAGGTGACACATAGCCTTCTCCCTTGGTCTGACCACACAATGGACCAGGATGTGGAGACCATGGCTATCAATTGATGTCTGAATGGGGACCATTCTGTTAGCATGGTGCTATTTCGCACCTATTCAGTTTTGGTTTAGGCTGTGAGTCTGTCTGTCTCCAGGCTCCTTTGTTAGTTCATTCATGGCGATAAGAGTTATTAATATGAAACAGTGCTCTTTTCTATTCAAATGGGTTCTCCCCAGAGCTATTTCAGAGGAGGTTAACGAGTTCCGTCTTTTCAAACAGGTTTGTTGATTTCCAGTACAGGAAGGATTACGTGACTGCTAATTCATTTTGACTGTGGTACAAGTGTTCATGTTCTTGTGGATTTGTTCAACAGTTGACTTTTTAAATTCATAATTCTTCCATTTCATTGTTTATTTCATCACAGTTCCTTCCGTGCATAATATACTCTAACTTTCGCCATATGTAATGGAAAATTGGTACGTCTCCCCCCTCGCTTGCATAGTTTTTATTCATCGTACAAGAAATCTTCATAATGCCTACAAAGTGTATTGCTATGATATCGAATATAATTCTGATTATTTTGTTTTGAGAATGCGGATGACTGGGATGAGAACAAACCCCCTAATTTTGTTTGGTAATTTTTTGACTTTGTGTTTCTGGTGAGGAGAGCTATCTGCCAATAGATGAGATTCGTGGCACCTGCTGCTCAATGGAATTTGTGATGAATGCTCTTGACAGGTGGCAGGCCTCACCAAAATATGTCATTTAAAAAAAAATTTAAACATTTTGCTTTGGTCCGTAGCTTTCAAAGCAAAATATAAAATACACCTCATTTTCCATATCTATCTGCATCGTTGACTACTCCTTGATGCTATGAGGATTCTGGTATCATGTATTGAATAGTTAATGGGCTGTTGGAGAACTTTTCCAACTTTGTGCTGCTGGTACAGACCTCAGCCTCCAACAGCGCTGCTGAGAAATTCCAGAATAAGCTGCACCTGATTTTTCAAACCAGTGCAGAGGGTGAAGTTGAAGAATGTTCTTTTGCAGGTAAATTTAACTAAATTGATAGTTATTTTCAACTGTTGGGATGATTTTGATAAAGCCATTCTGGTCACTGAAATCCTAATTGATAAACTACTTTGCTTACTTAGGGGAGATGGTGGTGTAGTGGTAATGTGACTTGACTAGTAATCTAGAGGCCCAGGCTAATGCCGTGACATCAGTTCAAATCTCACCATGGTAGCTGGTGGAATTTAAATTAAATTAATTAATAAATACAATTAATTTTTTAAAAATCTGGAATTGAAAGCTAGTGTCAGTAATGGTGACTTGAAAACTATCATCAATTCTTGTAAAAAAAAATCAGATGGTTCATAATGTCTTTTAGGGAAAGAAATATGCTGTCCTAACCTGGTCTGACCCATGTGTGACTCCAGACGCCCAGCAATGTGGTTGACTCTTTACTGCCTTCTGAAATTGCCTAGCAGGCAGCTCACCACAACCTCTTCAAGGGCAATTAGAGATGAGCAATAAATCCTGGCCTTTCTGTGACACACACATCCTATGAAAGAATTTTTTTAAAAACATGGAATATATAGCATAGAAACAGGCCATTTAGCTCAAATAATCTGTGCTGGAACATGGGGCTTAGTGAGAGAGAGAAACTGAAGGAAATCAGTATTAGTAGAGAAATGGTGTTGGGGAAATTGATGGAACTGAAGGCCGATAAATCCCCAGGGTCTGATGGTATGCATCCCAGAGTACTGAAGGAAGTGGCCCTAGAAATAGTGGATGCATTGGTGGTCATCTTCCAAGATTCTATAGACTCTAGAACAGTTCCTACAGTTTGGAGGGTAGCTAATATAACCCCACTGTTTAAAAAGGGAGGTAGAGAGAAAGCAGGGAATTATAGACCAGTTAGCCTGACATCAGTAGTGGAGAAAATGCTAGAGTCCATTATAAAAGATTTTATAGCAGAGCACTTAAGAGAACAGTGGTAGAATTGGGCAGAGTCAGCATGGATTTACGAAAGGGAAATAATGCTTGACAAATCTACTAGAATTCTTTGAGGATGTAACTAGTAGAGTTGATGAGGGGGAGCCAGTGGATGAGCTTTCGACAAAGTCCCACATAAGAGACTAGCATGTAAAATTAAAGTGCATGGGATTGGGGGTAGTGTATTGCGATGGATAGAAAATTGGTTGGCGGGCAGGAAACAATGAGTAGGGATAAATGGGTCTTTTTCCGAATGGCAGGCAGTGACTAGTGGGGTACTGCATGGATCGGTGCTAGTATCCCAGCTATTCACAATATACATTAATGATTTAGATGAGGGAGCTAAATGTAATATCTCCAAATTTGCAGATGACACAAAACTGGGTGGGAGGGTGAGTTGTGAGGAGGATGCAGAGAGGCTTCAGGGTGATTTGGACAAGTTGAGTGAGTGGGCTAATGCATGGCAGATGCAAAATAATGTGGATAAATGTGAGTTTATCCACTTTGGTAGCAAAAACAGAAAGGCAGATTATTATCTGAATGGCTATAAACTGAGAGAGGGGAATATGCAGCGAGACCAGGGTGTTGTTGTACACCAGTTGCTGAAGGTAAGCATGCAAGTTCAACAGGCGGTAAAAAAGGCAAATGGTATGTTGGCCTTCATAGTGAGAGGAGTACAGGAGCAGGGATGTCTTGCTGCAATTATACAGGGTCTTCGTGAGGCCACACCTGGAATATTGTGTGCAGTTTTGGTCTCCTTATCTGAGGAAGGATGTTCTTGCTATCGAGGGAGTGCAGCGAAGGTTTACCAGACTGATTCCTGTGATGGCGGGACTGAAATGTGAGGAGAGATTGAGTCTGTTAGGATTATATTCACTGGAGTTCAGAAGAGTGAGAAGGGGATCTCATAGAAAGCTATAAAATTCTAACTGGACTTGACAGGGTAGATGCAGGAAGGATGTCCCCGATGGTGGGGGAGTCCAGAACCAGGGGTCATAGTCTAAGGATACGGGGTAAACCTTTCAGGACTGAGATGAGGAGAAATTTCTTCACTGAGAGTGGTGAGCCTGTGGAATTCGCTACCACAGAAAGCAGTTGAGGCCAAAGCATTGTATATTTTCAAGAAGGAGTTATAAATAGCTCTTGGGTTTAAAGGATCAAAGGGTATGGGGTGAAAGTGGGAACAGGTTACTGAGTTGGAGAGTGTGCAGTCTGCATTTGATAAACAAAAACTCAACCTGTTTGAATTCACATTTTGCATCTTCTTTTGTTTTTGCTAATTTTAACTCCTTAGTGGAAAGGCAACTTGTTTTGCATATGGACAGACAGGAGCTGGAAAAACTCATACTATGATTGGAACTAATAAAAATCCAGGGCTATATGCTCTTGCTGCTGAGGACATCTTCCTGCAGCTGCAGACATCTGAGCTGAACAGAGCGCTTTTCATCTGGATAAGCTTCTATGAGATATATTGTGGCCAACTATATGACTTGCTCAATGGTCGAAAAAGGTATGATAATAGAAATGTGTATTTTAAGGCAAAATGGAAATATTTACATTCTGCAGTATTTAGTAAGGATACAATAGTGGAAAAATTACCATTTTTTTAAAATGGCATTTGGTATTTCTGATATGTAATACAAAATTGTGTTTTAGATATGTACCTGTATAAGCATTAAAAGTGACATACATTTGACTAATATTTCTCAAAATGGACATTGAGAGAGGCACAGAATCATAATAGATAAGTGTGATGCTTTGTAGACAAATGCAATCGTGCACTCACCCCTTCACAAAGATCAGAAAAATAAATACAGATGAGGGAAGCTGCTTATCCACCCAGCTCATCGTTCCATAGAAACTAACAAATAACGTCCTGTTGAGCCTGCTGCGCCATTCAGTATGATCATGGCTGATCTTCAGCTTCAACTCCAATTTCCCATCTGCTCCCCATATTCCTTGATTCATTAAGAGACCAAAAATCTGTTTAGCTCAGCCTTAAATATACTCACCAATGGAGCATCAACATCCCGCTGGGATAAAGAATTCCAAAGATTCACAACCCTTTGAGTGAAGACTTTTCTCCTCTTTTCAGTGCTATATTTTTTTTAAATTCATGCATGGGATGTGGGCATTGCTGGAGGCCAGCATTTATTGTCCATCCCCTAATTGCACTTGAGAAGATGGTGGTGAGCTGCCTTCCTGAACCGCTGCAGTCCATGTGGGGTAAATGATCACCTCCTTATCCTGTACCCCCATGTTCTAGATCCCCCAGCCAGCGGAAACAACCTCTGTGTTGATCCTGTCGAGCCGCTTCAGAACCTTCTACGTTTCAATGAGATCACCTCTCATTCTTCTGAACTCTAGAGAGTAATAGGTTCAATTTACTCAGCCTCTCATCATAGGACAACCCTCTCGTCCCAGGGACCAATCTAGTGAACCTTCGGTGTACTGCTTCCGATGCAGGCGTATCGTTCCTTAAATATGGAGACCAAAATTGAACACAGTACTCCGCTGTGGTCTCACCAAAGCCCTGTACAATTGAAGGAAAACTTCCTTATTCTTGTTCTCCAATCATCTTCCAGTGAAGACCAACATGTCATTTGCCTTCCTAATTGCTTGCCGTACCTGCATGCTAACTTTGTGTTCCTGTACAAGTACACCCAAGTTTCTCTGAAACTCTAGAAGTTTCACACCTTTAAAATTCTACTTTTCTATTCTTACTACCAAAGTGAATAACGTCAAACTTCCCCACATGATACTTCATGTTGTTGCCCATTCACTGAACCTGTCTATATCTCTTTGCAACCTCCTTGTGTCCTCCTCACAGCTTACATTCCCACCTAGCTTTGTATCGTCAGCACACTTGGGATATAGTACTCTTGGTCTCTAATTAATGTAGATTGTAAATAGCTGAGGTCCCAGCACTGATCTTTGCAGCTCTCCACTAGTTACAGGCTACCAACTTGGAAATACCCTGTTTATCCCTAATCTGTGCTTCCTGTCCATTAGCCAATCCTCTATTCATGCCAATATGTTGCCTCCAACCCCATGCATCCTTATCTTGCGTATTAGCCTTTTGTGCAGCACCTTATTGAATTACTTTTGGAAATCCAAGCATACTACATCTACTGGTTCCCCTTTATCTATCATACTAGTTACATCCTCAAACTAATAAATTTGTCAAATATTATTTCCCTTTGTAAAACCTTGTTGACTCTATCTGATCATTCTATGATTTTTCTAAGTGCAATGTTAAAACTTCCTTCATAATAGATTGCAGCACTTTCCTGACGACTGATGTTAGGCTAACTGGCCTGTAGTTCCCTGTTGTCTCTCCCTCCTTTTTTGAATAGCAGTATTACATTTACTAACTTCCAATCCATAGGGAATGTTCTAGAATCTAGGGAAATTTGGAAAATCATAACCAACACATCCAATATCTCTGCAGCTACCTCTTTAGAACCCTCGGATGTAGACCATCAAGTCCTGTGGATTTAATAGATTTTAGTCCCTTAAGTTTCTCCAGTACTTTTTCTCTGCTGATATCAATTACCTTCATTTCCTCACTCTTATTAGCCCTTTGGTTACCCTCTGTTTCTGTGCAATTTGGGTCTTCTACAGCGAAGACAGACACAAAATATTTGTTCAATGTCTTTGCCATTTCCTCATTTCCCTGATGATTTGTCTTATCTCTGTCTCTAAAGGACCACTGTTTCGCTACTCTCCGTTTTATATACTTGTAAAATTTCTTAGTCTTGGCTAGTTTACTTTCATATTCTGTTTTTTTTCCCTTTTTACCAACTCCCTCCATTAAAGTGTCTAACCACCTGTTGAATGCTGCCAGCTCTTCATTGCCTCCCAGCTGGAAGACCATTTCAAGTATTAATCACTCTTTGTGTGAAGAAGTTCTTAGAACCATAGAAAAATTACGGCACAGAAGGAGGCCATTCAGCTCGTCGTGTCTGTGCTGACTTCAACTTCATCAGTCCTGAACTGGTTAGCTTGTTTAGGTTTGGTATCATTTTGGGCAATAAGGAAAGTTTCTGTGTTCTTAAACATGGCATGTTATTTAATTGTTGCTATTTTAGAGACTATGTACTGGAAACAAGGGAGAAAATAATAAAGGTATTGTGGTTTTGAAATAACTAGCGAAACTCAAAGTAGGTTTAAAGTAAAAAAAAAAGTTAAAAGTAAAGCAGATAGGGCAGTAATGGCAACACCCAAAGCTGTTGAAAGACAGAGGCGACAGAGGCGTTGGCCCCAGTTTTCCAATATTCATTAAATATGCAATTATATATGGGACTGGAGAGTAGCTGCTACAACACATTTGTGAAGAAGTGAGAGAAGGATAAATCGGATGACTATAGACCAGTCAATGTAATGTGGGCAAACTCTTAGAATCTATAATTGAAGGTAAATTTAGTAACAATTAGAAATGTATCGGTTAATTAACAAGATTTATTAAAGGTAAGTCATGCTGGACTAATTTAATAATTTTTGAACAAGTGACTGGATAAAGGAATACAATCTAACCATGTCAAGTTCTTTGAAGAAGTTAGACAAGAACAGTATCGTGGATATGATATATATTGACTTCCAGAAGGGCTTCCATAAAGTGCCACTTAAGAGACATATTACAAAGGTAATGTGGAGTCATGGGCCAAGCAGCAGAATGGCTTTAAAGATGGATACAAAATAGAAAACAGAGGGTGGAAGTTAAGAGAAGTTTCTTGGACTGACAAAAAGTAGGAATTGGTGTTGTGCAGGTATCTGTGCTGCAATTACTATTGTTTTCCATATTCGTAAATGATTTGAACTTAAAAATTGGAAGAATGTTGTTGAAATTTGTGGATGAAAACAAATTGGAAGTATAGGTATAGCTAATAATGTGGAAGACTGTACTAAAATACAGACAGATATAAACAGGCTTGCGAAGTAGGTGGATAAATAGCAAATGAGATTCAATATCGTGAAGTGTTAGAAGAAGACCACTTATTCTTTGGAGAGTTTACAAGAAATTCTTTTTACACAAGGCTGATCCAATAGCACCGTCTCACTCAATCGCTGAAAATCAAAATTATCCCTGCTGAAGTCCGAGACCATTGCATCTTTTTAAGAGAAGAATGCTAAATATTTGAAGTAGAGAAAGATGGAAGGCTGTGGGCAGAAAGCAGAGCAGTGAGATCAATTTTGATTGCTCTAGCAAAGAGACAATGCAGATATGATGGGCCGAATGACCTCCTTCTGTGCAGTAAACTTCTATGTTTGGTATCTTTCATTTGAAGAAACTTAATTTAAATGTTACTTAGAAATTTGGCAATTACATTTTTTTGGGGAGCTGTTGTATTGACATATTTTACCATAGTTCACACTTCTGATTCCACCTACACTAGTCAAAAATTATGTGTAACAAGACATCACAGTGTACTAACTTGTGAAGTAGTAGGTGGTGACGTAGTGGTCATGTCACTGAACTAGTGGCCCAGGTGCCCGAGTGCTCTGAGGACATGGGTTTGAATCTCACCATGGCAGATGGTGAAATTTGAATTCAATTAATAAAATCAGGAATTAAAAAACTAGTCTAATGGTGGTCATGAAACCATTCTCGATTTTTGTAAAAACCCATCTGGTTCACTAATGTCCTTTTAGGGAAGCCACTCAGTTCAAGGGCAATTGGGGATGGGCAATAAATGCTGGCCTAGCCAGCAACGCCCAAATCCCATGAATGAATAAACAGGGGGATGGGAACCGGAGCTACGGATGAGTGGATGGGGTAGCTGTTGAGCAGGCAGATACAGAGTGCAGAGAATCTGTGAGGAAGGTAAGACAGTTGACAGGGCAAAGTTGCAGCCAGTATGATGGGTTGAAGTGTCTATTTTAACGCAAGAAGTGTCAGGAATAAGGGTGATGAACTTAGAGCATGGATCAGTACTTGGAGCTACGATGTTGTGGCCATTACGGAGACTTGGATATCACAGGGGCAGGAATGGATGTTGGATGTTCCGGGGTTTAGATGTTTCAAAAGGAATAGGGAGGGAGGTAAAAGAGGTGGGGGAGTGGCATTGCTAATCAGGGATAGTATCACAGCTGCAGAAAGGGAGGTCGTCGAGGAGGGTTTGTCTACTGAGTCAGTATGGGTGGAAGTCAGAAACAGGAATGGAGCAGTCACTTTATTGGGAGTTTTCTATAGACCCCCCAATAGCAACAGAGACACGGAGGAACAGATTGGGAGGCAGATTTTGGAAAGGTGCAGAAGTAACAGAGTTGTTGTCATGGGTGACTTCAACTTCCCTAATATTGATTGGAACCTCCTTAGTGCAAATAGTTTGGATGGAGCAGTTTTTGTCAGGTGTGTCCAGGAAGGTTTCCTGACTCAATATGTAGATAGGCCGACTAGAGGGGAGGCTATGTTGGATTTGGTGCTTGGCAACGAACCAGGCCAGGTGGCAGATCTCGCGGTGGGAGAGCATTTCGGTGATAGTGATCACACCTCCCTGACCTTTACTATAGTCATGGAGAGGGACAGGAGCAGACGGGATGGGAAAATATTTAATTGGGGGAGGGGGAATTACAATGCTATTAGGCAGGAACTGGGGAGCTTAAATTGGGAACAGATGTTCTCAGAAATGCACGACAGAAATGTGGAGGTTGTTTAGGGAGCACTTGCTGCGACTGCTGGGTAGGTTTGTCCCGATGAGGCAAGGAAGGGATGGTAGGGTGAAGGAACCTTGGATGACGAGATGTGGAACAGCTAGTCAAGAGGAAGAAGGAAGCTTACTTAAGGCTGAGGAAGCAAGGATCAGACAGGGCTCCAGAGGGTTACAAGGTAGCCAGGAAGGAACTGAAGAATGGACTTAGGAGAGCTAGAAGGGGACATGAAAAAGTCTTGGGTAGGATTAAGGAAAATCCCAAGGCGTTCTACACTTATGTGAGGAACAAGAGGATGGCCAGAGTGAGGGTAGGGGCGATCAGGGATAGTGGAGGGAACTTGTGCCTGGAGTCGGAGGAGGTAGGGGAGGTCCTAAATGAATACTTTGCTTCAGTATTCACTGGTGAAAGGGACCTGGACGTTTGTGAGGACAGCGTGAAACAGGCTAATCTGCTCGAACAGGTTGATGTTAAGAAGGAGGATATGCTGGAAATTTGAAAGACATGAGGATAGATAAATCTCCGGGGCCAGACGGGACATACCCAAGGTTATTACAGGAAGCAAGGGAAGTGATTGCTGCGCCTTTGGCGATGATCTTTGCGTCCTCACTGTCCACTGGAGTAGTACCAGATGATTGGAGGGTGGCAAATGTTATTCCCTTGTTTAAGAAAGGGAATAGGGATAACCCTAGGAATTACAGACCAGTCAGTCTTACGTCGGTGGCGGGCAAATTATTGGAGAGGATTCTGAGAGACAGGATTTATGATTATTTGGAAAAGCATAGTTTGATTAGAGATAGTCAGCATGGCTTTGTGAGGGGCAGGTTATGCCTCACAAGCCTTATTGAATTCTTTGAGGATGTGACAAAAGACATTGATGAAGGAAGAGCAGTGGATGTGGTGTATATGGATTTTAGCAAGGCGTTTGATAAGGTTCCCCATGGTAGGCTCATTCAGAAAGTAAGGAGGCATGGAATACAGGGAAATTTGGCTGTCTGGATACAGAATTGGCTGAGGGTGGTAGTCGATGGAAAGTATTCAGCATGGAGCTCGGTGACCAGTGGTGTTCCGCAGGGATCTGTTCTGAGACCTCTGCTCTTTGTGATTTTTATAAGTGACTTGGATGAGGAAGTGGAAGGTTGCTGGAGTTGTGGATAGTGTGGAGGGCTGTTGTAGGTTGCAACAGGACATTGACAGTATGCAGAGCTGGGCTGAGAAGTGGCAGATGGAGTTCAACCTAGAAAAGTGTGAAGTGATTCATTTTGGAAGGTCGAATTTGAATGCAGAATACAGGCTTAAAGACAGGATTCTTGGCAGTGTGGAGGAACAGAGGGATCTTGGGGTCCACGTCCATAGATCCCTCAAAGTTGCCACTCAAGTTGATAGGGTGTTAAGAAGGCGTATGGGGTGTTGGCTTTCATTAACAGGGGGATTGAGTTTAAGAGCTGCGAGGTTATGCTGCAGCTCTATAAAGCCCTGGTTAGACCACACTTGGAATATTGTGTTCAGTTCTGGTCGCCTCATTATAGGAAAGATGTGGAGAGAGTGCAGAGGAGATTTACCAGGATGCTGCCTGGACTGGAGGGCATGTCTTATGAAGAAAGGTTGAGGGAGCTAGGGCTTTTCTCATTAGAGCGAAGAAGGATGAGAGGTGACTTGATAGAGGTGTACAAGATGATGAGAGGCATAGATAGAGTGGATAGCCAGAGACTTTTTCCCAGGGCGGAAAGGGCTTTCACCAGGGGGCATAATTTTAAGGTGATTGGAGGAAGGTTTCGGGGAGATGTCAGAGGTAGGTTCTTTACACAGAGTGGTGGGTGCGTGGAATGCACTGCCAGCGGTGGTAGTAGAAGCAGATACATTAGGGACATTTAAGCGACTCTTGGATAGGTACATGGATGATAGTAGAATAAAGGGTATGTAGGTAGTTTGATCTTAGAGTAGGTTAAAGGGTCGGCACAACATCGTGGGCCAAAGGGCCTGTACTGTGCTGTACTGTTCTATGTTCTAAAAATACGATCCAGAAAGAAAGTTTCCTGTTTGTTCTGTGTGCAGTAGGATTATAAATATATCTAAACAACTGATGTACTTCTTTGCAGAAGTGTTTGGTGAATGTTTTTTATTGTTTACATTTAATTTCGAAGTAAGAGAACCATGTTACTTCAGTTATATATTTATGACTTTTCATATTCACATTTCCAGGCTGTTTGCCAGGGAAGATAGCAACCATGCAGTGCAAATCGTGGGATTGCGTGAAATTCAGGTGGATGGAGTAAAGTCTTTGTTAGAGGTAATTAAAAAAGAATACATTATGAAGCATATTTCATTTAACAGTGCAGTTTCCATAAATATCAGCAACAATTTTTTTGATATTACAAACATTGGTCCAGTACCAACTTTACAAATTTCTACCCCCCGTCTCCTAAATTCTGTTTAATGTCATGTGTTACACAGTAAGGCAGGTCCGCCAATTTTTATTCCCCAGGATGAAGTGAAACAAAAAGAAAGACTTTCATTTTATATCGCATCTTTTGTAACTTCAGGATGTCCCAAAGGGCTTTACAGCTAGTGAAGTACTTCTGAAGCGTAGTCACTGTTGTAATGTAGGAAAGTGAGCCAAAGTAGTGTTGAAAAGCTGGTCAAGTTAAGTGTTAAGGAAGAGACTGCATTATTAAAAATCAAATTCATAGAATCATAGAATGGTTATAGCACAGAAGGAGGCCATTCAGCCCATCAAGTCCATGCCCACTCCGCAAGAGCAGTCCAGCTTTTCCCACTCCCCTGCCCTTTCCCCTCAGTTCTGCAAGATTTTTCCCTTCAAGTACTTATCTGAAAGCATGATTGAATTTGCCTACACCACCCTTTCAGCAGTGCATTCCAGATCATCATAGCTCGCTGCATAAAGGGTTTTTCCTCATGTTGCCTCTTTTTTTTGCCAATCACCTTAAGTCTGTGTCCTCTGTGATCCTTCTGCCATTGGGAACAGTTTCTCTCTACTCTGTCCATACACCTTATGATCTGAACATTTCTATCAAATTACTCACAATATTCTCTCCTCTAAGGAGAACAACTCCTTCTCCAATCTATCCACGTAATTGAATTTTCTCACCTTGGAACCATTCTGCACCCTCTATAAAGCCTTCATATCCTTCCTAAATTGCGGTGCCCAGAATTGGATACAATGGGCTGAATTTTTTTCCATGTATGGTGAGGTCCTGCTGCTGGGGCCGAAAGTGGGAGCTGACCCAGCTTCGGCAGGCGGTGGGAAATTGGGGTGGCATTTTTCTGGCAGCAGTCAGTTAACAGGCCACTATCCAATTGAGGATGGCGGCCCACCCAAAGAGTTGACAGCCCAATCAGAGGTGGGCCCCTCCATGGCCATGGAGTGCCCATAAAGGAGGATCCTTCCACCCTACTGGGAGGCCACCAGGGTTTACCTGGTGGCTTCCCCATGTGGCTGCAGGCCCTCGTGACATGGGTAAAATGCCTAAGGGGGTGGTAAGTGGCCCTGTGGGCGGTCGGACTGCTTAGCTCCCTGCCGCTGGCGGCAGGAAAATGTTGGGCTCCCCTCCCAACGCCTTCCCCTGCCAGATTGCTAGCACTGCTGTCTCCAGCACAATCCCAATGCGCTGGGAAAATTCAGCCCAATATTCCAGTTGTGGCCAAACCGTAACTTCCTTGCTTTTGTACTCTTTGCTTCTGTTTATAAAGTCCAGGATCCCATATGCTTTTTTAACTGCCTTCTCAATCTGCCCTGCCACCTCCAGTGATTTGTGCACATGTACCCCCAGGTCTCTCTGTTCCTGCACCCCGTTTAGAATTGTATCCTTCAGTTTATATTGCCTCTCCTCTTTCTTTCTACCAAAATGTATCACTTTACACTTCTCTGTGTTAAATCCGTTCTTATGAAAACAAAATAAGATGGGTGACCAGCCATATGTAATTTTAAATCAGTATTTTTATTCTTTAAGTAAAATATCAATTGTCCAGAGGACAGTTTTTTTCTTTTTGTTGCTTTGTGTGTACAACATATCAGCTATCTACGTTTGTTGATAAAAATCAGTGGCTCTTCCTGATTGGGCAATGGCTCTAAGTTTGTCTGTGCAATCCAGCCCATGAATCCGAGGCAACCCAGTCCTATTTGCGCTTATTTCTTATTCGCTGGTTTGTCCCCTTTTGAATTTTGTGGGCCTGGAGGTCTGGTAAACATGGTTGTTTGCACTGGTGAATTAATCCAAATCAGAACCCCATGATTTGTTGGTATCAGCAACTTGAAATATTTGCAAATTTTGGGAATGCAGATTTAAAGTTTTTATATTTG
Source organism: Heterodontus francisci (assembly GCF_036365525.1). Lineage (NCBI taxonomy): Eukaryota > Metazoa > Chordata > Chondrichthyes > Heterodontiformes > Heterodontidae > Heterodontus > Heterodontus francisci. The sequence continues at coordinate 74,114,495 of NC_090371.1, read as the reverse complement.
GTCCCCATAGCATGCATCTATGCGACCTAAAAAGAAAAACATTTGGACAGCAAAGCCTCAAACCATCAGTATTACAAATTCTTCAATGCAAGGACAAGTTAATTAAGTCCACAAGTTTCTACCTGCTCACAATGCAAATCGTTTTTCTTTTTGTGTTTTGTTTTTGTGTATGTGACTTCTCCCTTCCCTTCTGCCCCACCTTTTTATATGCTTTCTTCCTTTCCTCTGTGCCTTGTACCATTCTTACCCAAGAGGGTATGTGAATGCAGCTGTAAGAATATCATACAACAAGTGGAATGTATACAAGAGCATCTCTGATTCTTACAGAAAATGCTAGAAATACTCCGCAAGCCTGAGAGCATCTGTGAAGAGAGAAACAAGAGGGCTGAATTTTCAGGCTTTGCGAAGGCAGAAACAAAGGAGAATGGAGTCCAAACGTGCCGGTGCTGGACAGTTTGCCAGTTTCCTGGCGGCGACTGTTTTTGCCAAGGTGGATCCGGGGCTGGTAGGGCTACCCAACCTCACAAGGAGGGCAGCCAATTAGACTCGTTAAGAGCCTTGTTAATCATACTTAAAGGAGGCCGTCTGGGACTTTTCAAGTTGGCCTCCTGGTCCCCCAACCTGTTGGGCAGTTTAACTTCCTGGAGGTGGGCACCCAGCGGCCAATGTTCCAAGCAGGCCGACAGGCCCACACTGCCTGCCCGTTTGGGTGTGAGTGCAGCCAAAGGCCACCCTGTAGAGGGATGTACACCCCCCCCCCCCTCCCCCCTCCCTCACCGTGGTGGCCTGGCTGCTTTATCTTTTTTATTGAAACTTTTAAAAAGGTCGGCGAAGCGCCCTCTCCGTTACTTACCCTCCACTGCAGCCTGCTGCTCCTCTCAAGCTGGAAGGCCTCTGGTCTCCAGTTTTGAGAGGCCGCCTGCCATCCTTAATTGGACAGGGAACCTGCCTCAATGCCAATTAAGGTGGCCCTTCCATGAAAATCCCAAAGAGTGGCTGTTTCCCCACTCCCCTCCCACTCCCCCCCCCCCCCCCAGGTGCGGGTTTGGGACGTGGAAACAATCCTGCCCATGGAGGGAAAATCCAGCCCAGAGAGTTAACGTTTTAGGTCGATGACCCACAGGAGGTCATCCAGTCTTATGCTCAGAAGGCAGAAGGAGTATATGTAGTCAATATCACGAGTCAAGCATCAAGGACCTGGATGCAGTGCCATAAGAATTTGAATGACCTTACACGACCAGACCAAGTGATTGAATGCATCTTCAAAGGCCATATTTTACCAACCACACCTCAGACACTGCTTAAGTCACCACACCCCCGGCACTCACCTGCCAACAATCTCTATCAATCAAGACTCATATATCTGACATTATATGTTTCACTGCACCCTCACACATATAACACAGCTGCAAGCCTCCCACCCACATCTCTCCGTTTGCACACATGCCAGCTTTTAACAGATTGCCTGACCCTCATTGACACACTCCTCTCTCTCTTGCAGGACAAGATAATGCAGGGGTAGAAGGAGCTAACCAGAGGGGGAATAGGTGGGCCTTCATTACCTTATCCCCATGGAGGAAATGGTGTTAGCTGTTATTAGGACATCCATTGCTGAGGTCATGGCCAGAGACAGAGCTGAAACCGTTGAAGATGAGTCCTCTGCAGCAGAATTCATGTGCGACCTCGCCCTCCGACAAGTTGTGCTATCCTTGCCTCCTGCCCTACCCTTTCCCTGTGTCTCACCAGCTCGTCAATGGGCAAGGTCACTCATGGGCTTCGCTGCAGAGGACTCTGATGAGCACTTCAATGTGACCAGCCTACAGAAGAAGGATGATGGATATGTACAATAAAATGCTTGGTGCATTGGGAAGCCTTCGAGAAAGTCTGCAGTCATCGTCAAGGAGCATGGAGGAGGCTGGCACCAACTTGGCACAGAACTTTGTGCAGAACTTGGAGCCCATCCTTTCCAACAAGGAAATGATGACCAACTTCATTCACATACCTGTGAATCCAACCTAGATATCGCATTGAATGGCTGATGTGGCAGCTTCCATTGTAGCACAAACAGCAGCCAGCCAGAGTCTGAGTGCTGCAGTGGAAGTTCAGGCTGCTGCCATGCAAACTCAGACTGCTGGAATCATGCCTGTGGATTACAAAGTGCAAAGGGGCTTGCAGGATTTCACGGCAATGCCACCATCTGTCTTGCAACAAATTACTAGGATTCCTGAGGTGCTGCCCCAGGGGTGTGGCAGTGGCTCCATGGAGTACAAACCTGCTGTACCCTCTCAGGAAGATAGCATTCAACCTCCAACTCCTCCCACTCCTCCTGTGCCTGTACTGGTGCCTGGCAGGCAGCCAACCAGCACAGCCTGCTGTCGCATATGTCGAGATGGTGCAGTCTGCAGCTGGGCCTTCTATTATGACTACTACTCCAAGACCATCTGAAAGGCAGCAGTCTTCAATGGCCATGCTGAAGCCAGTGGGGTAGCATTGCATAGGAGCACTAGGACAGGCAAAATTAGACAGAAGATGGACACTAAATGCATAAGGGTGGTGATTGACTTTTGTATTCAATATGTCATGATATTATTTATAAATTTGGTTTGGAATATTTATTTTGGTGGTGTTTTTTATGTTTGCATTGTGGCCAAACGGACACTGATATTCAGTGACAGAGTGAAGGTAAGGTGGGGACTTTTTTAAAAATTCGTTCACTGGATGTCAGCATCCCTTGCAAGGCCAGCATTTGTTACCATCCCTAATTGCCCTTCAGACTGGTGGTGAATGGGGAATTGGGGTTGCAGGTACTGGTGTCATACTTGGATGTGTTCTTCAAGCCTGGCCCGAAAGTGGCTGTCTGGATTGCCTCCTCCTTTTCTTTTCCTCCTCCTCCTGCTCCTCCTTTGTCTTCTCCTCATGCTCCTCAGCTGCTCATTATATAGCTTGTGGAAGCACTGGCCCTTCATGAGAGTGAGGTTGTGCAGCATACAGCAGGCCACTGTGAATCTTGACACCTGCTCTGCCAAGTATTGCAGGGCTCCTTCACAGTGGTCCAGACAGAAGAAGTGTTGTTTCAGCATGCCAATGGTCTGTTCTATCACATTACGTGTGGCAGCATGGCTTTCGTTGCACGCATGCTGCGCCTGTGCGTGTGGGTTGCACACTGGTGTCAGAAGTTGAGTTGTAAGTGGAGAGCCCAGTAACCATCCTTTGGTTTGCTATGGTTCCTCAAATGCTGGCAGAGCGGACTGCCGCAGGTTGAAGCCACCAAAATGGCTTCCAGGATACTTCGCATTGACCTGGATGCTGTGCTGCCTATGGTCATATGCCGGCTGGGAGTCGAAGGAGTGGAATCCCTTTCAGTTCTGGTATAAGGCAAAGCAATGTGTGTGCAATCTATGCAATCCTGTCCGTGCGAAAGCCTGCAATCATAGTGAAGCCACATTTTCCCTCCGCCCACTGCTGTCTGGCAAGAGACAATGAAATGTAGATAGCTCTCATTGAATAGAGAGCCTCAGTGACCTCCCTTACCGTAAACTGCGAGATGTTGCAAATATCTCTAGCTCCAGCCTGGAACGACTCAGATGCATAAAAACTCATTGCCGCACATCCACTGGCAATGCGGCCCTTCCCCTGCTCTGAAGTTTCATGTGTAGCTGCAGCAGGTGTCAAAACTCAATGAGGAAGTCCTTACTGAAGCTCCGACATCTGACACATTGTTTCTTGCTGAGGTGCAGGTAGGAGAATTGTTCTCTGAATACCCTGGGCTGACATGCCTCCTGCTTCTCCCCTTCCTCTTCCTCCCACTTCCAGCAGCTTGTCCTGCTCTGTGAGACCACTGCTCATTCTCCAAGTCAAGGGGAATGCCTACTAGTGCACCCATGTCTAGGAGCAAATGGCTTGGCCAGAAGCCATGAAGTCAGCAAAAACTCCTCGGGCATGTGCCACACCATTCCCTGTAGACTTTTTCTATTTTAAACAAAATAGAAAGCACCAAACACTTGCAGAATTGAAGCAACAGGCAGATGAAATCAATCAGCAATTAACCGGTAAGTAGTTGATCATCCCTTTAATTAGTGCTGGTAGGGGGTTCTTTTTGCTGTTGAAAGCATGTTAAGCTGTGCAAGGTTAAGAGATGGCTGGAGCATCTGAACTCCAAACTCGCACTCCTGGTATCAAATCAGCTTTACATACTGTTACGGCCACGTGGTGAGGAGTGTGGGTGGTTCCCGCTGTTCAACTGCCACCTGACTGCAGCAACTGTTTTTGTTATTAGGGTTTGTGTTTTATTTGCCAAATAGACAGACGCTGACAGGTTTTCTTGTAAGTTTAAAACAAAAGATTAATTATTTATTGAGCAATATGCCTTAACCCAAATTGTCACAACTGCATCCACTAATGCATTCACTCGCGCACACACACACACAAAGAGACAGATAGGGAGGAAAAGGGGTAAATGGTTTTTAAGTGTGTTAGGGTTTCAGGATTCAAGGTAAACCTGTTGAATTCTCTTGGAGGTCAAGTTCCCTTTGGTTACAGGCCTGAGGTGGTTGTAGATTTCTCTGTTGGTTGAAAGTTCACTTTGAAGATAGAGGATCATTTCTAATTCTCTGCTGCATAAGTTGAAAAGGTAGAATTTGCAGCAGGGCGCCTTCCTTTTTGGCTTGTTGGATTTTTCCCAGCTCTTAGCTGGACAAGCTTTTGGTGATGCTTCTTCTTGGGTCTCCCTCTCTCTCCAGAGAGCTACCTTTTAAGGGTAAAAATGGTTTCACACCTTTGCCTCTGTTGGGAGATATAGATTTTCCTCCATGTGGTGGCCAAGTTTGGCCCAGGATTTGGCTATATCACACCCTCTTTGTTTCAGAAGAACCCATTCAATTCAAAAATGTCTCTCGATGGGTTTAGGATGGGTGCAATTGACATCTCTTAGTTTTTTGTATTATTTTATCCTTGCTAGACAGCAGACAATTTGAATATGCAAACCAGGTCTTTTGACCTTCGGTAACCATTTGAAACACATTGTCCAATGTTTTAGAAGAAAAGTTCATTTTTATAGCTCTCTAGGGTAAGTTCTTATACTTTCAATCGCTGCACTTACATGAGTGTCACATTACTGATTGATGACATGATCTGCCTACTTTGTATACTTCCAGCGACCATTCACTGCACACACGCTGGTGGCCTCACCAATATGACGTCCACCTGACTCACCTGAAAAGTGTGTGCGTGCACTGCAGACACTATTTCGCAGGTCGACAGCTACTTGTAGCACCCAAAAAAAACAGGTGCAAACTATTACGATTTCACACTCTAAAACTCTAACCACTAAAAACAATACTAACCAGTACACTAAATATTTACACTTACTTAACACGAACCACCAAAAGCATTAAACAGTAAGCTAAATACTTATCTGTAACACTTATCTGCACAGTGGTGCAGTGGTTAGCACCGCAGCCTCACAGCTCCAGCGACCCGGGTTCAATTCCGGGTACTGCCTGTGTGGAGTTTGCAAGTTCTCCCTCTGTCTGCGTGGGTTTCCTCTGGGTGCTCCGGTTTCCTCCCACATGCCAAAGACTTGCAGGTTGATAGGTAAATTGGCCATTAGAAATTGCCCCTAGTATAGGTAGGTGGTAGGGAAAATATAGGGACAGGTGGGGATGTGGTAGGAATATGGAATTAGTGTAGGATTAGTATAGATGGGTGGTTGATGGTCGGCACAGACCCGGTGGGCCGAAGGGCCTGTTTCAGTGCTGCATCTCTAAAACTTAAAAACTTACCCCAGGATGTGTTTTCATCTGGATCTTAACAAGTGTAAAGTAAATGTCTTTGATCTGTTTAGCCTCTTTTGGATCTCCTTTCAGGTGATTTCTTTGGGCAGTAAAGCACGAAGTACAGGTGCTTCTGGGATAAATACAGACTCCTCACGTTCACATGCTATTATTCAAATCCAGCTTAAAGATCCAGCTGATACAATTGTTGGGAGGTAACATCTTTGCATTTCAAATAATTTAAAAATCTGATGAGTTTTAAAATGTTAATTAATAGCAAATTCATGATTGTTTTTTGTATTTTAATAGTACTGCACAAATAATTCTTTGAGCTATGATATTGTAGATGTGAATATTATCGTTATATCAAAGCTTTTTATTTATTCATTGGATGTGGGCATTGCTGGCAAGCTAGCATTTATTGCCCATTTTCAACTGCCCTTGAGAAGGTGGTGATGAGCTGCGTTCTTGAATACAACTGAGTGACTTGCTTGGTCGGTTCAGAGGCCAGTTAAGAGTCAAACACTTCGCTGTGGGTCTGCAGTCACATATCGGCCAAACTGGGTAAGGATGGCAAATTTCCTTCCCTAAAGAGCATTAGTGAACCAAATGGTTTTTTATGTCAATCCGATAATTTCATCGTCACCATTACTTACCCTCGCTTTTTAATTCCAGATTTATTTAATTAATTAAGTTTACATTTCCCAGCTGCCATGATGGGATTTGAACTCATGTCTCTGGAGCCAGGCCTCTGGATTACAACAAAGTTAACCATGCTACTATACTCCTAACATTTTTTTGCAAGCTGTAAAGTTCATGGTTATGGTTAGGACAGTGGGAGTGCATTATTGTGAGTTGAGCAAGTGGAACTGGACCTCAACTGCATCCACTAGATATTTTTATACACAGTAATGATGGAGCATGCTATCAGGAGACCATGATATTTGAAAGATACAATCCATTGTCATTGGTCTGGTAAAGTGGTTGTGGTGCTAGACTAGTTCTCAGAGATTTCAACTTCAAGTCCCACATTTGTAAAATTGAATTCAATTAATCTGATAATTTGTGGCCTAACATTATTTAATTTTTAAAAATTAACACTAGAATTGCCAGATTGTCTGAAAACCATTCAGTAATTAATTCACTGATGACCTTCAGGTAAGGGGATTTGCTACCCCAAACCATGGCTACATGTAACTACAGTTACACATATTTGTGGTTGATTCTTACTGCCATCTGAGGTGGCCTAGCAAGCTACCGAGTTGTCAGGGTAATAAGAAAAGGACAATAAATGTTGCCCACATCCCATAAACAAGCATTAAAATAAAACATTGGTCTTCACCGCAAACCAGGAATCGTTGTCTGTTGATGTTCACAAACAAATATAACTCCAATACTGATTCTCTACTCAGGATTTCTTTCATTGACCTAGCTGGGAGCGAGAGAGCTGCTGATGCCAGGGATTCCGACAAACAAACTAAAATAGAAGGAGCAGAAATAAATCAGAGTCTCTTGGCCGTAAGTTGTTTATACAGATGGACTTTTGTAGAGAATACAATCCCCCTTTTTTAAAAAACTGAAAAGTACAATTAGCCAGGAGATAGACTCCCAGCCTTTGGAGGCCTCCCATCAGCAGCAAGGTAAGTCACGGGGTGAGCAGAAATCCAGGCCCTATTGTGAGTGGGAACCGCGGGTGTGGGGGTTGGGTGGGGGTTGGGGAAGCCTGGGCAACAGATGCTAGACATTCTACATGGGAACTGCAGAATTTACAATACTTATGCAGACACAGTGGCGCAGTGGTTAGCACCGCAGCCTCACAGCTCCAGGGACCCGGGTTCGATTCTGGGTACTGCCTGTGCGGAGTTTGCAAGTTCTTCCTGTGTCTGCGTGGGTTTCCTCCGGGTGCTCCGGTTTCCTCCCACATGCCAAAGACTTGCAGGTTGATAGGTTAATTGGCCATTATAAATTGCCCCTAGTATAGGTAGGTGGTAGGGAAATATATAGGGACAGGTGGGGATGTGGTAGGAATATGGGCTTAGTGTAGGATTAGTATAAATGGGTGGTTGATGGTCGGCACAGACTCGGTGGGCCGAAGGGCCTGTTTCAGTGCTGTATCTCTGAACTAAACAACAAGGTGATCAAAGATGAGCCTTGAGATTTGTCATGAACAGGTTTGTTATTCAAACCAATGTGCTGACTCAACAAGAATAAATTATTTGTTTTCTTTTATTTTATTTAGAGATACAGCACTGAAATAGGCCCTTTGGCCCACCGCAACTGTGCCGGCCATCAACCACCCATTTATACTAATCCTACATTAATCCCATTACCCTCTCGCATCCCCACCTTCCCTCAATTCCCCTACCTATACTAGGGGAAATTTATAATGGCCAATTTACCTATCAACCTGCAAGTCTTTGGCTGTGGGAGGAAACCAGAGCACCCGGCGAAAACCCACGCGGTCACAGGGAGAACTTGCAAACTCCGCACAGGCAGTGAGTGGAAAAGATGGAGAAGGGGGGAGGGCAATTTTGTAGCTATTCCATAAACATAATTTACATTGCGGAACAGTGAAATAGCACTGTTAATTCACTTGTGAGGAAGATGATCCTCATATGGAATAAATGTGATATTTCACTTTATCAAGGTGTGTACTCCATAGTCTACAATATAATTGTGCTCATTTCCCTTTTTCTAGCTTAAAGAATGTATTCGAGCTTTGGACCAGGAGCATCCTCACACACCCTTTAGACAAAGCAAGCTTACACTGGTAAATTGTTTGTTTGCTTATACAGCTTTACATAGATACTTCTGTTAATAAAACTTAACACTGCACACCAGTTAGCATTTTTTTTTTTAAAAGCCTGAAACTTTCACCAGTGACTGCATTACCATTTTTGGAAGCCTTTCACAATTTATTCGCAGCTCCAGTATTCCCATATAGCAAACTCTTTCACATAGCAAACAGAAATCCTCATGGCTATCAATTTGAGAACTTTAGGTGCAAGAAGTGCTGTAGGAATCTTCTTCTAAAGGCCACTTTCAAGTGGTCGGTTCAGCAGTGGTGGACAAAAAACATCTAGGGGTAGAACATTGCGTGATGGAAATGTACATCAGGAATTCAAATGCAGAGACCAGTATATTAAGCTTAATAAATGGCAAGTCCTGTAAAGTGCTGGCTTCTAAGTCTAAATTCCTGCCTGATATGTGCTTCATCGCATAAAACTGCACAGAGAGCATACCTCTGTAATCTCACTTGGTTTACCTGATCAAATCATATCGTGCAACAAAACAGCACTTTTAACATAAAGGTGACTTGGCAGACTCATTTGCAGCAGTGACAATTGCCAGTTTACTTACATTTGAATGTGCGGCCAAGAGTATTCTTTTAACTTATGTAGGGTAGTCCACTCTGAAAACAATGTGCAGGAGAACTATGTTGATTGTTCGTGAATCATATTGTATTCTATCAATACCTAGGGTTTAAGCAAATTTCTCCATTAAAGGAGCAGATTAAGTAAACATAACCACTCCATTGCGATCAAGAATTCACAAACTAGAATATAATAATGTGGGACTAAATTCTTTCAAAACCATAAATAATTAGCTTCTAAATTTTAAAAAAAATATAAGGAATAAAAACATGAAACGCTGGAAATACTCTGGTCTGGCAGCATCTGTGGAGAGAGAAGCAGAGTTAACGTTTCAGGTCAGTGACCCTTCTTCAGAACTGGCAGATATAAGAAATGTAAAAGATTTTAAGCAGTAAAGCGGGGGTGGGGCAAGAGATGACAAAGGAGAAGGTGTTGATAGAACAAAGCCACAGAATAGCTGACCAGAAGGTCATGGAGCAAAGGCAAACAATATGTTAATGGTGTGCTGAAAGACAAAGCATTAGTACAGATAGGGTGTTAATGGACTGAAAATTGAACAGCCACAAGCACAAACATGAAAAAAAAGTGTGGGCACAGTAGAAACAAACTGAACAAACTAAACTAAAATAAACACAAAAAAGAAAAAATAACTAAAAATAAAAGTAAAATGGGGGGCCCGTCATGCTCTGAAATTATTGAACTCAATGTTCAGTCCGGCAGGCGGTAGCGTGCCAAAAAATCGGTAAATGAGATGCTGTTCCTCAAGCTTGCGTTGATGTTCACTGGAACACTACAGCAATCCCAGGACAGAGATGAGAGCAGGGGGGTGTGTTGAAATGGCCAGCAACCAGAAGCTCGGGGGTCATGCCTGAGTGGAGGTGTTGTGCAAAGCAGTCACCCAGTCTGTGTTTGGTCTCCACATTGTGAGCAGCGAATACAGTATACTACATTGAAAGATGTACAAGTAAATCGCTGCTTCACCTGAAAGGAGTGTTTGGCGCCTTGGACAGTGAGGAGAGAGGAGGTAAATGGGCAGGTATTACACCTCCTGCGATTGCAGTGGAAGGTGCCGTGGCAAGGAGACAAGATGGTGGGTGTAATGGACGAGTGGGCCAGGGTGTCGCGGAGGGAATGATCCCTTCGGAAATATATGGGCAGGTATTACACCTCCTGCGATTGCAGTGGAAGGTGCCGTGGCAAGGAGACAAGATGGTGGGTGTAATGGAGGAGTGGGCCAGGGTGTCGCGGAGGGAATGATCCCTTCGGAAATATATGGGCAGGTATTACACCTCCTGCGATTGCAGTGGAAGGTGCCGTGGCAAGGAGACAAGGTGGTGGGTGTAATGGAGGAGTGGGCCAGGGTGTCGCGGAGGGAACGATCCCTTCGGAATGCTGACAGGAAGGGAGGGGAAGATCCCTTGGATATGGAGGCTGATGGGGTGGAAAGTGAGGACAGAGGGAACCCTGTTGCGGTTCTGGGAGGGAGGGGAAGGAGTGAGGGTAGAGATGCGGGAAATGGGCCGGACACGGTTGACGGCCCTGTCAACCACAGGGGGGAGAAATCCTCGGCTGAGGAAAAAGGAAGACATATCAGAAGCGCTGTCATGGAAGGTAGCATCATCAGAGCAGATGCGTCAGAGACCAAGAAACTGGGAGAATGGAATGGAGTCCTTACACTAGGTAGGGTGTGAAGAAGTGTAGTCGAGGTAGCTGTGGGAGTCGGAGGGCTTATGAATATTAGTAGACAGCCTATCCCCAGAGAAGGAGACAGAGAAGTCAAGGAAGGGGAGGGAAGTGTCAGAGATGGACCATGTAAAGTTGAGAGAAGAGTGGAAATTAGAAGCAAAGTTGATAAAGTTTTCCAGTTCAGGGCGGGAGCAGGAAACTGCACCGATACAGTCATCAATGTACCAGAAATGTGGGAGGGGGCCTGAGTAGGACTGGAACAAGGAATGTTCAACATATCCCACAAAAAGACAGGCATAACTAGGGCCCATGCGGGTACCCATAGCAACACCTTTTACTTGAAGGAAGTGAGTGGAGTCGAAGGAGAAGTTTTTCAATGTGAGAACAAGTTCAGCCAGGTGGGGGAGGGTGACGGTGGATGGGGCTGGTTAGGCCTCTGCTCAAGGAAGAAGCGGAGAGCCCTCAAACAGTCCTGGTGGGGGATGGAGGTGTAGAGAGATTGGACGTCCATAGTGAAGAGGAGGCGGTTGGGGCCACGAAACTGGAAATTGTCAAAATGACATAGGGCGTCAGAAGAGTCACGGATTTAGGTGGGAAGAGACTGGACCAGCGGAGAAAAGATAGTCAAGATAGGAAGAAATAAGTTCAGTGAGGCAGGAAATATAAGGAACTTGCATTTAGATAGCCTTACTTGTGTGTCACCCTAGGTTCAGAGGTAGCACCTGAGTCAAAAGGTTGTGGCGCAAGCCCCCCTCTAGAGACTTCTGCACATAATCTAGAATGACTCTTCATTGCAGTGCTGAAGGAGTTTCTTTCATGGGATGTGGGTGTCACTGATAAGGCCAGCATTTGTTGCCCACCCCTAATTGCCCTTGACGACTCAGTGGCTTGCTGGGCCATTTCAGAGTCAACCACATTGCTGTATGAGAATTGAGGATAGTTTCAAAGCACCATTACTGAGACTAGCATTCAATTCCATTTTTTTTAATTAGTTGAATTTATTAATTAATTGGATTTAAATTCACCAGCTGCTGTGGTGGGATTTGAACCTGTGTCCCCAGGAAATTAGCCTCAGCTTCTGGATTACTAGTTCAATGACATTACCACGACACCACCATCTCCCCTTAAATGTGCAGCACAGATACTGGCATTTGGCCCAATTGGTCTGTGTCACTGTTTATACTCCACATGAGCCTTCTCCCTTCCCTCTTCATCCAACCCCATTAGTATAACTTTCCATTCCTTTTCTACTCATTTGTTTATCTAGTTTCCCCTTAAATGAATCTCTGTTATCTGCCTCAACTATTCCTCGTGGTAGCGAGTTCCACTGTCTGGGTAAAGAAGTTGTTTCTGAAGTCACTATTTGATTTATTAATGACTAAATATATTTAGTAATGTTTAGAAGTAGGATGGCCTTGGTCCTGAGTATAAATTTGCTGTTCAGAAATAATCTGCGAACTAATCCTACCTCTATATATCATAATCTATATAATTATTAACAGCAAGATTATGGTATTTCATGCAGAAAGTATTCTCTTTTCCCCCTTCTCTGACTTGCTTTTCCCTTCATTTACTGTTTGCCTGTCTGTATTTCAAGATCTTAGATTTTGTCAAGCAAAAGTGAGTTAAAAAAACATTTCTAATAAAGTACAATACAAACATCTGTAATGTCCTGTTCAGGCAATAAAAATAAAAATATCTTGCCCTTGTTGGATGTAAAGGATATTGCTTTGTTACCATAACAGTGAGGAATACACATTGTGATATAGCTCTTGCAAAGAATGTATTTGCCAAACAAGTAAAGAAAATGTATGCTCTCAGCACCGTGCCTGCCCTACTCAAAACACCAACTTCTGTTACCGTGACTGCAGCATGTTTTCCCTCTTTGACTGCTGATTTCTCCACATCGTTCAACCATGCCATCCTCCTCCTTTGTGGTCCATCTCCATGGGACAGCCTTGCATATTTCTATTCATCCTTGTCCCAAAGCAGTCAATGCATCTCTAACGATGGCTTTTTCTCCCACTCCTGTGTGATCATCTCTGCAGTTCACCAAGGATTCATCCCCGCCCCCTTCTTGCTCCCCATCTATATCTTCTGCAACTTCATCCTCAAGCATGGGGCCAATTTTTATATGTCTGATTACACATCCTTCCCTTAAGAGCATAACTGCCTTTCTGCTGGTGGACTGCTCGTTTGACATTAAGTTGAGCTAAAATTCCCTCCAATTGAACATTATGAAGACCAAAGCCATAGTTTTCGGTGGCTGCCAAAAAATCTGCACATCCCTTCTTCCTCCAAGTGTTTGTTCAGGTTAGGCATAACTTCAGCATTTCCTTCAACCTAGTGATCTGTTTCAAACTCCATATGCTATCCATCTCTAAGATGATTTCTTTTGCAATATTGTCTACCTTGCCTAATCTCTCCTTCTCAGTAAAACCTTTATCCACACCCTTATCATCTCCAGACTCGATTTCATCAATGCTTTCCTTGCCAGCTTTCTGACTTCAATCCTCCGTAAGGTCCAAAATGCTGCTGCTTACCTCATGTCAAGCACTAACACCCCATCCTCACAGGCTTACGCTGGCTACCTGTTCCTAATAAACCAAAATCCTTGTCCTTATCTATCAATACCTCCAGGATGTTGCTCCATCCTACTTCCACAACCTTCTCCAGATCTGCATTGCCTACTGTGTTCTTGTTCTCTCCTCCTGTGCAATTTCCCCTCCCCCTGCTCCACTGTTGGTGACAGAGTCTTCAGATGTCTAAACCCATCAACCTTTTCTGCCTCCCTGCATTTAAGATGCCTTATTAGTTACCATGGCTTCCTATATACTAGAAGACTTTAATGTACGCTGACTGTTTCACGTGCTATAGCTGTGCACAGACAGAGCAGGAGAATGGGAGCCTGAGAGAGAGGATTGGGAGACTGGGAGCCATATTAAAGCAACCAATAATGCAGAAGCCAGAAAAGACAGGAGTGTGGAGTTGAACCTGGAGCAGATGAATGCAAACCCCCTGAGTGAGCTACAGTACTATTCACTGCAATGATTCATGTGTAAGCTGTTAGTTCCTTCCCCTCAAACACTATCAACCTCAACAGTGACCTAAATTTAAAGTCATTTTTTAAAAAAATTTTTGTTCATGGAATTTGGGCATCGCTGGCATTTATTGCCCATCCTGAATTGCTCTTGAGAAGGTGGTGGTGAGCTGCGTTCTTGAACTGCTGCAGTCCTTGTGGTGCGGTACACCCACACTGCTGTTAGGGAGGGAGTTCCAGCATTTTGACCCGGCAGCTGTGATATATTTTCAGGTCAGGATGGTGTGTGGTTTGGAGGGAAACATGTAGATGGTTGTGTTCTCATGCGTTTGCTGCCCTTGTTCTTCCAGTTGTTAGAGGTCACTGGTTTGGAAGGTGCTGTCAAAGAAGACTTGGCAAGTTGCTACAGTGCATCTTACAGATGGTACACATTGCAGCCACTGTGCTTCGGTGGTGGAGGGAGTGAATGTTTGTGGATGGGGTGCCAATCAAGTAGGCTGCTTTGTCCTGAATGGTGTCGAGCTTTTTGAGTGTTGCTGGAGTTGCACTCATCCAGGCAAGTGGGGAGTATTCCATCATGTTCTTGGCTTGTGCCTTGTAGATGGTGGACAGGCTTTGGGGAGATAGGAGGTGAGTTACTCATTGCAAAATTCCCAGCCTCTGACTTGCTTTTCTGGCCACAGTATTTATATAGCTGGTCCAGTTAAGTTTCTGGTAACCCCCAGGATGTCGATGGTGGGGGATTCAGCGATGGTAATGCCATTGAATGTCAAGGGGAGATGGTTAGATTTTCTCTTGTTGGAGATGGTCATTGCCTGGCACTTGTGTGGCACGACTGTTACTTGCCACTTATCAGCCCAAGCCTGAATGTTGTCTAGGTCTTGCTGCATGCAGGCATGGACTGCCTCATTATCTAGGGAGTTATGAATAGGACTGAACACTGCAATCATCAGTGAACATACCCACTTCTGACTTTATGATGGAAGGAAGGTCACTGATGAAGTAGCCGAAGATGATCGGGCCTAGGGCACTGCCCTGAGGAACATCTGCAGCAATGTCCTGGGGCTGAGATGATTGGCCTCCAACAACCACAACTATTTTCCTTTGTCTAGGTATGACTCCAACCAACAGAGTTTTGCCCCTGATTCTAGTTGACATTAATTTTATTAGGGCTCCCTGATGCCACACTCAGTCAAATGCTGCTTTGATGTCAAGGGCAGTCACTCTCGCCTCACCTTTGGAATTCAGCTCTTTTGTCCAAAGCTCTAATGAGGTCTGGAGCTGAGTGGTGCTGTTTGATAACACTGTAGACAACACCTTTCATCACTTTGCTGATGATTGAGAATAGACTGATGGGGCGATAATTGGCTGGATTGGAATTCTCCTGCTTTTTGTGGACAGGACAAACTTGGGAAATTTTCCGCTTGGTCAGGTAGATGCTGGTGTTGTAGCTGTATTGGAACAGTTTGACTAGGGGCGCAAGTCTATAT
Source organism: Heterodontus francisci (assembly GCF_036365525.1). NCBI lineage: Eukaryota > Metazoa > Chordata > Chondrichthyes > Heterodontiformes > Heterodontidae > Heterodontus > Heterodontus francisci. The sequence goes on along the minus strand of NC_090371.1, from coordinate 74,099,134 downwards.
GTAGTGATGGGCTTAAAGAAGCAGTAATCTTAAAAACCGCTGATGTAAAATCATTTTGTACTTTTAAAGAAAATATCAATTAATTGAATGATTTTAGATAGCAGTTGCTCTTCATTTAAATTTTTTTAATGGTAAATAGAAATTTTCAGTTGTCCCTAAATATGTATGTGCATTTTTTTTAAGGTATTGAAAGACTCATTTATTGGGAATTCTAAGACCTGTATGATCGCTAATATTTCACCTAGCCACGTAGCCACAGAACACACACTGAACACTTTACGCTATGCAGACAGGTGAGCAGAAACTTTTTTGACTACTACGGTTATACTAAGATGAGGAAAATTGCACAAAGGAATCTGTGGGATTGTAGCTTAATCGTAACTTTTCAACGTTTTACTGAGGTTAGGACTGATGTCACATAGTTCTTCTCCACACAAAGAGTGATCCAATACAGAGAATTAAAATCCAGGTAATGTAGTGTAGATGCCAACTCTGGAATAATTTAAGAAACAGTTGGATGCTGTGATTGAGGAACTCTAGGATCTTTTTAGAAAGATGGGCTATAATTGAATCTAGGTTCCAGAAGTAAAAGGCAAACTCATGCCACCCATTATTTAGATTTAATAATGTGTTTAATTAACACATACTTAACATTCCTGGACTTTTTGTGTCTCATTTGAACAGAAGAACTAGGAACAGGAGTAGGCCTTTCAGCTCTTCGAGCCTGCTTCATTCAATAAGATCATAGCTGATCTTTTATTTTAACTGCACCTTCCCACACATAACCCCATATAGAACCATAGCAAAATTACGACACAGAAGGAGGCTATTCAGCCCATTGTGCCACTTGATTCCCTTAGTATCCAAAAAGCTATCAATCTCTGTCAAATATGCTCATCAACTGAGCAACCACAGCCCTCTGGGGTAAAGAATTCCAAAAATCCACAACCCTTTCAGTGAAGAAATTTCTTTTGCTCTCAGTCCTAAACAGCTGACCCTTTATTCTGAATCTGTAACCCCTAGTTCTAGACTCCCCAGCCAGGGGAAACATCCACCTTACATCTACCCTGTCAAGCCCCTTAAAGAATTTTATACATTTCAATGAGATCACGTTTCATTCTTCTAAACTCTAGGGAATATAGGCCTAGTTCAGTCAATTTCCCTTTCCCAGGAACCAGTCTAGTGAACCTTCGTTGCACTTCCTCTAAGACAAATATATCCATTCTTGGGTAAGGAGATCAAAAATATATACAGTACTCCAGGTATAGTCTTACCAAGGTCCTATGTAATTGCAGCAAGACTTCTTGAAGCTAACATACTATTTGCTTTCCTATTTGCTTACTGTACCTGCATGTTAACATTCTGTGATTCGTGTACCAAGACATCCACATCTAATGTACCCTCTTTTTTTTTAGTGTATGGGTGATTTGTTTAAGTGCATGGGCACTTTCAATTTTTTTGTGTGGTCATGCACGCACGGTAACATAAAGGGGGATGACTTGTGCCCAGCCTGCTTGGGCACTTTCGGTTGCTGTGCAGCTTAGCGGGGACATTGCTCAGGTGCTGACATTTCCCAGTGTCTCTCCATTTAAAAAATATTTTTTTTTTTTATTTTTCCTATTTAAGTGGATAACTTCACACTTCCCCACATTATTTTCCATCTGCTGCATCATTGCCTACTCATTTAACCTGTCTATATCACTTTGCAGCCTCTTTGTGCCCTCCTCACAGTTTACTTTTCCACTTAACTTTGTATCATAAGAGATTAGTGTGTAAAATTAAAGCGCATGGGATTGGGGGTAGTGTATGGCAATGGATAGAAAATTGGTTGGCAGACAGGAAACAAAGAGTAGGGATAAATGGGTCTTTTTCTGAATGGCAGGCAGTGACTAGTGGGCTACCGCAGGGATCGGTGCTAGGACTTCAGCTATTCACAATATATATTAATGATTTAGATGAGGGAACTAAATGTAATATCTCCAAATTTGCAGATGACACAAAACTGGGTGGGAGGGTGAGTTGTGAGGAGGATGCAGAGAGGCTTCAGGGTGATTTGGACAAGTTGAGTGAGTGGGCAAATGCATGGCAGATGTGGTATAATGTGGATAAATGTGAGAGGTTATCCACTTTGATGGCAAAAACAGGAAGGCAGATAATTATCCGAATGGCTATAAACTGAGAGGGGAATATGCAACGAAACCTGGGTGTTCTCGTACACCAGTCGCTGAAGGTAAGCATGCAGGTTCAACAGGCGCTAAAAAAGGCAAATGGTATGTTGGCCTTCATAGCGAGAGGATTCGAGTACAGGAGCAAGGATGTCTTGCTGCAATCATACAGGGCCTTGGTGAGGCCACACCTGGAATATTGTGTGCAGTTTTAGTCTCCTTATTTGAGAAAGGATGTTCTTGTTATAGAGGGAGTGCAGCGATGGTTTACCAGACTGATTCCTGGGATGGCAGGACTGACGTATGAGGAGAGATTGAGTCGGTTGGGATTATATTCGCTGGAGTTCAGAAGAGTGAGAGGGGATCTCATAGAAACCTATAAAATTCTAACAGGACTTGACAGGGTAGATGCAGGAAGGATGTTCCCGATGGTGGGGGAGTCCAGAACCAGGGGTCATAGTCTGAGGATACGAGGTAAACCATTCAGGACTGAGATGAGGAGACATTTCTTCACCCAGAGAGTGGTGAACCTGTGGAATTTGCTACCACAGAAGGCTGTTGAGGCCAAAACATTGTATGTTTTCAAGAAGGAGTTAGATTTAGCTCTTGGGTTTAAAGGATCAAAGGATATGGGGCGAAAGCGGGAACAGGTTACTGAGTTGGAAGATCAGCCATGATCATAATAAATGGCGGAGCAGGCTGGAAGGGCCGAATGGCCTACTCCTGCTCCTATTTTCTATGTTTCTAACATCTGCAAGCCTGAATACATTACACTCAGTCCCTGCATCTAAGTCATCAATATAGATTTTAAACAGCTAAGGCTCAAGCACTGATCCTTGCGGGACTCCACTAGTCACGCTTTGTTATCCCAAAAATGATCAGTTTATTACTATTCTCTGTTTTCTGTCCATTAACCAATCTTTAATCTGTGCTAATATATTACCCTCAATTCCATGAGCCCTAATTTTATGTAATAACCTCGTGTCTGGCACCTTATCTAATGCCTTTTGAAAATCCAAATACGCAGTATCCACCTTTTTTTTTCTTATCTAGTTTGCTAGTTACAACCTCAAAAAGCTCTAACAGATTTGTCAAACAGGATTTCCCTTTCATAAATCCATGTTGAGTCTGCCCAATCATGTTATGATTTTCTAAGTGTCTTGTTAACCATGTCCCTAATAATGGATTCTAGTATTTTCCCTAATACTGATGCCAGGCTAACTGGTCGATAGTTCCCTGCTTCCTCTCTCCCTCCTTGAGTAGTGGGGTTACATCTACTATCTTCCAACCCCTTGGAGAATATTCTAAAATCTAGGAATTCTGGAAGATCAAGATCAAAACCAACCACCCTGTTGGGGCTTTCTGACTAATTGTTAATAGCGTCTCGAAGTACCAGCAGAAAGAGACATGGCCATTTTGATAGCAAGTTCATCCAGTGCATCGCTAGCCAAACAGATCAGTACTGAGCAACGATTCCCCTAAATTTTCTTTGCTGTGCACAGCCTGTTTATTTCAACATGCGGTACCTTTAGTTTTTTTTTGTGCTGCTGCACATAACGTATCTTAAAGGGGACAGCTTGAGAGCAGCCGGCGCAGTACCTTAATGATTACTGCACGACTGTCAGCATGGATAGTGGTGCAGGACTCTTGGTGCTCCTGGGTTAGGAGAGGAAATTGAAGAAATAAATAAAACATCTAAATAACAGAAATTAATTAAGTCTCCATGGAAGATGATATTTTGCTTACTTTGACATTTTTAATATTTTTAAAGCTATAAAAACTTCAGAATTAGATAGATTTATTGAATCTTTTACAATCTTAATTTTAAAAAAGTATCTTTTCAGCTAATTTGGCTGTTACTTTTCAGGGTAAAAGAATTAAAGAGAGGAGCCAAAACATCTAGCACAATTTATACGAGATGTCAAGGAGTTAGAAGTCCATCTCCAAAACGTACCAAAGAAACACCTTGTAAAACATGTGGAGAAAAATCAGTGCAGAAAAAGATGAAGCCGAGAATTGAACAATCCTCTTGTGACCCTAAAAATACAATGCAGCCTAAATCATCAATTTTTCATCCGCCTAATGTTCTTCTTTGTTCCACACCAAAAATGGCAAATAAAAATGGCCTTTCCCAGGCCAGCTCAAAGGACATGTGCCTTAGTCGCACTACACCCATTAAGGGAATGTTTAAGAAAGGTTCCTTAGATGTCAAAAAGAATACAAAGGATAAGGGTCCACCTAATAAGGGCAGTATTACTAAAGAGCGTTTTCTGAATAACCCCAAACCCGGAACATCCAAAAGCATTCAATGTGGACAAAGGAATAGTCTGATTCCAGAAAATCAATTTCGTGTAACTAGAAACGTGAAAGTTCAAGCAGTTTATCCCATTCAAAAAGAAATCATTTCAAGAAACAGAATTCACTTTAATGAACAGGTAACAAAAAACTATTCACTAAATAATGAAAATAATGCTGAAAGTTTTGAAAATGAGTGTCACGAGAGTCCAGAGTCAACGGTCGACATGCACTTTCTGCAAAAGGAACGGGAAAGACACTTGCATCTTTATCACCAGCAACTCCAACAACTTCAACAGCCACCATTGCTGCAAAAGAAGCTTGGTTATCAACCTTTGAAGGAGCTTTTCAGGCAATTCTATCAACCTAAAATTAGAGTGGATAATGAGGAAATTGAGTACATTTCCTCCCTGCAGTGTGCTGTCCAAAGGTCGGATGATCAGAATGAATGTAATAGTAGTTGTGATTCATCTTCTGATTACCAAAGCATGAATGATAGACAAAATCAGTCTGATAGTAATCAAGATGGCTTCTGTGAAGTGGCAAAAGGAGAACTAAGTGGAAGAAAGAATAATGAAGAATTCCTGTTTTTTCAAAATCAAAGTGTTAGCCCAAGGGCAGAAGTCAGCAATAAAAACCATTCTCTGTGGAATATAGGAGAAGACTGTGTAGTCACCCAATCATCAACAGGTAACTCCAAAGAAACAGCATATTTACAAAACAATATTGACAGTGGTCAAGAGAACTCAAATCATTTACCACCCAACTCCAAAAACACTCCACGGAATAAAAAGCAGCACTGTTTTTCAACTTATCACCAAGATGACAATGTTGCTATTTCACAGCATTCACTAATGAACAGTAATTTGTCTCTTCCCATAGATTTAAAAGCTACTAAAGCTGGAGATAGCACTTTGTTTCAATCTAGCAGAAATATTGACTCCCATTTGAACTCGCAGTCTTCATTAAAACGGTTAATGAAAGATGAGCAGATGTGCAATGTCACAAATGATGCAATTACATGCACTGACAGCATTTCTGAAGATTTAGTGACTGTTTCAGATAGCCATCTTTCCATGGAGAGGCCACACTCAAAAGTTACACTTCCTGCCGACAAAGGAAAGACAATATCATGTAACCAGCGCTTTACTGAGATGGAGGTTTCACCAGCTCATCCCTGTAACAATTTTGAGGTTTCATCACCATGGGCCATTCATTTTGGAAACTGGGTGACTTTATCACATGACCATCTAGATAAAAATCAGAAATTTTCACCAGATCCATTCCTTGACCAGAAACAGTCTTGTCACGATCAAAATCTTATTTTGAATGATGGAATCGAAGTGCAGATGGCTGCAGAAGATGAAAATGCCAACTGTTCAAATATGAACTATGTAGAGACTTCTTGTAAAGACCTCAATGTTTTAGCAATCAATTCATTGGCTTTGTCTACTAATAAAAGTTTAGGCTTTCAAACTCCATTGGTGCAAGACCTGAATCAAGAAGCATCACTTGGTGCCTCACCACGTGGGAGCGTGCTGTCCAATGACATTAGCCAGACAAGTGAATGTAACTGTTACAAACAAGAGGTTAAATGCAGTAAAAGTGAGCTTCATGACGCTGACACTGAAGAAACTAAAATTAGTTCTTCCATTTTACATTTGCATCGTGGTGCATCTTCCTCTGCTGAGGATGAAGCCGTGGCAGATCAGTATAGTTCAGATGCTGGACAAAGCACTACTGCTTCGTTACTTAACCAAATGAATATTCAGGATAACATTTCCTTCCCAACAACTTCCAATAACAAAACAACAGAACCGAATAAAAGCACTGATATGAAAGAATCACAGCAACAAACAAAAGATTTGGTAGCTGAAAGCAGTACTGAAGAGACCCTTAACAACTGTCTTAATGAATTTCAACATCGGTGTAAGTTCAAGCATCAGGATTTGATTGGCTTATTTAAAGAAAAATTACTTCAGAATACTTCTGTTCAGTTTAGCCATCTTTCTGGAGAGCAAGATTCAATTCCTACCATCAAAGAATCTATTAATGATAATAAAAACCATAATGGAGCAACTGGTCAAACTGTAACAAGTCCTTGGGCAGATGGTAGCCAATCTAGAAGTTTAAATGCCCAGCACCTGCAGGCAATGGAAAAAGTGCAGTAAGTATGAAATAAGCGAACTTTTTAAATCAGGTTTTCTTCCTTATTTAAAAGTCATGGTACCCTGTAATATCTGTACTAATATCAATATTTACTAATAGTTAATATAAATCTGGATGGCTGCTAGCTAAGCCAATAATGTTCCTATTATTTATAGCATGCATACAGATGAATTCATCTCAGCAAAATGTTATTTAAGACTTCTTGGGTGTGAAATTGTATAGCGTAGTGCTGCTTCTATTGGTGCGGTGGAGTCTGACCACAGGTTTCTGTGTGCGTGATGTGCCACTGGCCACTTCCTGTGTAGCACATGCAGCCTTACTGAATTAGAATGGCGCATGCAGGTGTTCTGCACGTGCCCGAAAACCTTGAATGGATGCTATCATAATGCAAGTCAGCCAAATGGGCTGATGCAATGCTAAGATACCAAATTTGGTCAATGCATGTACAGGCAGTCTCTTTGTTAATCGCTCCTGAAACAACTGGTGTTACAAAGTAAGATGGGCCTTGTTCTGAGGCCATTTAAAGGGCCATTCAGCAAGTTGCAGGTGATATGTTTTTGACTTACTTTCACTAAGTAAGTTTGTTGAAGCAGTTCACACAATAAGGAAGGAAAGACCAGTGCTGTACATAGGCATGGGGGCAATTATTGCAATATCACTTGGTCTGCAATATGACTAGGATATGGAGAGGAGGAGGCAGAGAAGGGAAGCTCTGCAAGGAGGGAGGATAAGGTGGGGGAGGGGAGCTCTTCATAGAAGGCCGTGCCCACAAAGGGTATTTTGGGAGCACCACTCCCACTTAGCCATGAGTCAGGAGCAGTGCCTGAGGAGGCTAAGCTTCACCAGGAGGTAGTTATGGAGTGTTGCACCTCCTTCACACCAACTGGAGCCTCAAAATGACCCTCCCAGTGGACAGGAAGGTCACCGCCACCCTAACATTCTATGCCAGCGAACCTTACAGGCAGGAGCAGGCAACATCAGTAACATCTCGCAGTTTGCCATTTATAGATGCATCAGGGAGGTCCGAGAGGCACTGTATGCAAGGAGAAGGACTTCATCCTCTTCTCCCTGAGGAGGGAACAGCAGGATGATAGGGCAGGTGGATTCACCAAGACAGTGGGCTCCCCAATCAACAATACAGGAGCAATACAGGAACAGCAAAGGCAGTTGGTGTGCAACCACACCAAGAAGTTCATCTCCGTGAATGCTGCTATCTTGGCGGCACCCACAAGGCATTTACCTTGCAGCTGTCCACAATACCTACTATGTTAAGGCCTCCAAGATGCACCAGAGGATGACTGCTTGGCGACGAGTGCTACCCCACTATATGTGGCTGATAAACCCCTCTTCCACCATCCCACTTCAATTAGAGCCATGAAGCAACCTGCAACCATGGAGCAAGTCATTGGCCTCCTCAATCAAGGCTTTCACTGCCTAAATCGCTCTGCAGTACACACCCAAGAAGGTGTCCATGGTGGTGTGCTACATCCTCCCAACCTAGCCATTCTGAGGACTTAGCCACTACCTCCTGAGGTCCAGAGGTCACCTTGGAGGAAGGGGTGGGGGGGGGGGGGTGCGTCAGAGGAGGAGGAAGAAGAGAAAGTGAGGAGACCCAATCCACAATGTGCAATTGGACGCAGTGAAAGGGACTGTATTGTGAGGCTTCGCATCAGTTAGAAGGTTCTACCCCATTCCAACATGGACCCACCATTCCCCAAAAGTACATCCTTGTCAGATACATCCCATCACAAAGTCCCCTTGGCAAACATCAATCAGTAAAGGCCAACAGCAAAAACCTTCACTCAATAACTTTATCCAGCAAAACATCAATAATACAAAAAATAACCAGAATGACTCACCCTTCTGCGTCCCTTTAGTGCCTGTCTTGGGCGTGCCATTATCTGACTTAGTGCTCCTACGCTATCCCAGTGGCTGCAGCATGGCTGGTGGAAGGCTGCAGGCTTTCACTCGGGAGACTGCAAATGGCTTTGAGTAGCTCTGGGCCTTAAGGGCCCAGCTTCAGACTCCATCACTTCGACATGGGTGGCAACTGTCTGGGCTGGCTGACTGAGAGGCAGCAGCAAGGGCACTAGCGAGTGGCAGTGGTGGGAGCACGAATGCTGCCATCCTGAGAAAGGATGGTAGGCTCATGCTCCACAATGCTACTGCCACACCCACGGGGTGAGACCTCAGCAGTTCTTGTAATCTACTGGAGCACACATTGCTGAACTGCTGTGAGAACCACATGCCCCATTAAGCACTGCGATCCACACCCACAATGGCAACAATCTGTGTCTCTGTGGCTGCAGTCTGAATCAGTATGCCGGCAGCAGTGGATCTCATGACCTCCATCTGAGCTTCCACTGCAGGAGTGAGACGTCGGGAGGCCTCCGCCTGTGCTGCAATGAAAGCCAAGAAAGTAGCCAGCAGACGCTTCATCAGTCTGGCAATTCTGCCATGGAGTTGCCCACCACTTCCATGATGGAAAGGATGGGCTCTGCACAATGCCTACCACTAAGTTGGAGCTCCTTGCCAGTGCCTGGAGGCGATTGAGCCTGTCCGTGCACCAAACATCTCTATCGTCATTAGCATTTTCCTGTAGTTGGCCCCAATGAGGTCCTCATCTGAGTCCCTTCAGTAAAACTCGTCTGCAACCTCAGTCTCTGGGGAGTTCACGTACAAGCTGACCTATCCCCCAGTCCTGACTGCAGCCCCACTGATGCCTGGTGACTCACCACGTACTGATCCTGACTATAGCCTCTAAAGTGCGCGCAGTGACAGTATCTGAACTGGTGGCCATGATTGTAAGGTCAGGTGACTGTGCCTCCTCTTCACTCTGGTGGGGTTGCTCTTCCTCTTCCACATGGCTCTTTTGGAGGCTGAGCAGGCATCAGTTCTTGACTATCTGAAAGCACAAAAGCATTATGGGAGAATTGGGATGAGAGAAGTGGAGTGGAAAGGAAGCAGGAGTTCCACCATCACACTGTCTGCATTTGCGATGAAGGCAATAACTTACCATCCGCTTTGACGGCCACGGCCGCACCAATTCTGTGGTAGCAGTTCCAGTGATTCGTTGGAGCGTCTCCTCAAGGGGATTCGGGTCTTTTGGTCCTCCATCAGTCCTCTGGCTTTCCCTCCTGTTGTGGGCCACCTTCTCCTGCAAGATAAAAGGAAGAATGTCAGTGAATGTATGTCACTGTGCTTGGGTGATGTGTCTGCCATAACTGAAAAGCTGTAGGTTTGCTGAGGTATGAAGAGTTATGTGTGTGGCTGACACGATTGGTAGGTATGTGTGGGTGATGTGTAGTAGAAGGATGTTGGGGGTGAGTCCTGGGTGCCAGGGTATGCTGCAGTGTGGGTTATGGGGGTGTAGTGCATTGAGCAGTGTGAGAGATGGGTGATGTGGTGGGTCTAAGATGTGATGTGCAGATGCATTCACTCACTTTGATCATCCAAGTGAGGTCATTAATCTTTTTCTTGCACTGCTGCCATATTGTCAGGGAGCCACTCTGGGCATTAACCACCCTTGTCACCTACTCCCATTCCCTTCCAATGATCTGCCTCGAAGGCTTCCTGACCCCAGAGGAAACGTTACGTTTCTCTTGGCCTTTTTTTTTTGTTATTCGTTTCATGGGATGTGGCCATCGTTGGCAAGGCCCATCCCTAATTACCCTTGAGAAAGTGGTGTGAGCTGCCTTCTTGGACCGTTGCAGTCCATCTGGTGCGTTACATCCACAAGTGCTGTTAAGGAGGGACTTCCAGGATTTTGATCCAACAACAGTGAAGGAACGGCGATATATTTCCAAGTCAGGACAGTATGTGACTTGGAGGGGAACTTGCAGATGATAGTGTTCCCAGGCGTTTGCTGCCCTTTTCCTTCTAGGTGAAAAAGGTCGCAGGTTTGGAAGCTGCTGCCAAAGGAGGCGTGGTGTGTTGCTGCAGTACATCCTGTATATGGTACACACTGCTGCTACAGTGCATCGGTGGTGGAGAGAGTGAATGTTTAAGATGGTAGATGGGGTGCCGATCAAACAGGCTGCCTTGTCCTGGATGGTGTCAAGCTTCCTGACTGTTGGAGCTGCAGTCATCCAGGCAAGTGGAGAGTATTCTGTCACACCCCTGACTTGTGCCTTGTAGGTGGTGAACAGGCTTTGGGGAGTCGGGAGGTGAGTTACTCACTAGAATCCCCAGCCTCTGACTTGCTCTTGTAGCCACAGTATTTATTGTTGTGTTTTCTACCTTACGCAAACACATCAACCACACGAAGAGGCTTGGTAACACAATTAGGTGGATTCTTTTATTTGAAGAGATGAAACTATATACAACAATATTTGGGAGGCTAGTCAACTCATTTGGTCTCTAGGACTGCTTCTATATTCTGCCTGATGATCTACACAAGTAAATACATCACATCCAGTCTGCTGATGCACAGCAGTTTTAGATACACCCCTTGAATGTATACCACAACATCCCCCTTTTTCTAACTCAAAGTTGTATTCTTAAATAATCAGAACATCGAGAAAACTGTTGCGTTTAAATATACGATTATACAAAGTGATAAACTTATGAGTCTCTGAAACATAATGGTGATTTGCTGATCTGCTCAGACTTGGTTACTGTGAAGTTGGTTTGAGATCGCTGTATGTTCTCTCATTTCTGGTTGACTGTAGGAGTGTTGTGCTTGTTTCGTGTCTTAGATCGTGTTCTACTTGCGATGTGGTTACTTGGTTTTTCTTGTGCTCCCCGGTTTGTTGTTGGTTTCTTCGTAATGCCATACCGTTGGGTGTTCGTAGTTGAAATGATTGTGATTCTGGACAGTTGCTAAGGATTGTGGTGTTCGCATTTGTCTGCCAAACAATAATTCTGCTGGAATAAAAATAAGAAATGCTGGAAATACTCAGCAGGTCTGGTCACATCTGTGGAGAGAGAAGCAGAGTTAACGTTTCAGGTCAGTGACCCTTCATCAGAAAGGTCAGAATAATTCTAGTGAAGGAATGGTTTCACTGAGCGGTGTCATAGAGTTATACAGCACAGAAACAGGTCCTTTGGCCCATCATGTCTGTGCCGGCCATCAAGCATCTACCTAATCTAATCCCATTTTCCAGCACTTGTCCCATAGCGTTGTATGCTATGGCATTTCACATGCTCATCGAAATACTTCTTAAATGTTGTGAGGGTTCCTACCTCTACCACCCCTTCAGGCAGTGTGTTCCAGATTCCAACCACCCTCTGGGTGAAAAATCTTTTCCTCAAATCCCTTCTAAATCTCCTGCCCCTTACCTTAAATCTATACCCCCTGGTTATTGACCCCTCTGCTAAGGGAAAACGTTTCTTCCTAACTATCCTATTTATGCCCCTCATAATTTTGTATACCTCAATCAGGTCCCCCCTCATCCTTCTCTGCTCTAAGGAAAATAATCCTAGCCTATCCAGTCTCTCTTCATAGCTGAAATGCTCTAGCCCAGGCAACATCCTGGTGACTCTCCTCTGCACCCTCTCCAGTACAATCAAATCCTTCCTATAGTTTGGCGACCTGAACTCAGTACTCCAGCTGTGGCCTAACTAGCATTTTATACAGCTCCATCATAATCTCCCTTATATTCTATGCCTCGGCTAATAAAGGCAAGTATCCCATATGCCTTCCTAACCACTTTATCTACCTGCGCTGCTGCCTTCAGTGATCTATGGACAAGTACACCAAGGTCCTTCTGTACTTCCTAGGGTCCTACCATCCATTGTATATTCCCTTGCTTTGTTAGTCCACCCAAAATGCATTATCTCACACTTCTCAGGATTAAATTCCATTTGCCACTGCTCTGCCCATTCTACCAGCCCATCTACATCATCCTGTAATCTAAGGCTTTCCTCCTCACTATTTACGACACCACCAATTTTCATGTCATCTGCAAGCTTACTGATCATGCCTCCTATATTCACGTCTAAATCATTAATGTGCACTACAAACAGCAAGGGTACCAGCAGCGATCCCTGCGGTACACCACTGGTCACAGGCTTCCAATTACAAAAACTACCCTCGACCATTATCCTCTGCCTTCTGCCACTAAGCCAATTTTGGATCCAATTTGCCAAGTTGCCCGGATCCCGTGGGCTCTTACCTCTTGACCAATCTCCTGTGCAGGACCTTATCAAAAGCCTTACTGAAGTCCATGTAGACTACATCAACTGTTTTACCCTCATCTACACATCTAGTCACCTCCTTGAAAAATTCAATCAAATTTATTAGACATGATCTCCCCCTGACAAAGCCATGCTGACTATCCTTGATTAATCCCTGCCTCTCTAAGTAGAGATTATTTCTGTCCCTCAGAATTTTTTCCAATAGTTTGCCTACCACTGATAGACTTACTGACCTGGTTTATCCCTGCTACCCTTCTTGAATAATGGACATTGAATAATGTCCTCCAGTCCTCTGGCACTTCTCCTGAGGCCACAGAGGATTTGAAAATTTGTGTCAGAGCCCCTATAATCTCCTCCTTTGCCTCACATAGCAGCCTGGAATACATCTCATCTGGGCCTGAGGATTTATCTACTTTTAAGCCCGCTAAAACTGCTAATACCTCCTCCCTTTCAACGCTAATTTGTTCAAATATATCACAATTCCCCTCCCTGATCTCTACACCTACATCGTCCTTCTCCATAGTGAACACAGATGAAAAGTAAATCATTTAAAACCTCATCTATGTCCTCTGGCTCCACACACAGATTGCCACTTTGGTCCTTAATGGGCCCTACTCTTTCCCTGGTTATCCTCTTGCCCTTAATATACTTATAAAACGCCTTGGGATTTTCCTTTATCTTGCCCACCAGTGTTTTTTCATGCCCCCTCTTTGGTCTCCTAATTACTTTTTTAAGTACCCCCCCCCCCCCCCCCCACACTTTCTATACTCCAGTAGGGCCTCCGCTGTTTCCAATGCTCTGAATCTGCCGTAAGCCTCCTTTTTTTTCATTTTCCTTATCCAATCCTCGATAAAGAGATCCCAGCTCATCACAGTCGAGTGAAGCTCATCCCAGTGCTGGCGGTGCCTGTTTTGAAACAAAGGCAGTTTGCTTGTGCAGCTTGGAGAGTCTCTTGGAACAGGTACCTGCATCAGACTGGCTGAAACTCTAGGTGAAGCCCCCCTTGGTGTTCAGTGAGTAAATACTACCTTTCACGTGACCCATGCAGACTACCACCAACAACAACTTACATTTATCGAGCAGCTTTAACATAGTAAAACGAACAAAGTTGTTTCACAGGAGCATTATCATACAGCAGTTGAGACAAGCCAGCTAAGGACATATTAGGGCAGATGACCAAAAGCTTGGTCAAGAAGATAATTTTTACGGAGTGTCTTAAAGGAGGAAAGTGAGGTAGAGACAAAGAGATGTAGGGAGAGAATTCCAGAGCTTAAGGCACAGGCAGCTGAAGGCATGTCCACCAATGGTGGAGTGATTAAAATCGGAGATGCTCAAAAGGCCAGCATTAGATGAGCGCAGATATCGGAGTGTTTTAGGGCTGGAGGAGATTACAGAGATAAGGAGGGGTGAGGCCATGGAAGGATTTGAAAACAAGGATGAGAATTTTGAATCGAGGTGTTGCCATACTGGCGCTGTAAGGCGTAGCTTTGCAACATGCAAATCATGTTTAGTGTGATGACATTTTATAATTAAGGATGTAACGATACGTACCATACATTCTGCCATGCCATTGGAACTGGGATAGTGTGGCAATGAGGTAGTATAGTCAACTCCCTACTTTTCACGCATCGCCTTGAATGGTTTTCCAATATATTGGGGTGCTTTTGTCTGAAGCAACTTCTTGCGCTGCACCAAACAGGCTAAAAATTGAACTCTGTGTCTGCAATGGCTGCACTGGATGTGTCATGTAACTGACGAGTAATAGGAAATTTTGGGAAATAGTCCATCACAACCAGGGGATCATCTCCACGGATGCTGAAGAGATCAGTTGCAATTCTGGTCGATGGATGTGTGGGTACTTAGTGAGGTAATAATGGTTCTTTGTGGTGACTGGACATGTAGGCTTGGCATGCCTCACATTCCTTCACGGCTGTTACGATGTCTTGATTCATCCCTGGCCAGTACGCTGCTTCTCTAGCCAGTCTCCTGGTTTGATCTATCTCCATATGCACCTGGTGCGATTGTTGTAGGATGTCAGGTCTAAGGGGTTCTGGAATAAGGATTTGCTTGCCCTTGAAGATAACACCTTGGGATATCCCGAGCTCATCTCTATAAGGTCTTAAAACCTCTGGAATGTCCTGGAAGGACTCTGGATACCCACCAATCACAGTCCTCCATAATTGCTGCACTATGGGATCATTGGATGTTTCTTGTCACAGTTGCTGGCATTTATACTGCCCGAAGCTCATAAGGTCGTTATGTAAGACGTCTTCTATTTTGGTATTGATGAGATCTACTTGCAGATCTAAGGAAATATCTGCAGTTTTAGATGGGTTAAGTAAGCGACTTAAAGTATCGGATGTGACCATGGAACTACCCGACTTGCAGCGTATGTCACAGTCATAGCCTTGTATTTTGACGAGTAAGCACTGTAATCTGGGTGGTGCACTAGTTAACGGTTTATGCCAAATCATTTCAAGCAATTTGTGATCAGTTTCCACGATAAACATTCTTCTAAATACATACATATGGAAACGGATTCCAAAAATCAAGGCAAAGGTTTCCCTTTCAGTATTCGAATAGTTAGCTTGAGCCGTTGATTGCTTTTGCTTCCAAAAGGGACTTCCCTTTTTGCAGGTTGCACACTCAATGGCCTTTTGTGACGCATCAAACCCTAGCCTAGTTTCCTTTGCTGGGTTGTAGAATTGAAGAGATGTTGGTTCTTCGGTCAATGACTTTTTGAGCTCATCAAATGTGTGTTGATGATCCTCCTACCAGATAAACGGTACTTCTTTCTTCAGAAGTTCTCTAAGAGATGAGGTTTTCTGTGCAAATTTCAATATGTGTAGCAAAAGAAAACTGAATAAATCTAAGCAATATTGAAGGTCACTTTTATCTTGCGGATTAGGCATTGTGCTAATGCCCTCCAGTTTGGTAGGAGCAGGACGGATGCCAGCATCTGAAAGTTTGATCCGTTGTACATTAATGTTGCATTTTTGGCTATTGAGCCTCTCAAAGTGCTGCTTCCATTGGGAGGTGCAAGTTTCAATCATGCTCCTGTTTCGTTTGGCCAACAACAGTGATGTCATCTGCTATGCATCCTGGGATTTCACATGTGATATGGTCCACGTGTAGTTGGAAAAGATCTTGGCTATGGAAAATCCAAATGGTGATAGTTAGAAACCGTATCTCCTGAATGGAGTGCGGAATGACAATAGCTCTGAAAGGTCTATTCCAAATGTACTGTCCAGTATCCATTTTTAGTGTCAAGTTTGGAGAAAAATTTAATGTTCACAAACTTGGGGTTTAGTTCCTCAAGAGTGGGAATTTTATGTGGGCATTGTTTCAGTGCTGCATTCAGATGCCTTGGGTCTTAAAAAAAAAACTCATATAGAGCCAATTTTTTTTGATGACGTGATGGAGCTACACAAATCGATGAGGTGCTGGACTTTATAGATTATGCCATCTCTTTCCATCTTTTCCAGTTCTACTTTCAGCTTACTCTGGATATGGTGCTACACTTACACGGAGGATCGATGGAAGGAATAGCATCTGCATGTATATACAATACTGTATCACCTTTGAAATTTCCAATCCTGTCAAATCTTTCCGGTTATAACGATGTTAGGTCAGCTGCGGAGGTGAGAGCATTGTCCATGTGGTATGTCGCCTTCGCCATTGTCATGTCATTGCTATGAATGGTAGCCATGGTCAGGTCCCTGCACACCGCTAGGCCTACAATTTCTGGACCTGTGGTGTCCACAGTATAGAATATCTGGAACAACTATGGTGAATTGTAGCTTTATTCAAGGGTGATGGATCCTAGGGACGGAATCCCCGAGCTGTTTTAGGCTGTGGACTCGGCAGTGGTTGGTTGAGCCAACACTTTCCACTTCTGTGGGTAGGTGCTTTTCAGTATGTGAGTGGGAGAATGTTATGTTACGGCCTGATGTGGAGGTGGTCACGGGCTCCCTCTTGTCTTTCCTCTTATTTGACCACAACAACATTCATTCATTCCTTTTTAAACAGTGGTTGTGCTTACCACCTCAATAAGTGTTTTACCTTTCACCTTTTAATGTGATTGTGAAAGAACTAGTCGGACAGGTTTTCTTAAGTTTAAACAAGAAAGAAGCAAGTTTATTATACTCAGCCATCTAAACCCGATTTAAATAAAATAATTTTAAAAAGCTACATATTTCACGCACACATTCACATGAGAATCACACACACTCAAATAGATTACAAAGTAAAAAATTAGATTTTGCGGTAGGATTAGAGTCCAGAATAAATGGAAACTAAATACACAGACTGTGAGGTTGGATGATACGGTGGTCTTCCGGATGAAGTTGTATTCTTGAAGTCTTTGGCTGGTCAAAGTGCACTTTATAGAGTCATAGAGAGATACAGCACTGAAACAGGCCCTTTGGCCTACCGAGTCTGTGCTGACTAACAACCACCCATTTATACTAATCCTACATTGATCCCATATTCCCTACCACATCCCCACCTTCCCTCAATTCTCCTACCATTTACCTTCACTAGGGGCAAATTACCATGGCCAATTTACCTATCAACCTACAAGTCTTTGGCTGTGAGGAAACCGGAGCTCCCGGCGGAAACCCACGCGGAAACTTTATCACGTTTTTGGAGATGGTGAGGCTAGGCGCTAACTTGAGCAAGGTGGTTGCCGATTATTGATGCCCTTTTATTTACCTCAAAAATAATTGCACATTCAAGCAGCTTAACTGCATAATGAAGTCTGTCACCTGCTACTATCCAGTCTACCTATTCCTTGCTAACTTATCCCTTTCTTCGTCTTTCTCTAGGCCCATTCCAGCACCGTCACCCATCAAGGAGGATTTGGAGGAGGACTATCCTCTGAAAAATGTGCAGTCAAGCCCTCCATCCCTCCCAAAAACCATCAGAGATTGGCACCTTGGATGGGTTAGACAGTGAGTTAGACGGGTAGGCACTTGAATCACTCAATACAAGTGAGCAGGGACTAGTGGAAAGGACGGCCCTAGAGATAGCTTGCTGGGAAGGCAAGCTCTGCTGCGAAGGACAGCATTGTTGACTTCAATTGCTCAGCCTTCAGAAGAAAATTCTTTTCTGCACGCATGATGTATTGGAAAGACTGCCAAAAAGATGATGTACCATGTCCGAAAGTTTTGGGGAATCCACTCTGGCTTGTGTGGTGTCCTGTGTCATGGCATTAGCACTCTGCAGTCTTCCTTGGAGCATATGGCAATGTCTGTGGACTCTCACCGGGTGTCTGTGTTGCCAACTCAAACTGATGGAAGCTCAAACTGCTGCCATTCAGATTCTGGGCTTCAACGTATGCTCCACTGGTGGACTATGTTGATAAAAACTGCAAAGGCATCACTGATCTGCTCAAGTCTGCTTGTCCACAGATAAGTAAGTGGAAGTGATGAGGCACAGCCCTGTGGGTGTGGCGGTATTGCAGTGGGACTGGAACATCTTGCTCTGAACATACAACATTGATGGGCAGGAAAACAGTAAGGTTCATCAAGGCTACCCAACTCCATGTTGGCTGGACCATCATGGCCTCTCTTGGGATGTCAGTATGCCTGCTTCTTCACCACCCCTTAACCAATACACAGACTGCCCCAGCAGCAGCTGAAGTGCTTTCAGGCTCTAGCTCCTAAAAGTCATGCACCACAAGCATCTCAAGGCGCCTCACATGAACCACAGCAGTCTTTCACCAGCTATGCTGAAACCCTGGAGGAGCACCTTGTAGGCAACGTTCCCTCTAAGTTGTGTGGGTGCCGGCCGCGCAGCAATGCAGAATGTACCACACAGCGCGACAAACAGGCTGCGTACAACAAATAAAAAAATTAGAGGAAGAATTGCTTGTAGGAGTGGTAGAGTTAGGAAATCATTATTGAAGAAAGGCAGTATGGTTTTTTGACACTTGGGTGAACAATTAGTTCAGGGCATCCATTTTGATATTAAAGAATTACTCTTTTCACATTGGGAATTTTTGTTTGTAGTGTGGTTTCATGGCTCATGAGTGTATTGGCAGGATGTCATAACTATGATAGGTGGATTAACATTTTTAATGTCCTTTATTGTGGAGTTGACTGGGTGGTGAAGGAAGTAACAAGGACTGTTAATGCAGGCGGGGGATTGTGTAACTTTTCAGGGGAATGAGCAGGTCATTCGAAGTGCTGAGCTTTCAAGTCATCCCAGCATCTCTGGCTGCGGGGTTGTGATGGGCCCCCTTTTCTGTTCCTTTCCCACCTCTCCCAAATCAGCCTCATCAGATGATGAGCGTTCCTATTGCCGTTCCTGCTCCAGGTGCAATCCTCTTTGTATTGTGAAGTTATGCAACATGCTCTTCCGTTTTGTTTATTAAAGCCTTCCAGCTTGTCTGTTTCCCTGAAGAAGCCCTCCCGAAGTGCACTCACCTTATTCACCCTGGCATGAACAGCCCCAGCTTCTCCAATGTATCAACATAAAAGTCCCATGGAACCATTCTCTCAAATCTTTTCTGCACCCTCTCTAAAGCCTTCACATCCTTCCTAAAGTGTGGTGCCCAGAATTGTACACAATACTCCAGTTGAGGTTGAACCAGTATTTTATAAAGGTTCATCATAACTTTCTTGCTTTTGTACTCCATGCCTTTATTTATAAAGCCCAGGATCCTGTAGGCTTTTTTTCTCAACCTGTTCTGCCACTTTCAACGATTTGTGCACATACGCCCCCAGGTCTTTCTGTTCCTGCACCCCCTTTAGAACTGTACCCTTTATTTTATATTGCCTCTCTTTGTTCTTACTACCAAATTGTATCACTTCACACTTCTCTGCATTAAATTTCATCTGCCATGTGTCCGTCCATTCCACCAACCTGTCTGTGTCCTCTTGAGTTCTATCACTAGCCTCCTTACAGTTCACAGTACTTCCAAGTTTTGTGTCATTTGCATATTTTGAAATTGTGCCCTGCACACCCAAGTTTAGGCTATTAATGGTTGGCATCCTTCCATCTACAAAAGATATGGACAAGCAATAAACAATCCATTTAGGTCAGGGGTCTTCTCTTGGTGCACCTTTGCTGATGGCTGTGAAGGCCAATCCTTGAGAGTCAGGTTCTGCCACACGTGAAGCTGCGAAGTGACACTGTGAGTTGTTTTCGGTGTTGATGCCTGTTGCCAAGCTACTGTAGCTTGGTCGTCCTGGTAGTGCATGCCAGGTCACAGGCTGTGTCACCATTTTTATTAATATTGTTACGGCCAGGTGAGGAGGGAGGTCTCAGGCTCCCATTTCACCCCTTCTCTGGTTTGACCGCAACAGGGTTTATCCTTTTTAAACACAGTAATTGAATTTACCACCTCAGTGAGCGCTTGCTCCTGTTCCTCGAATATAATTGTCAAAGAACCAATCAAACAGGTTTTATTGAGTTTAAACAAGAAAGATGTAAGTTTATTATTCTTAACATTCTAAACAGGTTAAAATTACTAACAGTATGCTATGCATTCACGCATGCATTCACATGAGAGTCACACACACACAAATAGATTACAGGATTACAGAAGGCAAACGGAGTTGGATGGTTGGAATAGAGTCCGGAATAAATGGAATTTAGGTACTGAATATCAGTCCCAGAATCCTCAGTTGAAAGTGTAGTCCTGCATTCCGCGCTGGGCCATGTTCACGGTTGTGGGCTCCCTTCTCAGGTTCCAGAAGGCAGAAGAGGGGTTCGATCTTTGTCCCCTAGTTGTTGGTGGTGGTGGTGGGCTGTAGGCTGGAGCCTTTACCAGTTGCAGCCGGGCTTCTCTGGATCTTTACTGGAGTGAGAGAGAGAGAGCAAGCTGCTTTGTGGATGGCTTTTCAGTTACTGTCCTCTGCTTTCTGAGTGACAAAGCTTAGTCTCTCCAGAGCTGCACAAGCAGTCACATAATGTTCCCAAACCTCTTTGTTTTAATGAGGTCCTTCTGGTAACTTCTCTGAATTCAAGGCTTTACCCCTCAAGCTGTCGAGTCACAGTTGGTTGGGTAGGGGTTGGCTCTTTCAAAGTCGATGGCCCTTGACGACCGTGTTGATAAGGCCATTTCAGGTAATTTAATCAGAGAGCACCCCATTGTTCTGGCTAGGTTGAGTCAGTCATGTTGGCTCCAGTCTGGTCTTTTGGTGTTTCACATGTAAATTGCAATTGCCATCTTGGCTGCCAATTTGCTTTTTAAAAGAAGTTATTTGTAAGAATTTCCAGCAAAAATCTAAGGCAAGGTTCCAACTGATGAAATTAATATTTTCCATTTGGCATGTAGGGTTTTCATGACAATATATATTATTTGAATTATTAATATATATTAATCTTCTTTGGCCTCCTTATCTCGAGAGACAATGGATAAGTGCCTGGAGGTGGTCAGTGGTTTGTGAAGCAGCGCCTGGAGTGGCTATAAAGGTCAATTCTAGAGTGACAGGCTCTTCCACAGGTGCTGCAGAGAAATTTGTTTGTCGGGGCTGTTACACAGTTGGCTCTCCCCTTGCGCTTCTGTCTTTTTTCCTGCCAACTACTAAGTCTCTTCGACTCGCCACACTTTAGCCCCGTCTTTATGGCTGCCCGCCAGCTCTGCCGAACGCTGGCAACTGACTCCCACGACTTGTGATCAATGTCACAGGGTTTCATGTCGCGTTTGCAGACGTCTTTAAAGCGGAGACATGGACGGCCGGTGGGTCTGATACCAGTGGCGAGCTCACTGTACAATGTGTCTGTGGGGATCCTGCCATCTTCCATGCGGCTCACATGGCCAAGCCATCTCAAGCGCCGCTGACTCAGTAGGGTGTATATGCTGGGGATGTTGGCCGCCTCGAGGACTTCTGTGTTGGAGATACGGTCCTGCCACCTGATGCCAAGTATTCTCCGGAGGCAGCTAAGATGGAATGAATTGAGATGTTGCTCTTGGCTGACATACGTTGTCCGGGCCTCGCTGCCATAGAGCAAGGTACTGAGGACACAGGCCTGATACACTCGGACTTTTGTGTTCCATGTCAGTGTGCCATTTTCCCACACTCTCTTGGCCAGTCTGGACATAGCAGTGGAAGCCTTTCCCATGCGCTTGTTGATTTCTGCATCTAGAGACAGGTTACTGGTGATAGTTGAGCCTAGGTAAGTGAACGCTTGAACCACTTCCAGAGCGTGGTATATTAATATACATCAAGAAAAGCAGTGGTCCTAGTAATGACACCTGGGGAGCCCCACTATATACCTTTCTCCAGTCTAAAAAAACTACCGTTCACCACTACTGTTTCCTGCCACTCAGCCAACTTTGTATCCATGCTGCCACTGTCCCTTTTATTCCATAAGGCTAATATGGGGCACTTTATCAAATGCCTTTTGGGAGTCCATGTGCACTACATCAACAGCATTACCTTCATCAACCCTCTCTGTTACCTCATCAAAAAACTGAATCAAGTTAGTTAAACAAGATTTGCCCAAAACAAATCTCTGCTGGCTTTCCTTAATTAAGCCTCAGTGTTAGTTCCACAGCGCCTTTCATATTCTCAGGACATCCCAAAGCACTTCACAACATTTAAGCACTTTTGAAGTGTTGTCACTAGTATAATCTATGGAAATATAGCAGTCAGATTGAAGTCCCACAATCAGCAGTGAGATAAATGACTGGATAACTTAAGTTACTTGAGAAATAATTATTGGCCATTACATAGAGGAAAATTACTCTGCTTATTGGGGGCAGCTTAATGGAACAGCTGGTCTTTTCCTGCCTATCAGTTTTGTAAGTTTTTGTGCTCTTTTGAATATTGCCATAGGATAATTTATATCCTTTCAAGCAGGTTCTTTGTTTACCGTCTCATCTGAAAGGCGGTAGTAGAAGTACAGTATATTGTAATTTGGGAAGAGAACAATGTTACATTAACAAGTTGCTTTTAAAAAGCACCTTTAATGTGGAGAAATATCTATGGTGCATCACAGAGGTGTAAGAAGGGGAAAAAAGACACTAAATCAAAGAAGGGGCTATTAGGAGGTGTAAACAAAAGCTGGATCATGGAGGTGGGGTCTAAGATGGTTACAGCACCTAGAAAAAGGGTTATTAGCGCTACTTTATATGCTGTTTATCCTAATCTGTATACAGTTGGTTGTGTACAGTTAATATGGAGTGTCCTTTCCAAATTTGGAGTGCCCCACTTCTGCCACCTGAATTCTGGGGCCATCAAAGGCAGAACAGGCAGGAATTCTGTGTAGAATCATCCCACCAGTCACACCTCTTTCTTTGATGAGACCAACGTAGCCCACACCCATCCTCCAGACGAGATCCTAAATGGGGTGAAGACCTGGTGTAAATGGAACCACTCGGTTTCTGTCCCTGCTAGGGGCCTCCAGATAAAGGCCCTATTGTGGCTAAAAACTTGGAAATTCACGAATGTGTTCTTTTCCAGCATTGCGATTTTCTACACTTATATCTATAAGCTAAATGCAATATGTGGGAAGTATGAACTGGAACCCATCTGTTATGCATCTAGAAATACTCTTTACAGGGAATTAGGAGGCAAAGAGTAATTGACTCACTGATTTTCCTTCTCTCCTTGCAGACTACTGCATAGTCTGCAGCTTGCAGCTCTCTGAGTGACATAGATAGCTGATAACAAGAACTTGCCATAAAGGGAATCGCAAATTACATTGTGTGCCCTGTTGAGACAATAAACTGTAGGTCAGATAACAATGCTTTCATGCAGTCTTAAGAAAATTATTTCTAAGCTGAAAGATTTGTGTGCACAGTTGAAATGTCTATTTTGGCTGTACTGGAGATTTCAAAAGTCTTTCTCTCTGGTTTCACTTGCCATATAACTTGCAATTAAAACTGTTGTTTTATTGAGTTTCTGGTAATGCAGGATGTTTTGTTATTTCTTTAACCGAGTGGGGGGAGAGATTTGGTCCACTTTGTTTTTGTTTTCATTTTTCCTTTTCTGTTGCTATTTATTAGCAACTGTCTCTTGTCTATATGTACCACTGATTCCCAAAGAAAGCTTTCTATTGTACTGTTACACTAACAAGAAGCAATAATTTCAAACCATTTTGTTTTTTGCATTCTAGGAGACTTGTTGTCCAAGCCCATTGTGAGCAACTAGAAGAAATGTTAGCTCTTTTTGAAAAGGAAGAATATTTGCTGAACAAACTAACAATGTTGGTAAGTTTTTTTTTATGCAATCCTAAAACTAGGCAAAGTGGAAAAATATTTTTAGATGAATGTAATCTTTAACAACCGAAAACAAATCTTTCAAATCATATACTGTGTGGGCTACAATCTGAAACCACCAGTCACATGGGTTTTAATTATGCATTTAAAAACCTCAAGTGGTGACAAAGTGGGCTTTTAAAGAGGCCATTCTAAAACAGACACATGGAGCGGAGATTTTCAAGTTGCTACCACCCCATTTGTACCATATACACACAGGAGATTCATGAATATTTTTTAATCAATGTCAGTTGAAATGGTGATAATTCCTACCATTTTCATCTCTGCCTGCTGGATCACTGGCAGTTCTTGCTCTAGATACGGGACTCTGCCCTGCTTGATTACCTGTCCCCCAGATTAGTGAGCAGTTTATCAAATCATCGTAAATAAGACCCTGCCATGAAAATGGCATGTGCCTCATGCCAATTGCTTTAGTGGGCACAGCGTACACTCACCCATTGCTAGCCCAATATTAGAAGTCAGGAAGGGGCTATATTAAATACCCATTAAAGGGATGTTAAGTTGCAGGTGGGGAAAGCAGGATGCAGGTTTGGCACAGTTTTTATGCAAGTCATTTGTGGATTTTAAGGCATAAAGACTTCTTGCTCCTGTAGGTAAGTCAAAAATGGTCCCTGCTGCTCAAAATTGGTCCTTCTTTTCACTCTTGGAACTTTCACCCTCCTCTCCTTTAGGGTGCTGCAACAGGCACTTCAAAATCAGCTGTCCTGCTAGATTACCTGTCCCCCCCAGATTAGTGAGCAGTTCACCAAATTATCATAAATAAGACCCTGCCATGAAAATGGCATGTGTCTCATGCCAATTGCTTTAGTGAACACAACATACACTCACCCATTGCCAGCCCAATATTTGCTCAAACCAAAAATTGTCCCCATCCTGTTTTCATTAAGTATTTTTTCAATTGCCATCGACCATTCTTTGCAATTTATATAGTGCCTTTCACAACCGTGGGACATCCCAAAGCATTTACAGCCAGTGAAGTACTTTTGAAGTTTAGTTATCGTTGTATTTGCCCACGACAAAGCCATAGAAACAGCAATGAGATAATGACTAGATAATATTTTTAGTGGTATTTGAGGGATAAATATTAGTCAGAACACTGTGGAGAACTCCTATGCTCTTCTTTGACAAGTATCATAGATTCTTTTACACCCTGCTGAATGGGGCCTTTGTTCAATATCTCATCTGAAAGATTCGACAGTGCAACATTCTGTCAATGCTGCACTGAAGTGAAACAATGATGAGAAATCAAACTTTCTCTCATGGCTCTCACTGACACAGCAGACTGAGTGAAGTAAATTCATCATAGAATCCTAGAAATTACAGCAAAGATGCCATGCAGCAAGTACTTGTGCGAGTTCTTCACACTCCTCAAATTTCGTTTTCTTGTTCAGTGTCCATTTCTCACCTTGTTAAGCGCCTTCAGGCATTTAATTTATCACAGGAGCAACTACATGTTATGGCTATTGTACTCCATTGTTGGGTTGTATTTCTCGAAGAGACATGTAATGCTGAGTGGATTCAAAACACGAAGGATGGAACTTCAGTTGGAATCATGTGGAAAAAGTCAAAACCATCCACCGACACCCTCCTCCGTCCGCCTGGCTGAACTTTGTTCTCAAATTGAACAACTTCTCCTTCAACTCCACTCACTTCCTTCAAATAAAAGGTGTTGCTGTGGGTACCCACATGGGTCCTAGCTATGCCTATTTTTTGGTGGGCACGTCAAACATTCCTTGTTCCAGTCCTACTCGGGTCCCCTCCCCCAACTCTTTTTCGGTATATTGATAATTGTATCGGTGCCATTTCCTACTCCCACCCCGCACTTGAAAACTTTATCCACTTTGCTTCCAATTTCCACCCTTCCCTCAGCTTTACATGGTCCATCTCTGACACTTCCCTTCCTCAACTTCTCTGTCTCCAGCTCTGGGGATAGACTGTCCACTAATGTTCATTATAAGCCCACTGACTTCCACAGCTACCTCCAATACACTTCCTCACACCCTGCTTCCTGTAAGGACTTCATTCCATTCTCCCAATTTCGCCATCTCCGACGCATCTGCTCTGATGATGCAACCTTCCACAACAGCGCTTCTGACATGTTGTCTTTTTTCCTCAACCAAGGATTCCACCCCACTGTGTCTGACCCATTTCCTACACTTCTGCCCTCACCCCTTCCCATCTCTCCCTGAACCACGACAGGGTTCCCCTTGTCCTCACTTTCCACCCCACCAGCCTACACATCCGAAGGATCATCCTCTACCATTTCCGCCACCTCCAGGGTGATGCCACCACCAAACACATCTTCCCCTTACCTCCTGTCAGCATTCTGAAGGGATCGTTCCCTCCTTGGCACTCTGGTCCACTCCCTCCATTACCCCCAACACCTCGTCCCCTTCCCATGCAATCGCCGGCGGTGTGATATATGCCCTTTTACCTCCTGTCTCCTCATTATCCAAGGCCCCAGACATTCCTTTCGGGTGAAGCAGCGATTTACTTGTACTTTCAATTTAGTATACTGTACTCACCGCTCACAATGCGGTCTCCTCTACATTGGGGAGACCAAACGCAGATTGGGAGACCACTTTGTGGAACACCTCTGCTCAGTCCGAAAACAGAACCTTGAACTTCCGGTTGCTTGCCATTTCAACACACGCACCCTTCTCTCATGCCCATATCACTGTCCTGGATCTGCTGCAATGTTTCTCCTCATGGAAATCCTTAGATTATGTATGCATAATATATATACTGCACACTTAAATATTTTGAACATTAGAAAATTGCCTGAACAATGATTTATATTTCTTGGCAGGACTTCAAAGATTACTTAACACAGCTGGAAGAGATCCTGATGCAAAAAGCTAAATGCATCCAGCGCATGCAAGGCCAGATCCATAAGTATCAAAATTATCCTAAGACTACGTGAGACAATTCAAATCACCAAGTCATCTGTATCTTAGCTTTAGTGTAAGTTAATAGTGGAAAAACTGAGAGAGCCAGTTCCTAAATCTGACCTCCTTTCTACAATTTTTGCAGTTATTCTCATTTAAATGCAAGTTACAAAAATAAATCTTTAAATATCTGCTCCATTTTGAGATCCAATCTTAAACTTTGCTTTCCTACCCCCATTCTCCATGCTTCAGCCTTGCTGGCCTGCGGTTTCTGTCCAAGTGGCTGTTGTTTATATATGTCTGAACCTACTAAAGTCAATCTTCTTGTTGGGGGTGGTGGAGGGCAAGAGATAAACTGCATCGGTTTGGAGTTGAGATGAGTCGTAAATGCACTTCACCTATCCAACAATGCACAGCAGTAATAAAGAAAACCAATAGCATAGGAACGTAGGAACAAGAGTCAGCCATTCAGCCTCGAAAGCCAGTTCCACCATTCAGTGACTGCATGTTTAACTACATAGCCAAATGAGTATTACACAAGTCAGAAAGTGACATGATCAATAAGTATAGTGCTCTAGTCAGACCACACCTTGTGTATTGTGTCCATTTCTGATCCGAGACTCGAGGGATACATTCAAACACTGGGAAGAGCCACCAGGCTGATTTCTCATTGCCCATGTCTGCAGGTTGAAAAAAGTTGCAAGAAAATTTGGCTCGTCAGTCTTAAAAGAAGCATTTCTAAACGCTTGTATTACGGAAGTATAGTTAATGATATGGAAGAGTAAATATGAAAACTTACTAAAAAGTAAACCATGGATGCAGGATGAAGGCTTCAATTAGTATGGGACAGATGTCTGATTGATTTCAGGAAGTTTTCCTTTCAGCAAAATATATGGAATGGACTTCCAGCTATAGTAGTGGCAGTAAAAATTTAGAATCACAACCAATTAGATGCTGCATTTGTGGAACTGTAGAGATTCTCTGTGAATAAATTAAGATGGGTTAAGTAGCCTTTCTGTTCTGTGTAATTATCTTGGGAAAATCAGAACCATGTCCACTGTGTGCCAGTGTGAGCTATGTAGGTCCACACTACTCCATGCCTTTGTAGAGAAGTCTGCAATGGTCAACATTCTGTCTGATTACAGGAGCTGGAGATGGCTAGCCCTGGAATTGGGGCCTAGGATCGTTCCCACTCAGCTATAGCTAACACTGCAAGCCAGTGCGCTACAGGTGCAGTGGTCCTATCTGGACTGCAGCAGGAAGCTGACCAGTGCTTTGTCCTGGAAAGTAAAAATGTTTTGAACAGTTGTAACACCTTTTCAACACGTCACTGTCCATATGCTTGGCTCTTGTCAATCTGTGGCTAGGTTCTATAAGCAAGGTTAATTGAAGTACATCTCTAAAAGGAGTGTACACTCCATATCTGGAAAATGAAAGCTTTACTTATGTGGATTTTGCAGTCATTTGAAGATTATTGAACATTAGGATATGATTCCACTCATTTCAGAAACTTGTCTGACACAAACCATGGGCACCTTTGCAATAAGTGTCATTGGACTAGTAAACTAATGGCGGGCAGTCATTAAGGCGGGGCTAAAGTGTGGCGAGTCGAAGAGACTTAGCAGTTGGCAGGAAAAAAGACAAAAGCGCAAGGGGAGAGCCAACTATGTAACTGCCCCGACAATCAAATTTTTCTGCAGCACCTGTGGAAGAGCCTGTCACTCTAGAATTGGCCTTTATAGCCACTCCAGGTGCTGCTCCACAAACCACTGACCACCTCCAGCCGTTTGCCCATTGTCTCCCGAGACAAGGAGGCCAAAGAAAGTGAAGACTATTGAACATTAGGATATGATTCCACTCATTTCAGAAACTTGTCCGACACAAACCATGGGCTCCTTTGCAATAAGTGTCATTGGATTAGTTAACTACATTCATCATAGCCTGATCCTGTTCTCCCTCAACAAATAACATGCAGTCCAACAGGATGGCTCAGCTGTTCACTGAGCCACTTGGAGGAGCTCTTTCACTCTTCAACTTCAGTCGTGTGTGCAATTTTCATCTTAATTTACATTTATTAATAAAAACACTGCTGACAGCAATATAAATTTGGTGATCCTGAATTTGACCCCATGTTGAGGAATATTGCAAGTGGAGTCCAGAGGACATGAAAATATTTAATATATGCAGACCTGAAGGAAAACATACCATTTTTCCATGATCCCAACACTTGAAAAAAAGCCTTGTGTGTACTTGATTGATGAGAGAAAACACTCCAATCCAGGCTTGCTCAGTTTATTTGATATTTACTATAGGTTCTGGGTTTGAGAATGGCAAAACTTTCAACTCTTGCTGTTCAGTGGAGTGATTCCTAAAAGTCAGAATTGATAATTGGCAATAATGGCTTAAACCAGTTCTTGATATTTCAAGAATTGAATACTTTATGACAGATTACATATGGGCATACACTGGATGTAAGTACCATGTATTTCACAATATTTTATTGCAAGTGTGAAAATCTTGCAGTTTCATTTTTTTTTCTAGATCTGTAGTATATATTTTCCAGTTTGGAAACTGGAATTTAAAATTAATCTAACTTAATCAATTGTATTTCAAAAATGACTGTAGAGAAATGTGAACTCATTTTAATACATTTACCTTATTTAAACAGTGGTTGCAGATAACTAATTTGAAAACTCACTTTCAAAAGTTAAAAAAGCATTTTTTTTTTGTAATTTGTTTAAGTAATACTAACAATAACCATATGGGCATTCCAACTTGGAGGATTACTAAATTCAGCAGGAAGGCAACTGAACTACCTTCCATAGATAGTGCTTTTGCATTAAAATAAGTAGCTCCCTCAGATACAGTTAGTCATAGTCGTACAGCATAGAAACAGGCCCTTCAGCCCACCGCGTCCATAATGCCTATCTATACTAATCCCACCTGCCTGCATTAATTCCATATCCCTCTCTGCCTTTCTCATTCAAGTATCTGTCCAGATGCCTCTTAAATGTCGCTACTGTTCCTGCCTCCACCACCTCCTCAGGCAGCTCATTCCGGATACCCACTATTCTTTGTGTGAAAAATTTACCCCTTTGATCCCCTTTAAACCTCCTCCCTCACCTTAAATCTATGCCCTCTAGTTTTAGTCACCCCTACCATGGGAAACAGACTCTGGCTATCTGCCCTATATATGCCTCTCATAATTTTATATACCTCTATCATGTCCCCTCTCAGCGTCCTTCACTCCAAGGAAAACAGACCCAGCCTATCCAAACTCTCTTTATAACTCAAGCCCTCCAAACCAGGCAACATCCTTGTGAATCTTTTCTGCACCCTCTCTAGCTTAATCACATCTTTCCTGTAGTGCGGCGACCAGATCTGCACACAGTATTCCAAATGCGTCATAACCAACGTTATGTACAACTGTAACATGACGTCCCAACTCTTGTACTCAATGCCTCGGCCGATGAAGGCAAGCATGCCATATGCCTTCTTCACCACCCTGTCTACCTGTGTTGCCACTTTCAACGAACTATGTACTTGCACCCCAAGGTCTCTCTACTCAACAACACTCCCCAGGGCCCTGCCATTCACTGTATATGTCCTGCCCTGGTTTAACTTCCCAAAACGCCCACTTTCCCAGTTTATCTATATCCTGTTGTAACCTCAGACAACCACCTTCACTGTCCACTATACCACAAATTTTAGTGTCATCTGCAAACTTACTAATCATGCCCCCTATATTCACATCCAAGTCATTAATAAATATGACAAACAACAGAGGGCCCAGCACCGAACCCTGCGGCACACCACTGGTCACTGGCCTCCAATCTGAAAAACAACCCTCCACTACCACCCTCTGCCTCCGATCACCAAGCCAATTTTGTATCCAATTGACGAGCTCACCCTGAATCCCATGTGTTCGAGCCTTCTGGACCAGCCTACCATGTGGTACCTTGTCAAAGGCCTTGCTAAAGTCCATGTACAAAGAACAGTACAGCACAGGAACAGGCCATTCGGCCCTCCAAGGCTGCACCGACCTTGATGCCTGCCTAAACTAAAACCTTCTGCACTTCCAGAGCCCATATCCCTCTATTCCCTTCCTATTCATGTATTTGTCAAGATGTCTCTTAAACGTCGCTATCGCATCTGCTTCCACCACCTCCCCTGGCAGCAAGTTCCAGGCACTCACCACCCTCTGTGTAAAAAAACTTGCGTCGCACATCCCCTCTAAACTTTGCCCCTTGCACCTTAAACCTATGTCCCCTAGTAACTGACTCTTCCACCCTGAGAAAAAGCTTCTGACTATCCACTCTGTCCATGCCGCTCATAACTTTGTAAACCTCTATCATGTCGCCCCTCCACCTCCGTCGTTCCAGTGAAAACAATCCGAGTTTTTCCAACCTCTCCTCATAGCTAATGCCCGCCAGACCAGGCAACATCCTGATAAACCTCCTCTGTACCCTCTCCAAAGCCTCCACGCCCTTCTGGTAGTGTGGCGACCAGAATTGCACACAATATTCTAAGTGTGGCCTAACTACAGTACAGCTGCAACATGACTTGCCAATTTTTATACTCTATGCCCCGACCGATGAAGGCAAGCATGCCGTATGCCTTCTTGACTACCTTATCCACCTGCGTTGCCACTTTCAGTGACCTGTGGACCTGTACGCCCAGATCTCTCTACCTGTCAACACTCCTAAGGGTTCTGCCATTTACTGTATACCTCCCACCTGCATTAGACCTTCCAAAATGCATTACCTCACATTTGTCCGGATTAAACTCCAGCTGCCATTTCTCCGCCCAAGTCTCCAACCGATCTATATCCTGCTGTATCCTCTGACAATCCTCATCATTATCCGCAACTCCACCAACCTTTGTGTCGTCCGCAAACTTACTAATCAGACCAGCTACATTTTCCTCCAAATCATTTATATATACTACAAACAGCAAAGGTCCCAGCACGGATCCCTGCAGAACACCACTAGTCACATCCCTCCATTCAGAAAAACACCCATCCACTGTTACCCTTGTGACCGAGCCAGTTCTGTATCCATCTTGCCAGCTCACCTCTGATCCTGTGTGACTTCAGCTTTTGCACCAGTCTGCCATGCGGGACCTTGTCAAAGGCTTTACTAAAGTCCATATAGACAACATCCACCGCCCTTCCCTCATCAATCATCTTTGTCACTGCCTCAAAAAACTCAATCAAATTAGTAAGACACGACCTCCCCTTCACAAAACCATGCTGTCTCTCGCTAATAAGTTCGTTTGTTTCCAAAATGGAGTAAATCCTGTCCCGAAGAATCCTCTTTAATAGTTTCCCTACCACTGACGTAAGGCTCACCAGCCTATAATTTCCTGGATTATCCTTGCCACCCTTCTTAAACAAAGGAACAACATTGGCTATTCTCCAGTCCTCTGGGACCTCACCTGTAGCCAATGAGGATGCAAAGAAGTGCAAGAACAATAGGGCAGTAATAGTAGGGGATTTTAATTATCCCAATATTCTTGAGGTGCATTCAGGAGAACTTTTTTGCCCAGTGTGTAGCAAGTGCAATAAGAGAGGGTGCAGTTTTAGACTTAGTTTTAGGAAATGAAGATGGGCAGGTGGAAGGAGTAGCAGTGAGAGCGCATTTTGGTGGCAGTGCTCATAATTCAGTCAGTTTTAACATAATTATGGAAAAGTACAGAGATAGAACAGGAGTTAGAGTTCTCAATTGGGGCAAGGCCAATTTTACTAAACTGAGGAGTGATTTAGCAAAAGTGAACAGCTACTTGAAGGTAAATCAGTGTCAAAACAGTGGGAGGCATTCAAAGGGGAGAGTCAAGGGATTCAGGGTAAACATGTTCTCACAAAGAAAAAGGGTGAGGTGGCCAAATCTAGAGCCCCATGGATGTCAAGGAGCCTACAGGGTATGATAAGGCAGAAAAGGAAAGCTGGTTGCAGACAGGAAACAAAGAGTAGGAATAAACGGGTCTTTTTCCGAGTGGCAGGCAGGTACCGCAGGGATCATAGCTAGGATCCCAGCTACTCTCAATATGTATTAATGATATAGATGAGGGAATTAAATGTAATATATCCAAGTTTGCAGACAACACAAAGCTGGGTGGGAGTGTGAACTGTGAGGAGGGTGCAGAGAAGCTCCAGTGTGATTTGGACAGGTTGAGTGAGTGGGCAAATGCATGGCAGATGCAGTATAATGTGGATAAATGTGAGGTTATCCACTTTGGTGGCAAAAACAGAAAGGCAGATTATCTGAATGGTGATAAATTGGGAAAGGAGGAGGTGCAGTGAGACCTGGGTGTCCTTGTGCACCAGTCACTGAAAGTAAGCATGCAGGTGCATTAGGCAGTTAAGGAGGCAAATGGTATGTTAGCCTTCATAGCAAGACGATTCGAGTACAGGAGCAAGGATGTCTTGCTGCAATTATACAAGGCCTTGGTGAGACCACATCAAGAGTATTGGGTGCAGTTTTGATCTCCTGATCTATCTCTGTACTTTCCCTGCTATGGAAGGAGTGTAGCGAGAAGGTTCACCAGACTGATTCCTGGGATGTCAGGACTGACATATGAAGAGAGATTGGGTTAATTAGGCTTGTATTCACTAGAGTTTAGAAGAATTAGAGGGGATCTCATAGAAACCTACAAAATTCTAACAGAACTGGACAGACTAGATGCAGGAAGGATTTTCCTGATAGCGGGGGAGTCCAGGACCAGGGGTCACAGTCTAAGGATAAGGGGTAAGCCATTTAGAACCGAGATGAGGAGGGATTTTTTCACCCAGAGAGTGGTGAACCTGTGGAATTCTCTACCACAGAAAGCAGTTGAGGCCAAATCATTAAATATATTCAAGAGTTACATATAGTTCTTAGGGCTAAAGGGATCAAGGATACGGGGAGAAAGCGGGCACAGGGTACTGAGTTTGGATGATCAGCCATAATCGTATTGAATGGCGGTGCAGGCTCGAAGGGCTGAATAGGGCCTACTCCTGCTCCTATTTTTCTATGTTTCTAAAAGGAGAGAGGAAATAGCAGAAGGTCTGACCATCATTTCCAGTCCTCACTGGATACAGGTGTGGTGCTGGAGAATTGCTAACGTTGTACCTCTGTTTAAAAAGGGAGCGAAGGATAGACCGAATAATTACAGGCCAGTCAGTCTAACCTCAGTAGTGGGCAAATTATTGGAATCTATTCTGAGAGACAGGATAAACTGTCACTTAGAAAGACACAGGTTAATCAAGGATAGTCAGCATAGATTTGTTAAGGGAAAATCTTGTTAGGCCAACTTAATCGAATTTTTTGAAGAAGTAAAAAGGAAGATAGATGACGGTGGTTCAGTTGATGTGGTCTACATGGATTTTAGCAAGGTTTTTGACAAGGTCCCACATGACAGACTGGTTAAAAAAAATAAAATCCCATGGGATCCAGGGAAATGCAGCCAGGTAGATACAAAATTGGCTCAGTGGCAGGAAACAAAGGGTAATTGTTGACAGCTGTTTTAACGACCGGAGGGCTGTTCTCAGTGACATTCTGCAGGGCTCAGTAGTGGGTCCCCTGATTTGTGTGATGTATGTTAACGATTTGGACATAAATGTAGAGCGCATCAAGAATTTTGCAGACGACACAAAGATTGGCCGTATGGTAGATAGTGAGGAGGATA
This sequence comes from Heterodontus francisci, assembly GCF_036365525.1. Classification (NCBI taxonomy): domain Eukaryota; kingdom Metazoa; phylum Chordata; class Chondrichthyes; order Heterodontiformes; family Heterodontidae; genus Heterodontus; species Heterodontus francisci. The sequence goes on along the minus strand of NC_090371.1, from coordinate 74,064,581 downwards.
GCTGTAGGCTACAGGAAGATATTGTTGGTCTGGTCAGATAGGCAGAAAAGTGGCAAATGGAATTCAACTTGGAGAAATGTGAGGTGATGCATTTGGGAAGGTCAAACAAGGCAAAGGAATACACGATTAATGGGAAAATACTGAAAAGTGTAGAGGAAGTGAGGGACCTTGGAATGAATGTCCACAGATCCCTGAAGGTAGCAGGACAGGCCGATAAGGTGGTTAAGAAGGCGTGTGGAATCCTTTCCTTTATTAGGTATAGGATACAAGAGCAGGGAGGTTATGCTATAACTGTACATCTCATTGGTTAGGCCACAACTTGAGTATTGCGTGCAGTTCTGGTCACCTCATTACAGAAAGGATGTAATTGCACTAGAGAAGGTACAGAGGAGATTTACAAAGATGTTTCCAGGACTGGAAAAATGCAGCTATGAGTAAAGGTTGGATAGGCTGGGGTTGTTCTCCTTGGAAGGGAAGGCTGAAGGGAGATCAGATTGAAATGTACAAAATTTTGAGGGGCCTGGATAGAGTGGAGGCGAAGGGTCTATTCACCTTTGCAGAGAGGTCAGTGACTAGGGGGCATGGATTTAAAGTGCTTGGTTGAAAAATTAGAGGGGAGATAAGGAAAAACTTTTTCACCCAGAGAGTGGTGATGGTCTAACTCACTGCCTGAAAGGGTAGTTGAGGCAGCGACTCTCAACTCATTCTAAAGGAGTCTGGATATGCACCTCAAGTGCCGTAGGCTGCAGGGCTATGGACCAAATGCTGGAAGATGGGAATAGAATAGATGGATCATTTTTTGGCCAGCACAGACACAATAGGCCAAGTGGCCTCTTTCTGTGCCTTAAACCTTCTGTGATTCTATGGCAGATGGAGTTTAGTGTGGACAAGTATGAGGTCATCCACTTGAGACCAGTATTCCCTCTAAGCTGCAGTTAAGCATCAACCTAAAAATACCTGCACAAGTCAGCCCCTTTCGCATGCACAGCCATCCAAAAGAATTTAAACAGTTAACAAATCAGCCACGCATAACAAAAAAATTTAAAATAAATAGTATTTTCTAAAAGGTACAGGGACAGTAGAGGACCAAAAAAACTTTGGAAAACTAAAGGCCATAAATCATTTAAAGCTAGCAGACAGGTACAAATGTCAATTGAAAGGGCTAATGGAATGTTGGCTTTTATCTCAAGGAGGCTGAATTACAATGGGGAGGAAGTTATGCTTCAGTTGTTTAGAGCCTTAGTCAGACCCTATTTGGAGCACTGCACCACATCTCAGAAAGCATATACAGTGAAACATGTAAAACTCCCTGGACAGAGGGGGCAACTAGGGGAGTCAGGGGAAGAGATGGAGACTGGGGGCTGAGATGGAGAGAATGGTTTCCCCTTTTTGTCACTTGAAATCTGGCATTCTCTCTCAAAAAACTGTGGCTGCCAAGACAATTGGAATTTTCAAGACTGAGTGATAGATTTTTGTTAGCCAATGGCATCAAAGTATATGGCACTTCAGTGAGTAACATTCAGGCCACACAAGTGCCAGGAAATTACCATCTCCAACAGGAGAGAATCTAACTATCTTCCCTTGACATTCAACAGCATTACCATTGCTGAATCCCGCACCATCAACTTCCGGGGGGGTGGCGGGGGGGTTAACCATTGACCAGAAACTTAAATGGATCATCCATATAAATACTGTGTCTACAAAAGCTGGTTAGAGGCTGGCAATTCTGCAGCAAGTAACTCAAACTCCCAAAGACTATCCGCCATCTACAAGCACATGTCAGAAGAGTGATGGAATACTTGTCTGCATAGGTGCCGCTCCAACAACACTCAAGAAGCTAGACATCATCCAGGACAAAGCAGTCCACTTGATCTGAACTCCATCCACCACTGGCACACAGTGGCAGTAGTGTGTTGCAGCTACAGGATGCACTGTAGCAACTTGCCAAGCCTCTTTCACAGTATCTTGCAAACCCACACCCTCTACCACCTAGAAGGACAAGGGCAGCAGATGCATGGAAACACCACCACCTACAAGTTCCCCTTCAAGCCACACACCACCCTGATTTCGTTCTGTTCCTTCAAAAACCTGGAACTGCCTTCCTAACAGCACTGCGCGTATGCCTACACCAGATGGATTGCAGCAGTTCAAGGCGACAGCTCACCACCACCTTCTCAAGGGTAAATAGGAACGGGTAACAAATGATTTCCAGTAGCGCTCACATCCCATGAAACAATATTTTAAAAAATGATTAAATGGAACTGAGATACAGATCAACCATGAATGACGGAGCAGACTGAAGGTGCTGAAAGGCTTGTTCCTGTTGCTATGTTCCTAAATTGCTGCATTCAGTGAAGTGGTTCTGCTAGCACTATTTGCACTTTTAGAACAGGTGCTACATCATTATTTTACTCAAGCTATGCCCAGAAATCAATTATAGGATCCCCTTGGAAACATCCTCACCGTATGAAGAAGCCTCCTGAGATTTCTGTGTCAGCTCCAATGTTTGAATGTTACTAAATGAGATTATATATTAAACTAGGATATTTTATGAAACTTGTGATCTACAGTGGTTTTATTGCTCCAGAGCCCACATGAAGCACCTCAGCTTCATGTTGCCATCACAACAAACCGAGAGGTGCTGGTACATGCGCCACAATTAATTCAGTGTCCTAAATTTTTTTCAATCATTTGAATGCACTATATCAATGATCTTTCAGCTCTAGGACTTGGCTACAAATCCAGCCCAGATTGATGGGATGAAAGTTCCCTCATTTATTCACTGTGACATTAGTGTAGGTTTTTTTTTAAAAAGCCTTAATTCAACATTAACAGTCAATCTCACTTGGAGATCACAGGAGAAAGATGAAATGGAAAATGTTGCTGTGGTGAAGTTGGGTATGCTCTTTCGAGGTTGGGATAGAGCAGAGGGAGTTTTACTTTGCCTATAACTAAGACACTGACTCTGGGTGTTCCTTTTCCAAGCATTAAAATCCTGCACTGAGCCAAAATTTAATTTTTAAAAATCACCTATTGTAATGCCAACAGTATCCAGTTAATTTTAACGGATTATCTGCAGTATTAGGATTGGAAAATCTCGGTAAGTGAACATGTATGGGCAGGATTGGGGCTAGGCCATAATGCCTCAGTTAAATGACCTGCCAACATTCACCATGCAGGCTTGCACACAAAGAATGAACAAATGGTGCAGAGAAACAGCATCATACTTCAGTAGGAGACAACACGAGAGGAAGGGAATGGGGGAAATAATTAATCATTTTGTAATATTTAGGCCTCAAGGGCTGTTGTTTCAGTGTAAGCCATCAAAATCCCCAACATACAGACCCTATGTTATGTTCACACAAAGGCACATGCCAGATTATTCAAGCCGTCAATTTCCCAAGTTTGAATCTCACTCACATAATTCCAGGGTGGTAGAAGACGAACTAGATGAACACTTTTTATTGTCTATTAATTCCCAAGTTCTCACAAGATGGAGACACATCACAGTAGAGAAAATATTTGCATTTATATAGTGTCTTTCATTACCTCAGGACATCCCAAAGCACTATACAACCAATGAAGTACTTTTGAATTGTAGTCACTGTTGTAATGTAGGAATCATTACAGATTCAAGATCAGATTTGAGAGAAAATATAATCAGCTGTTATAAACCTCCTAAGCAGCTGACTTATGAATTGCATTGATCATCCAGAAATTGATTAGTTACTGTCCACCAGCTTCAACCTCCCCAAAAAAAATCATGGCCAGGAAATGGTGGTGGTACAAAGAGACTGTATAAATCAAGCACACTTTCAACATCCTGCATAAATATCAACAGCTAAAAGTAGAAAATGTCCAGGGTGGATAGGAATGTTTTGTTTCATCTCATATTTTGTGTAAAGTTACATAAAGAACAAAATTGAAAATGCAACTCAAACAGTATTAACTACTAAACTCTCGGCCGTTTGAATTAGATGCCCACTGAAGAGAGGTTCTACTGTCAGCTTTTACGTAAAATCTGAAAACACTGCAAAAATTGTAATGATCTGGACTTGAGAATTCTCCATTTATGGAGTTTTGGTTCAGTTATTCCATATAATCAGACAGAAAAGCAACAAAATACAGCAATGAACATGTCAAGTTTAAACATTTGAGGATCAGATTCAAACCCAAGACTTTTAATTGGCACTCCTACTACAGCCAGTGGACTGTACACATTCAACAGCTTTCAAACATTTTAACCCACATTATCAAACCGATTTTCCCAAATTTGAATAATTATTTTAAATTAGACTTTCAATAATGGATTGAACTATATACTGTATTGCATGTTGATCTGCAAAACACACTGTGGTATGTTTTAGCTTTGATAGGAAAAAATAATTATTGTTTAATTGTACCATCCATGATTTACTTCCAATATTCATATTTCATGCACATGAAAACCCATTTTACCAATGATCTGCATCTCATTGGTGACGATGCATTAAATTTTCCAAAGCAGTTCAGTGGTACGAAATATGTGGTGGGTGATTTAGGAGATACAGCTAACGGCACAATCAAACCAGGTAGATTTTGAACAGACGTTTAAAAAGAATAAAGCGAAGTAGCAAGGCAAGGAGGTTTAAGGTCGAAGTTCCATTAGGTGGATTGATGTCTGAAAGTTCAGCCACCAAATGAGGAATACCAGAAAGATGAATGCAGAGGAGTTCAGAGTCAGAAGACTATCAAGCCCTGCTGGAAGAAGTTGCAAGGGTAGCATATGGAAGGATTTGTAAATGAGGACAAGGATTTTTACTTTGGTGCATTTGGAGGCAGTGGAGCCCAGCAAGGGCAGCGGTTATAGTTCAGTAAAATCTATTGAAGGGTACAATATAGGCAACAGATTTTTTAGATAAGCTAGAGTTTGTATAAGGGAGGAGTTTGGGAGGCTGGAGAGTATTCAAAAAGTCAACTATGCAGCAGATCGAATTACAAAAATGATTTTCCTTTGAAAATTTTTTAAATATATAAAACTTGCAGAATGTAGCAAGAGATTAATTGCCACTGTCTCCAGCTTCATTGGAACCAAATCAAAAAATGCGCCGAACTCATCCATTTTACTTATTTAACTTGAACTCTTTACATGAGTAATAACTGTTAATGCATGATGCATAGAATATATTTTTAAAATGTTATATCTGCATGCATTTCTCCTCTGTCAACTTTTCCATTAGAAATTCCTATATTCAAATTCATAAATGGAACTACTTATGTAAACTTGACGCACTTGTAATTACACATTCCTACTAGTTGAAATGCTGCTGCAGCACCACTGGTGGGTGGATATAATTATAGCATGGTAAGTTCATATAGGCAGTTTCCATGATAAACATGGACATGGGAGGTTCTATTGGAAATATATAAGGAGGGTAGAATATATGACTTCAAAACGGGGACGGAATTACATTTACACATTGCGTTCCAATTATCCCCCAACTCTAACCCCCAATTCACCTGAAGACTACACTGGATTACTCATGTGCAATACCACTGGAGATCAACTAGTATATTTTAAGAACTCAAGTTAGAAATTATATTCCACAAGTGGACTGCACCAATAGAAAAACTCAACCAATCTGAGACACACAAATCCTATCCCATAGTTCATTTTGAAAAATTTCCAAAGACTTAATTTATCGCACCATTAATTTTGAAATTGTTCATTCATTTGAAGTTAGAGCTATCACAAAGTAGGGTTAAAATGTTAATCAAAAAGCCAAACACATTTTTAATGTTTTATTAGTACCGGTTTTTGCAGAATCAAACTTTTAAGCAACTTCTTTTAAGATTCAGAAATGCTTCTGATGTTTGAAGGTTTGTGAAATATTACAATACAGAACAATGCAACATCTGTTCTAAAATGAAAAGAAAAATAATCTGTCGCTGTTAATTTTGAAGATTAATAGTAAAGAAACACTCCAGAACTACAGCAGTGAGGAAGACATAATATAACATTTGACAACAGTGTAAATGAAACAAATGCAGCGGCAACAAGATAATTTAAAGAAAGTGCTTAAGTAGATGAGAATTTCACCTCACGCTGCAATTCTTTTAAGAGTCTATGAATAGATTTCCTATAAGGGAATCTATGTGAAACAGACCCATACAGGGATGGAGCGTAGATTTCCTTTGTTTTCTTGTTTGTCTGTCTGTTAGGATTGAGAGTTTTGCCCTCCCATTGTGTTTTCTAAACAAAATGCATAGGTGGTAACATTACCCAGCCAGTGACAGATGACAGACTAGCCCAGTCTAATAATTCCTATTGCACTATAGGTTACTTAATTTAAATACAATTTTACAATAGCCTACAGTCCAGTAAATGTAGCCTTTGACAGAGGACAAAAAGCAGCTTTAACCTTGGAAAATTGCTATTATCCAGCTTTTCACATACCTAACCAAACTCCAGTGCAAGAGTGGAAGATGCACATTTTTATACTACTATTATTGGAAAGTAAAAGAAAAATTGATCCAATTGATCTCTTAGGTGGCCACAGTTTGAGAAAGATGGGTGAAGGATACTTCAGCCACATTATAACAGCCTCCTTTGAACGCTGAATGAGTCAACCAAGTCAAAATATTAAGACAGCTACCATAGCAATCTTGTACTTAGTTCATCTTTATCTTAGACTTCCCTAAAGCAAGGGTTGTTTCTTCAAAGATGGATTACTCTCCCCACCCCACCCCACCCCTCCCCCCCCCCCCCCCCCACAAACCCCCACCCCAGCACCCACACAAAAAAGTCCAAAAGGAAAGAAATACACAGCCATGCCTGTATACACAGAGCTGGAAACTGAATCGTACGTGGGATGATTTTTTTCCCTCTGTACTCTCAATCAGGCCGAAATAGAACAACGGTTGCCTTCAGCTGGCTCCTGCACGTGTCATTAAGTCTTCCAGAGCTTTCTCCTGGTCATTGTTATGAAAAACAAGAACCTCCTTAATATCACCCCGTTCAAAGCCCATTTCTCTAAACTTGGACATTAGGTGAAGAAACTCCAGAGTCTGAAAGAGAAAATACAAGACCAGTAATCAGGGCTCTAACGGCTTTCACCATAGAAAGTTAATAACATAAATTCACAGATAATACAAATATTTATATCAGTGCGGCGTAGAATGTGCTTCAACACTGGTTGGTTTCAACAGTATTGTATTAATACGGGGAGGGAGGGGGGCAGGCATAGCACGGGGGAGCCAGGCATGGCATGGGGCGGGGGCGGCCAGGCACCATCTAATAACTGAAGTGTGGTTTATCTTACTGCATTATGCTGACAGACTCAATTACAAGCAGATTAAGATCTATTATTTCTGAGAAGTGAAGAACACTGGCAAGCAGTATTCATCTGTTCCCCCATTTGTCCTGTCAGCGAGAGGGGAGGTTCCCCATCATCTGATGTCATCCCATGAATTACCAAATATTTTTAAATTCAGTTTTACAGCTTGCCACAATGGGACTTGAGTTCTCAATCCCTGAGTTTCAAGTCCAGTCCCATAGCCATTAGGCTGCTGTACCCATTTATAACCAACAAGTAAATATATATTTCAACAAGTAAACAAGGATAGGTAAATTGGCCATTGTAAATTGCCCCTAGTGTAGGTAGGTGGTAGGAGAATGGTGGGGATGTGGTAGGGAATATGGGATTAATGTAGGGTTAGTATAAATGGGTGGTTGTTGGTTGGCACAGACTCGGTGGGCCGAAGGGCCTGTTTCAGTGCTGTATCTCTAACTAAAATAAATAAATCTATTTGTTTGTCAACTTAGGCTTCTGTTCATAAAATCCAGAAAAATTCAACATGCAATATAGAAATTAGAGCACACATAGTTCATGTGATACTTGACTCACCTTTGGCTCTGAACACTGAAACATTTCCAGGCCCTCCTCTACTTGTGCTGGTTCAAAGCCCCGTTCACATAGTCGTCCATGGACAAACAAGTAATCAAGCACCTGAAATGTTGAAATATAGGTTTCAGGAACACTAATCTAACTGACTTTCTCTTGAGAAATAATGACATGATAGAAAGTTTTGGTAATTAGAGAGGCTGAAATGTGTTACTTATAAACACATGAGCAGATGTTGTGCATTCAGATCAATGAAAGAAAAAATAGCTTATTAATTCTGCCAACATCCAAAATTAACTTTTCATTCTTCATTAGTTACCATATTTTCTACATACTATAGCATTCTACAAGGAGGCAATTGTTAAAAGATTCACAAAGCTGAACTTTTCAATGGAGAAAGATTTTTTAAATATTAAAAGGCAAGAATACAGACACATGCCTTGTTAAGTACAAATATAAGGATAAATACAGATAGATAGAGATTCTCCAGAAATGGATATAAAACTCAAGATATAGTCTTACCAAAGCGCATGTAGTTTGATTAGGACTTTCTGACATGTATTCTACTTTGTAGGCTATATATTTCAACATTATATTGGCTTTAAATTGCTGCCTTGCATTGGATGAACATTTTCAGCATTGAGTCTACCAAGTCTTTTTCAACTTATAGCTACAGTTCCCACCACTCTCACAGTCCACACTTAACAAGGCAACTGCCCGTATCAGGCAAATAGCACTAACCACGTTCCATTACCAGAGAAGGCAACTACAAAGATGCAATTATAACATATTAAGTGTGTTGACTATTTTGAACAGTTCAATAAGTACTTGCCTAACACTTACTGATTTAATAGGCAGTGCTAATTTCAGTCAAATTTGGGTCATCAAACAGTTCCAATTAGCTGTTGTGCAATTGAAGTGCAATTACCTGACTGATGGGATTCTAGATGCAACTGCTAACAATTAGAAGAGACAGTTGCGAAGTGAGATTACTTTTTTTTTTAAAGAAATATCTTCCTTACTTGATCTTTCTGGTTTTACCATCCATGTACAGTGGCAAATCACATTATAACATCAATATGACCACAATAAGTGGTGGGAACTGGATTTCAATACCATTCATAGAGTATGGGTGTAGTCCATTTTTCCTTCCAAGTGTGTAGTACTTTACATTTGTCTGTATTAAACTTCATCATGAGGATGGAAAGTCCTCATCAGGGAACTCCTCTTTGCTGACGATGCTGCTTTAACATCTCACACTGAAGAGTGCCTGCAGAGTCTCATCGACAGGTTTGCGGCTGCCTGCAATGAATTTGGCCTAACCATCAGCCTCAAGAAAACGAACATCATGGGGCAGGACGTCAGAAATGCTCCATCCATCAATATTGGCGACCACGCTCTGGAAGTGGTTCAAGAGTTCACCTACCTAGGCTCAACTATCACCAGTAACCTGTCTCTAGATGCAGAAATCAACAAGCGCATGGGAAAGGCTTCCACTGCTATGTCCAGACTGGCCAAGAGAGTGTGGGAAAATGGCGCACTGACACGGAACACAAAAGTCCGAGTGTATCAGGCCTGTGTCCTCAGTACCTTGCTCTATGGCAGCAAGGCCTGGACAACGTATGTCAGCCAAGAGCGACGTCTCAATTCATTCCATCTTCGCTGCCTCCGGAGAATACTTGGCATCAGGTGGCAGGACCGTATCTCCAACACAGAAGTCCTCGAGGCGGCCAACATCCCCAGCTTATACACACTACTGAGTCAGCGGCGCTTGAGATGGCTTGGCCATGTGAGCCGCATGGAAGATGGCAGGATCCCCAAAGACACATTGTACAGCGAGCTCGCCACTGGTATCAGACCCACCGGCCGTCCATGTCTCCGCTTTAAAGACGTCTGCAAACGCGACATGAAATCCTGTCACATTGATCACAAGTCGTGGGAGTCAGTTGCCAGCGTTCGGCAGAGCTGGCGGGCAGCCATAAAGACGGGGCTAAAGTGTGGCGAGTCGAAGAGACTTAGTAGTTGGCAGGAAAAAAGACAGAGGCGCAAGGGGAGAGCCAACTGTGTAACAGCCCCGACAAACAAATTTCTCTGCAGCACCTGTGGAAGAGCCTGTCACTCTAGAATTGGCCTTTATAGCCACTCCAGGCGCTGCTTCACAAACCACTGACCACCTCCAGGCGCTTATCCATTGTCTCTCGAGATAAGGAGGCCAAAGAGAAAACTTCATCAGCCATTGTTCTACCTACTTACATAATGGCACAGATTTTGTGGTCAGCAGCAAACAAACAGCAATTGCCATTCATTACATTTAAAGCTGCCTGCATACTTCTCGTGGGATTTTGAATGGCAACTTATGGTCACTGGGAATCTGAAACAGCATGACGCCCTCTACAGGGCATCTGGGACCTGTGTACCTCATTAACCAATCAGATTGAAGAATTTTTACTGAGGCATGAACCAGGAAGTGCAAGTTAGAATATTTAATTCAATGTAAAATTATGTACTGAAAGCTTAATAAAGGGAGAGAAAGATGAAATTGAGAGTGAGAAAAGAAAATGCAAAAAAGATTTTAAAAATCTCCAACAGTAATTAAAATCTGAAGGAATGAGACACCACGCTTATAAAAATTTAAAATTTCAGTGCCAGAGAGGTTGTTTGGCAATAATTAAGACGCAACTTGTCCTTAAAAGTTCACCTACACTTGAATGGGCAAGCCCAACTTTTTCTGGCATGTTTAGTGGATATCTAGTGGTTAAGTAATGCAACATCACATCCTTCACGTGTTTGAATGCTGAGTGACTCGACAAGGTACCGATGTAGCAAAACTTGTGTGGGGGACGGGGAAACTTAGACAGCAACTTTCTTATTTCCACACTTAACTGCCCATGTGTGAATACTATAAGTTGCTGATAGCCTCATCGTTGATCCTATTGCAAAGTCCAGGTTATTTTATCCAGCTCATTCTGTAATTAGTGCGTTCCATCCTCCAATCCCATTAGTTCTTCTAGTTTGGTTTAATCTGAAAGTTTGACCAATTTTTAGGTTCCAGAGTCTAAATCATTCCAAAGCCTGGTGGTCCTACTACTGAACCCGCCGACATAAAAAATTGAGAAGATGACAGACCATTCAAAGATACTTAACTGGGATAAAGCCAATTTCAGTGAGATAAAAAGGAACTAACCCAAATGCACTATGAAGAAAAATTGGCAGATAAGACAGTACACAATCAATGGGAAACATTCAGAGAGGAGACGTGACTTGACAAGTTTCTTAGATGAAAGAAATTAAAATTGAGATTTAAAAGAAACATGATATTTTTCTTCTCAAACAAGCTCAAAGGATGGAAGGCTTTATGAATTGTAGAAGATGTTTTATGTTTGCCTGCCGGGTCCTGGACAATATCATCTGCAAAAACTGCAACTTGATCGATGCCCTCAATGCTGAAGCAATCAGCATTAGTGAGCAACTTTCCACACATCAATATATTAGGGAGGGAGAATTTTTGATAGATGAGGTTTTAGAGAAGGCCACATTGGCGGGGGTCAGAGTAGGAAAGAAAAGGAGGGTGGGTCTCTGTTCAAAAAGAGGCCAAAGGTTATAGCTGGGAAGTGGGGCAGGAGCAGTGATTCTTGGTGCTCTCCAACAATTTCTCTCCTCTGGAGAGAGATGACGTGAAGACTTAAGAGATAGTTGCGACAAGCGATAATGTGTCCGCTAGGGAAGGAGCAAAAAAAAGAGTCGCAGACAAGTTGTGGTACCAGTAAATTCAATTATTTGTTTAACAGAATTCCATTATTTAATAAAGATGAGAGAAACCAGTAAATTATAGACCTGTTAGTCTAACATCTGTTGTGGGGAAGCTACTGGAATCTATAATTAAGGACAATTACTCAGTACTTAGAGAAATTTGCTGTTTAGAGAGCCAACATTGATTTGTAAAAGGTAGGTCATGACTAACAAACCTAATTGAATTTTTTGAAGTAACGAAAGTAGTAGACAGGGGAACATCTATGGATATAGTTTATGTTGACTTCCAGAAGGTATTTGATAAGATTGCTCATAAAGACTGCTAGTTAAAATTAAAGTTCATGGAATTGAAGGCAAATTATTGACCTGGTTAGGAGGTAAGAGACAGAAAATATGGATAATGGGTATGTACTCGAATTGTAAGTAAGTGACTACTGGTGTTCCACATGGTTTTGTGCTGGGGTCTCAATTATTGACATGGAGCCAGCAAACTAATCCCTTACTGCTGACTCTGCATCACTCTGAAGATACCAATCACAAAATGGTACCTGCAATATAACAGTACCCTTGTTGAATTCAGGTTGGTGTTAAATGATCAACTATACCAGTTCAGTTACTGCACACATTAAAGTACAGTGTTGCATGACAAACACAGGCCGACTTCTTTGCAATTTTATCAGTTACGAGAAATTTTTAAAAAATTGTTGTAAAAGATATTTAATAGCATTTTATTATGTGATGTAACTATTTTTCTTTGGAAATTCAAATTATGAACACAAATTGTCTTCACACAATAGTCTAATTAGTACTCACGCTGCCTTCTGCTACACTGAATCTCAAGAGATACAACACTCAAATCCAGCTGCTTTCTTCCTTACCCCATTAACTTTAACTAATTTTTAATATCTGATTTAAACAGAATACATTATGTTTTTAGTTTTTTTAGTTTTAGAGATACAGCACTGAAACAGGCCCTTCGGCCCACCGAGTCTGTGCCGACCATTAACCACCCATTTTATACAAATCCTACACTAATCCCATATTCCTGTCACATCCCCAACTGTCTCTATATATTTCCCTACCATCTACCTATACTAGTGACAATTTATAATGGCCAATTAACCTATCAACCTGCAAGTCTTTTGGCATGTGGGAGGAAACCGGAGCACCCGGAGGAAACCCACGCAGACACAGGGAGAACTTGCAAACTCCGCACAGGCAGTACCCAGAATCGAACCCGGGTCCCTGGAGCTGTGAGGCTGCGGTGCTAACCACTGCGCCACTGTGCCGCCCTAATTATGAAGACTCATGAGATATTATTTCTAACCCACTCAGAACCCACTTCTATCTTTGCCAGCAAGCTATCAGGTAATATTTAAATAGGTATTCAGAAGCAATCCTCACTATTCACCTCTTTCAGAAACATGCCTACAATAATTAATTGAGCCAAGTGGATTCCTTTAAAAATGGAGAATCCCACATCCAACCATAAAGGGAACCAAAGTGAAGAAAACAAAATCACTTTGTAGATCATCCAACAAAATGATACTGCAGTCTATCCTTTATAAAAATGCATTGCAGAATATAAATATATTTGAATAAAGCACAGGTTTAAAATTAGTACCACACTGAACTTTAATATGTTCACCTTTACCTGTTCCAGGTTTTCTCCTCGTTTCTGCATAGCTTTTACTACATTCTCACAGGAGTATCCCATATTAACTATTGTTTCTGCGCACTGCCTTTCACTTGGAGTCAATGCTTGAAGTGGGTCAAAACACTCAGATTTCTTTGATGCATCTCTGATGCTTATGGTGAACTTTTCTGCAGCAGGTTGGTTTCCAGATTTAACCTATTTAGAAGACAACAGGAAACATAACCTAAATATAAGTTTATATCAGTGATATTCAATTCCAAAATCTTACAATAAATGTCTCAAGACGTCTCCAAAATTAAAACTTGAGAGCATATGTATCATTAATCAGATAGCACAGAATAAAAAGCCTTCACTCACACAACAATCTGAAGAATTATTTAACCCAAATTAAATTCACAAACAGTAAACCTAAAAAAAACCTTCATATTGCACAAGTGAGATAAAGCTCCTTAAACGCTCCTTAAATAACATGCCTTAACTACAGTCCCGAAAATAACATTCTAATTAGATAGTTCTATTTCCCAAAATAAAAAAGCTGTCAAATTATCAGCAATTTTGTGCTGTAGGTACATGCTGAACTAGGATCCCAAAACTGATTTACTGAGGGATCCTTAGAGTTGGCAGAAAAAGCAGTGCCTAACGCAACAATGCTGCCATACGGTCTTCAACTGTTAAATTTTAGATTGCATCAATGGGAGGCTACTTACCAGATTTTAGAATGGTAGTGAGACTTTAATGGTTGAAAAGCTGACAGGTGTCACCCTATTAACATAATTATTAAAGTAAGAATGGAAACCAGCGAGTTTATTTTGACTTGAAAAACCACGTCTTCAGTCAGTTTTGCACCAGGTTATTTTTATGCTGCAACCAAAGCACATCCTTGCCATTACAACTTTCAATTGGTTTTATTAATTGTACTCTAGTGAATATTTGTCTGTTTTGCATTGCACTTTTGTGGAGGCAGTACCCAATACCAAATAGGCATGCGAGAACAGATACAAGACGCTCTTCTGCATAACTAAATTATTCCACTGGATTTCATTACTTACAACCAGAGGTTTTGTTCAGTTTAAATCATCATGAAATACTGGAAGCAATTTCGACCCAAAATCTTGATGATTCATCTATTACCCTTTTAAAAACACCTTTTACCATTGATCCTGAGTAAACAGTCAAATAATTTGAGGAACTCCAGTATTAATTTTAAAAATTACTCAGTACTTTGCCTGCACAGCAGCCATTTGTTGCAAATTAATTTTGTGATTAGCTGAATTTGTAAGTGTTTAGGTAACACACTTCACTACCAGATAAAAGGAGGCAGCAATGAAGGTAAAGGTAGTGGTGACAATTTTCAAACAATTTGCATCACCACCACTTATTTCATCCACCCATATACAATGGTTTGTTACACAAGCAAAACAAATACCTTTTCACAAATTAACACGGTAAAACTTTTATTTCAGTTGCATGTCGGGTCATTAGAAAGTCACGTTAACAGTACTGTAGCATATTAAGGATCACTTGAATCTGTCACCAAGCACATCAGTTCTTTGATTTGCCTTACATAGGGTATTTCACGAAAATCCATAGACACATTACAACAAAATTTCAATTTCATTAGTTATTCTGATACACTGTTGAACCGATCAGGCTTTAAAAATATTTTAATGCGTGTGTACACATGCATATACGTGCGTCTGTTCCAAGTCATAAAACAATCTTAAAAACAAGGCAGAACACTGGTTTTCCATTTTGTGCAAAAGTATGACCTTTTAAACAGTCCTGTATCTTTGTTTTCATTTTAGTTCAGTTAACACATTTCCACTAATACCACTGTAACAGTAACAACTTCCAAAACCTCCAGGACAGAGATACAGATAAAAACTCAAAATTCATTTATCACAGTGGTTCCCAACACAATTTTGTTTTGTCGCAGCTTAGGACATTAATTTTAGAAATGGGATTATCCCATATCCACATATTGCTAAAATTATTAAAATGTGGTCTGAGCTGACCAGTGAAATTAGAAATACACTAACAATCTCAGTTTCTAGTGCGTTCAGAAAAGAATAACTAATTTCAATGTATGAAACCAAACAACCATAAAACATCAGGATAGAATATGTATAGCCTGATGTGGTTTTGTAAGTAAGTAAAACCGAGGAGGTGGGGGAAGAACAAGAAGGTGGCAAAGAAAGAGTAGAAGGCAAAACAGTATAAGTTGCCAAAGCCACCTCCCACTCAACTGGTTTCCTTTTTCCTCCCCCTTCCTATTTGTTTCCCTCAAAGAAGCTTTGTTCATGTTCAAAATTCAACTTGTTTCAGCTTGAAGGAAGAAACTATTTGTCTGCCTTTCTCTCTGCCCCCTACTCCTGTCATAGCTTTTAGAAATTAGAATCTCAATCACACAGATGTAAATCATTTCTAAATGTCAGTAAGATAAAGATGAGATAATTATCTGGTTTTAAAATTTAACATTTTTTGAATGAAGCAACATTACCTGGAGAAAGACAATAATTTTCCCTATCACCCTTGCTCTCTGACCAGTCTGTGCCTCTCTTCTCTCTTCAACCTCTCCTCACTGTCTAAGATTATAGAACACAAAAGAAATGCTATGTGCATGTAATCAGTATAGTATCAGTTTACTCTTACTCTCTCACATACATACCCTCTTTTAAATTGAATGAATTTTACCTCAGTAAAGCTTTTAAAAACTTGTTATCTAGCTTTTCTTTAAATAATTTTGAAAACATTTTGAGCAGAAACTGCTAGAAGCCAACGAGTAAAATATTCCTGAATGATGCATCTTCGGAAACTAGATATGCTACGCATGATCAGAATGCATAATCCAAATGCAGCTCTTGGCATCAGAGCTCTGGGAAAAAAATATTAACTCTTAAGTCCAAGCTTTTGGGAAAGGCTGAAACTTTCAAGTAAACATTAATGAAAGCATTGAAAACACAAAAGGCAATGCCTAAATTCCCAGATAAACTTAATTCTTAACTGTCAGTCACCATAAACTGGTGCATTCTCCATGGCAACACCTCGACCAGAGTCCATTTGCCAACCAATCAGCACACTCTTCTCATACAGTAAAAAGTTGTTGCTTCCCTTACATTGGTGTTCTTGCGAATTGTCCTGATGAATGCAAGATGAAAAGCTTCGACAAAATGTCTCTATTTTCAGCAATACTCAAGTTCTGTACTACCAAACGACTAAACTTAATTGTGTTATTGTGAAACTTTTTTTATTTTGGTTAAACCCTTATTTTAGCATTGAAAAAATTGAGGAAGAAATTAAGAAATAATTTAGGAGAACTCTGGTGGTCAGATTTCACAGTTAAATTACAAGGGCATTTTCCATTATAAATGTGGACATAAAGGAGTTGGCACAAAAGGTGTGGCAAAAACAATTACAGGAAGTCAGGCAGGTAGTATACACAGACACAAATATAAATATATAGCTATTGCGTAGTTGGCAGTCATCCGACTGAATATTTCTCAAATGATAAAACAATGAGAAATTTGAATATGTGATGCGTAACAGAAGGCTTTACATAGCCATGGACTGAAGTGATTCTAATGTAATTATGTATTCATCTTGCAATTAAGTAGGATTTATCTTGCTGGCCACCTATTTGGTTCTCACACTTATCACATTAGCATCAAGATGAACATTTTACCAGGATTGTTGTATTTATTTCCAATGTTGCTGATTGACAACCCCTCAGTAGTGTTTTTCTGGTCTAAATCAGTGGTTTTCTATACCAACCACAACTTGCATTTATATGGCACTTTTAATGTAGTAAAATGTCCCAAGGTTCTTCACAGGAGAGTAATCCAACCATAAGTGCCACCAAGCCAACAAACAGCATACTAGGATGGGTGACTAAAAGCTTGATCAAAGAAATAGGTTTTAAGCAGCATATTAAAAGGAGACAAGAGGGAGAAGGAGTGACAGACAGGTTTAGGAAGGGAACACGTGAGTTTGAGGCCTAGACAACTGAAGCTACCTCGGTCAATAGTGGGGTGAAGGATGTGGAGGATATACAAGATGCTAAAGTTGGAGGAACAGAGAGTTTTCAGACAGTTGCAGGGCATCTGGAATAAAAGGAAACCTGAGGATTCAGCTAGAGGTCCTCAGAGATGTCATTCCCATGTCCAACATGAAAAACTATTACTGATTAGTTTAACAATGTCATTTGATATATTGTGCAACCCAACACCTGTCCACCCCCCCAGCCCAGGGTATTCCTTTAGTAACTGTGGAAGGAATGTGCTGTCGCTCCCTCTATTCATTATCGGAAGCATAAACATCTGTTTGGTTCTCCAAAGTTGTTCTCCTCATCAAAAGGCCTCTGTAATATCTTGAAATTCAGCTACGAGGGAAAGTCAAAAGCAAAACCCGATATCTCAACTAAACAAAATCCTTTGGATGACTGAACAGGCTCCTAGATCCAGAGAAGCCGCCCAACTTACTATCTCAGGTATCTCATGTTATAAGCTCTCTAAAAGGGCTGGTGTGGCCTGAAGCTGCGTTCCAAGAAGACCCATCTGCCCCAATCATGTGGACTTATGAAATGGAGGAAGAGAATTCAAAGACAGCATGAGGCTGTGGTCAGATCAGCAACCCTCGTCAGAGGATGTCAACATCTTACTGGTTGTAAATTTCACGTCATTATGGATGAATACATAATATACAATAACACCTGCACAGACTAGTTGGGCTGAATATTATAAATGCTATGTAAATACATGGATGAGGTTGGACAGCAGGAGGACTGCATCACTGAGGCACATCAATCAGAGACAGCAGGAGCTGTATATGCAAGTACACACATAACAACCAAATTAATATGGATTTGTACAGTAGGATGTTAGGAGGAGATGGTCATAGAAAAGTTAACTCTGGAGTCACTGATTCTAACTTTCTGGTGTAATACACTGGAAGTTTCTGTTGATTGGAGGAATGCCATCTTCTGCTGACAAGGAACAGGCAGTAGGAGTGAACTGATTCAGTCAACTTAAATTTCGCTGTAGTGGTTGCACAATCTATGTGAACTACACAACAGTACATAGTAAAAATATTTTCCTGCAAGTTATTACATACTTGAACAACCAGAAGAATTAGTTTGAGGAATTTAGAGAGGTAATTTGAAAACAATATCTTACCAGCTTTGCTGCATTTTGAGATGAGTTATCTGTTCCAGCTGTTGACATAACTGATGAAACATCTGACCTGGAAGAAGACAACGCTGCTGTGGGGTTAACAATCCCAAGCTCAAAACTTGAAGAGGAACATATGGATGCAGCAGGGAAGTTATGTCCATTCAAACCACTAGCTTTGTACTGCTCGCAGTTCTTTACTGAACTAAACAAAGTGCCATTGGGTAGGCTTGTGCTGTGGAAAGTGCCAGTGAGCTTAGCAGTCTTTTGCTCACTCTCGTCAGAATCCAGTTTAGGAAAGGACAGAGATCTGATATTGCTGATAGTTGAAACAGGTGGGAGAGATACTTTGGCAGAAAAGGGCACTTTTTCACAGTTCTCCAACTGTGGCAAATTTATGAGACCATTTGGCTTGTGAAGAGATTTGAAGTCTGTGGTAGCCTCCTCTGTTGAGGCCTGCACTTCTGGGCTTGGCAATGCATCTGTGGGTCCCACAATCTGCACATCCAGGCCATTATCCAATTGTGGAATAATCATCAGTCGTGAACTCGCCTGAACTTCAAGAATGTTTTTCAGTTCCTCCTTATCATTTAGCGTTTTCAACTCCAGTTTATCAAAAGGATCCTCTTCGTTTTCAAAGTCTGCAAGATTGAATTTAGTTGTGTATGGGGGACTTGGGTCTTTTTGTGTTACAGTTTTGCTGTTAGCTGGCATTGGCGTTAGAATGTTGTTGTGCCTTAGACTGGCAAGTATAGGGTTAATAGTCAGTGGAAATGCTGAAGAATGTGGTCTATTAGTGTAGGGGATTCCACTTTTTCTCTCCAAGAATGCCTCAGATTCAGCAGTCACTGAAGAAGCTTCATTGTTTAAACTGGCTGCCTCTTGTGCTGCTTTAATTTGTTTTATTTCTTCAGCCCATTTTATCATCCTCTTCTCGAAAGAGAAATTATACTATAAAAAACAGAAACATAACATTTTATGATTATAAACTTAAGAATAATTTGAAAGGAACAAAGCTGACAAACCTTTCATTAAACTACCTAAGAAAAAGAAAGTGTTTTATAAAACCATAATGTAATAAATGAAACATTGTGAATGTAAAAGTGTAGAAAAGTTATTTTCAATAAATTAGCAGTTCATAATTCAGCTAATAAACAAAAAAACTCAATTTTATGAACAGTTGCTTACTTTTCAAGACATGTGGTGCTCCCCTTACATAAAATGCCAGTGAGGCTAGTGGCACCCAGACTACTTACTGTCCAATTATTATATGGAAACCAGATTGCAATCATATTTAAACTTTTTATAAGGTAGCCTTGGCTGTTAAATGATGTCCCCTAGTTTGCAGTCCAATCTAGCAAGGTCAAATCAGAACCTCAACTGGGATAAACACAGAAGCTTTCACACAAGTACATGTTATGTCTCTCATCTTGTCAGGGGCTGGAAAATTTTATCCTGAATGTGACCAATACCTTCCAGTATTCAATGACAAAGTTTAGTTTGGGTGCAAATAAAAGTGAACTTTTATCTGCAATTTTTTTAAAATCCTTTCACGGGATGTGGGTGTTGCTGGCTAGGCCAGCATTTATTGCCCATTCCAAATTGCCCTTGAGAAGATGCTACAGGACTGGATAGATTGCCATTATGCATCTGTAATGCACAAGGCCAATTTCCAGCAACATACACTTCCTGGTGCTTACCAATGCTGCAGTTAGTGACTGATGAACAGAGTATAAAAGGTGCAAAAAGATGACTTCTCTGCATTCTCAGTGGATAATAGAGATCAGAATGGTCCCAGTTTTTATTCCAGGTCTGTGTCAAGTTTCAAATGGCCTGTAGTTTCATGGGTCTTAGCTCCAATACCACTCAATTATAACAGCCCAATATTCACTGTATAGTTCTACACAAAGAATGGAAATTTGGACAAGGTACTTGTTACAGTCAGGTAAGGCGGGGTCGAAGGGCTTCCCTGTTTTCCCTCCTTATTTGACAACAGGTTTAACTCTTTTTTTTTTTTTAAAGTGGATATACTGGCCAATTCAGTAGGTGTTTGATTACTTACTTGCTATGATCATAACAAGAACCAAAAGGACAGGTTTTCTTGAGTTTAACAAAGAAAGAGGTTAACTTTATTGTACTTAAACTGAACTAATTAAAATAATAAACTATGCGCCAACTTTCACACACATGCATATGCACACACACAAATAGGTTACAGAGTGGGGAAGGGTAGATTGCTCGAATTAGAGTCCATAGAGAAAAGGGTATACAGTCTGTGGAGTTTGGTGATTTGGCTGGCTTCTAGCTGAATTCGGTGGTCTTGAGGCTTTTGGATTGAAAACGTAGATGACTGGTTTGGTGGCTCTCTTGGAGACAATGATGCAGATGATTTCCTCCAAAGAGGTTTCTGATTGTAGCCGGAGTATGAATCAATTACAGTGAGGCAGCCAAAGCTTCCTAGCAGCAGGTGACCTAATCTCTCATATTCCACTAACCGCAATTGGAGTTATGCTGCTTTATTTTTAAGGTTTAGTGTTATGTCATTTCCTGATTCAAGGATGAAGTCATACTTATTCAATACAAACATGTTCAAACTAATTTACAGCTTTTGTGCATTTAGTGAAACTCCTTACGCTTACATTGCATTAGTGCAAGTAAACAGAACTGAAGTTGTAAACAATGTTGGTTGGTAAATGTCTCACCTTTCTCCTCTACCCTGCACACCCATTTAGCACACCTCATACATTCTGTAGCTTGTGCAGAGGAAAGACAAACAAAGAACCTTTTCAGAGATTTTTGCACAAATAATCAAAATTGATTTCACCCCCTGGGAAGTTTCCTTGAGAAATATGTCAAGACAAGATTACTTGAGCAATATCACTTTCCTTTGACTCACATGTTGATTGTATTAAAATAAATGAGGGTTTGATAACATCTGTGGAATGTGTATCATTTTAATTCATGACAAACAATTTTTTTATTCTTTCATGGGATGTGGGCATCCCTAATTGCCCTTGAACTGCTTGCTAGGCCGTTTCAGAGGGCATTTAACAGTCAACCACATTGTTATGGGTCTGGAGTCACAAGGGGACCAGACCAGATAAGGATGGCAGATTTCCTTCCCTAAAGAACATTAGTGAATATGGAGGAAGAAGTTTAAGGTGGATTGGAGGGCAATGAATTCAGAGGGGGCCAGATGAGATTGAAATCACCAAGATGACGAGCTGCTCTGTGGAAAGGAGGGAGGATATCTCACTAAGAAACTCAGTAGAGAACAAAGTTATTGAAGGAGAGGTGAGAGTGTAGGGGCAAGATGAGATGTCCTTCCCTGAAGGACAGTCGTGCAAGTTCCCCTCCAACTCACACGCCATCCTGACTTGGAACTATATCATCGTTCCTTCACTGTCGCTGGGTCAAAATCCTGGAACTCCCTTCCGAACAGCACTGTGGGTGTACCTACCGCACATGGACTGCGGCGGTTCAAGAAGGCAGCTCACCACCACCTTCTCAAGGGCAATTAGGGATGGGCAATAAATGCTGGCCTAGCCAGCGATGCCCACATCCCTTGAATGAATAAAAATATCAGGCGGGATTTTATGACAATCATGACACCGTCATGGTGTCAACCTGGTGAAGCTACAACACAGGGCTATCTGTGTGTCAAACTGCGTAAGCAGAGCTAAGCGATCCCATAACCAACAGATCAGATCTAAGCTCCGCAGTCCTGCCACATCCAGCCGTGAATGGTGGTGGACAATTAAACAACTAACGGGGGGAGGTGGCTCCATAAATATCCCCATCATCAATAATGGGGGAGCCCAGCACATCAGTGCAAAAGATAAGGCTGAAGCATTTGCAACAATCTTCAGCCAGAAGTGCCGAGTTGATGATCCATCTCGGCCTCCTCCTAAAGTCCCCAGCATCACAGATGCCAGACTTCAGCCAATTCGATTCACTCCACGTGATATCAAGAAACGACTGAAGACACTAGATACTGCAAAGGCTATGGGCCCTGACAATATTCCGGCAACAGTACTGAAGACTTGCGCTCCAGAACCTGCCGCGCCCCTAGCCAAGCTGTTCCAGTACAGCTACAACACTGGCATCTACCCTGCAATGTGGAAAATTGCCCAGGTATGTCCTGTACACAAAAAGCAGGATAAGTCCAACCCAGCCAATTACCGCCCCATCAGCCTACTCTCAATCATCAGTAAAGTGATGGAAGGTGTCATCAACGGTGCCATCAAGCGGCACTTGCTTAGCAATAACCTGCCCAGTGACGCTCAGTTTGGGTTCCGCCAGGGCCACTCTGCTCTGGACCTCATTACAGCCTTGGTTCAAACATGGACAAAAGAGCTGAACTCAAGACGTGAGGTGAGAGTGACTGCCCTTGACATCAAAGCAGCATTTGACGGAGTACGGCATCAAGGAGCCCTAGCAAAACTGAGGTCAATGGGAATCAGGGGGAAAACCCTCCGCTGGCTGGAGTCAAACCTAGCGCAAAGGAAGATGGTTGTGGTTGTTGGAGGTCAATCATCTGAGCTCCAGGACATCACTGCAAGAGTTCTTCAGGGTCGTGTCCTAAGGCCCAACCATCTTCAGCTGCTTCATCAATGACCTTCCTTCAATCATAAAGTCAGAAGTGGGGATGTTCGCTGATGATTGCACAATGTTCAGCACCATTCGTGACTCCTCAGATACTGAAGCAGTCCGTGCAGAAATGCAGCAAGACTTGGACAATATCTAGGCTTGGGCTGATAAGTGGCAAGTAACATTCGCGCCACACAAGTGCCAGGCAATGACCATCTCCAACAAGAAAGAATCTAACCATCTCCCCTTGACATTCAATGGCATTATCATCGCTGAATTCCCCACTATCAACATCCTAGGGCTACCATTGACCAGAAACTGAACTGGAATAGCCATATAAATACCGTGGCTACAACAGCAGGTCAGAGGCTAGGAATCCTGCAGCGAGTAACTCACCTCCTGACTCCCCAAAGCCTGTCCACCATCTACAAGGCACAAGTCAGGAGTGTGATGGAATACTCTCCAATTGCCTGGATGGGTGCAGCTCCAACAACACTCAAGAAGCTCGACACCATCCAGGACAAAGCAGCCCGCTTGATTGGCACCCCATCTACAAACATTCACTCCCTCCACCACCGATGCACAGTGGCAGCAGTGCATACCATCTACAAGATGCACTGCAGCAACGCACCAATGCTCCTTCGACAGCACCTTCCAAACCCGCAACCTCTACCAACTAGAAGGACAAGGGCAGCAAATGCATGGGAACACTACCACCTGCAAGTTCCCCTCCAAGTCACACACCATCCTGACTTGGAACTATATCACCATTCCTTCACTGTTGCTGGGTCAAAATCCTGGAACTCCCTTCCTAACAGTACTGTGGGTGTACCTACCGCACATGGACAGCAGCGGTTCAAGAAGGCAGCTCACCACCATCTTCTCAAGGGCAATTAGGGATGGGCAATAAATGCTGGCCTGGCCAGCGACGCCCACATCCCATGAATGAATTTTTTAAAAATTACTGAGACTAGCTTTCAATTCCAGGTTTTTAATTAATTAACTGCATTTATTAGTTAAATTTAAATTCCACCAGCTGCCATGGTGAGATTTGAACCCGTGTCCCCAGGATATTAGCCTGGGCCTCTGGATTACTAGTCCAGTGACATTGCCACTATGCAACCATCACAATGTTGAATTCAAATAACCACCAGTATTTTCTCTCCTGTTTGCTCTGTTCCCTAGTCAAAAGGCTAGCAGCAGACTTGATGTGTACCCTGAGATTTTCCCACTTTCCTTTTGAAAAAACACATTTCCTCTATAATTTCCAATAGATTGGTGTACTAATGGTTCTATGTATTCCTTTTAAACATATGATGATTATTTTTCAGTTACTGCCACAGATTTTAGGCTTCAACCCATCTATACTGGTTGTAGTACAATACTAATAGCACAAAAAAATCTGCAGTTGAATAAAATTATTTTCAAATTCTAATCAGAACCTTTTAATGAGGTGTCAGCCATGGCTCAGTTGGTAGCACTCTCACCTCGGCGTCAAAAGGTTGTGGGTTCAAGTCCACTTTAGGACTTGAGCACAAACTTCTACGCTGACACGCCAGTGCAGTACTGAGGCAGCGCTGCACTATCAGATGTGGCGCCGTCAGCTCTCTCAGGTGGGCATAAAAGATCCCACAGCACAATTTTCGAAGAACAGCAGAGGAGATATCCCTTGTGTTCTGCCCAATATTTATTCCTCAATCAACATCACAAAAACAGATTATCTGGTCATTATCACATTGCTGTTTCTGAGAGTTTGTTGTGCACAAAATTGGCTGCCGCGTTTCCTTCATTACAACACTGGCTACACTTCAAAAGTATTTCATTGGCTGTAAAGCAATTTTGAGATGTTCAGTGGTCATGAAAGACAGTATATAAATGCAAGTTTTTTTTTTAAGATCAGCAACACAATTTGATCTTGTGTACTGCTCACAGAACCATACAGTACAGAAGGAAGTCACTGTCTCATCCTGTCTGGGTCAGTTCTGTGAAACTGTTACCTAATTAGTCCCACTCCTCTGCTCTTTCCCTGTAGTCCTGCAAATTTTTCATTTTCATATATATATCCAATTCTCTTTTGAAAGTTACTACTGAATCTGTCAAAACACTTCATAATTTTGAACTCCTCTTTTCAATCCCTACTTAAGTGGAAGGGGTTCAAAGATCTGGGAATGGATAGGGAATTAGTAAAGGAAGGAAACAGCATGTACTTAGAAGAGGAGTTATGTTGGGCTTGGGACAAACATTAAGTAGGATGCCCCTGGGATAGCTTTTCAGACCCCAAAGCTTCTAATTTAAATTACTTAATTTGGAAGCTAGTTGAAATTATAGACAAAGACAAATTAGAAGGGACAGTTGAATCTGGTGGCATCTGCGAACTACAAAAACATTAAACAAAATATGTAAAAGGACATATCGAATTCAATATGGATAACTAGAAGTACTGCGCATAAGGGTCAAATAGCTAATGATGAAGTGGAACAATAGCTTGAGATTTTAATGGGCTTGATGCTCAACTGTGAAATAACAACCAACATGGCAAACAAAATGCTGAACTATAAAGGAATTCATGTTTAAACTTAATGTTGCTCTAGACAGATTGTGAGCTGTGTCCAGTTTTGGTCACTGAGCCAAAGGAGATACTAAAGCCAGTGAATAGGAACAGACTGACCTCCAGTATCAAAGAAAAAGATTACGTAAAAACAGACTGAAGAAAACTGAGTTTTTTCAGCCTTGAAAAGCAGCATCGGCGAGGTGTTTCTAAAGATAGTAAGCTGTGCAGAAGTAGTAAGTCCAAAACATTTCTTCAAACCAAACCATTACAGCAGGAAAAAGATTTGAATTATTTTGGGCAGATATAGCAAAACTCTTCTTCAAAGAATGATCAACATTGCCATAAGAGCAGCACTAAACTAAAATAACCAAAATCCACAGCACTTGATGCAGACATTAGTTATAAAAGTGAAAAAAAAAATCCACTCCAAATGCAAACGCCAATCATTGTGATTAAGTCAAACGTTTACTAAAATCAAAAAAAACTCAGATTAATTTTTCATACTCACGTCGCTCTCTCTCAATTGTGCAGAGTAGTCCGATATACAAAATCCAACAGGAAATCCCACTTTGGCAGGACTCTTGAACTTATCACCAATCTTAAATGGGACATCATCAAGATAACTAAAGGCCGCTCCTGAAAAGAAAATTATGTTTATAAAGCTTCCAAACAGATATCATTCATTCTTTATCAAAACTGACCAGAATGTTGCTTTGCAACAACTGACCTTCTGTTTTACCATATTCTTTTGCAGTAATCATTTTATCTCACCAATTAAATGAGGTCATGTCATTTTAAGCTTTAAATAGAATTTCTTAAAGTTCATCCTAGTGCCCATGAACTTTTGCATGTTTTGTCACATCTCAAATTTAATTTGTAATATCTGTATTACTGTCACCAACACATCTCAGGTTACAGCAGATAACTTCATTGTTCTTAGGCCGTTCAAATACACTATAATCTTAACACTTCCTTTTCACCTTTTTATAATGGATGCTGGACATTTAAATCAAAATGACTAAGTTCCAGTCTCCTGTATTTATATTTTCATTTGCTTCTGCTTTCGTTGCCACTTTGAGGGAAATTCTGAAAATAAAGGCTCAGTCTTCTGCACATACAATAAAAACACACAATATAATTCTAATTCACTGAAAAGCCTTTAAGAATTTCTTTATTAAAATTGAATCTGAGAGTCTGGGAACTGACGAGTTGGCTCCACCTATCACTGTACTGATGCCAGACGCTATATTGCTTCATGATGCAAGCATACTACAAATACAAACAGTTCCATGATTTAGTAGGCCATAGGAGGAGTCAGGTGTTTGACAGGAGATCACGACCCATGGAAATAGTAAGTCTTCATTGCCATTGAAAATTAGAAGCACAGTTGACAATGAGCAAAACGTGTCAGCGGTCAAAGGCAATTTGAAGAAAGCGTTAATGTGTATTAAAAGAAAAATTATTGCAATAACTGCCATAATGTTCAATAACTTTACTTTAAAAGGACACAAGGCAGCAAATGCACAAACAAGGCAAAGAGCTTACATTTAGATAATAACTTTCACAGCCTCAGAATATCCCAAAGTGCTTCAAAGCTAACGAAGTAATTTTGAAACAGTCACTTTTCTAATATAAGGAAACTACTTTGCATCAATTTTCACTTCAGAAGACGGGGCTGAGTTACTAATATTGCATTGTACAGTTGGCTCCAAAGTAGAAAGCGTCAAAGTGTATGCATTTATAGCCTTGAACAGAATAAAAGGTCTCAAAATAAAATCAGACTGCCGGTCCTGACAGCCTTCATCTGAAGGTGCTTTAAGAAATAGAAGCTATTCTCAGTCAGCCTGTTATTATATTTAAAGGCTCGCTAGGGCTTTGGAATATTCCCATGGACTGGACAAACAAGCAGACTAAAACAGAAGCAACGGCGACATGAGGAAGAACTTCTTTATGTAGCAAGTGGTTAGGATCTAGAATGCACTTCCTGAGACTGCGGTGGAGGCAGATTCAATTGAGGCCTTCAAAAGAGAATTGCATAATTATCTGAAGAGAAAAAACTTGCAGAGCTTGGGGAAAAGGTGGGGGAGTGGACAAGATAAGCTGCTCTTCCAGAGAGCCAGCACAGGCACAACAGGCTGAATGGCCTCCTTTTGAGCTGTAACCATTCTATGATATCTATGGGTGAATTGGCTTACTTCTGATAAGATAGTGGTGGGGAAATTTTTAGAAACAATTGCCAGAACTTTGCTGTACTAATAATGGCAAGGCTGTCAGCACTTGCCATTGTTACGAGGCAAAACTGACAGCAACTGCTGATGTCCATACATGTGCAGTTAAAAACAGAAATCCTGAAGTTGCTGTTGGTGATATCCTGCTCCTCCACAGGGTGCGCTATTGCCATTTTCACGGGTGGAATCTGCACAGAGATCACCCTTATTGCGTGAACCTAGGCTAATTAGCCACTATTCCAGTTCTAATGATGGCTGAAAAACGTTACGGCTTGTTCAACCAGAAGTAACTAAGTTTTTAACAGTGTAGTAAGTCATAGTCAGTGCTGAGCAACCTCTCTGGTCCTCAAAAATGAATTTAATTAGTGTGGAGCAGCATTCCCCCCGCCGCATTGTGCACGGCCTATTCATCTAAGTGCGCGGGACTGTGGAAGTGAGCAGAAAGGCATGGCACTATGCTTAATGGGAAATATAGCCAAGTTAGGAATAGTAGCTTTGCTGAGCTTTGACAGTATAATGTTAAGGGGCAGAAACCACAATGAAATAGTTAAAAGTAAAGTCTGAGAGTGTGAGATTGCAAAGAATAGCCGACACCGGTAATTAAAAGGACATCTGTTCTTTTATGGCCTGATTGTGTGACACCTGTGGTTTGGAACAAATGGACTCCTGTGAATCAAATGATGTCCATCCCTGTGTGAGTGATAAGGAATGTAGGGCCCCTCTTATCAGTATATACTACCCTGCTTTGGGTAACTGCAGACTGCATGAAACACTCAGGAATGTAAACCTAATAGAGATAGCAGGATGCGCCGCAATTACTTGTCACAAGGTAGAAACAGAACTCACGATCAATGTAGGGAGTGAGACCAGAATGTTTACTGATGATTCCTATGCTCTTGCTAATTAGCTTGCTTGTCCGCTTTGTTTTATCTTGCTGGTACAAAACAATATTTTATTAGTAACAAGTATGTATTGAGAATGGAGTGTATTGTTAACCTCAGTAACAGATGTACTGCATGTCACCACGTGGCTGAAGACGAATTGTACCGCACTGATTGGTTAAACAAGGAAGCGTAGCATGAATCTTAATGTATAAACAGTAGTACCTGTATCACAAACTTCACTTACTCTGGTGGACCCGACAGACTCTGGGGTGGAGTCAGTGTCGTTGTATTAGAGTAAGTCAGCCGGCTAAATGCGCAAATAAAGTAATTGATTTTACCTACACATCCGACTCGGTATATTTACTGAACCAGACTGAAGGCAAAAAGAACTCAGATTTACAGGACCTTTACATTTTTTTGTGAAGCCAGGCGCGCACGGTAACTTAAAAGGAGTCAGCCTGGTATCGGCCTGCGTGGGAACTTCCAAGTTTCTGCACAGCCACACAGCTTAGAGGGAGTACTGGTTTGGAGTCTCACTCGCTAAGAAAAGTAGCGTTGCAAATTTTTTAAAAATAATATTTTTTATATATAGTTTTCTGCTTTGCTCTTTTGTGTCTGTATCGCTATCTTATGTGTATGTCCCAATATTTATTTTGCTTCCTGTACAATGATTTAAATCTACAAAGTGACTCCTGACAACGCAGCAGCCTGCTGATGTCATCAGAGCGTTCCCTGATGTGCACATGCGCAAACGGTTTCCTGTGCATGCTCAGCCTACATCTTGCCTTGCCAGGACTAAGGCGCATGTGCAAAAAAACACTCTCCCTCCTCGGCCACTCACTCCTCGCTTCCCCCCCCACCAGCTGCTTGCTCCCCGCTTCCCCACCCCATCCCTCCAGACACTAGCTCTAGGCCGCGGGCCACTTCCCTCCGCCCGAAGAAGCAAAGCGGGCCACGAGGGGTGATGGGGCGATGTCAGAGCGAGTGGCCATGAGGAGGTAAGCGGCCCGGTCTAGAGCTAGCGCCTGGAGGGATGGTGGCGGAAGCGGGGAGTGAGAGGCTGGAGAATGGGAT
This sequence comes from Heterodontus francisci, assembly GCF_036365525.1. Lineage (NCBI taxonomy): Eukaryota > Metazoa > Chordata > Chondrichthyes > Heterodontiformes > Heterodontidae > Heterodontus > Heterodontus francisci. The sequence goes on along the minus strand of NC_090371.1, from coordinate 74,034,799 downwards.
GGGGGGAGTGAGCGGCCGGAGAGCGGGATGGCACTGAAACCTCACAGAATTATGGAGGGTGTGCAGCACTGTCAGAGGTGCTGTCCTTCTGATGAAACTTTAAACAGCACAATGTTCTCCGTGTATCAAACATGTCTATTGTGTGCTGCCGTGGGTTGAAGTTGTTTTTCTGTGATAAATTGAGCAGTTCCATCTGACGTTTAAGTGGATGAGGCTGCATTTGCGCACGTACTAGTACAGCGCCACCGAGCAGTTGCGTTGTCAGCAAACGCAGCCTTAAATCTAATCTTAATTTCCTGTTTTGCGTGTGTGAGGATTCTTCAATCTGATTGGATGAGAAGCCTCTGTGCTGCCACAGATCTCCTGCAGAGGGCACCAATTCCATAAACACACCGAATTACTGGAAATTAACGTTGACAATCCCACGAAAAGTATACATGGCAATAGTACATAAGGTAAATGGAAAAGCTGTTCCTTCACTGCTCATAACAAAATCTGGGCCAATAATCTGGGAGAAAAATTGCCAGTTGGACAAGCATGAACTAATAAAGAAGAGCCAGCACAAATTTATTCAGGGCAAATCGCATATGGCTAACTTTATTGAGTTTTTTTCATGAGGAACGAAGAAGCTGGATGAGAGCTGTGCAACTGACATTGTGTATATGGACTTTCAAGAAGTGTTTAATAAATTACCACACATTTGGCTTGTTACAAAATTGAAGCTTATGGGATAAAAGGGATGGTAGTAGCATGGATACAAAATTGGCTAACGAATAGAAAACAAGATCTGTAGGAATGGCTGTTTTTTTGGACTGGACGAAGGTATACAGTGGGGTTCCCCAAGGTTTAGTACTAGGACCGCTGCCGTTTTTGATATTCATTAATGGCTTGAACTTGTGGGTATAGGGCACAATTTTGTAATCTGCAGATGGTATGAAACTTGGAAGTGTAGTAATCAGTGAGAAAGATATTAACAGACTTCAAGAGGACATAGTATTTTGCTTTCATTTTAGTGTTTAATTCACTGCCACTTCTCTTCCAGGAATGCCTACCTTGAAGAGGTTCTGCTCTTCTCTCCGACGGGATTTTCATTTGTCTCTTTTACCTTGTTCACCTTCATTGTTTTATATTCTCTGTGACCTTGTCCTATCTACACCTTCTCCTTTGTTATCTCTTGCCCCATCCCCCACTTTACTTGCTTAAAACCTTTCACATTTCTAATATCTGCTAGTTCTGAAGAAGGGTCACTGATGTTAGGTCTGCTTCTCTCTCCACAGATGCTGCCAGACCTGCTGAGTATTTCCAGCATTTCTTGTTTTTATTCAACAGGACATAGATAAGCTAGAAGAATGAGCAGACTCAAGGCAGGTGAAATTCAATGCAGAAAAATGAGAGGTGATATATGCTGGTCGGAAGAATGAGGAGAGAAAATACATGCTGAATGGGACAATTTAAAAGGGGCTACAAGAAAGAGACTAGGAGGTATTTGTGCACAAAATCTTTGAAGGTGACAGGAGAGGTTAACAAAGCAGTTAAGAAACCATATGGGTTCCTGGGATGTATAAACAGAGGCATAGAGTACAAAAGCCAGGAAGTTATGCTTAACTTAGATAAAGCACGAGTTCAGTCCCAGTTGGAGTACTGTGTCCAATTCAGGGTACCACACTTTCAGAAGAACATGAAGGCTTTGGAGAAGGTATGTAAGAGATTTACTAGAATGGTATGAGGGATTACAGTTACATTGATAGACTGGAGAAGCTAAGATTGTTCTCTTTAGAGTAAAGAAGGTGAAGAGGAGATTTGATAATGTTTAAAATCATGAAGGGTTTCGATCGAGTAAACAAAGAGAAACTGTTTCCAATGACTGAAGGGTTGATAGCCAGGGGCCAGATTTAAGGTGATTGGCAAAAGAACCAGAAGTGACAGGAAAAATAACTTTTATTATGGTTAGGTTTTAGATGATGGGAAGGGTGACGGATACAGATTCAAAAGTAGCTTTCAAAAAAGGGAATTTAAAAAGTACTTGAATGAGAAAGAGCTGGCACAAATTCAATGGGCCAAGTGGCCTCCTTCTGTGTTCTACCATTCTATCATTCTATGTCATTTATTAGAGACAAATGTAACATTATCCAAGTGGATAGGGGTGCTTCAAAGCATGTTGCAAACTTAATGCTGCTGAGCTGGAGAAAGACCTAGGTGTGAAAAACATGAACTTCTTAGAGATTTCATGACCTCAAGGCTACAGTAAAAGCAAGTAGAGTACTGAGATGGGTATAAGTGGGTTTGATCTGATAGCCATTACAGAGACGTGGCTGCAAGGTGACCAAGGCTAAGAACTGAATATTCAGGGACACTTGACATTTCCAAGGATAAACAGAAAGGAAAAGGTGAGGTAGCTGTTAATAAAGGATGAGATCAGTACAGTAGTGAGACTAAAAAAAATAAAGAGGGAGAAAAAGATTATGAGATTGAAGTGGCAAGAAATATAAAGAAGGACGGTAAAAGCTTCTACAAGTATATAAAAAGGAAGAGAATAGTTGAAGTAAATGTTGGTCCCTTAGAGGAGACTGGGGAATTAATAATGAGAAACAAGGAAATAGTAGAGACTTTGAACAAATGTTTCGTACCTGCCTTCACAGCAGAAGACACTAAAATCATGTCTATAATAGAATATCAAGAGACAAAAGGGAGGAACTTAAAACACTGCTCACTAAGAAAAAAGGTACGAGGCAAACGAATGGGATTAAAGATTGAGAAATCGCCTGGACCCAATGGCCTGCATCCTAGGGTCTTAAAAGAAGTGGTTGTACAGATAGCAGATACATTGGCTTAATCTTCCAAAATTCCCAGCAGAAAGGGAAATCACAAATGTAACGCCCCTATTCAGGAAAAGAGACAAAGTAAGAAACTGTAGGCCAGTTAACCTAATATTTGTCATTGGGAAAATGCTGGAATCCATTATTAAGGAAGTAGCAGCAGGACATTTAGAAAATCATAATACAATCCAGCAGAGTCAACAAGGAGTTATGAACGGGAAATAGCGTTTGACAAATTTATTAGAATTCTCTAAGGATGTGACGAGCAGGGTGGTTAAAGGGGAACAAGTAGATGCAATGTATTTGTATTTCCAAAATGCATTCAATAAGGTGCCAAGAGGTTATTGCACGAGTTAAGAGCTCATGCTGTTGGGATAGAGAATTTGGCTAACTAGCAGAAAACAGACAGATGTGATAAAAGGGTCATCTTCAGCTTGGCAAACAGTAACTAGTGGCTACCACAGGGATCAGTGCTGGGACCTCAACTAGTTAGACTTAATGACTTGGATGAAGTGACCGAGTGTATTGTAGCCAAATTTGCTGACGATACAAAGATAGGTGAGAAAGCAAGCCATGAGGATAACATAAAAAGTTTGCAAAGGGATTTTTTTTATTCGTTCTTGGAGTGTGAGCATCACAGGCAAGGCCAACATTATTGCTCATCCTTAATTTCCCTTGAGAAGATGGTAGTAAGCCGCCATCTTGAAACATTGCAGTCCATCTGGTGTAGGTACACCCACAGTGCTGTTGAGGGAGTTCCTGGATTTTGACCCAGTGACAGTGAAGGAACAGCGATATACTTCCAAGTCAGGATGGTGTGAAACTTGGAGGGGAACTTATGTGTTCCTATGCGTCTGCTGCCCTTGTCCTTCTAGTTTTCTAGTTGGTAGAGGTGGCGGGTTTGGAAATTGCCGTCATACAAACATATGAACATATGAACAAGGAGCGGGAGGAGGCCACTCAGCTCCTCGAGCCTGCCCGCCATTCAATAAGACTAAGGCTAATCTGATTGTAACCTCGACTCCACATTCCCGCCTAAGCCCGACTAACCTTTCATCCCCTGCTTATCAAGAATCGATCTACCTCTGCATTAAAAATATTTAAAGACTCTGCTTCCACTGCCTTTTGAGGAAGAGAGTTCCAAAGACTCACGAACTCAGGGAAAAAAATTCTCCTCATCGCTGTCTTAAATGGGTGACCCCTTATTTTCAAATAGTGACCCCTAGTTCTAGATTCTCCCACAAGGGGAAACATTCTTTCCACATCCACCCTATTAAGACCTTATATGTTGCAATCAATTCACCTCTTACTCCCCTAAACTCTAGCGGATACAAGCCTAGGCTGTCCAACCTCTCCTCATAAGACAACCTGCCCAGTCCAGGTATTAGTCTAGTAAACTTTCTCTGAACTGCTTCCAATTCATTTACATCCTTCCTTAAATAAGGAGACCAATACTGTACATAGTACTCCAGATGTGGTCTCACCAATGCCCTCTATAAATGAAGCGTAATCTCCCTACTTTTGTATTCAATTCCCCTTACAATAAGTGATAGCATTCTATTAGCTTTCCTAATTACTTACTGAACCTGCATACTAACCTTTTGCGATTCATGCACAAGGACACCCAGATCCCTCTGCATATCAGAGCTCTTACCATTTAGATAATGTGCTTCTTTTTTATTCTTCCTGCCAAAATGGACAATTTCACATTTTCCCACATTATACTCCATTTGCCAGATCTTTGCCCACTCACTTAATCTATCTATATCCCTTTGTACCCTCCTTATGTCTTCTTCGCAACTTACTTTCCTGTCGAAAGAGCCTTGGTAAGTTACTGCAGGGCATTTTGTAGATGGTACACACTGCTGCCACTGTGCGCCAATGGTGGAGGGAGTGAATGTTTAAGGTGGTGGATGGGGTGCGGATCAAGTGGGCTGCTTTGTCCTAGATAGTGTTGAGCTTCTTGAGTTGTTGGAGCTGCATTTATCCAGGCAAGTGGAGAGTATTCCATCACACTCCTGACTTGTGTCTTGTAGTTGGTGGACAGGCTTTGGGAAGTCAGGAGCTGAGTTACTCGCAGCAAAATTCCCAGCCTCTGACCTGCTCTTGTAACCACAACATTTTATATCGCTAGTTCAGTTTCTGGTCAATGGTATCCCCCAGGATGCTGATGGTTAGGTATTCAGCGATGGTAATGCCAATGAATGTCAAGGGGAGATGGTTAGATTTTCTCTTGCTGGAGATGGTCATTGCCTGCACTTGTCTGGTGCAAGTATCAGCCCAAGCCTGAATGTTGTCCAGGTCTTGCTGCTTGCGCGCACGGACTGCTTCAGTACCTGACGAGTTGCAAATAGTACTGAACAATGTGCAATCATCAGTGATGATCCCCATTTCTGACCTTATGGTGGAGCAGCTGAAGATGATTGAGCCTAGGACACTACCGTGAAGAACTCCTACAGTGATGTCCTTATATCAAGGGCAGTCACTCTCACCTCACCTCGAATTCTGCTCTTTTGTCCACGTTTGGACCAAGGCTGTAATGAGGTCTAGAGCTGTGTGTCCCTGGTAAAAAGATACAAAGAAGAGTAAGTTGTGAAGAGGACATAAGGAGTCTGCAAAGGGATATAGATAGGTTAAGTGAGCAGGCAAAGATTGGACAGATGGAAAATAATGAGAGAAAGGGTGAACTTGTCCATTTTGGCCAGAAAAATAGAAAAGCAACATATTATTTAAATGGAGAAAGATTGCAGAACTCTGAGATGCAGAGGGATCTGGTGTCCTAGTATATGAAACACAAAAAGTTAGTATGCAAGTACAGCAAGTGATTAAGAAGAATTCCAGAGGTGAGGTGAGAGTGACTGCCCTCGACATAAGGCAGCATTTGACTGAATGTGGCATCAAGGAGCCTTAGCAAAATTGGAGTCGATGGGAATTGGGGAAATCTCTCCACTGGTCGGTATCATACCTCACACAAATGTAATGTTGTTGTTTATTTCAAGGGAATGGAATATAAAAGTAGAGATGTTTTGCTAAAGTAAAAGGCATTGGTGAGACCACATCTAGAGTATTGTGTAGAGTTGTGGTCTCCTTACTTAAGAAAGGATATAACTGTATTGGAAGCAGTTCAGAGAAGGTTCACTCAACTGATTCCTGGGATGAGAGGCTGATCGTATGAGGAAAGGTTGGACAGGTTGAGTCTGTATTTATTGACATTTAGAATGACAAGAGGTGATCTTATTGAAACATATAACATCCTGAGGGGACTTGACTGGGTGGATGTTCAAAGGATGCTTCCCCTTGCAGGAGAGATTAAAAGTAGGGGGCACAGTTTAAAAATAAGGGGTCTCACACTTAAGACAGAGATTAAGAGAATTTTTTTCTCTCAGAGGGTCATGAGGCTGTGGAACTCTCTTCCCCTGAGATGGAGGCAGAGTCACTGAATGTTTGAAAGGCAGAGGTAGACAGATTCTTGACAAACAATGGAGTCAAAGAGTATCAAGGATAGGCAGGAAAGTGGAGTCCACAAACAGATCAGCTGGCAGAGCAGGGTGGAGGGGCCGAATAGCCTACTCCTGCTCCTAGTTCATATGTGTGTAGAACCCAAACTGAGCATCAGTGGGCAGGCTGTTTCCCAGTATCTCTTGATAGCACTGTCGACAACACCTTCTATCACTTTGCTGATGATCAAGAGCAGACTGATGGAGCAGGAATTGGCCCGATTGGTTTTGTCCTGCTTTTTGTGGAAAGGACATACCTGGACAATTTTCCATTTCCACATTGTCGGGTAGATGCCAGTGTTGTAGCTGTACTGGAACAGTTTGGCTAAGGGTGGAGCTAGTTCTGGAGCATAAGTCTTCAATACTACAGCTGGGATGTTGTTAGGGCCCACAGCCTTTGCTGTATGCAGTGCCTTCAGCCGTTTCTTGATAACACGTGAGTAAAATCAAATTGTCTGAAGACTGGCATCAATGATGGTGGGGACCTCAGGAGCAGGCCAAGATAGATTATCCACTCAGCACTTCTGGCTGCAAATGCTTCAGCCTTGTCTTTTGCACTGACGTGCTGGGCTCTCCATCATTGAGGATGGTGATGTTTTTGGAGTCTCCTCCTCTGGGTTAATTGTTTTATTGTCCACCACCATTCATGGATGTGGCAGGACTGCAGAGCTTTGAACTGATCTCTTGGTTGTGATCACTTTGCTCTGTATATTGCATGCTGCTTCTGCTGTTTAGTATGCATGTAGTCCTGTGTTGTAGCATCTCATTTTTAGGGATGCTTGGTGCTATTCCTGGCATGCTCTACACTCCTCATTGAACCAGGTTTGGACCCCTGGCTAGATAACAATCTTAGAGTGAGGAATATGCTGGGCCATGAGGTTACAGATTGTGGTTGAATACAATTCTGCTGCTCATAATGCCTTATGGATGCCCAGTTATGAGCCACTAGATCTGTTCTGAATCTGTCCCATTCAGCACGGTGGTAGTGCCACACAACACAATGGAGGGTACCCTCAGTGTGAAGACAGGACTTGGTCTCCACAAGGATTGTAAGACGGTCACTCCTACCAATGCTGACAGGAATAGATGCATCTGTGATTGGTAGATTGGTGAGGACGAGGCCAAGTAGTTTTTTCCCTCTTGTTGGTTCTCTCACCACCTGCCACGGGCCCAGCCTGTCAGATATGTCCTTCAGGATTTGGCCAGCTTGGTCAGTAGTGATGCAACTGAGCCACTCTTGGCATCGAAGGCCCCCACCCAGAGTACATTATGTGCCCTTGCTACCCTCAGTGCTTCTTCCAAGTGGTGTTCAATATGGAGGAGTACTGATTTTTCAGCTGAGCAAGGGCGGTAGGTGGTAATCAGCAGGTTTCCTTGCCCAGTTTTGACCTGATGCCATGAGACTTCATGTGGTCCGGAGTCAATGTTGAGGACTTGCAGGGCCACTTCTTCCCGACTGTATACCACTGTGCTGCCACCTCTAGTGGGTCTCTCCTGTCGGTGGGACAGGACATACCCAGGGATCGTGACGGAGCAGTTTGGGACATTGGCTGTAAGGTATGATTTGGTGAATGTGACCACATCAGGCTGTTTGTGGACAGCTCTCTCAATGTTGGCACAAGTCCCATATATTAGTGAGGAAGACTTTGCAGGGTGTACTGGCCAGGGCGTACCTTTGTCATTTCCAGTGCCTAGAACGATGGCGGTGGTTCATCGGGTTTAATTCGATTTGGTCTATGCTGTAGCAGTTTGATATAAATACGTTAAGTGAGTGGGCAAAAACTTGGCAGCTGGAGTACAATGTAGGAAAATGTGGGGTTTCCACTTTGGTAGGAAGAATAGAAAAGCAAAATATATTATTTAAAATGGAGAAAGAATGCCGCTGTACAGAAGGAGCTTGGTGACCTTGTACATGAAATACAAAACGTTAGCACGGATGTACAGCAAGCAATTAGAAAGACAAATGGAATGTTGGCCTTTGTTGCAAGTTTGATGGAGTATAAAAGTCAGGAAGTCTTGCTATAACTGTACAAGGCATTGGTGAGACCTAGAGTACTGCTCTAGTTTTGGTCTCTGTATACTTGCATTGGAGGCAGTTCACTAGGTTGATTTCTGGGATGAAGGAGTTGTCTAATGAGGAAAGGTTTAGCAAGTTGGGCTCTTCTCATTGGAGTTTAGAAGAATGAGAAGTGATCTTATCGAAACATAAAAATTTGACAGGGTAGATGCTGAGAGAATGTTTCCCCTCATGGAGGAATCTAGAACTCAGGGCACAGTTTCAGAAAAGGGGTCTCCCATTTAAGATGGAGATGAGGAGAAATTTTTTCACTTAGAGGGGGCTGTAAATCTTTGGAATTCTCTACCCCAGACAGCTGTGGAGACGGAGTAACTAAACATATTCAAGGCTGAGATAGACAAGATTCTTGAACTATAGGGGAGTCAAGGGTTATGGGAAACAGGCAGGAAAGTGGAGCTGAAGCCAAGATCACATCAGCCATGATCTTACTGAATGACAGAGCAGGCTTGAGGGGCCATATGGCCTACTCCTGCTCCTATTTCACATGTTCTTATGAGATGTGTCGTCAGGACAATCCAATACAAAAAAGAGAAAGAGCACACTAAACTACCCTTGTACAAGACCTTGTTTAGACATCATCTAGAATAGATAGGATATGGGGACATGCATAAAAGTTGCGTAAGCATACAACTAGGTTGCGATATCATATCGTCTCCATCACCGAACCATCTACTTCCACCTCCATTATATCATGTTTCTGCACACCTGCTGCTGAAACTCTCATCCATGCCTTTTTTAACCTTTATACTCGATTATTCCAATGCTCTCCAGGCTGGCCTCCCATCCTACATCTACATAAACTTGAGCTCCTCAAAAACTCTGCTGCCCGTTTCCTAGCACACAAAATCCCACTCACCCATCGCCCCTGTGCTTGCTGACCTACACTGGCTACCGGCTTGGCAATGACTCAAACTTAAAATTCTCATCCTTGTTTTCAAATCCCTCCATGGTCTTACCCCTAATGATCTTCGCAACCTCCTCTAGCCCTACAACCCTCAGGGATTTCTGTGCACTTGTGCATCCCCGTTTATCTTTGTTCCACCACTGGCAGCCATGCCTTCAGTTGCCTATGCGCTAAACAGTGGCGCAGTGGTTAGCACCGCAGCCTCACAGCTCCAGCGACCCGGGTTCAATTCTGGGTACTGCCTGTGTGGAGTTTGCAAGTTCTCCCCGTGTCTGCATGGGTTTCCTCCGGGTGCTCTGGTTTCCTCCCACAGCCAAAAGACTTGCAGGTTGATAGGTAAATTGGCCATTATAAATTGCCCCTAGTATAGGTAGGTGGTAGGGGAATATAGGGACAGGTGAGGATGTGGTAGGAATATGGGATTAGTGTAGGATTAGTATAAATGGGTGGTTAATGGTCGGCACAGACTCGGTGGGCTGAAGGGCCTGTTTCAGTGCTGTATCTCAATCAAAAATCAAATAACCTGCCTCTCTTCTCCTTTATGTCGCTCCTTGAAACCTATCTCTTTGACCAAGCCGTCAGTGACCTGTCCTAATATCTCCTTATGTGGATCGGTGCCAAATTTTGTTGAATAATTGTTTTGGTGAAATGACTTGGGATGTTTTACCACGTGAAAGGTGCTACATAAACACAAGTTGCCGTTGTCGGTTAGATGTCAAGAGGACTTTCTTTTCACATTGGAAAATCGGCCTTTAAAACTAACTACCATCTCTTATAACCTCACTGCAGATTGGCTGCAAGTGTTCAAAAGAGAGGTGGATGAGTTCCTAACTGTGGCTGACATCACAGCATACAAAATGTAGGTAGGATATTGAGCAATGTGCCTGCTAATCACTGTGGTCTCCTGGAACCCATTTAGAGTCATAGAATTACACAGCACAGAAACAGGCCCTTCGGCCCACCGTGTCCCTTCCGGCCATCTAATCCCATTTTCCAGCATTTGGCCTGTAGCCTTGCATGCTATGGCATTTCAAGTGCTCATCTAAATACTTACTCAATGTTGTGAGGGTTCCTGCCTCTACCACCTCTTCAGGCAGTGTGTTCCAGATTCTAACCACCCTCTGGGTGAAAAAGAATGTCCTCATATCCTCTAAACCTCCTGCCCCTCACCTTCAGAAGTCAGAAAAGTTTCCCAGATTTTTTTCCCCTCAAAATTAGCCAAGGGTATTCTCTTATCTATCCAGGGGATTGTGTGCCTGGCTGGTGGAAGGTTGGGGGAGGGGATAATAATGGAAGCCATTGTGTTAGGCTGAACCATGACTGTATGGGGCAGGTTTGAAGGGCCAGCAGATCTTTTCCTGTCTGTTGGGTTTATATGTAGTCAGAACAGTGGAGATAATAAAGATATGCCATCTGAAATACACAATAATAGCCACTGACTTAAAACTTGGTTGAATGCTTAAATATTTAAATGTTTCAATGAAGCTGCCCCTTTGGGATCCTGTAAGGGAGGAAATTATGTGCTAACATTAAGTCAGAAGGCTACCCTGTTCCTACAAATCATTTGTTAATTATGATTTATTTCTCCCATGTATGAAGGTTATCTGATTCTTAAAGATAGCTGAGGTTTAATAAAACAAGTGACAGAGAGCTGAACTCTAATTAACTGTGGCTTCGGAAATCATTTTGAACTTTTTTTTTTAAAACCTTGCACCATCCAGCATCCCGGGACAAATAACATCTTTTATCTATGATCTTTGCTAATCTTCTCTGTTGCTGAAGTGATACAATTCATTACGTGAAGAAAGTTAAAGTTCACTGCTCTGCATTTTAGTACATAGAAACATAGAAAATAGGAGCAGGAGTAGGCCATTCGGCCTTTCAAGCCTGCTCCGTCATTTATTATGATCATGGCTGATCATCCAACTCAGTAACCTGTTCCCGCTTTCACCCCATACCCTTTGATCCCTTTAGACCCAAGAGCTATATCTAACTCATTCTTGAAAACATACAATGTTTTGGCCTCAACTGCTTTCTGTGGTAGCGAATTCCACAGGCTCACCACTCTCTGGGTGAAGAAATTTCTCCTCATCTCAGTCCTGAAAGGTTTACCCCGTATCCTTAGACTATGACCCCTGGTTCTGGACTCACCCACCATCGGGAACATCCTTCCTGCATCTGCCCTGTCAAGTCCTGTTAGAATTTTATAGGTTTCTGTGAGATCCCCCCTCACTCTTCTGAACTCCAGCGAATATAATCCTAACCGACTCAATCTTTCCTCATAAGTCAGTCCCACCATCCCAGGAATCAGTCTGGTAAACCTTCGCTGCACTAACTCTATAGCAAGAACATCCTTCCTCAGATAAGGAGAGCAAAACTGCACACAATATTCCAGGTGTGGCCTCACCAAGGCCCTGTATAATTGCAGCAAGACATCCCTGTTCTTGGACTCGAATCCTCTCGCTATGAAGGCCTACATTCCATTTGCCTTTTTTAATCGCCTGTTGGACCTGCATGCTTACCTTCAGCGACTAGTGTACCAATAATCTGCAGAACAGCAGGCATTGACTTTGACGTAGACATTTAAAATTACAGGGAAAAAAAAACTTTGAAACATTTGTACATTCCATTCTCAGGAAGTCCCAATGATTTAGTTTAGTTTAGAGATACAGCACTGAAACAGGCCCTTCGGCCCACCGAGTCTGTGCCGACCATCAACCACCCATTTATACTAATCCTACACTAATCCCATATTCCTACCACATCCCCACCTGTCCCTATATTTCCCTATCACCTACCTATACTAGGGGCAACTTATAATGGCCAATTTACCTACCAACCTGCAAGTCTTTTTTGGCTGTGGGAGGAAACCGGAGCACCCGGAGAAAACCCACGCAGACACAGGGAGAACTTGCAAACTCCACACAGGCAGTACCCAGAATTGAACTCAGGCTGCTGGAGCTGTGAGGCTGCGGTGCTAACCACTGCGCCACTGTGCCGCCCAAAAAAGATTCAGGCATTTGAACAAAATAACACTTTAAGTCCAGTTAAAAGGGCAGCACCGTGGCAAGCACCACAGCCTCACAGCTCCAGCGACCCGGGTTTGATTCTGGGTACTGCCTGTGCGGAGTTTGCAAGTTCTCCCTGTGACCGCGTGGGTTTCCGCCGGGTGCTCCGGTTTCCTCCCACAGCCAAAGACTTGCAGGTTAATAGGTAAATTGGCCATTATAAATTGCCCCTAGTATAGGTAGGTGGTAGGGGAATTGAGGGAAGGTGGGGACGTGGTAGGAATATGAGATTAATGTAGGATTAGTATAAATGGGTGGTTGATGTCAGCACAGACTCGGTGGGCCAAAGGGCCTGTTTCAGTGCTGTATCTCGAAATAAAATAAATAAAATTATGTTTGTCTACTTACTGATGTTGCACTCTTTTTTTTGCTATGAGCATTACTGACTAGCAAATAGCTAATTCTAAAATAATGACGAACATAACCTGAATAATGTATTAATTTAAAAGAAATAAATTAATTGTTGTGAGTGGATCGTGTATGCATGGGGTGGATGGATTCACGAAAGCAATTTACAGGGTGTTGAATTAATAAAGTATTCATTTACTCCAAGGAGTGACAAATTGATTAAAATGTATTCTGTACCTGGAATGACTGGACTATTTAAATAACATTTTATTCATTAATAATAAAAGAAATACTCAAACTGATTAATGTGAAAACACACAGTGATGATAAAAAAAATCAACATTTATCAGTTATTTCATGTCCAGTTAATGACTGTGGTCTTCAATGCTCTAGTAATGCAGAAGTCTTCTTTCCCATGCCCAGTTTGTGCAGAATTGAGCAGTGATAGTTAGCTGGTTTTTAAAGCTTGAACAGCACACTAGAGTTGTTCATTTTCTCCCCTCTTCATCCTTATCTTCCCCTTAATAATTTACCAACTATTGGCATCTTATGGCAGGAGCATCCAAACTTTTCATCTTTATTGGCAATTTAAGTGTCTAATGTGGAACCCTTGCCCAACCTACAAGTTATTCCCACTGAGTTTCATATATTTCATGCAAAGCTAACAGAACTCTGTGTTCACATGATATTGATAAAGCAATCATAATCTACTCCCAATTTTCTGATTTCATGCAAATCCTTCAATGCTTGCTGTCCTGCAGTACAATCTCAGGTATCTGATGTGTAATCTTTATTTAATGTTACTGCTGGTCCCTACTTTTCTCAGCGAGTGGTAAGAACAGGATTTGTATTTATATAGCCTTTTAATATAGAAAACCCTTCTAAGACACTTTACAGAAGAACACAAAAAAGGACACCAAGCCAAAGGAGGAGATATTAAGAGGATGACAAAAAAGCTTGGTCAAAGAGGAAGGATTCTAGAATGGTCTTAAAGCAGAAAAGTGAGGTGGACAGGCAGATGGGTTTAGGAATAATATCCAAGAGCACTGGCCTGAAGGTTTTTTTTTTGTTTTATTCATTCATGGGATGTGGGCGTCACTGGCTATGCCAGCATTTATTGCCCATCCCTAATTGCCCTTGAGGTGGTGGTGAGCTGCCTTCTTGAACCGCTGCAGTCCATTTGGGGTAGGTAGACCCACAGTGCTGTTAGGAAGGGAGTTCCAGGATTTTGACCCAGCGACAGTGAAGGAACGGCGATATAGTTCCAAGTCAGGATGGTGTGTGACCTGGAGGGGAACTTGCAGGTGGTGGTGTTCCCATGCATTTGCTGCCCTTGTCCTTCTAGTTGGTCGAGGTCGCGGGTTTGGAAGCTGCTGTCTAAGGAGCCCTGGTGCATTGCTGCAGTGCATCTTGTAGATGGTACACCCTGCTGCTACTGTGCAGCAGTGGTGGAAGGAGTGAATGTTTGTAGATGGGGTACCAATCAAGCAGGCTGCTTTTTCCTGGATGGTGTCGAGGTTCTTGAGTGTTGTTGGGGTTGCACCCATCCAGGCAAGTGGAGAGTATTCCATCACACTCCTGACTTGTGCCTTGTAGATGATGGACAGGCTTTGGGGAGTCAGGTGGTGAGTTACTTGCCTCAAGATTCCTAGCCTTTGACCTGCTCTTGTAGCCACAGTATTTATATGGCTACTCCAGTTCATTTTCTGGTCAATGGTAGCCCCTAGTATGTCGATAGTGGGGGATTCTGCGATGGTAATGCCATTGAATGTCGAGGGGAGATGGTTAGATTCTCTCTTGTTGGAGATGGTCATTGCCTGCCACTTGTGTGGTGCGAACGTTACTTGCCACTTATCAGCCCAAGCCTAGATATTGTCCAGGTCTTGCTGCATTTCTACACGGACTGCTTCAGTATCTGAAGAGTCACGAATGGTGCTGAACATTGTGCAATCATCAGCGAACATCCCCACTTCTGACCTTATGACTGAAGGAAGGTCATTGATGAAGCAGCTGAAGATGGTTGGGCCTAGGACACTACCCTGAGGAACTCCTGCAGTGATGTCCTGGAGCTCAGATGATTGACCTCCAACAACCACAACCATCTTCCTTTGCGCTAGGTATGACTCCAGCCAGCGGAGGGTTTTCCCCCTGATTCCCATTGACCTCAGTTGTGCTAGGGCTCCTTGATGCCATACTCGGTCAGAGTAGGCTGATGGGGTGGTAATTGGTCAGGTTGGACTTGTCCTGCTTTTTGTGTACAGGACATACCTGGGCAATTTTCCACATTGCAGGGTAGATGCCAGTGTTGTAGCGGTACTGGAACAGCTTGGCTAGGGGCGCGGCAAGTTCTGGAGCACAGGTCTTCAGTACTATTGCCGGAATATTGTCAGGGCCCGTAGCTTTTGCAGTATCCAGTGCCTTCAGTCACTTCTTGATATCACGCGGAGTGAATCGAATTGGCTGAAGTCTGGCATCTGTGATGCTGGGGACTTCAGGCGGAGGCCGAGATGGATCATCAACTCGGCACTTCTGGCTAAAGATTGTTGCAAATGCTTCAGCCTTATCTTTTGCACTGATGTGCTGGACTCCCCCATCATTGATGATGGCGATATTTATGGAGCCACCTCCTCCAGTTAGTTGTTTAGTTGTCCACCACCATTCACGGCTGGATGTGGCAGGACTGCAGAGCTTAGATCTTATCCGTTGGTTATGGGATCGCTTAGCTCTGTCTATCGCATGCTGCTTACACAGTTTTAGCATGCAAGTAGTCCTGTGTTGTAGCTTCACCAGGTTGACACCTCATTTTGAGGTATGCCTGGTGCTGCTCCTGGCATACCGTCCTGCACTCTTCTTTGAACCAGGGTTGGTCTCCTGGCTTGATGGTAATGGTAGAGTGGGGAGTATGCCGGGCCATGAGGTTATAGATTGTGGATGAGTACAATTCTGCTGCTGCTGATGGTCCACAGCGCCTCATGGATGCCCGGTTTTGCATTGCTCGATCTGTTCGAAATCTATCCCATTTAGCACCGTGATAGTGCCACACAACACAATGGACGGTATCCGCAATGTGAAGGCGGGACTTCGTCTCCACAAGTACTGTGCGGTGGTCACTCCTACCAATAGTGCCATTGACAGAAGCATCTGCGGCAGGCAGATTGGTGAGGACGAGGTCACGTATGTTTTGCCCTCGTGTTGGTTCCCCCACCACCTGCCGCAGACCCAGTCTAGCAGCTATGTCCTTTAGGACTCGGCCAACTCGGTCAGTAGTGGTGCTACCGAACCACTCTTGGTGATGGACATTGAAGTCCCCCACCCAGAGTACATTTTGTGCCCTTGCCACCCTCAGTGCTTCCTCCAAGTGCTGTTCAACATGGAGGAGTACTGACTCATCAGCTGAGGGAGGGTGGTAGGTGGTAATCAGTAGGAGGTTACCTTGCCCATGTTTGACCTGATGCCATGAGACTTCATGGGGTCCGGAGTCGATGTTGAGGACTCCCAGGGCAACTCCCTCCCTACTGTATACCACTGTGCCACCACCTCTGCTGGGTCTGTCCTGCCGGTGGGACAGGACATACCTGGAGATGGTGATGGTGAGAGACATTGTCTGTAAGGTATGATTCTGTGAGTATGACTATGTCAGGCTGTTGCTTGACTAGTCTGTGGGATAGCTCTCCCAACTTTGGCACAAGCCCCCAGATGTTAGTAAGGAGGACTTTGCAGGGTCGACAGGGCTGGGTTTGCCATTGTCGTTTCCGGTGCCTAAGTCGATGCCGGGTGGTCCGTCCGGTTTCATTCAAGGTAGAACCATCAGTGGTGTGGTGAAGCACAAGAGGCTGCTGGAGGGCCAGAAGCCAATGTAGCTCAGCAAGGACAGGGGTGAAGGGTCTTGGTGTGAGACAGAACATGGACAGAGCTTTGGGTGAAGTGAACTTTATGGAGAATGTAGGATGGGAGTTCGACAAGGACAGCATTGGAATAGTCGAATCTGTATGTGACAAAGGTATTGGCAAGGGTTTCAGCAACAGATGGGCTGAGATTGGGGTATAACACCTCATTATAAAAAGAAAATAAAAGAATGAAAAAAGTGCAGTATTGTTCACTGGGATACACCAGGGTTGAGTTTTAAAAGGAGATTTGAGACGTGAGGGCATTTTCCAGTAGAGCTGAGATATTGATTTGAACAAAGTAGTCAAGATTATCAGGTGTTATGCTTCGGTAAATAATGATAGATTGCTTCGACTGGTTGACCAGATGGTAACAAGAGACAAAAATCTAAGACAAGTACAAAAAGAATTAAAAGGAGCAATCAGAAAAAGTGATTTTTCAGAGATGCTGGTTAAAACGTGGTATTATTCATTGCAACCTTTTGTTGAAGCAGGACCTAGAAATTCTTAAGTAAATCAAAGCAATGGGAACCATTAACTACTGGTCAGTAAACTACCATTTCACTTAGATAATGGAAAAAAAACAGCAGTCTGTTAAAATAATGCATGTATTTATGCACATACCAGAGTTCTGAAAATCTGATCCCGATTTCCTAGAGGCCATTTAGAATCTAGAAAAAAGCAAAGTAATGCTGATTAATTACCAGAAATAAAGGGAGAGGCATTGCCAACACACATTAAATTATACACGATATCAAACTTTAGATTCTAAAGGTTGCGTCTGAGATAATAGGATTGTTTTGACAAATTTAAATTTACACCTGCAATGGCACAAATTTGGCAAGACAATTACAATAAAAGCAGAACTGTGCTTCATTTTACTACTTCAGCTCCAAGGCCCATCTAAGTGGCTGGTTTGGTGCCGGTGTACATTGTGCCAGCTCAAGTTTAATAGCTGAAGCCAACACAACAACAAAAATTTGCATTTTCTTTTTTAAACACCTTTAACATAGCAAAATGTTCCAAGATACTTCACAGGAGTATTATGAAACAAAATTTGATACTTCATCACATAAGGAGATATTAAGACCAATGACCAAAAGCTTGATTAAAGTGGTAGATTTTAAGGAGCATCTTAAAGGAGGAAAGAGAGATAGAGAAGCAGAAAGGTTTCGGGAGGAAATTCCAGATGTTATGACCTCGGCAGCTGAAGACAAAAATGCCAGTGGTGCAATGATTAAAATCGGGGTGTCACAGAGGCCAGACTTGGAGGAACACAGATATCTAGGAGTATGTAGGGCTGGAGGAGAGGAGAGAGAGAATCGGGGTGGGGGTGGGAGTGGGGGGGGGGGGGGGGGGGTGTGGGTAGTGAGGCCATAAAGGGAAATGAAAACAAGGATGAGAATATTAAATATTATGAGATTAAAATTGGGGCGTTGCTTAACTGGGAGCCAATGTAGGTCAACGAGCACAGGGGTGGTGGGTGAATGGAACTTGATGCAAGCTAGAACATTGGCAGCAGAGTTTTGGATAACCTCAAGCTTATGGAGGGTAGAATATGGGAGGCTGGCCAGAGTGCACTGGAATAATTAAGATAGAGATAACAAAGGCATGAATGAGGCTTTCAGCAGCAGAGGAGCGGAGGCAGGGGCAGAGTCAGGTGATGTTACTGAGCTGGAAACGCACCCGGTTCCATGTGTGTAAATGTGTGATTGGAAGCTCATCTCAGAGTCAACAATGTCACCAAGTTGCAAACAGTCTGGTTCAGCATCAGACAGTTGTCAGGGAGAGGGATGGAGTCAGTGGCTAGGGAATGGAGCACATTGTGAACACCGAAGACAATGGCTTTGTTCTTCCCAACATTTAGCTGATAGAAACTTCTGTTCATCCATTACTGGATGTCAGACAAGAGTCTGACAATTTTGAGACATTAGAGGGGTCAAGAAGAGTGCTGATGAGATACAGCTGAATGTCATCAGCATTTTTCCGGAAACAAACTGTATTCAGAATGCAGATGAGAAATAGGAGGGGGGACAAGGATAGATCCTTGAGGACACCAGAGGTAATGGTGCAGGAATGGGAAGAGAAGACATTGCAGATAATTCTCTTGTTATGACTGAATGGATTAGAATGAAACCATGCGACTGCAATCCCACCCAGCTAGATTACAGTGGAGAGGCATTGCAAGATGGTGGGGTCAACCGTCTCAAAGGTGACAGACAGGGAGAGAAGGACGAGGAGCAATAGTTTACCTTTGTCACAGTCACACAGGATGTAATTTGTGACTTTGATAAGAGCCATTCTGGTACTGTGGCAGGTGCAGAAATAACATCTTACAATCCAACACAATAAAATGTAATGAACTACTCTATTCAAACATGCCTACCACACTGCCCAACCGGGTAACTGATCCAGGTAATCAACATGCATTCAGCCAGACAACAACAAATTGCACCCAATGGGCAAGTTTCTTCTGAAACCATTAAAGACGGTGCAAGCTGAACTGAGTAAAGCACTTAACTCACATTGTCCACCCATGTCCATTTTTTGTAATTCTATGCATCAGCTGCAATAATGCTTCCACAGATATCTTTGACAATATTTCAAATACTACATTTCCCATCATCGTCTTTCAGAATAGGATGGGATTGGTTACCTTTGTTGTAACAACTGATCTACCACTTCTCTTTCTCTTCACTCCAACTTTTATTTTATCCGAGGACGAACTTAGTTTGTATTCTTGAATCATACAGCACAGAATGTGGTCACTCAGCCCAGAGTGCCTGCTCTGACTCTTTGAAAGAGCTTTCTAAGCAAGCTCACGCCACCTGCTCTTTTCCCACAATCCTGCAATTTTAAATTCAAGTATATATACAATTCCTTTTGAAAATTACTATTGAATCTGCTTCCACCACTTTTTAAATTCATTCTTGGGCTGCAGATAAATGCTGGCCTTGCAAGTAACAATGTCCATCCATAGTTACCCTGAGAAGGGGGGTGGCAAGCAACCTTCTTGAACCGCTGCAGTTTGTGCAGTAAAGGCTCTCCCACAATTCTATTAGGTAGGTAGCGTTTGGGAAGACACCATGGCGATTTGCTGCAGCGCATCCTGTAAACAGCACACACTGCAGCCACAGTACCTCGATGGTGAAGGAGTGGATATTTAAGCTACTGGATGGAGTGCTGATCATGCAGACTGCTTTGTCCTGGAGGCTTCTTAAGTGTTGTTGGAGCTGCACCCACCAATGCAAATGAAGAGCATTCCAACACACTACTGGTTTGTGATGTAGATGGTAGAGGGGCTTTAGGAGGTCAAGAGGTGCGCCACTCGCCACAGAGCCTCTGACCTGCTCTTTTAGACATGACATTAGTGTGGCTAGTCCAGTTCAGCTTTTGGTCAATGGTGACCCTGCAGGATGGTGGAGGGCTAGATAACTGTAATGCCAAGGGGAGGTGATTAGGCTCTCTCTTGTGCAGCACAAATGTTACTTGCCACTCGTGAGCCCAAGCCTTGAAGTCGTCCAGACCTTACTGCATGCGGACATGGACTGCTTCATTATCTGGGGAACCATGAATGGAACTGAACATTGTGTAATCAGCAAACAACGCCACCACCCCCCCACAATCATTGATGAAACAACTGAACTTAGTTTGTTCAAGAACAATCCCCTGAGCAATTTCTGCAGTGATGTTCTGGGGCTGAGATGATTGGCCTCCAACAACCACAACTATCTTCCTTTGTGTCAGATATGAGGTTTCCCCTGATCCCCAATGACCTCAACTTTACTAGGATCCCTTGGTGCCACACAGCAAGTGCTGCCTTGATGTCAAGGGCAGTTATTCTCATCTCACCTCTGGAATTCAGCTCACGTGTCTATGCCTGGACTAAGATTGTGATGAGATCTGGAGCTGCGGTCCTGACAGAACTCACATGGAGCATCAGTGAGTTTGTTTCTATAGTACCTACACATTTTTTTTTTACTGTTTGTGCTTGGAGCCAGGGCTGTTCATTTTACAGTCAACTGACACCCTCTCTGTACTAATGCTTTGTCTTTCACCACACCATTAACATACCATTTGCCTTTGTTACATGACCTTCTTGTCAGTTATTCTCTGTGACCTTGTCCTATCAACACCTTCTCTTTTGTTAGCTCTTGCCCCACCCCCGCTTTACTTGCTTAAAACCTTTAACATTTCTAATATTTGTCAGTTCTGATGAAGGGTCTCTGACCTGAAGCATTAACTCTGCTTCTCTCTCCACAGATGCTGCCAGACCTGCTGAGTATTTCCAGCATTTCTTGTTTTTACATCAGTGAGTAAGCCTGTTTCCAGTCTAATGATACCCTGGTAGTGTCCAGTGATTCCTCCATAAATTTCCCATCTCTTTCAGAACTCTGAATGAATACCATTTATCCCTAGTTATTAATTTGTTTGGACTACTTATAGCCCATCTAGGATTTTCATTTTGTTTACATCATAATCATTAATTTTACTTTGTCACACTTCCTGCAGTTGCCATTTTGTCACATCAGTGTAACTAATTACTTTTGGTGATAATTACCTGATTATTATACTCACCTCCCACTAACAGCACTACCTGCAAGCTCCCCTCCAAGTCACACACCATCCTGACTTGGAAATATATCGCCGTTCCTTCACAGTCGCGGGATCAAAATCCTTGAACACCCTCCCTAACAGCACTGTGGGTGTACCCAAACCAGATGGACTGCAATGGTTCAAGAAGGTAGCTCACCACAAACTTCTCGAGGGCAATTTGGGATGGGCAATAAATGCTTGCTTTGCCAACAATGCCAGCATCCCATGAAAGGAAAAAAAAGTCCTCCAAACTAGAATGGTGCTATGGCACCAATCACACAAGTTCACTTGTCATTTCATTAACCTCAAGCCTACTTCCTATCAGACATTTAGACTTTGTGAGAATCACTGTCCTGCTCATACTACCAATTTAATATTCCACTTGATAATGGTGTCTCATCTTTCCAATGACTTATGTATCAGCCCATCTTACCTGTCGATGCTGCAATTAGGGTTCAACCGCCACCACCCCATCCCCACAACATTCGTTTCTGTTGACTCCTCTTCACCACAAGCCTTCCATGCATCAGTGCCAACTCTTGCCACCAGGCTGTCCCCCTCGCCTGCTTCTTCTTATGACACCTAACCTTCGCTGGTTCTGTGGCATATCTTATATATAAGCTATTTGAGAACCGAGCTACCATTTTCACAGAACTGACAAAGATAAAACATCAGAAAAAAGAAGTGGATATGGGAAGAAGCCTTGCGACTGTGAGGAGAAGCACATCACAGCTGATATACAGGAGACCTGTAAATATGAGGGAAAAGGTGCAAAGGTACCAATCTGTCTTTCTAGGAAAACCACCATCCCATCTTTCACCTTCCTTTTCTCTCAAGTCCTTGAACATGTTGTCGACTTCCAAACTGGCTCCCATCTTTCCTAGAATTCCATGTTTGAATCCCTCCAATCAGATTTCGCCCCTGCCACAGTACCAAAATAGCTCTCAAAGTCACAAATGACAACCTATATGACTGTAACATAAGTAAACTTTCTCTCCTTGTCCTGTCTGCAGCCTTTGACATGGCTGACCTCATCATCCTCCTCCAATGTCTCTCCACGATTGTCCAGCTGGGTGGGACTGCTCATACCTGGTGCCATTCTCATCTCTAATCGTAGCCAGAGAATCACTTGCAATGGCTCTCTTCCTGCTCCCACACTGTCATCTCTGGTGTCCCAAGAATCTATCCTTCCCCTCCTATTACTTATATACATGCTGCCCCTTGGTGACATCATCCAAAAGAACAGCCTTAGTTTTCACACGTATGCTGACGACACTCAGCTCTACCTCACTACCACCTCTCTCGACTCTTCCACTGTTGCTAAATTGTCAGACTGTTTATCTGACATCCAGTATTGTATGAACGGAAATTTACTGGGAAGATTGAAGCCACTGTCTTCAGTCCCCACTCCAAACTCCATTCCCCAGTTATCAACCTCACCCCTTTCCCTGATAACAGTCTGAGATTAAGCCAGTCACTTTGCAACCTTGGTATCACATGACCGAGCTTCCAACCTCACATTCGCGCCATCACTAAGACCACTTTTTTCCACCTCAATAACATCACCTGACTTCGCCCATCTCTGCTCATTTGCTGCTGAAACCCTCATTTACGCCTTCGTTATCTCTAAACTTGATTATTCCAACGTACTCCTGGTTGGTCTCCCACATTCTACTCTCCATAAACTGAGGTCATCCAAAACTCTGCTGCCCATGTCTTAACTCACAGCAAGTTCCGTTCCCCTATCACCCCTGAGCTTGCTGACCTACATAAGCTCCTGGTCAAGCAATGTCCTGATTTTTCTTATTTTCAAATCCCTCCATGGCCTCGCCCCTCCCTTGCTCTCTGATCTCCTCCAGCCCCACAACCCTTCAAGAAATCTGCGCTCCTCTAATTCTGGCCTCTTAAGCATCTCTGATTTTAATTGCTCCACCACTGGTGACCACAATTTCAGTTGCCTAGGCCTCAATCACTGGAATACCCTCCCTACGCCTCTCCACCTTCCAACCTCACTTTCCTCCTTTAAGACACTCCTTAAAATCTATTTCTTTGACTAAGCTTTTGATCATCTGACCTAATGGGCTGAATTTTACCTTGGGCGGATGGGAATTTGCCCCCGACATGAAAGTCGGTGGCGAACCCGCTTCCCCCTAGCCTGGGGCTCTGTCCCATATTTTACAGGTCCCCAGGCTTTAATTATCCCAAGGCAGGACTTCCACCCACTTGAGGGAGGAGGTCCCGCCTCAGTGAGCTGCCGGCCAATCAGTGGGCCAGCAACTCTTAGTCCCAGCAACACCGCCGGGAGCGGTGGCCACTGCTGGAACTGCAGCCCAGCCAACGCCATGAACCCTGGAGAGTGAGTGAGTTGGACATGCCTCACCAAGGGGATCGGTCCTTCCCTGGTGAGGCTGGAGTGGTAGTTTGGTGGGGGTGTCTTGGGTCCCGTGAGTGGGTTGGGAGGCGGGGGAGGCCCTCAATTGGGCACACGGTGCCCGACTGCCATGCCCTATTGCTAGGCGGCCTTTCATGTCCCCAGCACACCCGCTTGCCATGGGTAAAATACCCCTGGAGGCGGGCGCGGGCCCTTAAGTCACCACTTAAGGGCCTTGATTGGCCTCGGGCGGGCGGGCCATTTCCCCCCACGCCCGACCACCGTAAAGTCGACCGGAGGTGGGAGCGGGGCGGGTAGGCCTCCTGGAGCCACCAACTGACCCGCTGGGGCGGCGTAAAATTCAGCCCAATATCTCCTATTGTGGCTCGCTGTCATACTTTGTTTTATAATGTTCTTGTGAAGCGCTGTGAGATGTTTTATTATGTTAAAGGCACTATATAAATAAACGTTGTTGTTGAATACATTTTGTAAGCATGCAAGGAGTTGGGTGGAACATTAATTTAGGGACAGGGAGGAAAGAAAGAGGTGGACAGAAATAATGGGTTCCTGAAGTTGGATGCAAGAAGAGTGATGAATGAGGAGATGAGGGGAATGGGCAAGGGGATAGGCAAGTATAGGATACCAAGAACTGCTGCAAAAGCATGTGAAGAAGAATGCAGACCAAAGGGGCAGTGGGGGAAGCGATGAAATCAGAAAGAGGAGACAAGGAACAGGAAACAGTGACAGAAGAAAGAAGAATCAGAACATTACAGGGAAAGGACAGAGGAGTGGGACGAGCTGAGTCATTCTTGCAGAGAGTCGGCATGACACGAAGGGTGCTGCAAACATTTTACGATTAGGCAGGTGAACAAGAATGGTACAATAGAAATTCAAACTGCAGGAGGCAGTAAGGAGGGACGGGAATATGAAAGGTCATTGAAAGGTTGTGACAGAAGCAATTAAAGGCACATGCCTCCCCTCCATCCACAACAATGCAAAAGACATAAAAAGACACAATAGAAAGAACAAAAAGGCCACAAGACGTAGAAGCAACATACCGTAGAGATAAACACAAAACAACAAAAAGAACACCAAGAGGAAAGAGCAATGCTGCCAAGATAAAAACAGACAGGCAAGACATAGACCATGTACTGTAACTTAAAGTGAGCAATGTCACAAGAGAGCCACTCATTACGAAAAAGTAAAATACCATCAGGATTTGAATTGTTTCAAAAGGTGGCCAAATGCACACTTTTTCTATTAGCATATTTGGTTAATTCCCTTTGAAAGGTAACAAATTGCTCTCAATAATGTGAAGTTTTACTTTTGGGAAGTTTATTAAGACATCATGTCAGGCAGGAATGTTGCTCAGAGCTATTGCGTTGTAACACTGTTGCCCAAATATACAGTTTGATTCGCTATGCTCATTTTGACCATGTGTCAATGCACTAAACAGGCAGACAATGTTCAAAGGAATTGCGTCTACATCAAAGGACATCAGAATGGATAAAGATCCCAGGGCTGGCTCGATCTGCCAACAGAAACAATCAGACCATTTGCACAAGAGGTGTTAATAAAAGACTGAAATATAATGCAACAGCATTTTAAAATTATTTAAACTCAGTTAGAATGTTAACAATTTATTCATGTACATTATGTTACTGGTTAAGAATGTTTTTAACAAAGAAATCAAACATGGAGTGGGTAAGCACCCTTTCCTTTTGCTTTAAGGCAAGAGTTGAGACCAGCCTGAGGTAATGGGATTAAGATTTCTTTCTGACTTCAGTTATTACATGTAATGTGTTTGACAGTTTCAAACCAGTTACTACTGGGAATGGAGCCTACAGTACAAAATAATCTACAATTTGGCACTCACTCAGAAAGACCATTATGATGGTTAGTGTAGGATGTTTAAGACATACTTCAAAGTTTGGGGTAGAGACGTTGTCGATATTTTACTCTACATTTACCTTGTACTTCATTCGACCTGAGAAAACTTTGATATTGATATCAAGAGTGAACACAAAGTGACAAATATAGTATTACATTGTTTTACATAGGATTTGCAGCATCTGGCACTGACGTTTCTCACCTTGACATTTAAAAAAACAAAAACTGCAGACACGTTTAAAATGTAAGAGTATTAAAATAAGTAAAATAAAATTCTAAAGGCTTAACCACTATAATTATGTAATTGCATAATCAGATATCAAACTTACTGCAGAGTCATTGAAAGCTAGGCAAAAAACAAATTAAAGCAGATGCTGAAAATATAAAACAAAAACAGAAAATATTGGACAAATGCAGGACGTGAGACAGCATCTGTATTCCCTATATTGCAACAGTGACTACACTTCAAACCTTCTTCATTGTCCCAAACTACTTTGTAGTCATTTTGAAGTTGTGAAAGGTTCTACGTAAAAGAAAGGAAAATTTTAACATTTCAGGCACATCCCTTCATCTATTCTGCAAAGAGCACATCACAGAAACATGATCAAAAGACACTGAAGCACAGACAAAGGATGCATTGGTTTTGATTTTCCAAAATTCCCTAGATTCTGGAAAGATCTCATCAGATTGGAAGATAGCAAATACAACTCCGCTATTCAAGAGAGAAAGACAGAAGCAGGAAACGACAGGCCAGTTAGTTTAACAACTGTCATGGGGATAATGCTGGAATCTATTATTAAGGAAAAGGGATGAGGACCTGAAAAGCGAATATAGGGAGTTAAGTTGGAGGCTAAAAGGCAGGACGAGCAGAGTAGTAATCTCAGGATTGATACCGGTGCCACGTGCTAGTGAGGCTAGAAACAGAGAGCGAGTGCAGCTGAACACGTGGCTACAGAACTGGTGTAGAAGGGAGGGCTTCAGATATGTGGATCATTGGGATACCTTCTGGGGAAGGTGGGACCTGTACAAGGAGGACGGGTTACATCTGAACTGGAGGGGCACCAATATCCTGGGCGGGAGGTTTGCGAGAGCTCTTCGGGAGGGTTTAAACTAGTTTGGCAGAGGGATGGGAACCGGAGCTATGGATCAGTGGATGGGGTAGCTGTTGAGCAGGCAGATACAGAGTGCAGAGAGTCTGCGAGGAAGGTTAGACAGTTAACAGGGCAAAGTTGCAGCCAATATGATGGGTTGAAGTGTGTCTATTTTAACAGTCTTGGCGGGTAGGATTAAGGAAAATCCCAAGGCGTTCTACACTTATGTGAGGAACAAGAGGATGGCCAGAGTGAAGATAGGGCCGATCAGGGATAGTGGAGGGAACTTGTGCCTGGAGTCGGAGGAGGTAGGGGAGGTCCTTAATGAATACTTTGCTTCAGTATTCACTAGCGAGAGGGACCTGGACGTTTGTGAGGACAGCGTGAAACAGGCTGATATGCTCGAACAGGTTGATGTTGAGGAGGATGTGCTGGAAATTTTGAAAGACATGAGGATAGATAAGTCCCCGGGGCCAGACGGGATATACCCAAGGTTATTACGGGAAGCGAGGGAAGAGATTGCCGTGCCTTTGGCGATGATCTTTGCGTCCTCACTGTCCACTGGAGTAGTACCAGATGATTGGAGGGTGGCAAATGTTATTTCCTTGTTCAAGAAAGGGAATAGGGATAACCCTGGGAATTACAGACCAGTCAGTCTTACGTCGGTGGTGGGCAAATTATTGGAGAGGATTCGAGAGACAGGATTTATGATTATTTGGAAAAGCATAGTTTGATTAGAGATAGTCAGCATGGCTTTGTGAGGGGCAGGTTATGCCTCACAAGCCTTATTGAATTCATTGAGGATGTGACAAAACACGTTGATGAAGGAAGAGCAGTGGATGTGGTGTATATGGATTTTAGCAAGGCGTTTGATAAGGTTCCCCATGGTAGGCTCATTCAGAAAGTAAGGAGGCATGGGATACAGGGAAAGTTGGCTGTCTGGATACAGAATTGGCTGGCCCATAGAAGACAGAGGGTGGTAGTAGATGGAAAGTATTCAGCATGGAGCTCGGTGACCAGTGGTGTTCCGCAGGAATCTGTTCTGGGATCTCTGCTCTTTGTGATTTTTATAAATGACTTGGATGAGGAAGTGGAAGGCTGGGTTAGTAAGTTTGCCGATGACACAAAGGTTGCTGGAGTTGTGGATAGTGCAGAGGGCTGTTGTAGGTTGCAACGGGACATTGACAGGATGCAGAGCTGGGCTGAGAAGTGGCAGATGGAGTTCAACCTGGAAAAGTGTGAAGTGATTCATTTTGGAAGGTCGAATTTGAATGCAGAATACAGGCTTAAAGACAGGATTCATGGCAGTGTGGAGGAACAGAGGAATCTTGGGGTCCACGTCCATAGATCCCTCAAAGTTGCCACCCAAGTTGATAGGGTTGTTAAGAAGGCGTATGGTGTGTTGGCTTTCATTAACAGGGGGATTGAGTTTAAGAGCCGCGAGGTTATGCTGCAGCTCTATAAAGCTTGGAATATTGTGTTCAGTTCTGGTCGCCTCATTATAGGAAGGATGTGGAAGCTTTAGAGACGGTGCAGAGGAGATTTACCAGGATGCTGCCTGGACTGGAGGGCATGTCTTATGAAGAAAGGTTGAGGGAGCTAGGGCTTTTCTCATTGGAGAAAAGAAGGATGAGAGGTGACTTGATAGAGGTGTACAAGATGATGAGAGGTATAGATAGAGTGGAGAGCCAGAGACTTTTTCCCAGGGTGGAAAGGGCTATCACCAGGGGGCATAATTTTAAGGTGATTGGAAGAAGGTTTAGGGGAGATGTCAGAGGTAGGTTCTTTACACAGAGAGTGGTGGGTGCGTGGAATGCACTGCCAGCGGTGGTAGTAGAAGCAGATACATTAGGGACATTTAAGCGACTCTTGGATAGGTACATGGATGATAGTAGAATGAAGGGTATGTAGGTAGTTTGATCTTAGAGTAGGTTAAAGGGTCGGCACAACATCGTGGGTCAAAGGGCCTGTACTGTGCTGTACTGTTCTATGTTCTTATAGCAGATTATTTAGAAAATCTCAGTACAATCAGGCAGAGCCAACATGATTTTGTGAAAGGGAAATCGTGTTTGACAAATTTATTAGAGTTCTTTGAGGAAGTAACAAGCAATGTGGATAAAAGGGAACCTGTGGATCTGGGGTACTTGGATTTCCACAAGGCATGTGACAAGGTGCCACATCAAAGGTTACTCAACAAAATAGCAGCCCATGGTATGGGGGTAACATATAAGCATGGATAGAGAATTGGTTAGCTAACAGGAAACAGAGAATAAGTATGAATGGGTCACTTTCAGGTTGGCAAGCTGTAACTGGTGGAGTGCCACAGGGATCGGTGCCGGGGCCTCAACTATTTACAATCTATATCAATGACTTGGATGTGGGGACAGAATGTAAGGTTGATAAATTTGCTGATGACACAAAGATAGGTCGTGAAGTTGTGAAGAGGTCATCAGGAGTCTGCAAAAGGATATAGATAGGTTAAGTGAGTGGGCAAAGATTTGGCAGATGGACTATATGTGGGAAAGGGTGAACTTGTCCACTTTGGCTTCAAAAATAGAAAAGCAACGTATTATTTATATGGGGAGAGATTGCAGAACTCCAACATGCAGAGGGATCTGGGCGTCCTAGTACATGAAACACAAAAAAAGTTAGTATGCAAGTACTCTTCTTCTTTGGCCTCCTTATCTTTTGAGACAATGGATAAGCGCCTGGAGGTGGTCAGTGGTTTGTGAAGCAGCGCCTGGAGTGGCTATAAAGGCCAATTCTAGAGTGACAGGCTCTTCCACAGGTGCTGCAGAGAAATTTGTTTGTCGGGGCTGTTACACAGTTGGCTCTCCCCTTGCGCCTCTGTCTTTTTTCCTGCCGACTACCAAGTCTCTTTGACTCGCCACACTTTAGCCCCGCCTTTATGGCTGCCCGCCAGCTCTGGCGGATGCTGGCAACTGACTCCCACGACTTGTGATCAATGTCACAGGATTTCATGTCGCGTTTGCAGACGTCTTTAAAGCGGAGACATGGACGGCCGGGGGGTCTGATACCAGTGGCGAGCTTGCTGTACAATGTGTCTTTATGCAAGTACAGCAAGTGATTAAGAAGGCAAATGCAATGTTGTCGTTTATTACAAGGAGAATGGAATACAAAAGTAGAGATGTTTTGCTACTGTTGTACAGGGCATTGGTGAGACCACATCTAGAGTATTGTGTACAGTTTTTGTCTCCTTACTTAAGAAAGGATATAATTGCACTGGAAGCAGTTCAGAAAAGGTTCACTCGACTGATTCCTGGGATGGGAGGCTTACCTTACGAGGAAAGGCTGGACAGGTTGGGTCTGTATTTGTTGGAGTTTAGAAGGATGAGAGGCGATCTTATTGAAACATATAAGATCCTGAGGGGACTTGACAGGGTGGATGTTGAAAGGATGTTTCCCCTTGTGGGAGAGACTAAAATTAAGGGGCACAGTTTAAAGATAAGGAGTCTCCCATTTAAGACAGGGATGGGGAAAATCTATTTCTCTCAGAGGGTCGTGTGGAACTCTTCCCCGGAGAGTGGTGGAGGCAGAGTGAGTGAATGTTTTTAAGGCAGAGGTAGACAGATTCTTGACAAACAAGGGGGTCAAAGGATATCAGGGGTAGGCAGGAAAGTGGAGTTGTATCCACAAACCGATCAGCCATGATCTTATAGAATGGCAGAGCAGGCTCAAGGGGCCAAACAGCCTACTCCTGCTCCTAGTTCATATGTTCGCATGTACGTTCGTAGATATTTGGAGGGGTGACTTAAAGCTTGGTCAAACCTTTTTTTTAAATAAGTGCCTGAAAGGAGGTGGACTGTTGAATAAGATTAGGAACATAGGAGCAGGAGTAGGCCATTCAGCCCATCAAGCCTGCCCCACCATTCAATATGTTCATGGATGATATTCCACTGAAATGCCTTTTCCCACACTATCCTCATATCCCCTTATGTCATTGGTATTTAGAAATCTGTCAATCTCTACTTTAAACATACTCAATGACTGAGCTTCCACAGCCCTCTGGGGTACAGAATTCCAAAGATTCACAACCCTCTCAGTGAAGCAATTTTTCCTCATTTCTGTCCCAACTGGCTTCCCCCTTATTTTGAAATTCAGTCCCCTGGTTCTAGACTCCCCAACCAGGGGAAACATCTTAGCTGCATCTACCCTGTCTATCCCTTTAAGTATTGTAGGTTTCAATGAGATCACCTCTCATTCTTCGAAACTTTAGAGAATGCAGGCCCAGTTTCTCCAATTTCTCTTCATAGGACAGTCCCGCCATCCCGGGAACAAGTCTGATGAACCTTTGTTGCACTCCCTCTATGGCAATAATATCCTTCCAAAGGTAAGGGGACCAAAACTGCACCAATTTTAAATAATCCTCAGTCTTAGTATTTAAAGAGTCCCTATTCACTTAGCACTAAAATATACTTGTAATTGTGATTGATTCATTGAAAATGTTACACTTCAATTTTCCATTTTACAGATCTTAACAAAATATTATGCCAGCAGCTGTACAGTATGTTGAAAATGTCAACCATCCAGTATAAGAAAATTATGAGTTCATCATTCATCATGTGCAATCCATTTTTCCAAAAATCATATACTGCAAATATGAATTTTTAAGGAAATAGGTTTTTGAAGTTTTGAAAAGATGATACAGAACTTTAGGTATGCATTTACCTTTTGTTCATTTGCTTCCAACACGGGGACTGAATCATAATGATAATGCAGCTACGCACTGTGTTTTCATCCTCAATGCCAGCAGTAAAGATCCAAGAGGAAACAGGAAGATAAAGGATTAATGAAGATGATGCTCTAAGGAAACAGGCAAAGGAGGGTTAGTAGAAATTAGCAGAAAGAGACAGACATATTAAGAAATGTAGACAAAAACAAACTGAAGAAAAAAGGTCTTAATCATCCCTCTTCCAACCCCTCCTGTGAAGATACTGGAACTTTTCCCCATCAAGAATGAAAAGCAGCTGTAGCATTCTAGGACCTCACTCAAGTGAGAAAATCAAATCTCAACACTAAGAGAAGACAGGCTATTTGACATTGGGGGAGAGCATCAAAAATGCCAAATGACAAATTAGAAATATACCTTCAAGCAAAATTTGAGTACTAAAACATGACAGAAGGGGTGGGCAGGTTCAATTCCCTGTTCTGCTGAATTTCCAACCAATACTGGATATTAACCTGATGCCTCCCCATAGGGATGATGCAAAAATTAAATGTTTGTCATTTAAAGTGGAGCACTGCCTGGCAAAAGCCTGAAAAAAATTGCCCACCTATAGGTTTGTGACTTGGGAAGACCTATGCTGCGAATAAAACCGAAGGAATTTCATACCCTCGCAAAGTCATATGAATTCATCTTGAACTGATACAAAGAACAATGTTGAAGTTTGGAAGGACTCAGAAACCTCATGAAAGGTAATCCAAATTCCAGTTATTCTACATACAACTGATGACTATGTTACAATAGGAAAACGGAAAAGTCAAAACTTAAAACATTTTCCAACTGCAGTAGTCTACTAAACAAAGCTTTGAATGATAAAACATCGGCGTATACTTGAAACTATTTAGTCAGTCATTAGAAATTATAAGTTACTTCGTTAAAAACAAGTTAATTCAAACACGGTGCGTCATTTTGTTACATTTCATAATATAACTGATTTCAAAAAGCATATGAAGCAAGTATCACAAAACATATTTCGGGCAATCTGGATACTCAAAGGTACAAATAAAACACATGATATATTTAGGATAAAATTACAAGTCACCTACAGTGGGCGATTTTAAATAAAAATCTATTACCCTCCTTTCAACTTTTAGCTGATAAAATGATGTGGTGTCAACAGAGACGTTTCGAAAGGGCCTCGGATCCGACTCAACACCAGAAGCCTCACATGGAAAACTGCCATACTAAACGAGAATGTAATCACAAAGTAACCGAGCGGAGCGCGTTACCATGACTCGATCTGAATATTTACAGGCTGTGGGTTTAAGTTTACTCCTTCGCTTTCGCCAAGTGACTGTGAACCTTTAACCGATAGGGTTAAAAGCTGCGATCCCCCACAGCCTACCAACCAACACCCATTTTAAATGGCCCCGATGCTTACCTACAGGTTTTCGGTCTTCTTGAACGTTCACTACAATGTCCAGAACAAAATTAACTTTTTTTAAAACTAGATAAATTTGACACTATTTCCTGTTTCATTGCAGGACGCCATCTTACCCGCTAGCGATTGACGTCTTCGCGCACATCATGTGAACGACGCTGCCCGGATAAGTGACGTCATGCACTGCGCGCTCGACCCTGATGCTGCGACAGAGCGCCAGAGAGACGGCCTTGCCGAAAGGCACGATGGGCTGTTACGCATGCGTACGCTCAAATCGATTTGAGGGATTCCATCTTTATTTAGGCAAAAGTAATGGAAAAGTTATCCCTTTCAATTAACGACAGTTGTCAATTTTAGGGAATGTTAGATTCTAGATAAGATAACTTTGCAATAAGAATACCATGCCTCAGAATACGTAATTTAACATACCAATATATATTAGTACTGACATAAAAGCAGAAATGCTCAGCAGGTCTGGCAGCATCTGTGGATAAAGGAACAGAGTTAACGTTTCAGGCCCATGACCTTTTCTCAGAACTGATGTTGTCAGACTGCTGAGTATTTCAAGTAGTTTCTGTTTTTTTTTCAGATTTCCAGCATCCGGAGTATTTTGCTTTTGTGTAGTAGTACTGATGATGGGTTCCAGTGTATGCCAGCAGCGCGATGAGGGGCAGAATTCCAGGAGCATTGTGGAGGAAATGTACTGTGGCCATGTGTGGGGGGCCTGGGATTTGGCAGCGGAACAGGCTTCTGGCAGCATTAGAAGAAGTTAAGGATCAGATCACATATTTTGGTAGAAAGAACGCGGAGAGACAATATAAAATAAAGGGTACAATTCTAAAAGGGGTGCAGGAGCAGAGGGACCTAGGTGTATATGTGCATAAATCATTGAAGGTGGCAGGACAAGTTAAGAGAGTGGTTAATAAAGCATACATCATCCTCGGCTTTATCGATAGGAAGCAAGGAAGTTATATAAGGTTTGGCCTCAACTGGAGTATTGCGTTTAGTTCTGGGCACTACACTTTAGGAAGGATGTGAAGGCATTAGAGAGGGTGCAGAAAAGAATGTTCCAGGAATGAGGAACTTCAGTTACGTAGACAGATTGGAGAAGTTGGGACTATTTTCCTTGGAGAAGAGAAGGTTGAGAGGAGATTTGATAGAGGCATTCAAAATCATGAGGGGGACAGAGTACATAGGGAGAAATTATTCCCATTGGTGGAAGGATCAAGAACCAGAGGGCACATATTTAAGGTAATTGCCAAAAGAAGCAATGGCGACATGAGGAAAAACTTTTTCACGCAGTGAGTGGTTAGGATCTGGAATGCACTGCCTGAGAGTATGATGGAGGCAGGTTGAGGCATTCAAGAAGGAATTAGATTGTTATCTGAAAAGGAACAATGTGCAGGGCTACAGGCAGAAGGCAGGAAAGTGGCACTGGGTGAAATGCCTCATCGCCAGAACTTTCAAACAAGCACCAAGATGTAGCTTGGCTGGTGGTGAGAAGGGCCCTCCCCGTCAGATCCTTCATGCACGCCCGAAGTCTCGCCCCCTCCGCACAATGCCCCCGCGGTGGCTGTGGTGGGGAAGAGACGGTTGCCCACCTCCTCCTGGAATGTGTCTTCGCAAAGCAGGTGTGGAAAGAGATGCAGTGGTTTTTGTCGAGGTTCATTCCAAGCAGCTCTGTGACACAGGAGTCTGTGCTCTACGGGCTGTTCCCAGGGACGCACACCGAGACAAACATCAACTGCTGCTGGAGGACTATCAATTCGGTGAAAGACGCCCTTTGGTCTGCCCGAAACGTGCTGGTCTTCCAGCGCAAAGAGTTGTCCACCACCGAATGTTGCAGACTGGCACATTCCAAGGTCCAGGACTACGTGCTGAGGGACGCACTAAAGCTTGGGGTAGCCGCAGCAAAGGCTCAATGGGGAAAGACCACAGTGTATGGTTCCCCCCACCAAGCTGAACTGAGGGGCTGGATCCATGGGAAATCCCTCGAACTGTATCGGGAAAATTTTGTGTGCTGTAAATGTAAAAATGTATATGGCATGACAATGAAATGGAAGGGTTGTGAGGCAACTCATGATTGTATTGAAGGAAACTGATCATTTTTGCACTGTTTGTATTTTTTGACTTGATGCTGTTTTAAACTGTTTGGGAATGTAACTTTTACAGATTTTTATGAATAAAGTATATTTTGGAAATAAAAAAATAAAAAAAAGGGGGAGGGGGGAGGCGGTGGGATTGAGATTCCATTAGCTTGCGCTAGTATTATCAGTGCAAAATGGGTGAAATGGTTTTGTGAAAGGGAAATCATGTTTAACCAATTTATTGGAGTTCATTGAAGAAGTAACATGTGCTGTGGATAAAGGGAACTGGTGGATGTACTGTACTTAGATTTCCAGAAGACATTTGATAAGGTGCCACATCAAAGGTTATTGCGGAAAATAAAAACTCATGGTGTAAAGATAACATTTTGGCATGGATAGAAGATTGGCTAGCTAATAGGAAACAGAGAGTAGGCATAAATGGGTAATTTTCTGGTTGGCAAAATGTAGAGAGTGATGTGCCACAGGGATCAGTGCTGGGGCATCAACTTTTTACAATTGATATAATGGATATTTTGGGTGAAGGGACCAAAGGTATGGTTGCTAAATTTGCTGATGACACAAAGATAGATAGGAAAGTAACTTGTGAAGAGGACATAAGGAGGTTACAAAGGGATATAGATAGGTTACGTGAGTGGGCAAAGATCTGACAAACACAGTATAATGTGGGAAAATATGAAATTGCCCATTTTGGCAGGAAGAATAAAAAAGCATATTATCTAAATGGTGAGAGATTGCAGAGCTCTGAGATGCAGAGGGATCTGGCTGTCCCGGTGCATGAATTGCAAAAGGTTAGTATGCAGGTACAGCAAGTAATTAGGAAAGCTAATAGAATGTTATAATTTATTACGAGGGGAATTGAACACAAAAGTAGAGAGGTTATGCTTCAGCTATATAGGGCATTGGTGAGACCACATCTGGAGTGCTGTGTACAGTATTGGTCTCCTCATTTAAGGAAGGGTGTAAATGTGTTGGAAGCAGTTCAGAGAAGGTTTACTAGACTAATACCTGAAATGGGCGGTTGTCTTATGAGGAAAGGTTGGACAGGCTAGGCCTGTATCCGCTAGAGTTTAGAAGAGTAAGTGGCAACTTGATTAAAACATGTAAGATCCTTAGGGGTCTTGACAGGGTGGATGCCAAAAGGATGTTTCCTCTTGGAGAATCTAGAGCTAGGAGTCACTGTTTAAAAATAAGGGGTCGCCCATTTAAGACAGAGATGAGGAGAAATTGTTTCTCTCAGAGGGTCATGAGTCTTTGGAACTCTCTTCCTCAAAAGGCAGTGGAAGCAGAGTCTTTGACTATTCTTAAGGCAGTGGTAGATAGATTCTTGATAAGCAAGGGGATGAAAGGTTACTGGGGATAGGCAGGAATGTAGAGTTGAGGTTACAATCAGATCAGCCATGATCTTATTGAATGGCGAAGCAGGCTTGAGGGGCCGAGTGGACTACTCCTGCTCCTAATTCATACATTCGAATATAAATCAGTCAAACTACCACAAAAGATCAGGAAATTTTAAACATGTTACGTCAAGTATAAATCGAGTTCCTTTAAAAATCATTTTTCCCAAAGCCAATTCCATCAACAAAACTGACCATACCCCTAGATTGAAATAATGAGCTTGACAAGTTTCCGCTGATTGGACCTGTTTGCGGCCATTCGAGGAGGTTCTACAAATTGAGCTTGTTTTTGTAAGGCGCACTAGAACTAGTTTTGATAAAAAGTCTCAAACCTGAAACATTAACTCTGCTGCTCTCTCCACAGATGCTGCCAGACCTGCTGAGTATTTCCAGGATTTCCTGTTTTTATTGCAGAACTAGTTGGTCCATTTAAAAGTTATTACAGGTTAAAAAATATTTACGAAGAAACTTCCGAGTGTACGCCAATTAAACTAGTAAACGGATCATTCTGGATTTTAAATAATTTTCAGTGATTTAAGATCAAGTTCCTCACAGGTAGGGCGGCGCAGTGGTTAGCACCGCAGCCTCACAGCTCCAGCGACCCGGGTTCAATTCTGGGTACTGCCTGTGTGAAGTTGTGATAAACCCATTTTCACAAAAACTATCGCTAAAACTGCACCAAGTTACCACTCTTAAATATACCAATGAATATTATTTAATGCAAAGAAAAAATAAACAATTACACTCTATCACACCGACTGATTGTGCTGGTTCATGGAAAAGTTTCCACTTGTGATTATGCAAATGAATTTGGGTAAAAACTTGAACCATAACTTCACCTCGGAAAAACAGCGCAATGTCACGCGTCTAATTTCCCAATTCAGCTCAAAGTAGAAATTCTACCCCAAGGTTTTTTTATATACAAGGTGGCAGTTGGAGGATAGACTTCAGCAATTCGCTCCACACTGCGGCTGAGACTACATCATGATAGTTGATACAGTAGATTGAATGGAAAATGTTGACAATTTACAATGATAAAAGATGACATAAAGCATTAGGAAGAATTGGATGACAGGACTAAGGTTTGCAAGACAACTAGAAGAAAACAAAAGTCCAGTCAGATTTGTGAACATAAAGTATGCGAGCTGAGAATGAAGTTTAAATAATATATAGATGTTCTGTATTTTTGTCTGTGCATATGATATAAATGATGCAAATTAATATTTTTCTATAACATCTGTATTCCATATATTCAACGGGTATGGTGGCATTGTGGTTATTTTACTAAACTAGTATTCCAGAGGCCTAGACTAATGATCCAGAGACATAATTTCAAATTACACCATGGCGGCTGGGAAATTTAAAATCAATTAATCAAGTAAATCTGGAATAAAAAGCTAGTATCAGCAATGGGGCCCATGAAAACACCAAAGTGTTGTAAAAACATATCTGGTTCACTTATATTCTATCGGGAATATCTGTCCCAAATGTGTCTCCAGATCCACAGAACTGCCCTCTCAAGCCATTCAGTTGCATCAAATCACTACAAGAACTATAAAAAAAAACAGATCACCCAACACCAAACTAGGCATTAGACGTGACAAAGGCACACCCTGCCCAGTCAACCCTGCAAAGTTCTCCTCACTAATAACTGGGGACTTGGACCAAAATTGGGAGAGCTGTCCCACAGGCTCGCCAAGCAACAGCCTGACATGGTCATGTTCACAGATTCATACCTATCAGACAATGTCTCAGACTCCTCCATCACCATCCCTGTGTATGTTCAGTTCCACCGGCAGGACAGACCCACCAGAGGTGATGGCACATTGGTGTACAGTCAGGAGAGAGCAGGCCTGAGAGTCCTCAACATCAACTCTGGACCCCATGAAGTCTCATGCCATCAGGTCAAAGATGGGCAAGGAAACCTCCTGCTGATTACCACTTATAGCCCTCTCTGAGTTGATGAATCACTACTCCTCCATGTTGAACACCATTTGGAAGAAGCACTGAGGTTAAAGAGCACAGAATGTATTTCAAAAT
This sequence comes from Heterodontus francisci, assembly GCF_036365525.1. Taxonomy (NCBI): domain Eukaryota; kingdom Metazoa; phylum Chordata; class Chondrichthyes; order Heterodontiformes; family Heterodontidae; genus Heterodontus; species Heterodontus francisci. The sequence continues at coordinate 73,996,590 of NC_090371.1, read as the reverse complement.
CCATCACCAAGAGTGACCCGGTAGCACCGCTACTGACTGAGCTGGCCGAGACCTAAAGGACATAGCTGTCAGACTGGGCCTGTGGCAGGTGGTGAGAGAACGAACACGAGGGAAAAACATACTTGACCTCATCCTCACCAACCTGCATGTCGCAGATGCATCTGTCCCTGACAGTATTGGTAGCAGTGACCACTGCACAGTCCTTGTGGAGACGAATGTTGTGTGGCACTACTGCCCTAGATTCAGATCTAACAGCTCATAACTGGGCTCCCATAAGGTGACGTGGGCCATCAGCAGCAATCTGTAATCTCATAGCCTGGCATATCCCTCACTCTACCATTACCATCAAGCCAGTGGATGAACCCTTGTTCAATGAGGACATAGGAGAACATGCCAGTAGCAGCACCAGGCATATCTAAAAATGAGGTGCCAACCTGGTGAAGCTGCAACACAGGACTACATGTATGCTAACAGCAGAAGCAGCATGCTATGGACAGAGATAAGTGATCCCACAACCAATGGATCAGATCAAAACTCTGCAGTCTTGCTACATCCAGTCATGAATGGTGGTAGTCAATTAAGCAACTAACAGGAGGAGGAGACTCCATGATGGTGGTGCCCAGCACATGAGTGCAGAAGATAAGGCTGAAGCATTTGCAACAATCTTCAGCCAGAAGCGCTGAATGGATGATCCATCTAAGCTGCTCCTGAGGTCCCCAACATTGCAGAAGCCACTCATTAGCCAATTTGATTCACTCCATGTAATATCAAGAAATGTCTGAGCACACGGGATACTATGGGCTGTGACAACATTCCAGCTACAGTGCTGAAGACTTGTCCTCCAGACTAGCCTCACTTCTAACCAAACTGTTCCAGTGCAGCTACAACGCTAGCATCTACTCAAGAAATGGCAAAATCGCCCCAGTATATTCTATCCTCAATAAGCAGGGCAAATTAAGTCCAGCCAATTACCGCCCCAACATTCTACTCTCAATCATCTGCAAAGTGATTGTAGGTATCGTCAACAGTGCTATCAAGTGACACTTATTCACCAGTAATCTGCTCACCAATGCTCTGTTTGGGTTCCGCCAGGACCACTTGGCTCCAGTCCCAGTTGCAGCCTTGGGACAAACATGAACAAGAGCTGAATTCCAGATGTGAGGTGAGAGTGACTGCCGTTAGTGTCAGAGCAGTGTTTGACGGAGTGTAGCATCAAGCAAAACTGGAGCCAATGGGAATCAGGGGAAAATACTCCACTGGCTGGAGTCATACCAAGCAGAAGGGAAGATGGTGGTGGTTGTTGGTGGCCAATCATCTCTGTTAATCATGTTTAATTGTATGTAGGTGTTGGGCATTAACTAGGGATTCACTGGTGCCCCTCTAAATAGATATAGGCTGAAACTGGCTGTTGGATTAGGAGGTGCACGCTTGTCATGTGTAACTCTGTAAATAAATGCATACAAAAGTGTATAAAGACTGTCTCAATCCTTCAATAACTAGCTTTCTGGAATATAATAATCTTAGCTTCAGGACATCACTACAAGAGTTCCACAGAGGAGTGTTCTAGGCACAACCATATTCAGCTTCTTCATCAATGACCTTCCTTCCATCATAAGTTCAGGAGTGGGGCTGTTTGCTGATGATTGCGCAGTGTTCTGTTCCCTTCTCAACTTCTCAGATAGTAAGACTGTCCATGCCCACATGCAGCAAGACCTGGACAAAGTTCAGGCTTAGGCTGATAAGTGGCAAGTAACGTACATGCCACACAAGTGCTAGGCAATGGCCACCTCCAGCAAGAGAGAGTCTAACAACCTCCCATCGACATTAAATGACTTACCATTGCTGAATCTCCCACCATCAACATTCTGGGGTCAGCATTGACCAGAAACTAAACTGGACCAGCCACATAAATACAGTGGCTACAAGAGCAGGTCAAAGGCTGGGAATTCTGCAGTGAGTGACTCACTTCCTGACTTCCAAAGCCTGTCCACCATCTACAAAAAACAAGTCAGGAATGTGATGGAATACTCTTCACTTGCCCAGAAGAGTGCCGCTCCAAAAACTCTCAAGAAGCTCTAGGAGAAAACAGCCTGCTTGATTGGCACTCCATCCAGTACCTTTAGCATTCACTATCTCCACCAGTGGCACACCATGGCTGCAGTGTGTACCATCTACAAGATGTACTGCAGAAACTCACCAAGACTTCTTTGACAGCACCTTCCAAATCCGCGATCTCTACCACCTAGAAGGACAAGGGCAGCAGATGCATGGGAACACCACCACCTCAAAGTCCCCTTTAAGTCACGCATCATCCTGACATGGAAATATATCGTCATTCCTTCGCTGTCGCTGGGTCAAAAACCTGTAATTCCCTACTTTCACCACAGAGACTGCAGCGGTTCAAAAAGGCAGCTCACCACCACCTTCTCAAGGGCCATTAGGGATGGGCAACAAATGCTAGCCTTGCCAGCAATGCTCAGATCCTATGAAAGAATTTTTAAAAAATGTGTGGAAAGATTATTGTCATGGAGGATTTTAACTATCTACCCATTCTGATCTACCCATTCTGATGAAGGGTCGGAGCCCTGAAACGTTAACTCTGTTTCTCTCTCCACATATGCTACCAGACCTGCTGAGTATTTCCGGGACTTCCTGTTCTCATTTCAGAGCTCCAGTATCTGCAGTATTTTGCTCTTAATATTGCTGATACTGTCTGATTTCAGGGGAGCTAGATTTTTATGTTAAGAAAGAAGCTTTTGGAGAAGTCCTGAAAAGAAGTGAGAGATCATTACAACAATCTCCTTCGCTATATTCTGGAACCTGAAGTCAGCCGTAACAGACGAGAGCAAAGCGCTTCGTGGCCTTCCAGGGGGACTTTTTCAAATCTTCGGAGGACAGGTTGAGTGCTTTGGAGGTGCTGTATAAATGGTGCAGCCAAACCTCATGTCAAACAGCGATACACGCCTTTTAGCAATTCTGGCACTTAGGGGAGGTTGCGCATTCAGCTTTCTGACCTAAGCATTGGTAACACGAACATACTGCCAAAAGCGGCACATGTGGCAAAGATATTGCTGGTCTGTGTCAGTTTTTTGTTTGGTCTGCCTGCGAGACAGTCCAAGTCTCCAAAGCATACAGGAGAATTGGAGTAACGCAACTGTTGTACAGGTGAAGTTTAGTTGCGAGTAAGAGATGCAATGGCCATATGTTCCTGTTCAGGTCCATCATTGCCTAATGGAGCAATACTGTTTGCTTTGTATTTCTGGGGTGCATCAACATGACTGGTGGATCAATGATTCCAGATAGATGAACTGTTCAATGCACTCCACAGTCTCAGCTGCAATCTCTGGATCCGAGAGAATGTCGCTAATTGACCGGATTTTTGTTTTCTTCCAGTTGTCTTTCTTGCAAGCCTGAGGAGCCGACTTCATCTCCGAAAATTTCAAAGATGCAGACAGGAATGACAATTATCCCTGCCAACAGGAATGTCTGTGGAAATTTAGTCCCCTTTAGGAATTGCCACCAATGGAGGCTCCATTCATCAAGCGATGAAGAAAGAGTGAATAATGTCATATGGAGGGAATCTCTTGACTTCATATTTTTTAGGTGGAATAAATAAGATGATAGGAATTATAAATTTGATATCAGTTATAGTGAAGCCATTGGAAAGCATAATCCTGGAAGTGATTTAGGATCAGTTATAGAGTTTGGCACAGCTTTAGAAAACATAGGTCCTACTTTACTAATGTGATTGACTTTTTTGATAAAATGACCAGTATCATGTTGATGTTATATACCTTGATTTTCAAAAAACATGCAACAAAGTGTCACACAGAAAGCTATTGGATAAAATTAGATCATATGAAATCATTCAATAGATATTATGCGGGGTAGGTAACTAATTGAGGTGTCATAGGCAGAGGTTTGAAATTAACTGGACTGATTATGAATACGCCTGATCATTTATTGAGTTTTGTGCTGGCACCACTGCTGGTCATCATGTTCATTAATGATTTAGATGAGAACCAAAATGGTATAGTTCTTAAATTTGAGGAAGACATAAAAATGTGCACAGAACTGAGTGATTTAACCAATCTGCAGACCAATCTAGACAGGTTAAAGCAATGGGCCCATGGCTGTCCTTTAATAGACTCAATTGTATTTGTGCTTGAGAAACTTAAGGAACTTTTGCATGATAGAGGGTTACATATAGAGGGTAACAGATTAAGAAAGAGACCAAGGATGATTGTTGAATTCAAGCATTTAATTTCAGGTGACGTTAGAGAAAGCAAATACTGTTTTAGATTATAAAGCTGGCATCATTGGGTATAAAACAAAAAGTACAAAATTTAGGCTTCATATGAATTTGGTAGTGTACACTAGGAGCAGTGAGTCCAGTTTTGGTGACTGCATAAGGTGTAGAATATTGAGATTCTGGAGTTGTAGAAGAGGGTGGCTGCAATGACACCAAGCTTAAAGGCTTTAGGTGTGTGAATAGGCTGAAAGAGCTAGAGGGACGAATTTCCACAAGTATCCTCCCAATTATCTGCCATAACTTTGGCAGAAGATCCATGGAAACCCTGGAGAAATTGTGTAAACACCATATACATCGTTTTTACAGGGTTTCCATCAACCTTCCACTGAAGTTAAAGAGAGGTCCTGGGGAAATTAATGGTGAGGGTATTTACTTTGGAGAAAAAAGGCTTTCAGAGGTTATGATTGAGGTTTTGAAAACGTGAAAGGATTGGAATTGGTCAGATTGAATAGGGATGATTTGATATGGATAGGGATAGAGGGAATATATATGATATAAATTAAATGCCACTCCTTGCCCTCTGAAACAGATGACCTGAGCATGTGGTGGGCTTGGAATGGCTAGAGTCCTTGAAGAGGACATGGCAGAGGTGAGAAAGATTGCAGAATGGCATAGTTAGTGGAGTGGGAAAGTAGGTGCCAAATGCAACTCAGTGTACCAGCGTGCACAAAGGTAGCAGCTTGTGACTGAGTGCAGCTCGAAACAGAGTGTGAGCTTGGGAATTTGGTAAGTGTGGGAATTCAGTGCAGTGAGGGAGGAGGTGCTGTTCCGATCTTTTTTTTAAAAAAGGAGTGGTTTGAGAAAGGGAGCCAGAGACCAGCAGTGAGGCATGAGAGCTGAAGCCTGGAAGTATTAATTAGGGTGAACAGATAATTGTTGAGTGATATTTCTAAGCCTAATTTGTTAAATAAAACACAACAAAGGTGGCAGGGCAGCTGTAGCGTGTGGGAGCTGGTGGGCACCAGTGTGATCCACAGCAACCACATCTGCAGTAACTTTCTGCAGCTTGAGGAACTTAAGCTCAAAGTTGATAAGCTGGTGTCCAAGCTTCGGACACTGCGATGCATCAGGGAGGGGGAAAGTTACCTGGACACTTTGTTCCAGGAGGCAGTCACACCCCTTAGGCTAGGCACTTCTGTTTTGGACTTTCGTCAGGGATAGGATGGTGTGACTGTAAAATAGGCAGGTATGGGGATACAGAAGTTAGCACTGAAGGAGCGTCAGCCCTTGCACTTGTCCAACAGGTTCGATGTTCTTGCAGCTTGTGTGGATGAGAGCAGGGACTGCAGGGACAATGAGCAAACTGACCATGGCACCGTGGTGCAGGGGGCCATTCAAGAGTTAGGAGTTAAAAGGAATGTAGTTGTAGCAGGGGAAAGTATGGTGTGGGAGAAGTGGGTTTTGATTCATGGGGCACTGGCACCAATACTGGGGAAAGAGGCAGCTGTTCTGTTGGGACAGCCTTCATCTGAAATGTCCTGGGGCCAGTGTCCTGGTGAATTGTATAACTCTGACAGTAGAGAAGGCTTTAAACTAAATAGTTGGGGGGAGGGTTCATGTGAGGGAAGATTTGGAAAGTTAAAGGGAAAGGACAAGGCAATAGTGCAGGGTAACAATACTGGTAATGATACGAGTGTGATAGACATAAAAAATAACAAAGGAAATAAGTCACTGGTGGGAGTAGTTTATGGGCCCCCTAACAGTAGCTACCAAGTATGACAGAGTATACATCAAGAAATAATGGGGGTTTGCAACAAAGGTACGGCAATAGTCATGGGTGATTTTAATTTTCACATCAATTGGACAGATCAAATTGGCAAAGGTAGCCTGGAGGATGAGTTCATTGAGAGTCTTCGGAACAGTTTATTGGAACAATACATTCTAGAACCTACCAGGGACCAGGCTATTTTGAACCTGGTAATGTGTAATGAGATAGGATTAATTCAAGACCTCATAGTAAAGGATCCTCTAGGCAAGAGTGATCATAACATGAGAGAATTTCACATTCAGTTTGTGGGTGAGAAATGTGGGTCTATAATTAGTGTCTTAAACTTAAATGAAGGTAATTACATGGGTATGAAGACAGAGTTGGCAAAAGTGGAGTCAGAAAATAGGTTAAAAGGTAAGACAGTAGAGAAACAGTGGCAGACATTTAAGGAGATATTCCATAACTCTCAACAAAGACATATTCCATTGAAGAAGAAAGACTATCAGAAGGATACACCATTTGTGGCTAATGAAGGAAGTTAAGGGTGGTATCAAATTGAAAGAAAAGGTGTACAATGCTGCGAAGATTTATGATTGGCCGGAAGAGTGGGAACGTTTCAGAAACTAGCAAAGGATGACTAAAACCAAGAGGGAGAAATAGGAGTATGAGAGAAAGCTATCAAGAAATGTAAAAACAGACAGTAAAAGCTTTTACAAATATATAGAAAGGAAAGGAGTAGCTAAAGTGAGCATTGGCCCCTTAGAGGGTGAGACTGGAAAATTAATAAGGGGAAACAAGGAAATGGCAAAGGCTTTGCATCCATCTTCACTGTAGAAGACACAAAAAATATCCCCAGAATAGCAAAAAATCAGGATGCAAAAGGGAGGAACTTAAAACAATCACTATCACTAGAGAAAAAATAATGAGAATACTAATGAGACTATAGGCTGACAAGTCCCCTGGACCTGATGGCCTGCATCCAAGGGACTTAAAGGAAGTGGCTGCAGAGATGGTGGATGCATTGGTTGTAATCTTCCAAAATTCCCTAGATTCTGGAAAGGTCCCAGCGGATTGGAAAATCGCAAATGTAACAACTCTGTTCAAGAAAGGAGGCAGACAGAAAGCTGGAAACTATACGCCAGTTAGCCTAATGTCTGTCGTTGGGAAAATGCTAGAATCATTATTAAAGAGGTAGTGGCAGGACATCTAGAAAATCACGATACAATCAGGCAGAGTCAACATGGTTTGTGAAAGGGAAATCATGTTTGACAAATTTATTAGAGTTTTTTGAGGATATAACAGCAGGATGGATAAAGGGGAACCGGTAGATGTAGTGTATTTGGATTTCCAAAAGGCATTCAATAAGGGCCACAGGGATCAGTGCTGGGGCCTCAACTATTTACAATCTATATTAATTATTTGGATGAAGAGGCCAACTGTATCGTAACCAAATTTGCTGACGATATGAAGATAGGTAGGAAAGCAATTTGTGAGGAGGACACAAAGAGCCTGCAAAGGGATAAAGATAGGTTGAGTGAGTGGGCAAAGATTTGGCAGATGGAATATAATGTGGGAAGGTGTGAGGTTGTCCACTTTGGCAGGAAGAATAGAAAAGGAGAATATTATTTAAATGGAGAGAGAATGCAGAATGCTGCAGTACAGAGGGACCTGGGTGTCCTTGTACATGAATCACAAATGTCAGTATGCAGATACAGGAAGTAATTAGGAAGACAAATGGAATGTTGGCCTTTATTGCAAGGGGGATGGAGCATAAAAGTAGGGATGTCTTGCTACAACTATACAGAGCATTGATGAGACTGCACCGAGAGTACTGTGTACAGTTTTGGTCACCTTATTTAAAAAGGGAAACACTTGATTTGGAAGTAGTTCAGAGAAGATTCACTAGGCTGATTCCTGGGATGAGGGGATTGTCTTATGAGGAAAGGTTGAGCAGGTTGGGCCTATCCTTATTGGAGTTTAGAAGATTGAGAGATGATCTATATAAGATTCTGAGGGGACTTGACAGGGTAGATACTGAGAGAACATTTCCCCTCATGAGGGAATCTAGAATTCGGGGCCCAGTTTCAAATTAAGGGATCTCCCATTTAAGACAGAAATGAGGAGGAATTTCTTCTCTCAGTAGCTGGTTTTGGAGGAAACCAGTCACTATAACCACCAACATTTCTACCACCAGTGTTTTCCTGCCTGGGCATTTGTATTTCTTTGATAGTGTACAAGAGGTTAGATTGTTCTACCTGATGAGGTTAGATGAAGTAGGGTGGGAGGAGGCTTGTGTGAAAGATAAACACTGACATAGACCAGTTGGGTTGAATGGCCTGTTTTTGTGCTGTAATATTCTATGTAATATAAAGTAATACAATGTAAAGAATCTCTTCTATGTAATTTTGTTTTATTCATTCATGGGATGTGGGCATCGCTGGCTAGGGCAGCATTTATTGCCCATCCCTAATTGCCCTTGAGAAGATGGTGGTAATCTGACTTCTTGAACTGCTGCAGTCCATTTGGGGTAGGTATACCCACAGTGCTGTTAGGAAAGGAATTCCAGGATTTTGACCCAGCGACAGTGAAGGAACGGCGAGACAGTTCCAAGTCAGGATGGTGTGTGACTTGGAGGGGAACTTGCAGGTGGTGATGTTCCCATGCATTTGCTGCCCTTGTCCTTCTAGTTGGTAGAGATCACGGGTTTGAAAGCTGCTGTCTGAGGAGCCTTGGTGCGTTGCTGCAGTGCATCTTGTAGATGGTACACACTGCTGCCACTGTGCGTCAGTGGTGGAGGGAGTGAATGTTTGTAGATGGGGAGCCAATCAAGCGGGCTACTTTTTCCTGGATGGTGTCAAGCTTCTTGAGTGTTGTTGGAGCTGCACCCATCCAGGCAAGTGGAGAGTATTCCATCACACTCCTGACTTGTGCCTTGTAGATGGTGGACAGGCTTTGGGGAGTCAGGAGGTGAGTTACTTGCCTCAGGATTCCTAGCCTCTGACCTGCTCTTGTAGCCACGGTATTTATATGGCTACTCCAGTTCAGTTTCTGGTCAATGTTAGCCCCTAGGATGTTGATAGAGGGGGATTCAGCGATGGTAATGCCATTGAATGTCATGGGGAGATGGTTAGATTCTCTCTTGTTGGAGATGGTCATTGCCTGGCACTTGTGTGGCGCAAATGTTACTTGCCACTTATCAGCCCAAGTCTGGATATTGTCCAGGTCTTGCTGCATTTCTACACGGACTGCTTCAGTTTCTGAGGAGTCATGAATGGTGCTGAACATTGTGCAATCATCAGCGAACATCCCCACTTCTGACCTTATGATTGAAGGAAGGTCATTGATGAAGCAGCTGAAGATGGTTGGGCCCAGGACACTACCCTGAGGAACTCCTGCAGTGATATCCTGGAGCTCAGATGATTGACCTCCAACAACCACAACCATCTTCCTTTGCGCAAGGTATGACTGCAGCCGGCGGAGGGTTTTCCCCTGATTCACATTGACCTCAGTTTGCTCGGGCTCCTTGATGCCATACTCGGTCAAATGCTGCCTTGATGTCAAAGGCAGTCACTCTGACCTCACCTCTTGAGTTCAGCTCTTTTGGCCATGTTTGAACCAAGTCTGTAATGAGGTCAGGAGCTGAGTGGCCCTGGCGGAACCCAAACTGAGCGTCACTGAGCAGGTTATTGCTAAGCAAGTGCCGCTTAATGGCACTGTTGATGACACCTTCCATCACTTTACTGATGATTGAGAGTAGGCTGATGGGGTGGTAATTGGCCAGGTTGGACTTGTCCTGCTTTTTGTGTACAGGACATACCTGGGCAATTTTCCACATTGCAGGGTAGATGCCAGTGTTGTAGCTATACTGGAACAGCTTGGCTAGGGGCGTGGCAAGTTCTGGAGCACAGGTCTTCAGTACTATTGCCGGAATATTGTCAGGGCCCATAGCTTTTGCAGAATCCAGTGCCTTCAGTCGTTTCTTGATATCACGCGGAGTGAATCGAATTGGCTGAAGTCTGGCATCTGTGATGCTGGGGACTTCAGGTGGATGCCTGGATGGATCATCAACTCGGCACTTCTGGCTGAAGATTTTTGCAAATGTTTCAGCCTTATCTTTCGCACTGATGTGCTGGGCTCCTACATCATTGAGGATGGGGATATTTGTGGAGCCACCTCCTCCAGTTAGTTGTTTAATTGTCCACAACGATTCACGGCTGGATGTGGCAGGACTGCAGAGCTTAGATCTGATCCGTTGGCTATGGGATTGTTTAGCTCTGTCTATCGCATGCTGCTTATGCAGTTTGGTACACAGATAGTCCTGTGTTGTAGCTGCACCAGGTTGACACCTCATTTTGAGGTATGCCTGGTGCTGCTCCTGGCATGCCCTCCTGCACTCTTCATTGAACCAGGGTTGGTCTCCTGGCTTGATGGTAATGGTAGAGTGGGGGATATGCCGGGCCATGAGGTTACAGATTGTGGTTGAGTACAATTCTGCTGCTGCTGATGACCCACCCTCATGGATGCCCAGTTTTGCATTGCTTGATCTGTTCGAAATCTATCCCATTTAGTACGGTTGTAGTGCCACACAACACGATGGAGGTTATCCTCAATGCGAAGGCGGGACTTCGTCTCCACAAGGACTGTGCGATGGTCACTCCTACCAATACTGTCATGGACAGATGCATCTGCGGCAGGCAAGTACGTTTGACGAGGTGAGAACGAGGTCAAGTACGTTTTCCCCTCTGGTTGGTTCCCTCACCACCTGCTGCATACCCAGTCTAGCAGATATGTCCTTTAGTACTCGGCCAGCTCGGTCAGTAGTGCTGCTACCGAGCCACTCTTGGTGATGGACATTGAAGTCCCCCACCCAGAGTACATTTTGTGCCCTCGCCACCCACAGTGCTTCCTCCAAGTGGTGTTCAACATGGAGGAGTACTGACTCATCAGCTGAGGGAGGGCGGTAGGTGGTAATCAGTAGGAGGTTACCTTGCCCATGTTTGACCTGATGCCATGAGACTTCATGGGGCCCGGAGTCGATGTTGAGGACTCCCAGGGCAACTCCCTCCCTACTGTATACCACTGTGCCACCACCTCTGGTGGGTCAGTCCTGCCAGTGGGACAGGACATACCCGGGGACGGTGATGGCAGTGTCTGGGACATTGTCTGTAAGATATGATTCCGTGAGTATGACTATGTCAGGCTGCTGCTTGACTAGTCTGTGGGACAGCTCTCCCAACTTTGGCACAAGCCCCCAGATGTTAGTAAGGAGGACTTTGCAGGGTCGACAGGGCTGGGTTTGCTGTTGTCGTTTCCAGTGCCTAGGTCGATGCCGGGTGATCCGTCCGGTTTAATTCCTTTTTATAGACTTTGTAGTGGTTAGATACAACTGAGTGGCTTGCTAGGCCATTTCAGAGGGCATGTAAGAGTCAACCACATTGCTGTGGGACTGGAGTCACATGTAGGCCAGACCAGGTAAGGACAGCAGATTTCCTTCCCTCAAGGACATTCATGAACCAGATGGGTTTTTACATCAATCGACAATGATTTAATGGCCATCATTAGACTAGCTTTTTAATGCCAGATTTTTTTTATGAATTGAATTCAAATCCCACTTTCTGCTGTGGTGGGATTTGAACCCATGTCCCCAGAGCAATACCCTGGGTCTCTGGGTTACTAGTCCAGTGACAATACCACTAAGCCACCGCCTCCCCTTAAAATTAAAACACAAGGAATGCTGGAAATACTCAGCAGATCTGGCAGCATCTGTGGAGAGAGAAGCAGAGTTAATGTTTCAGGCCAGTAACCCTTCTTCAGAATGGACCCTTCTATGTAATTCAAGCATTAGCTCATCTGCATTATATTATCTCTTCCATTAAGGGTGCCATTATCCTCCTCCAGGTACTCATCTTCCCAAATCCATTGGCACTTTCTAACCTAACCCACCCAGCACTCATTGACCAGTTACAGGTGGTACCTTTGTTTTAACACTTGATGTAATTTTCTCATACTAGGCAGTATTATAGCCTATGTATTCCCTCAACATGCTTCTTATAAGGTGGAGCTTAAAATTACACACAGTATTCATACTCTGATTAAAGTTTTTGCATAGATTTACTGTTATATCTTGATATTTTATTTCTATACTTCCTCTAAAATCCATTAATCTATAGTTTTTTATGGCCTTATCCACTCGAGGTGCTAATTTCAATGTCTTGTGAACTTGAATCCCCAAATCCTTCTGCTGTTCCACATCACCCAGCCTTCTTCTATTCAAAATATAACTTTAACCTTTTTTCATAGGGTACATACCTCATATTTGCTGGTATTGAATTCCATCTGCCGCATTTTATACCTATTCCACCAACCTATGAATAGCTTTCTTTGGTCCTCAGAATTATTTATTATGCCTCCTAGAAAGTATTATTTGCAAACGTGGGCACTGCTCCCTCTCGGCCTATATCCAGATCATTGGTGTATACAGTGAACAGAATAGAACATTGTAGGACACAATTACCCACTTGCAATTATTCTGAGCAGCTGACCTTAACTCCTACTCTCTTTCCTCCCTTCTTGCTTATTCTTAATCCAGTTTGCTACCCCCCCCCACCCCCACCCCCACTAATTCCATACCTCTTAATCTCCTCCAATCATCTCTTGGGTGGTACCTTGTTAGACTCTCTAAAAATCCATGTGCAGCATGGTATCTATTGTATTTCCCCCATCCACAAAATCAGAATGGAGTTGAATCCTGAAGTGGTTCGGAACGAGATGACTGACACTCGAATAGATTAAAGGAGATTTAGATACATTAGTTTGGCTAAAGGAAGGCAAAGCTCCAAGGCTGCTGGGATAAATTTGGCATTCACCTTAAATCAGTGTCCTCTGGTTCTCGACCCTTCCATCAATGGGAGCAGTTTTTCTTGATCTACTCTGTCCGACCTTTCATCATTTTGAACACCTCTATCAAATCTTCTCTTAACGTTCTATTCTCTAAGGACAACAGTGCAGCTTCTCAAATCTATCCATGTGACTCAAGTTACTCATCCTTGGAACCATTCTTGTAAATCCTTTCTGCACCCTCTTTAATGCCTTCATCTTTCCTTAAGCATGATTCCCCAGCTTTGGGCACATTCCTCCAGTTGAGACCGTACCAGTGTTTTATCAAGGTTCACCATAACTTGCTTGCTTTTGTACTCTATGCCTCTATTTATAAAGCCCAGGATCACATATGTCTTATTAACCACTTTCTCAACCTGCCCTGCTACCTTCAACGATTTATACACATATACCCACAGGTCCCTATGCTCCTGAACACACTTTAGAATTGCATCCTTTATTTTATATTGCCTATCCTCATTCCTCCTACCAAAATGTATCACTGCACACTTCTCTGCATTGAACTTCATCTGCCATGTGTTCTCCCATTTCACCAGCCTGTCTCTGTCCTCTTGAAGTCTATCACTATCCCTCCTCACAGTTCACAATTCTTTCAAGTTTTGTGTCATCCACAAATTTTGAAATTATGCCCTGAATGCCCAAATCTAGGTCATTAATTTAGACCAAGAAAAGCAATGGTCCTAATACCAACCCCTGGAGAACCCCACCTTCTTCCAGTTTGAAAAACAACCATTCATTACTACTCTATGTTTGCTGTCACTCAGCCAATTTCATATTCCTGCTGCCACTGCCCCTTTTTATTCCCTGGGCTTTAAATTTGCTGACAAGCCTGTTAGGTGGCACTTTATCAAATCCCTTTTGGCAGTCCATGTACACCATATCAACCGCATTACCCTCATTAACCCCACTCTGTTACCTCATTAAAAAACTCAGTCAAGTTTGTTAAACACAATTTGCCCTTAACAAATTTGTGCTGTCTTTCCTTAATTAATCCACATTTGTCTAGATTTTTGTTTCTAAACACTTTCCCACCACTGAGGTTAAACTGACTGGCCTATAGTTGCTGGGCTTATCCTTACAGCCTTTTTGAACAAGGTATAACATTTGCAAATTTACTGTCCTCTGGCACCATCCCTGTATCTAAGGAGTTTTGGAAGATTATGGCCAGTGCCTCTGCAATTTCCACCTTTACTTCTCTTAGTATCCTCTGATCCGGTCCTGGTGACTTATCAACTTTAAGTACAGCCAACCTTTATAACACCTCTTTATCAATTTTTAGCCCATCCAGTGTCTCAACTACTTCCTCTTTCACCATGACTTTGGCAGCATCTTCTTACTAAGAAAAGACAGATGCAATGTACTCACTTAGTACCTCAGCCATGCCTTCCACCTCCGTGAGTAAATCCCCTTTTTGCTCCCTAATCGGCCCCACACCTCCTTTTATTACCCTTTTTACTTTTTATATGCCTTTGGATTCCCTTTACATGTTAGCTGACAGTCTCCTCTCATACTCTCTTTTTGCTTCTCATTTATTTTTTCACTTCCCCTCTGAACTTTCCATCTTCAGCCTGGTTGTCACTTGTATTTCAACCTGACATCTGTCATATGAATCCTTTTTCTGCTTCTTCTTACTTTCTAACTTTTTTTGTCATCCAGGGAGCTCTGGCTTTGTTTGCTCAACCTTTCCCCCTGGCGGGAATGTACTTCGACTGTATCCAAACTATCTCCTCTTTAAAGGCAGCCTATTGTCTGTTACTGTTTTGCCTGCCAATCTTTGATTCCAATTTACCTAGGCCAGATCTATTCTCACCCCATTGAAATTGGCCCTCCCCCAATCCATTATTTTTACTGTGGATTGCTGTTTGTCCTTTTCCATAACTAACCTAAACCTTATGATACTATTCCCCTACTGACATTTGACCCATATCATTCCCTAGAACCAGATCCAGCAATGCCTCCTTTCTCATTGGGCCACAAATACTGATCTAGAAAGTGCTCCTCAACACACTTCATAAACTCGTCCCACTCTCTGCCCTTTACACTCTTACTATCCGAGTCCATATTACGATAATTAAAATCTCCCATTATAACTACTGTATAGTTTTTGCACCTCTCTGTAATTTCTATGCAAATTTGTTCTGTAGTTTCAGGGTCTGAAAAGATTAATCTTGAGAAAGTGTAAAGAATAACTCCCACCATGATGATGTCAGTGATCATGTGTGAGAGACTCAAGAACAGATACAGTGAGGCATTTGAAGGAGTCACACAGGCTCGAGTGGAGTGTATATAGTTGTTATGAAATAAAGATTAATGTTTAAATATCACAGTCTAAGAACCTCTCTGGCTAGACTCAATATGGTGGCAGCATACAGAACCAAACATATAATATGGTGGCAGGGGTGGGATCCTACAGCCAGAAGAGAAAGGTTGAAACAACTAGAATCCTACAACCAGAAAATAAAATTGAAAGCAACTAACTGAAAGAAAAAAAACTACAGACCTTAAGAGGTAGAGAGAAGCTCCACAGAATGGAAGCGTGGCTGCCTGCAAATCATTCCATTGATCAGGTGAGTTATAGTGCCGACAGTAATGGAATCACGGTTAAAAAATGCTTTTGAAGAGCTTAAAGTAATTTTCTGAAGGCATAGGGCTAGAGAAAAAGAACGGGGAGAACCCAATCCTTCCTCTTCACAAGGGTGAAGAGCGAGAAATCCCTAAAAAAGCACGAAATGCCGAAAAACGCGAGAAAACACCGAACAAAGCAGGGAGAATCCATTAATGCAGCCAAGCCTGAAGAAAAAAAAACAAATAACCTGCAGCTCTTAAAGAAAGGGGAATCCCTAAAACAGTCTATTAAAACAGCAGGGGACTCTCACATAGCTGTGTGAACTCCATTAGGCAAGCTGAGTAAACAAATAAAGTGAAGTGCTCAAGCAAAGGGAAAAACCCTAATACAGCCTATTAAAACTGCAGGGGACATTTGAAAGCACCAGCTACATTCCATTACAGCAAACTAGCCTGAAAAAAGAGTTTCTTAAAGGGGAACACTCTAAAAAAAAAGTCTCTAAACTAAAACAACATTGATCAAAAATTGGGAATGCTGGAGAGTTTCAAAAGTCACGAGAGATCCAATCAGATTCAAAACTGGGTATTATGGAGGAAAAGGTTTCTCAGATATAGAATTGCATCGAAGTTAGACATCAAATCTGAAGCAGAGCAAGTGAATACACTGTTATATTCAATTGGTGCTATTGCTGATGATATAATAGCAAGACAAGGTATTAATGAAACATCTGCCAAATTTGGTGAAGTTTTAAAAGCTTTTGACTCCTATTTCAACTTATGGAGTAATAAGATTTTAGAAAAAGCAAACTTCAATAAAAGGATCCATGAGCTATAACTTTGCTCACAGGTCTGTTGTGTGGCACTGTATCAAACGCCGTTTGAAAGCCCATGTACACCACATCAACTGCATTGCCCTCATCAACCCTCTCTGTTACCTCCTCAAAGAAACTCCAGCAAGTTAGTCAAACATGATTATCCCTTAAGAAATCCATGCTTGCTTTCTTTAATTAACCCGCATTTGTCCATGTGACTATTAATTTTGTCCCAATTATTCTTTCTAGAAGATTCCCCACCACCGAAGTTCAACTGACTGGCCTGCAGTTGGTCGGTTTATCTTTACACCCTTTTTTGAACGAGGGTATAACGTTTGCAATTCTCCAGTCCTCTGGCACCACCTGAGTCTTAGATAGACTGAAAAATTATGGCCAGTGCCTCCATGATTTCCACCCTCACTTCCCTCAGTATCCTTGGTCTTGGAATTTTATCCACTTTAAATACTGACAGCCTATCTAATACGTCCTCCTGATCAATTTTAAGCCCTTCTAGAGTCTTTCTTTCACCATTGCCTGGATTGCATCTTCTTCCTTGGTAAAGACAGATGCAAAGTATTCATTTAATACCTCAGCTATGCCCTCTGCCTCCATGCGTAAATCCCCTTTATGGTCCCTAATCCGCCCAACTCCTACTTTTACCAGCCTTTTACTATTTATATGTCTATAGAAAACTTTGGGATTCCTTTTAAAATTAGCTGCCAGCCTCTTTTCATGCTCTCTCTTTGCTTTTTCACTTCCTCTCTGGACCTTCTATATTCAACCTGGTTCTCAACAGTATCTTCTACCTGGTATCTGTCATAAGCACACTTTTTCTTCTTTATATTAATCTCCACCTCTTTTGTCATTCACTGATTTGTTTACCCTAGCTTTCCCCTTTGAGGAAACATACCTTGACTGTGCCCGAACTATGTCTTCTGAGAAGGTAGCCCATTGTTGAGCTACCGTTTTTCCTGCCAACCTTTGACTTCAACTTATTCACTCCAGCTCCATTCTTAACCCATTGAAGTTGGTTTTCTCCCAGTTAATTGTTCTTACTCTGGATTGTCCTTTGTCCTTTTCCATAGTCAGCCTAAACCTTATGATACAATGATCACTGTCCCCTAAATTATCTCTTACTGATACTTGATTTACTTGGCCCACATCATTCCCAAGAACCAGGTCTAGCAGTGCCTCCTTTCTTGTTGGACTAGAAACATACTGTTGTAGAAAATTTTCCGGAACAAACGCTAGGAACTCTTGCCCCTCACTGCCCTTTACACTACTACTATCTCAGTCTATGTTTGGATAATTAAAATCTTCCATTGTAACTACCCTATAATTTTTGCACCTCTGTAATTTTCCTGCAAATTTATTCCTCTACGTCCTTCCCACAAGTTGGTGGCCTGTAGACAACACTGAGCAATGTAACTGCACATTCTTTGTTCCTTAGCTCAAGCCAAATCGATTCTGTCCTCAACCCCTTTGAGACATACTTTTCTCCAGCACTGCAATGCTCTCCTAAATCAATACTACCACCCCTCCCTCTTTTTTTCCCTGTCTTTCCTGAACACCTTGTATTGAGGAATATTCAATACCCTTCTTTGAGCCAGTCACAACATCATATTTCCACATGTCAATCTGTGCCTGTAATTCACCAATCTTATTAACAACATTCCGTGCATTCACATACATGCACATTAATCCTGATTTGACTTTATTACTTTCTCCCTTACTCTGATCCCACCTAATAACGTACTATTCTCTTCTGTAGTGTTATCTATCTCTTCCAGTATTCTGTGCACCTTGATATTCCTCTCTGATATTTCGTCCTGGTTCCCACATTCCTGCCAAGTTAGTTTAACCCTCCCCAAAGAACTAGCAAATCGCCCCGTGAAGAAATTTGTCCCAGCTCTGCTCAGATGCAACCTGTCCGGCCTGTATAGGTCCCACCTTCTCCAGAACTGATCCCAGTGTCCCAGGAATCTAAAGCCCTCCCTCCTGCACCGTCTTTCCAGCTAGGCATTCATCTGCACTGTCCTCCTATTTCTATACTCACTCGTGCATGTTACTGGGAGTAATCCGGAGATTACTACTTTTGAGATAAAAACAAGAAATGCTGGAAATACTCCGCAGGTCAGGTAGCATGGAGAGAGAAGCAGAGTTAACGTTTCAGGTCTGTGACCTTTCATCAGAACTGGCAAAAGTTAGAAATATAATAGGTATTAAGCAAGAGATAACAATAGGACAGGGTCACAGAGAATAACTGACAAGAAGGTCATTGAGCAAAGGCAAATGGTATGTTAATCGTGTGCTGAAAGACAAAGCGTTAGTGCAGAGAGGGTGTAATTGACAGAAAAATGAACAGCCCTGTCCCAAAGCACAAACATGAAAAAAACAGTGGGCAGGCACATAGTAATAAAATGAATGACAAAACAAACTACAATAAAATAAAAAGAAAAAAGAAAAACTAACTAAAAATAAAAAGGGGGGCCTGTCATGCTCTGAAATTATTGAACTCAATGTTCAGTCTGGCAGGTGCCTAATCGGTAAATGAGATGCTGTTTCTCGAGCGTGTGTTGATGTTCACTGGAACACTGCAGCAAGCCCAGAACAGATAGGGCATGAGAGCAGGGGGTGTGTGTTGAAATGGCAAGCAACTGGAAGCTCGGGGTCATGCTTTCGGACTGAGCGGAGATGTTCCACAAAGTGGTCACCCAATCTGCGTTTGGTCTCCCCAGTGTAGCGAATACAGTATACTAAATTGAAAGAAGTACAAGTAAATTGCTGCTTCACCTGAAAGGAGTGGTTGGGGCCTTGAATAGTGAGGAGAGAGAAGGTAAAAGAGCAGGTATTACACCTTCTGAGGGCCCTGTCAACCACAGTAGGGGGAATCCTCAGTTGAGGAAAAAGGAATACATATTGTCCTTGTCAATAAGTCACTGAAAGCTAACATGGCAGGTGCAGCAAGCACTTAGGAAGGCAAATGGTATGTTAGCCTTTATCGCAAGAGGATTTGAGTACAGGAGTAGTGAAGTCTTGCTTCAATTGTATAGAACCTTGGTTAGACCACACCTGGGGTATTGTGTGCAGTTTTGCTCTCCTTACCTTGGGAAGGATATTATTGTCATAGAGGGAGTGCAACAAAGGTTCACAAGACTTGTTCCTGGCTGGCGGGACTGTCCTATGAAGACAGATTGGGGAAACTGGGCTTGTATTCTCTGGAGTTTCGAAGAATGAGAGGTGATCTCATTGAAACCTACAAAATACTTTAAGGGATAGACAGAGTAGATGCAGGTAAGATATTTCCCCTGGTTGGGGAGTCTAGAATCAGAGGACACAATTTGAAAATAAGGGGGAAGCCACTTAGAACAGAGATGAGCAGAAATTTCTTTACTCAGAGGGTTGTAAATCTTTGGAATTCTCTCAGCCAGAGGGCTGTGGAAGCTCAGTCAGTGAGTATGTTTAAAGCAGAGATTGACAGATTTCTAAATACAAATGACATAAGGGGATATAAGGGTAGTGTGGGGAAAAAGGCATTGAAGTGCATGATCATACTGAATGGGAGGGCGGGCTCGATGGGCTGAATGGCCTACTCCTACTCCTATGTTCCTAAGTCAGAAGCGCTGTCGTACAAGGTTGCATCATCAGTGCAGATGCGTCTGAGACGGAGAAACTGGGAGAATGGAATGGAGGCCTTACAGGAGGCAGGGTGTGAATAAGTGTAGTCGAGTTAGCTGTGGGAGTTGGTGGGCTTATAATAAATATTAGTAGACAGCCTATTCCCAGAGATGAAGACAGAGAAGTCGAGGAAGGGAAGGGTCAGAGATGGACAATGTGAAGGTGAGAGAAGGGTACAAAATGGAAGCAAAGTTGATAATGTTTTCCAGTTCGGGGCGGGAGCAGGAAACAGCACCAATACAGTCATCAATGTACCGGAAAAAGAGTTGGGGGAGGGGGCCTGAGTAGGACTGAAACAAGGAATGTTTGGCATATCCCACAAAACGACAAGCATAACTAGGACCCATGCGGGTACCCATAGCAACACCTTTTACTTGAAGGAAGTGAGTGGAGTTGTTCTCCTCCCCCAACTCTTTTCCGGTACATTGTTGACTGTATTGGTGCCGTAAGGAACTCCATTCCATTCTCCCAGTTTCTTTGTCTCCGACGCATCTGCTCTCATGATGCAACCTTCCACGACAGCGCTTCTGATATGTCTTCCATTTTCCTCAACTGAGGATTCTGCCCCAGTGGTTGATAGGGCCCTCAACCGTGTCCGTCCCATTTCCCGCACCTCTACCCTCACCCCTTCCCCTCCCTCCCAGAACCGCGACAGGGTTCCCCTTGTCCTCACTTTCCATCCTACCAGCCTCCAAATCCAAAGGATCATCCTCCGCCATTTCCGCCACGTTCAGCATGATGCCACTACCAAACGCATCTTCCCCTCCTCTCCCCTGTCAGTATTCCAAAGGGATCATTCCCTCCATGACACCCTGGTCCACTCTTCCATTACCCCCAACACCTCATCCCTTTCCCATGCAATCACAGGAAGTGTAATACCTCCACTTTTACCTCCTCACTATCCAAGGCCCCAAACACTCCTTTCAGCTGAAGCAGCGATTTACTTGTACTTCTTTCAATGTAGTATACTGTATTCTCTGCACACAATGTGGTCTCCTCCACACTGGGGAGACCAAATGCAGATTGGTGACCTCTTTGCGGAACACCTCCGCTCAGTCCGAAAGATGACCCCGAGCTTCCGGTTGCTTGCCATTTCAACACCCCCCTCTGCTCTCATGGCTACATATCTGTCCTGGGCTTGCTGCAGTGTTCCAGTGAATATCAATGCAAGCTCGAGGAACAGCACCTCATTTACTGATTAGGCACACTACAACCTATTGGACTGAACATTGAGTTCAATAATTTCAGAGCATGACGGGTCCTCCTTTTTATTTTTAGTTAGTTTTTCTTATTTTATTTTAGTTTGTTTCATCAGTCATTTTTTTTACTATGTGGCTGCCCACTGTTTTTTTTCATGTTTGTCCTTTGGGCCAAGGCTGTTCATTTTTCTGTCAATTAACACCCTCTCTGCACTAACGCTTTGTCTTTCACCATTAACATACCATTTGCCTTTGCTCCATGACCTTCTTGTCAGTTATTCTCTGTGACCCTGTCCTATCAACACCTTCCCTTTTGTTATCTCTTGCCCCATCCCCGCTTTGTTTGCTTAAAACCTATTACATTTCTAACCTTTGCCAGTTCTGATGTAAGGTCGCTGACTTGAAACATTAACTCTGCTTGTCTCTCCACAGATGCTGTCAGACCTGCTGAATATTTCCAGCATTTCTCTTTTATTTCAGATTTCCAGCATCTGCAGTATTTTGCTTTTGCTACTTTTGAAATCCTGCTTGCTAATTTCTTACCTAGTTCAGTAAACACTTTCTGCAGGACCACAACCCTCATCCTACCTACATCATTGGTACCAATGTGGATCACGACTGCGAGCTTTTCACCCTCTCCCCCTAAGTGTGCTCGGCAGCCATTCATTGACATCCTTGACCCTGGCACCTTCCTGGATTCACATCTGCGGCCACAAAAATGCCTGTCTGTTTCCCTGACTTTTGAATCTCCTAACACTATGGCTCTTCCAGTATTCCCTGTACCCCACCCCCAGTGCAGCTGAGCTACCTGTGGTGCCATGGCCTTGGCTCTGGCTGCTCTCCACAGATGAACCATCACTTTCCTCAGTATTCAGTACTAGATACCTGTTGGAGAGTGAGGCACACTCAGAGGTCTCCTAAACTACCTGCCTGTTCTTGACTGTTGTTGAGCTTCTTTTAATTTGATTGATCCCTCTTAGCGGTGCCTTAAAAGGGGTATTTCTTATGCTGATTCTGTTTGGTGATCCGATGGCTGGAGTGGGAGGAGAAGCAATAAATTGTCACCCTTATTGGTCTATCAAACTAGGAACAAAGATTTAATGGGTTCCAAAATGCGACACAACCAGAAGACTTGGAAAGGACAGCACTCCCACAGTTCCCATGATCGGAACCGAACAGAAGGCAATCGGCCGTGCACTTACACGGCGGAACGGAAGACTATCGACGGCGCAGTGCCGGGGCGGAATGGAAGGCTATCCGCCGCACACTAACAGGACGGAACGGAAGAATTCCGAAGAAGGGTCACTGACCCGAAACGTTAACTCTGCTTCTCTTTCCACAGATGCTGCCAGACCTGCTGAGTGAATCCAGCATTTCTTGTTTTTGTTTCAGATTTCCAGCATCCGCAGTATTTTGCTTTTATTTACGGAAGTATTTAGGCCGCGCACTGACGGGGCGGAACGGAAGGTTTTAGGCCGCGCACTGACGGGGCGGAACGGAAGGTTTTAGGCTATGCACTGACGGAACGGAAGGTTTTAGGCCGCGCACTGACGGAACGGAAGGTTTTAGGCCGCGCACTGACGGGGCGGGGCGGAAGTGGTTGTTTGACGCCAGGCTCGCTCAGTGGTAGTGTGCGCGTGCGCGCACGCACGGCGTCGGGCTGTTTTTTTTAAAATAAAATAACGCCGACTACACACGTTGTTTGAGAATTATATGTTCAAAATAATCACAGTAGTAAATTCTAATGTGGTGGGCTTCTTTATTTTTTAGTGTATACTTTAAAAAAGTTACATAATTCTTCATCTCGCACCCTCCGCCGAGGCCTGCCCACTGAATCGCTTATTATTAACTCTACCTCCATGTGGATTCAACGACTTTCCCTTCCACATCATGGCGAGAAAAATAGTTAGCAGAAAGAGAAAGGCTGCGGAACTAGAGCCGGAGCAGGTAGGACGCGGCGAGGCCGCTCATGCTCTTTTGACTACTTTAAATGATCTGTCGGGCGGGGCTGGACTCTGTTGTTGCTGCACACCCACATTCGGCAGTTCAGCTCCTCCCGCCTTGACTCGGTCTGTAATTTTTTATCAGTCCCGCGTTTCTGATGACAATCGGAATGGATTAACTGTTTTAATACTTTGTATTTTATGTATGCCGCAGTCCTAAGGAAGGGTTGGTCTTTTTTTTTACTAAGTTTATAATCGTCATGAGGATGTATGGGATTCGGCTTTTATTTTAAGTAATCTAGTGCACTTTTGGATGTAATATAATCTAATGTCAGAACTAAAACATTATATGGGTTTTTAATACTGAGTTGAGGTTCTCTAAACGAAGTTTCTCCATTTCAGTTACATCAATGTAAAGGGATGTCAGATGATGGGGAGGACGATTAGCTCTTAAAAATGTGTGTAAAGTATGTAAACTGTAATTTAAATGTACGCAATTTAAGATCAGTTATAACTTGTATATTTTCCACTATTGTGCAATGAGAAAACTGCTAATGCCCATTGTTGGAACTGAGTTTCAAAGGTTCACAGTCATTGGACAGTCAAACCAAGTGTCTCTTACATTTGTGGTATTGAATAATTATTATTGTATATTGATGGAACATTCTTGTTTCTGTTAGTATAGACTGTAGGTACATTTTCCTATTAATAACCTTGGTTTTTGCAGTCTTGGTTTTGGGAATGTTAGATTTTTGGATGGTGCAGTCCCTGACAAAGCATCCCTGGCTTCACTGATTCAAATTTGAAACATTTCTGTTGGCTTTCAATAAGATTTTATGCTTTATTGTAATTCAAAAATCAGTTGAGACTGCTTTGTGAAGTCATTTTTCCTTTGTGATGTCATGCTCCTGAGAATATGATACTTATTTCCATTATGTGTTAGCTGTAATACAGCAAAAATTAGATCTGCATGTACTTCCTGCCGACAAAACCCTACTTCCTGTTTTCATGATGTCCCACTTTTGTGTCGGCTTCTTTCATTATAAATTCATAAATCCACATTTATTAAAGAAACTACCTACGTAAGCATGTAATGCAGTGTCAGTTTAGCTCCTTAGTTTTGCATCTCCTTGCTCCTCAGCCAAGGCACTTCTATGCCCTAACCAACATTACTTCTCTGCTTCCCAGATTAACCAATGTTTTGCTAATGATCTGTAATGTATTTAAAATATTACTTTTCCTGCCAACTTTATCCATTATAAATTCCTACATGAGCATTTATCATTATTTAGGGCGGCGCAGTGGTTAGCACTGCAGCCTCACAGCTGCAGGGACCCGGGTTCAATTCTGGGTACTGCCTGTGTGGAGTTTGCAAGTTCTCCCTGTGTCTGCGTGGGTTTTCTCCGGGTGCTCCGGTTTCCTCCCACAAGCCAAAAGACTTGCAGGTTGGTAGGTAAATTGGCCATTATAAATTGTCACTAGTATAGGTAGGTGGTAGGGAAATATAGGGACAGGTGGGGATGTTTGGTAGGAATATGGGATTAGTGTAGGATTAGTATAAATGGGTGGTTGATGGTCGGCACAGACTCGGTGGGCCGAAGGGCCTGTTTCAGTGCTGTATTTCTAATCTTAAAAAAAAAAAAATTATTTGTAAACTTGTCATGCTGAAGTTACACCCTTCTCCAGTGGATCTGCTGCAACACCATCACGGGCGGAAGTAAGGTGTAAGTAGAATGTGACAAGTTTACATAGGCAGTTTTTATTATGAGTGCTAACATTGGAATTGATAATGGCAATATAAAAAAGGATTGAATGTATGACTTGAAACCGCAGCCTCACAGCTCCAGGGATCCGGGTTCGATTCTGGGTACTGCCTGTGTGGAGTTTGCAAGTTCTCCCTGTGACTGCTTGGGTTTTCGCCGGGTGCTCTGGTTTCCTCCCACAGCCAAAGACTTGCAGGTTGATAGGTAAATTGGCCATTAAAAATTGCCCCTAATGTAGGTAGGTGGTAGGGAATATGGGATTACTGTAGGGTTAGTATAAATGGATGGTTGTTGGTCGGCACAGACTCGGTGGGCCGAAGGGCCTGTTTCAGTGCTGTATCTCTAAATAAATAAATAAATGAATGAATGAATTATGTTGCTATGTCCTGGTCTAATTATCTCTAGCCTATAACCATGCCTCACCTGAAGCCTACACTTGGATCCTAGATTCGCCGTGTGCAGTGCCAAGAAATATTGACTAGTGAACTGATAAATGTCTCTGTACAGTAGGCTAGATGGAAAACTAATAACTGTCGATTTAAAAAAAAGTATTACAGAAGTTCTCTTTGTAACTTTAATGGAAACTTGAATAAATTTTAAGTTGAGAAAAAACTGTTATTAGCGACTTGTGAAGATTATTTTGCCTTGTGTATTTGAGTGTAGGCAAAGGAAATAACTCACATTTATGTAGCATCTGACTTATGCATCTCAAATGTCCCAAAATAACTTATGCAAGTAAATGTGGCAGCCATGTTGTGCATAGCAAGGTGCCACAAGCATCTTATGAGAGCAGTAACCAGTTGGTTTGTTTTTTGATAATATTGGTTGAGTGAGAACGCCTTAGTCTTTAAAAAGTGGCATAATTGTTAATGTTCTGAACCACCAGCAGATGAAGGTAGTGCATTTGATGTAGTCTACATGGATTTTAGCAAGGCTTTTGACAAGGTCCCACTTGAGGAGACTGGTCAGAAAATTAAAAGCTCATGGGATCCAATGGAAAGTGGCAAGTTGGATCCAAAGTTGGCAGGAAACACAAGGTAATGGTTGACAGGTGTCTTCGTGACTGGAAGGCTATTTCCAGTGGGGTTCCACAGAGCTCCGTACTGGGTCCCTTACTGCTCGTGGAATATATCAATGATTTAGACTTTAAATGCAAGGGGCATGATTTAAGAGGTTTGCAGATGTTACAAAAATTGGCCGAGTTGTTGATAGCGAGGAAGAGAGTTGTAGACTAGTCGGTGGGCAGAAAAGTAACAAATGGAATTCAGTCTGGAGAAGTGTGAGGTGATGCATTTAGCGAGGGCAAACAACACTTGGGAATACACAATAAATGGTAAGATTCTGAGAAGTGTACAGGATCAGAGGGACCTCGGAGTGCATGTCCACAGATCCCTGAGGATAGTGAGATAGTTAGATAAGGTGGTTAAGAAGCCATATGGGATATTTTCCTTTCTTGGTTGAGGCATAGGGTATAAGAGAAGGGAGGTTAAGCTTGAGCTGCATGGAATGCTTGGTACATTCCAACAAGAGGGAAAAGCAGGGGAGTCAAAGCCAGGGCTCTGTGGATGCTGAAGGAGCTAGAGAATACATATCAGGTAAATTCTTCAAGTGAGAACCAGGCCAAATACAATAAGTTGAGAGGAGAGGTGAAGAGGAAAATAAGACTGGCAAAAAGAGAATATGAGAATAGAATGGCAGTCAACATAGAAGATTTTTGGGTTCCCTTTTATCAGCATGTAAATAGTAAGGGGTCAGTAAGAGGTCGGATGGGGCCTATTAGGGACAAAGAGGGTGATATATGCTTAGAGGTGCAGGGCAAGGCGAGAATACTTAATGAGTACGTTGTGTTGGTGTTTGCTAAGGAAGAAGATTCTGACAAAATATTGTTTGAAGCAGAGATGATTGAGTTAATGGATGCGATGAAAATTGATAGGCAAAATGTTATGGAAAGGCTGGCTATGCTTAGAGTGGATAAGTCTCCTGGTCCGGATGGCATGTATCCCAAGTTACTAAACTATGTGGAGGTGGAGATAGTGGAAGGGCTTGCCATAATCTTCCAATCTTCCCTAGATACAGGGGATGTGCTAGAGGATTGGAGTGTGACACCCTTAGTCAAGAAAGGGTATAAGGACATTCCTAGTAATTGTCAGCCAGTTAGTTTAACATATATGGGTAAAGTCATCGAACAATAATCAGGGTAAAATATCATTAGGTACTTGGAGAGGTTTGAGTTAATTAAGGAGAGCCAACACTGATTTAAAGGCAGATTGTGCTTGACTAATCTAATTGAATTTTTTGGTGAAGTTACAGAAGTTTGATGTAGGGAACGCAGTGGATGTTGTCTATATGGATTTTAAGAAAGCCTTTGAGAAAGTACCACATAAAAGGCTTGTTACCAAAATTGGGCTCATGGAATATGAGGGTCTGTGTCAGCTTGGATTTAAAAAAAATGGTTTAAGGACAGAAAAAAGCGAGAGCTGGTAAATAGTTATTTTTCAAACTGGAGGGTGGTGGACATTGGTGCTCCCCAAGGTTCAGTGCTAGGGCCATATTTTTTGATATATATAAATGACTTGCAGAGTAAAATTTCAAAACTTGCCATGATACCAACCTTGAAGGTGCAGCAGACAGTGAGGATGAAGCCAAACAACTGCAACAGGACATAGCGAGGCGAGTACAATGAGCAGATTGTGACTGTTGAAATTCAATACAGAGAAGTGTGAGGTGAAGCATTTTGGCAGAAGGGATAGGGAGAGACGCAATAGACTTAATGGCACACTTCTAAAGAGTGTGCAGCGACTGAGCGACCTGGGGGTCCATGTGCCTATATCTTTGAAGACGGTGGGATATATTGATAGTGATGAGGGGTGTGGGTGGTCCCCACTGTTCAACTCCCACCTGACTGCAGAAAGTGTTTTTGTTATTGGGGTTTTAACACTTGTTATTTATTTGTCAAATAAACAGACAGTGACAGTTTTTCTTATAGGTTTAAGACAGAAGATTATTTATTGAGCAATGTGCCTTATCTCAATTGTCACGCCCACTCAGGCATTCACTCGCACGCACACATGAGACAGATGGAGAGGAAAAGGGGTGAATGGTATGATGCGCGCTAGGGTTTTGTGGTTTGCGGTAAACCTGTTGAATCTTCTCTGAGGTCAATTTCTCTTTTAACCTTGTCAGCCTGGGGTGTTTGTAGATTTCACTGTTGGTTGAAATTTCAGTCTGAAGACGGGATCACTTCCAATTCTCTGAACAATTTGAAATGTAGAATTCACAGCCGGGCGCCTTCCTTTTGGCTTGCTGGATTTTCTCCTAGCTCTCAGCTGGACAGGCTTTGGTGATGCTTTGTCCTGTGGGGTGCAGAGGAGATTTACCAGAATGGTTCCAGGGATGAGGGGTTTTAGCTACAAGGTTAGGTTGGAGAAGCTGGGGTTGTTCTCCTTGGAGCAAAGGAGATTGAGGGGAGATTTGATAGAGGTGTACAAGATGATAGGTTGAGATCAGGTAGAGAAAGAAAAGCTGTTCTCATTAACTGATGGTACAAGGACTAGGGACACAGATTTAAGTTTTTGGGCTAGATATGTGAGGAAGAACTTGTTTACACAGCGAATGATAATGACCTAGAGCTTGCTGCTTACGAGGGTGGTGGAAGCAGAGATAATTGGTGATTTCAAAGGGAAATTGGATGGGCACTTAGGGGAATAAACTTGCAGGGCTATGCAGATAGAGCAGAGGAGTGGGACTGACTGTATTTCTCTGCACAAAGCTGGCATTGACTCGATGGGTCGAATGGCCTCATTTTGTGCTCCATAACGCTAGTCAGATCTCAGTAAAGTACTGTGTGCAGTTCCGGTCACTGCATTGCAAGATGATACAAAAATTGGCTGAGTTGTTGGAAAGGGTACAAAGGTGATTTTCGACAATATTGGGAATGGAGAGCTATGAGGAAAGATTGGATAGGCTGGGGTTGCTTCCTTTAGAACAGAGGAGGCAGAGGAGATTTAATTGAGGTGTGTAAAATTGAGGGGCCTAAGTAAAGTGTATAGGAAAGATCTATTTGCTTTTGCAGTGATGCTGGATAGAGTGGAGGTGAAGGGCCTATTCACTTTAGCAGAGAGGTCAGTGATGAGGGCGCATAGATTTAAAGTGGTTGGTAGAAAAATAGAGGGGAGATGAAGAATATCTTTATTACTTAGAGGATGGTAGGGGTCTGGAAGTCACTGCCTGAAAGGGCAGTTGAGGCAGATACCCTCAACTCATTTAAAAGGAGTCTGGATACGCACCTCAAGTGCTGTAATCCGCAGGGCTACGGACCAAATGCTGGAAGGTGGGATTAGAGTAGATGGATTGTTTTTCAGCCGGCACAGATATATGGGCCATGTGGCCTCTTTCTGTGCCTTAAACTTTCTATGATGTCAATAACCAGGAGACATAGATTTAAAGTAATTGGTAGAAGCAACAGAGGGGGGAAAACACACATCAGGAAACACTTTTTGCATCAGTAAGAGCGAGTGATATAAAAACAGGAATTTTAAAGTGAAAAGAGGAGACAATCAAAATGACCAAGAAGGATGTCAATGAAAAATTAACCCCTCGGACTCCCAAAGCACAAGAATTTGATCATTGAGTTGCACTTCTGACTAAGGTTGTAATTATCTCTTTCTGTAAAAATGTTGTATTTAAATGTCAATTAAACAAATTATTTCTTTGTTTTCAGCCTTAGTTGATCCTTATCCCTCTGTACCCTAAAGCATTAAAAAGTTTTTTTTTTAATAAACCTATAGATAGCTGGAGCCTGAACACTGGGCAGAAGTATTGATATCAACCAAGACTTTAGTTGGATTGAAAGACATTAGAGCTTAGTTTGCTAGTGCAACTAAAGTAAGATGTTAAGTCAAACTGGGGGTGGGGGGTAGAGGTGCACTTTAGCAGTTTTGAAAGCAGGAACAAGTAGATAAGCACAGGGAGCCAAAAATGAGATAAGATCAAGGAAATTATAGAAGTAGAGTCTGCCAATCTCCCAAGAGGGAAGGAACAATTTGGGGACTAAAAGCAGCACATGGGTGCAAGATTTGGCTTGGGGAACTGAAACTGAAAAAGAATTGTGTGCAGTTTTGGTCTCCTTATCTGAGGAAGGATGTTCTTGTCATGGAGGGAAAGAAGATTTACTAGGCTGATTCCTGGGATTGATGTATGAGGAGAGATTGGGTCGACTAGGTCTATATTCACTAGAGTTTACAAGAATGAGAGGGGATCTTGTAGAAACCTATAAAATTCTAGACAGGCTAGATGCAGGGAGGATGTTCCCAATGGCTGGGGAGTCCAGAGTTGGGGTCACAGTCTCAGGATACAGTGTATGCCATTTAGAGATGAGGAGAAATTTCTTCACTCAGAGGGTGGTGAACCTGTGGAATTCTCTACCGCAGAAGGCAGTGGAGACCAAGTCGATAAATATATTTAAGAAGGAGATAGATATATTAATGCCAAAGAGATCAAGGGATATGAGGAGAAAGCGGGAACAGCCATGATCTTTTTTTGAATGGCGGAGCAGGCCCAAAGGTCCGAATGGCCTCCTATTTTTCTATGTTTCTATGAAACAAGGCGAGGTGGAGAAAAATTGTCTGGCTATCAGCAGTTGCATCTGAAGTTTTTTGTTTTGAGTGCTTCCTTTTTTGTTAAGAGGATTTGTGTGTTAAAACTGAAAAAGATTCCATAGATGCTGGAATTTTGTGGGTTTTTTTTAGAAAAAGTGATCAGAAGGTCTTTGGGATTGAGCTTGTAAACAACAGTTACTGGAAGAATGAAGGCGTGCTGAAAACAAGCCCTTATTGGAAGGCACCTGTCTTCAGATAATTACCCAGCAGGGGTTTTTTTTGACTTGGGGAAAGAAGTGACAAGTCAAGATTTGTAGGGGTCAGGCGGCTAGACTCTTGTGACATTGTGTTTGGTTTCGCTTTGGACAGTGAGTCGGGATATGGACAATGGGTTGAAAAGGTAGGTGGAGAAAACCTGCCAAGGGAGCAAACCTCACTTCAGCTTGTTCCAGCTCTTTGAAAAGCCAGCCAGTTTCCCATCTCTTTGAGAAGCTCTGAAAAGCAAGTATAAGAAACTGCCTGAAACCACTGTTGCTGCATTTTCCCTGGAAAGCTTGCCCAAATTGATTTTCAACGTTGCCTGTCGAGAACTGTTCTAGGAAGATCCCAGTGACAAGATCCACGTATTTGGGATGCCAAACCAAAACATAGGACATCTGATATCTTTGCATTTTTTTTCTTCAAGAATTAGCAACTATCTGGCCAAAGTATTTTTTGTCCTTTTTTGTAATAAAGCTGTAAAGAGTAAATCTCGTTATTTTTTCAGTTAAGTGTGTGGTGTGTGCGTGCATCCACGTCTCATCCTCACTCTGTCAATGCTTTGCACCATTACCGGTTAACACCTGTGTTATAACAAACGTTTGTTTTATAGTAAAGAAGCCTGGTTGGCGTATCTTATTCTGGGATAAAACTAGAGTCTATGATTGACTGTATTGGTAACTGGGAAAAAATTTCAATATATGTTGTGACCTGTGGAGAAGTGGAACTAGAAAAACATTGCACTCCTCCTGCCTCAGTTGTAACATTTTTTTGTAAAAAGCAGAAACAGTTTGAGATGGTGTTACAGAACTTCCATATATTTTTATTAACTTGGAATCTATGTTTTTAAAATGAGACTGACCTTTGGGTGTTATTGTTTTCGTAGGAAATTCAACAAAAGTTTAACCAGTAAACAAGTTTTTTTTTTTACTGGAAAGCAGGCAATTTCAAGTAAACACCACAGAGGTTTGACTTCAGAGCTACTTTTGTTGTGACGAGAGAATTTATGATTAGCATGAGACTTGCCTGGAAAAAAGTTTGGTTTCACTTTGAACTGTTAAAAGAT
The DNA here is from genome assembly GCF_036365525.1 of Heterodontus francisci. Classification (NCBI taxonomy): domain Eukaryota; kingdom Metazoa; phylum Chordata; class Chondrichthyes; order Heterodontiformes; family Heterodontidae; genus Heterodontus; species Heterodontus francisci. The sequence goes on along the minus strand of NC_090371.1, from coordinate 73,964,792 downwards.
GCTGGTTTTTGGACTAAAGGCAGGCAGTTGGGATCAGCATAGGGAACTGCCAGGAATTCAGAAGAAAGCTGTTAGCTCTCTTTAAAGAATCCCTGCTCTTGAAAAGCAAAAGCCTGTATGATGTTGTACTCTTGCCTCCTGTATTTTTGAAGTACTCCTGAATATTTCAGAAACCTTGCATCTTCAAATGAACTTTGCATCAGAGGACTGGAGCCTCAGCTGCTGCACACCAGATGGGAGACCTATGTGAAGCCTTCTGCATTTGAATTTCTTTGAATGCCTACCCAGATTGTTCATCAACCTTGCCTGACAAGATTCCTGGTTGCAGCCAACTATTCAACTTTGGGACTCCTTGTCAAAGCAAAGTACTTCCATCTCTTCAGTAAAAGTTTTTTTCTTTATAACAGCTGTAAACAAAAATCCCTTTTTTCCCCAGTTAACCAGTTTTTGGATGTATGTGAGTGTGCGCGATGTCTAGGATAATATGGGGCTTTAATATTTCAATTTGCGTATATATTTACTTCATTATTGGTTAAGGCTTAGTTTATAATAATTGGATAATTTTATTGTTTATTCAAGAAACCTGGTTGGTGTGGTTTATTCTGGGGACAAATAGAGTATCTAGTTGGCTGTTTTGATAAGTGGGAAAATTTACTGATTAGATTAGATTAGAGATACAGCACTGAAACAGGCCCTTCGGCCCACTGAGTCTGTGCCGACCATCAACCACCCATTTATACTAATCCTACACTAATCCCATATTCCTACCAAACATCCCCACCTGTCCCTATATTTCCCTACCACCTACCTATACTAGTGACAATTTATATAATGGCCAATTTACCTATCAACCTGCAATATGTTATGTTATGACCTGTGGAGAAGTGGGACTGAATTAACAGTGCAGTCCTTCCATCTCGTTCGTAACATAGAAACATAGAAAATAGGAGCAGGAGTAGGCCATTCAGCCCTTCGAGCCTGTTCCACCATTCATTGTGATCATGGCTGATCATCCAACTCCATAACCTGTTCCCGCTCCCCCAACCCCCCCCCCCCCCACACGCACACACACCCTGTAACAATGAAGGAGTTTGATCAGAAGCATTTCAAGTTTCTGTAGAGAGGAACCGTCACAAAACTGAGATGATCAGTGAAACGGAAAAGGAAGAACATTGTCTGAAAGAATGTGGAATTATAGTTCTGTTGAAACCAGCAGTGACGGGGAAGTTCTGTGTTTCAAGAGCATGAACCGAGAAATGGACTGGAACTCCCCACTGAATCCCTGCACTCTTGTCATTCTCCATTGGTATATGGAAGGGGTGTAATCAGGAAAGAAATCGTGGAGGCTGACAAGGAGTTAGTATCAGTTGTTTCACAGTAGACCGAGGCTCTAAAGCCAGGATTGTTGAAGACTAGCAAAAGAATTGGGAAGTAGAGAAAGAAATTAAAAGTCCTCAAGGCTATTGCCTCGACCTTCACACCCAAACTTGAGTGAAGACATAAACTGAGTGCTTCAGGCTTTGAATCAGTACAGAATGGGGTTAAATAGTAAACTCTTTTTCTTTTAGACATTTACTTTCTGCTCAGTGCATCACCTCCGCATTGTTACATTTCCACCTACCTGCTAAAACCTCATAGCTGCTTCGTGCCTCTCGTTTTCTTGCTCTTTTTCTCCCATCCCTTTTCTACTTCATCCCTTTTTGCTGTCTGAGCTGTTTTTTGTATTTTGCATAGTACTTTTCACCTCTACAGTTTCAAGACCCTATTCATGGTTAATTAAAGCATTTCAGCTCCTTTGTAATAGGAATTAGCATATCTGACTGTTGACCTTTTGCCTTTTTGTTATCCCTTCTGCTCTTAGATTTCTCTTTTTTAAAGAGGCTTGTTTATATTTCTGTGATAACCATCTTTCAGCCTCATGGAGGATCTGCAGCCACCCTGCTATGTATTTTGTGTTATCCATTTTTGTTGTTTAAAATATTCTGCTTATATTATTTGAGGGTGGAGTAAATTCTAGACTGCTTGTTAAGCAGCCTGGGGTTTTAACAATTAATTTATGATTTTGAAGGTAGAAGATGACATAAGCATTTTTGCTGCTTTTTGAAGAGGGAAGGAAACACTGCACTTCTTCCATGACTGCATCTCTTAGATTTATGTATTACTACTTCAAAAAAATTGGAATACCTGTTTTCTTGTTGGTCACCATTGCACCTGCTTTTTTGCTTAATCCTGTGTCTCATATTATTTTGTCTTAATGTTTCAAATGACTGCTGAAATTAAATTTTTGGTATCAAATGTTGCCAGGCAAAATTGTTGACTCTCATGCTGATCTGCCACTTCATTTATTTGGAAAGATCCGGAGAAAATGGTCACATCTTGGTGACCATCTGTGTATTGGATTTTCTTTTCCAATACAACAATTTGTGTTTGTATAACGCCTTTAACACAGAAAATGTCGCAAGGTGCTTCATTGGAGCACAATTGAACAATCTACTCCGAACCCTATGAAGTCTCATGGCATCAGGTCAAACATGGGCAAGGAAGCCTCCTGCTGGTTACCACCTACCGCCCTCCCTCAGCTGATGACTCAGTACTCCTGCATATTGAACATCACTTGGAGGAAGCACTGAGGGTGGCAAGGGCACAGAACGTACTCTGGGTGGGGGACTTCAATGTCCATCACCAAGAGTGGCTCGGTAGCACCACTACTGACCGAACTGGCTGGGTACTAAAGGACATAGCTGCTAGACTGGGTCTGAGGCAGGTGGTGGGGGAACCAACATGAGGGAAAAACATATTTGACCTCATCCTCACCAGTCTGCCTGCCACAGATGTATTTGTCCATGACCGTATTGGTAGGAGTAACAGTCCTTGTGGAGATGAAGTCCCGCCTTCACATTGAGGATACCGTCCATCGTGTTGTGTGGCACTATCACCGTGCTAAATGGGATAGATTTCAAACAGATCTAGCAATGCAAAACTGGGCATCCATGAGGCGCTGTGGGCAATCAGCAACAGCAGAATTATACTCAACCACAATCTGTAACCTCCATGGCCCAGCATATCCCCCACTCTACCATTACCATCAAGCCAGGAGACCAATCCTGGTTCAATGAAGAGTGCAGGAGGGCATGCCAGGAGCAGCAGCAGCCATACCTAAAAATCGTTGTCAACCTGGTGAAGCTACAGCAAAGGACTACTTGTGTGCCAAACTCTGTAAGCAGCATGCAATAGACAAAGCTAAGCGATGCCATAACAAACGGATCAGATCTAAGCTCTGCAGTCCTGCCACATCCAGCCATGAATGGTGGTGGAAAATTAAACAACTAACTGGAGGAGGTGGCTCCACAAATATACCCATCCTCAATGATGGGGGAGCCCAGCACATCAGTGCGAAAGATAAGGCTGAAGCATTTGCAACAATCTTCAGCCAGAAGTGCCGAGTTGATGATACATCTCGGCCTCCTCCTGAAGTCTCTAGCATCATAGATGCCAGACTTCAGCCAATTCGATTCACTCCGCGTGATATCAAGAAACCACTGAAGGCACTGGATACTGCAAAGGCTATGGGCCCTGACAATATTCCGGCAATAGTACTGAAGACCTGTGCTCCAGAACTTGCCACGCCCCTTGCCAAGATGTTCCAGTACAGCTACAAAACTGGCATCTACCCGCCAACGTGGAAAATTGCCCAGGTATGTCCTGTACACAAAAAAAAAAAAGCAGGACAAGTCCAACCTGGCCAATTACTGCCCCATCAGTCTACTCTCAATCATCAGTAAAGTGATGGAAGGTGTCATCAACAGTGCCATTAAGCAGCACTTGCTAAGCAATAACCTGCTCAGTGACGCTCAGTTTGGGTTCCGCCAGGGCCACTCAGCTCCTGACCTCATCGCAGCCTCGGTTCAAACATGGACAAAAGAGCTGAACTCAAGAGGTGAGGTCAGAGTGACGGCCCTTGACATCAAGGCAGCATTTGACCGAGTATGGCATCAAGGAGCCCTAGCAAAACTGAAATCGGGGGAGAAACTCTCCGCTGGTTGGAGTCATACCTAATGCAAAGGAAGATGGTTCTGGTTATAGAGTCATAGAGTCGTACAGCTTAGAAACAGGCCCTTCGGCCCACCGCGTCCATGCAGACCAGAATGCATATCTATACTAATCCCATCTGCCTGCATTAATTCCATATCCCTCTATGCCTTGCTCATTCAAGTACCTGTCCACATGCCTCTTAAATATCGCTACTGTTCCTGCCTCCACCACCTCCTCAGGCAGCTCATTCCAGATACCCACTATTCTTTGTGTGAACAATTTACCCCTTTGATCCCCTTTAAACCTCCTCCCTCTCACCTTAAATCTATGCCCTCTAGTTTTAGTCACTCCTACCATGGGAAACAGACTCTGGCAATCTACCCTATCTATGCCTCTCATAATTTTATATATCTCTATCATGTCCCCTCTCAGCCTCCTTTGCTCCAGGGAAAACAAACCCAGCCTATCCAATCTCTCTTTATAACTCAAGCCCTCCAAACCATGCAACATCCTTGTTAATCTTTTCTGCACCCTCTCTAGCTTCATCACATCTTTCCTGTAGTGGTGCGACCAAAACTGCGCACAGTACTCCAAATGCGGCCTATCCAGCATCATGTACAACTGTAACATGACGTCCCAACTCTTGTACTCAATGCCTTGGCCAATGAGGGCAAGCATGCCATACGCCGCCTTCACCACCCTGTCTACCTGTGTTGCCACTTTCAGGGAACTATGTACTTGCACCCCAAGGTCTCTGCTCAACAACACTCCCCAGGGCCCTGCCATTCACTGGATATGTCCTGCCCTGGTTTTACTTCCCAAAATGCATCACTTCATACTTGTCTGCATTAAATTCCATTTGCCAATCCCTTGCCCACTTTCCCAGTTGATCTATATCCTGCTGTAACCTTAGACAACCTTCTTCACTGTCCACTATTCCACCAATTTTAGTGTCATCTGCAAACTTACTAATCATGCCCCCTCTATTCACATCCAACTCATTAATATATATGACAAACAACAGAGGGCCCAGTACCGATCCCTGCGGCACACCACTGGTCACAAAAACAACCTTCCACTACCACCCTCTGCCTCCTATCACCAAGCCAATTTTGTATCCAATTTGCTAGCTCACCCTGGATCCCATGTGTTCGAACCTTCTGGACCAACCTACCATGAGGGACCTTGTCAAAGGCCTTGCTATAGTCCATGTAGACAACGTCCATCGCCCTGCCCTCATCAATCCTCTTGGTCACCTCCTTGAAAAACTCAATCAAATTCGTGAGACATGATTTTGCATGCACAAAGCCATGCTGACTATTCCTAATCAGACCTTGCCTTTCCAGATGCATATAAATCCTGTCTCTCAGAATCCCTTCCAATAACTTTCCCACCACTGATGTAAGGCTCACCGGCCTGTTGTTCCCTGGCTTATCCCTGCTGCCCTTCTTAAATAAAGGCACAACATTAGCTATCCTCCAGTCTTCCGGTACCTCACCCGTGGCTGACGATGATACAAAAATCTCCTCCCTTGCTACCCATAGCATCCGAGGATTCATCTGGTCAGGCCCTGGGGATTTATCCACCTTTAATATGCTTCAAAACCTCCAACACCTCCTTTTTGTAATGTTGATATGCTCCAGGATATCGGTGTTACCTCCCTTGAACTCACTAGCTTCCATGACATTCTCCACGGTAAATACAGACGAGAAATTTAAGACCTCGCCCATTTCCTGTGGCTCCACACATAGTTTGCCACGCTGATCCTTAAGGGGACCTACTCTTTCCCTAGCTACCCTTTTACTCTTAATATACTTATAGAATCTTTTGGGATTCTCCTTTATCTTATCTGCCAGGGAAATCTCATGGCCCCTTTTTGCCCTCCTAATTTCCTCCTTAAGTGTAGTCCTACATCCCCTATACTCCTCAAGGGACTCGCTCGATCCCAGCCGACATATGCCTCCTTCTTTGTCCTGACCAGACCCTCAATATCCCTCGTCAACCAAGGTTCCCTAAACTTGCCAGCCTTGCCCTTCCATCTAACAGGAACATGACGGCCCTGAACTCTTCCTATCTCACTTTTAAAAGCCTCCAACTTGCCAGACGTCCCTTTACCTGTAAACAGCCTCTCCCATTCAACTTTTGAGAGTTCCTGTGTGATGCCATCGAAATTAGCTTTCCCCCAATTTAGGATTTCAACCTGAGGACCAGTCCTATCCTTTTCCAGAACTATCTTGAAGCTAATAGAGTTATGGTCACTGGTCCCAAAGTGCTCCCCCACTGACACATCAACCACCTGCCCATCCTCATTTCCTAAGAGCAGGTCGAGTGCAGCCCCTTCTCTAGTAGGGCTATCCACATACTGCTTCAGAAAACTATCCTAAGCACACTTAACAAATTCTTCCCCATCTGATCCCTTTGTACTAAGGCAGTCCCAGTCAATATTAGGGAAGTTAAAATCGCCTACTATTACAACCCTATAATTCCTACGCCTATCTGTGATTCCCCTGCATATATGCTCCTCCACTTCCCTCTGACTATTGGGGGGGGCCTGTAGTATAATCCCATCAAAGTGATCACCCCTTTCTTATTTCTAAGTTCTACCCATATGGCCTCACTGGACATTCCCCCCAGGATATTCTCTCTAAGTACTGCCGTGATGTCCTCCCTAATCAATAGTGCAACTCCCCTTCCTCTGTTACCTCCACCTCTGTCATGCCGGAAAGATCGGTAGTTTAGTTTAGAGATACAGCACTGAAACAGGCCCTTTGGCCCACCGAGTCTGTGCCGACCATCAACCACCCATTTATACTAATCCTACACTAATCCCATATTCCTATCACATCCCCATCTGTCCCTATATTTCCCTACCACCTACCTATACTGGGGGCAATTTATAATGGCCAATTAACCTATCAACCTGCAAGTCTTTGGCATGTGGGAGGAAACCGGAGCACCCGGAGGAAACCCACGCAGACACAGGGAGAACTTGCAAACGCCACACAGGCAGTACCCAGAATTGAACCCGGGTCGCTGGAGCTGTGAGGCTGCGGTGCTAACCACTGCGCCACTGTACCCCGGAACATTGGGCTACCAGTCCTGCCCATCCCTCAACCACGTTTCCGTAATAGCTATAATACCACAATCCCATGTACCGATCCATGCTTTGAGTTCATCTGCCTTACCTGTAAGGCTTCTTGCATTAAAGTAAATGCAGTTTAGCCCACCAGACCTTCCACACACCCTGTCCTACCCCTGCCTGGCCTGTCTACTGGACTTGCTTGCTTTAACCTTTACATTTGCCTCAACTATCTCATCTGAGAGACTACTACTTTGGGTCCCACCACCCGCAAGACTAGTTCAAACCCTCCCGAGTAGTGCTCGCAAACCTCCCCGCAAGGATATTGGTCCCCCTCCAGTTTAGATGCAACCCGTCCTTCTTGTACAGGTCACCTCTGCACCAGAAGAGATCCCAATGATCCAAGTAGCTGAAGCCCTCCTGCCTACACCAGCTCTTCAGCCACGCATTCATTTGCTTAATCCTCCTATTCCTACTCTCACTAGCACATGGTACAGGAAGTAATCCTGAGATTACAACCCTAGAGGTCCTGCTTTTTAACCTTATGCCTAATTCCCGATATTCACTTTGCAGGACCTCATCTCTCTTCCTGCCTATGTCGTTCATACCAACATGGTCCACGACCTCTGGCTGCTCACCCTCCCCTTTCAGAATGTCCTGCAGCCGCTCTGAGACTTTTTTTTTTAGAATATTACAGCGCAGTACAGGCCCTTCGGCCCTCGATGTTGCGCCGATCATCTGACCTACACTATTCCATTTACATCCATATGTCTATCCAATGACCACTTAAATGCCCTTAAAGTTGGCGAGTCTACTACTGTTGCAGGCAGGGCGTTCCACGCCCCTACTACTCTCTGCGTAAAGAAACTACCTCTGACATTTGTCCTATATCTTTCACCCCTCAACTTAAAGCTATGTCCCCTCGTGTTTGCCATCCTCATCCGAGGAAAAAGACTCTCACTATCCACCCTATCTAACCCTCTGATTATCTTGTATGTCTCTATTAAGTCACCTCTCCTCCTCCTTCTCTCTAACGAAAACAACCCCAAGTCCCTCAGCCTTTCCTCGTAAGACCTTCCTTCCATACCAGGCAACATCCTAGTAAATCTCCTCTGCACCCTTTCCAAAGCTTCCACATCCTTCCTATAATGCGGTGACCAGAACTGCACGCAATACTCAAGGTGCGGCCTCACCAGAGTTTTGTACAGCTGTATCATGACCTCGTGGCTCCGAAACTCGATCCCCCTACTAATAAAAGCTAACACACCATATGCCTTCTTAACAGCCCTATTAACCTGGGTAGCAACTTTCAGGGATTTATGTACCTGGATACCAAGATCTCTCTGCTCATCTACACTACCAAGAATCTTCCCATTAGCCCAGTACTCTGCATTGCTGTTACTCCTTCCAAAGTGAATCACCTCACACTTCTCCGCATTAAACTCCATTTGCCATCTCTCAGCCCAGCTCTGCAGCCTATCTATGTCCCTCTGTACCCTACAACACCCATCGACACTATCCACAACTCCACCGACCTTCGTGTCATCCGCAAATTTACTAACCCACCCTTCTACACCCTCATCCAGGTCGTTTATAAAAATGACAAACAGCAGTGGCCCCAAAACAGAACCTTGCGGTACACCACTAGTAACATCCTTGACCCTAGCACCAGGGAGGCAACATACCATCCTGGAGTCTCGTCTGTGGCCATAGAAACGCCTATCTGCACCCCTCACGATAGGGGATTCTATCACTATAGCTCTTCCAACCCTTTTCCTCCCCTGCTGTGCAGCAGAGTCCTCCATGGTGCCACGAACTTGGCTGTTGCTGCTTTCCCCTGGGAGGTCCCCCCACCTCCCCAGTATCCAAAGCGGTATATCTGTTTGAGAGGGGGTTGGCCACAGGGGACTCCTGCACTACCTGCCTGCGCCTGCTACTCCGTCTGGTGGTCACCCATCTCTTTTCTGCCTGTGCAGCCATTACCTGCGGTGTGACCACCTCACTAAACGTGCTATCCACGACGTCCTCAGCATCGCGGATGCTCCGCAGTGAATCCACCCGCAGCTTCAGCTCCGTAATGCGGGTGGTCAATAGCTGCAGATGGATATGCTTCCTGCACACATGGTCGTCAAGGACACTGGAAGCGTCCCTGATTTCCCACATAGCACTGGAGGAGCATATCACGGGGCTGAGCTGTCCTACATGACTTACCCTTAGGTTAATTAGTTACTCCCTGAATTAAAAAATACTAATTATATTAGGGGCCTTGTTCTACCCACTTCAATCTAAAATTCTTTAAAAAAAAAACACTTTAGTAGTACTCACCTTGGCTCCAGAGGTTTTATTTTCAACAAAAAAAAACTAACCCCTTAATTTTTAAGATATACAGCTGCTACTCACCAACCAATCACCCTGTAGCTCTCCTGTGATGTCACTGTTGGCTTCCCCTTTCAAAACTCAGGCGCGCTGTCTCTGCACTTTTTAAACACCGCTGGTCTCACTCTGTCTCCTCCTTTCCTGCTCTTTTTAAACACCTCTGATCGCACTCTCTTTCCTGCTGCCGCTGCTCTTTTTAAACACTGCGCGTCTCAGTTGTTGGAGTTCAATCACCTGAGCTCCATGACATCACTGCAGGAGTTCCTCAGGGTAGTGTCCTAGGCCCAACCATTTTCAGCTGCTTCATCAATGACCTTCCTTCAATCATAAGTTCTAAGAACTTTGAAGGAATTGCAAATTGAAAGCATGGAAGCAAAAACCCTTGTTGCTGTTTATGCCTGAAGAGAGAGGGAGGACCCAGGAAGAGGGGTTGTGGCATTCTGGAGAATCACTGCTTTGGAGAAAGGCTCCTTTGCTGATAGGAAGCGTACATTGCTAAAGGTAGTCTCCAGTCTCTGAAAATCTCTCTCTCAAGTGTGAGTCCTGTTGCATTGCTGTATTTTTGGAAGCTCCTGAAATCTCAAGAAAGTTTCTACTATTGGACTACTACTTAGAAATCCAAGTAGACCTGTTGCTTCACCTTTGCTGGGAGATCTGTGTGACGCCTTCTCAGACAAATTGCCTTGAAAACCTACCTCACCCGCCTCCCAACAGACGTGTTCATTAATTTCACCTGGAAACTTCAAGTGGCATCTGACTATTTGACTCTGGGACACCTCACCATTCTGGAAATATTCTACCAGAAGTTACAACCAATTATTTTATTATTCCTAAGAAACCGTTCTAACTTAAACCAATTTTTAAAAACTGGTTAACGATGGTTTTTGCATGTATGTGTGTGCATGAGGGTTAGGAAGAATAAGAAGTTATAAAATCTGTTGGTACATATAGATTTATATCATTGTTTAAAATTGGTTTATTAATAGTTAATTTGTTGTTGAAAGATGCCTGGTTTGGTGTGCATTATTCTGAGGAATAAATAGTGTTTAATTTGACTGTTTTGCAGTAGGTGGGAAACTTTATTTTGATATGCTGTGGCTTGTGGAGTAGTGGGATTGAATTGACAGTGCATTACACCCGCCTTGGTCCTAACAACATAAATAAACTAGTGGAATGGGCAGACAAGTGGCAGATCAAGTTCAATTTTTAAGAAATGTGAAGTGATTCATTTTGGTAGGTAGAACATGGAGATAAAATAAGGGGCATAACTCTAAAGGGGGTGCAGGAGCAGAGGGACTAGGGAGTATATGTGCGTAAGTCATTGAAGATGGCAGGACAGGTTGAGAGAGCAGTTAATAAAGCATACAGTATCCTGGGCTTTATTAATAGGGGCATAGAGTACAGGAGCAAGGTAGTTAAGTTGAACTTGTATAAAACACCCGTTTGGCCTTGAGAGTATTCCGCCCAGTTCTGGGCGCTGCACTTTAGGAAAGATGTAAAGGCATTGGGGAGAATGCAGAAAAGATTCACAAGAATGGTTCCAGGGATGAGGAACTTCTGTGGATAGATTGGAGAAGTTGGGACTATTTTCCTTGGAGAAGAGAAGGCTGATAGGAGATTTGATAGAGGTATTCAAAATTATGAGGGGTTTGGACAGAGTAGATAGGGAGAAACTGTTCCCACTCGTGAAAGGATCAATAACGAGGGCACAGATTTAAAGTAATTGGCAAGAGAAGTAAGAGCGACATGCGAAAAACCTTTTTCATGCAGCGAGTGGTCAGTGTCAGGAATGCATGACAGAGTGTGGTGGAGGCAGGTTCAATCGAGGCATTCAAAAGGGAATTAGACTGTTAACTGAATTAATGTTCAGGGTTACTGGGAGAAGGCAGGGGAATGACATTAAGTGAATTGCTCATTCAGAGAGCCGGTGCAGACGCGATGGGCCGAATAGCTGCCTCCCGCACTCTAACAATTCTGTAACGTCCTCTACTGTATCCCAAATAATGCTCAACATTAAAAGAACATAACTGCTCTACCAGTGTAAATTTTCCTTTTTCTCATTGGCAATCTATGATATTTGAATGAGGATGTCACTTTTTCCAAATTACGGATTTAAGCAGAAAGAAGCAAAAACAGAGGACCATGAAAATTGCCAAACACAAAAAGATCAAGTCCATGTAGTTTGCGTTCTGGTAGTTGAATGTTCTGAGTTATTGATTAGTTATGGCAATCAATCTCTATCAATTTATCTACGGCAGTGGTTCTCAAACTGGGGTCTGCGGACTCCTGATGGTCGATAGAGATTTTCTGGGGGTCTGCAAAATAATATGAATGGGACCCATTGGTGTGATAATGCAGGTTGGGCAGATGCTGTTGGCCATCCCAGGCATCATTTCAGAAATATTCTAGTGGTAACCAGCAGAGGAGGAGGAGGAAAAACCCCTCACAAACACTCAGCAGCTGTCTGGTGAGTAGGCAGGTGGTCAAGGCATGTTACAGCTGCAACAGTGCCAGTGATCCCAACAGGAGTCACAGAGCCTAATAGAGCAGGGAGGTGTCGTATGGTAAAGTATTCAATAGGCATGTTGCTAGACCTGTAAGGTTGCCTTTCAGTTGAAGAGAAGAGACAGGGCGGCGCAGTGGTTAGCACTGCAGCCTCACAGCTCCAGCGACCTGGGTTCAATTCTGGGTACTGCCTGTGTGGAGTTTGCAAGTTCTCCCTGTGTCTGCGTGGGTTTCCTCCGGGTGCTCCGGTTTCCTCCCACAGCCAAAACCTTGCAGGTGATAGGTAAATTGGCCATTGTAAATTGTCCCTAGTATAGGTAGGTGGTAGGGGAATATAGGGACAGGTGAAGATGTGGTAGGAATATGGAATTAGTGTAGGATTGGTATAAATGGGTGGTTAATGGTCGGCACACACTCGGTGGGCTGAAGGGCCTGTTTCAGTGCTGTATCTCTAAATATAAATCTAAAAATCTAAAAGTTTTCAGAGTGGCGCAGTGGTTAGCACTTCAGCCTCACAGCTCCAGGGACCTGGGTTCGATTCTGGGTACTGCCTGTGCAGAGTTTGCAAGTTCTCCCTGTGACCGCGTGGGTTTTCGCCGGGTGCTCCAGTTTCCTCCCACAGCCAAAGACTTGCAGGTGATGGGTAAATTGACCGTTGTAAATTGCCCCTAGCGTAGGTAGGTGGTAGGGAATATGAGATTACTGTAGGGTTAGTATAAATGGGTGGTTGTTGGTCGGTACAGACTCGGTGGACCGAAGGGCCTGTTTCAGTGCTGTATCTCTAAATATAATATAAATATTTTTAAGGTCAGAAGTGGGGATGTTCGCTGATTATGCAATGTTCACCAATTGTGACCCCTCAGATACTGAAGCAGTCCGTGTAGAAGTGCAGCAAGACCTGGACAATATCCAGGCTTGGGCTGATAAGTGGCAAGTAACATTCGCGCCACACAAGTGCCAGGCAATGACCATCTCCAACAAGAGAATCGAACCATCACCCCTTGACATTCAATGGCATGATCATCGCAGAATCCCGCACTATCAACATCCTAGGGGCTACCATTGACCAGAAACTGAACTGGAGTAGCCATATAAATACCGTGGCTACAAGAGCAGGTCAGAGGCTAGGAATCCTGCGGCGAGTAACTGACTCCCCAAAGCCTGTCCACAAGGCACTAGTCAGGAGTGTAATGGAATACTCTCCAATTGCCTGGATGGGTGCAGCTCCAACAACACTCAAGAAGCTTGACACCATCCAGGACAAAGCAGCGTGCTTGATTGGCGCCCCATCTACAAACATTCACTCCCTCCACCACCGATGCACAGTGGCAGTAGTGTGTACCATCTACAAGATGCACTGCAGCAACGCACCAAGGCTCCTTAGACAGCACCTTCCAAACTGTAACCTCTCCCAACTAGAAGGACAAGGGCAGCAAATGCATGGGAACACCACCACCTGCAAGTTCCCCTCCAAGTCACGCACCATCCTAACTTGGAACTGTATCGCTGTTCCTTCACTGTCGCTGGGTCAAAATCCTGGAACTCCTTTCCTAACAGCACTGGTGGGTGTACCTACCTCACATGGACTACAGCGGTTCAAGAAGGCAGCTCACTACCATCTTAAGGGCAATTAGGGATGGGCAATAAATGCTGGCCGAGCCAGCGATGCCCACATCCCATGAATGAATAACAAAAAATTGAATGAGATCTTGGGGCAGGTGACCAAAAACGTGATGAAAAAGGTAAGTTTTAAGGAGCATTTTAATGGAGGAAAGAGGGACAGAAAGGTGTAGGGAAGGATTTAAAGAGCTTTCGGTCTTGGCAGCTGAAGGCACGGCTGCCAATGACAGAGCAATTTAATATTGGGGATGCTCAAGAGGCCAGAATTGGAGGAGCACCGATTATCTTGGAGGGTTTCAGAACTGGAGGAGATTAGAGATGGGGAAGAATGAGGCCATGGAGGAATTTGAAAACCAGGATGAGAATTTTAAAACCGGTTTTGCTTAACCGGAGCCAGTGTAGGTCAGCGAGCACAGGGGTGATGGGTGAGATAGGTCACGTAGCTGAGTTCTGGATGACCATAGATGCATATTTTCGGTACTTAAATAGCTTCTCAATTCTGCATTTCTAATTTTCTGGTAAGATTTTGCTATTTTGATAGTTTAGTGGCTATGTAATTCAGAGGCCTGGACTAATAATCCAGGGAATGAGAGTTCAGATCTCACCGTGACAGTTTGAACATTTGATTTCAGTTCATGAAATAAACTGATCAACTAAAGTGACCGTGAAGCTGCCAGTTGTCGTAAAAAAAACCAGCTGATTCACTCATGTCCTTTTGGGAAGGAAACCTGCTGTCCTTAAATGAGGGTAGTCTACACGTGACTGTAATCCAGTCCCACACCATTGTGGTTAACCCTTAACCTCTCTCTCTATTGGCGCAGTATCCCACTTAGTTGTATCAGAGTGGCTTGCCACCACCGTCTCAGGGCAACAAGGGATGGATGGGGATTAAATATGGCCTTGCCAGCAATGCTCACTTCCCAAGAATGAATTTTTTAAGTATGGCTGAGGTGATGAAATCAAAATTTCATTGTGGCAAAGAGTTTAGCTTTTTTTGTTTCATAGGTATTTATGAAAGTTTCTTTTATCTGTGTTGAAGGATTAGCAGAAGATTGTTAATACATGTGGCTTTCTGTAATGCTGCGTAATTTTATTAATTTGCATGGCTAACCAAACCTTTGTGCTCATCAAGGTAGGCATGTTAGTGCCTGGGATTGTAATTTTTTCTATTTCAGGCACCCAGTCTGGGAAAGGGGAATTTCAAAATAAGTTACCTCTGCATTCCCCAACAAAGGTATGCTTCATCCCCAGCCTTAGCAGAGTATCCCCTCTTATCCTGATGTGACATTTTTCCATTTTCCACATCAGCCATCTGATATGCTGCCTCTCTGTAGAGCAATCTAGTCAGTCTCATTTCCTGCAACTGCCCTTCCAATTTCCTTTTGAAATCACTGATTGTCTCTGCTTCCACCACCATTGTAGGCAGCGAGTTGGACATTAGAGGGAGTGCAATGCAGATTCATCAAAATGATACCGGGGCTAAAAGGATTAAATTATGACAACGAGGCTTGTATCCCCTTGTCTGTAGAAAATTAAGCAGTCATCTACTTGATGTGCTTACATTGAGTGAAGGATTTGATAGGATAAACTATTTCCTCCATTGGGAGAGTCCATAACATGAGGGCATAAACTTAAAATTAGAAATCAAATGGAATCTAATACAGTATGAGGTGATGCATTTTGGCAGAAAGGATAGGGTGAAGCAATATAGACTTAATGGCGCAGTTCTAAAGAATATGCAGGAACAGAAGGACCTGGGGGTGCATGTGTATTGATCTTTGAAGGTGGCAGGACATGTTGAGAGTGTGGTTAGTAAAGCATATGGGATCTTGGGCTTCATAAATAGAGGCATAGAGTACAAAATCAAAAAGTTATGCTGAACCTTTAAAGCTCTGGTTAGGTCCCAACTAGATTATTGCATCCAGTTCTGGTCACCACACTTTAGGAAAGATGCGAAGGTGCAGAGGAGCTTTACCAATATGGTTCTAGGGATGGGGGAGTTTAGTTACAAGGTTAGGTTGGTGTGGGGAGTTTGCTACCGGTGTTTTTTCCTCACTCTCCCACACTAAATCTGTGACCCTAGAATTACAGTGAATATACATTCGAGCAAAACAAGGAACTACTCAACACAGTGGTCAACTCACAGAAGTATTTATTAAACATTAATTCGAAACTTAGTTACCCATAAATTCTCAAGAGTCCCTGTTTCTAGCTAGCTTTCCTTTATTGTTACTAGAGTGTATACTTACAACCGCCCCCGGGTAGTCACTCCTTTGGCGATGTAGGTCTGAACTGGCTGACTAGGCCAGTCTGTCTTCAGATCTTCGGCCCTGGGCCATAAGCCAAGCTGATATTTATACTGTCCTTGTCACCTACACATCTCCACCAGTTTTGATAGCACCACCTTGATCTCGTTTGTGACTGAATGACTTTAGTACTCTGCCAGGGGATCTGATCAACGTAGGTCAATACAATTTGCAGACATGCTCAGCCAGCAGTACTTAACCCATTGTCTTCCTTCAGTTGGAAAAGCTGAGGTTGTTCTCCCTGGAGCAAAAGAGATTGAGGGGAGATTTGATAGAGTTACACAGGATTATGACCGGCTTAGATAAGTTAGACAAGGAAAAACTGTTCACATTAACTGATGGCACAAGAACTAGGGAACACATTGAAGCTTTTAGGCAAGAGATGCAGGTATAATGTGAGGAAGAACTTTTTTACGCAGCGAGTGGTAATGACCTGGAACTCGCTGCCCATGAGTATGGTGGAAGCAGAGACAATGTGATTTCAAAAGGAAATTGGATGGGCACTTGCAGGATGTAAACTTGCAGAGCAATGGGGATCGAGCCGGGGAGTGGGACTGACTGGATTGCTCTGCAGAGAGTTGGCATCGACTCAATTGGCCGAATAGCCGCCTCCTGTGCTGCAAATGACTCTGACTATGACTTCACAGAGTGGTGGAGGTTTTGAATGCACTCTCTCAAAAAGCTGATGAGGCTAGGTCAATTGAAAAGTTAAAACCTGAGATTTTTGTCATTTAAGAATATTAAGGGATGTGGAGCTAAGGTGGGTAAATGGAGTTGAGGTACAGACCAGCCACAATCTAATTGAATGTCTGATCATGTTTGAAGGACTGAATGGCCTTCTCCTTTTCCTATGTGTTGTAGACATGCTCCTGTTACTATGTGTTGTAGTTCCTTGCCCACCAAGAAATAGGTTGTTAATGCCCCAAGTAATTTCATGAAGGCTGTAAAAGCCAAAAGACAGGAGACTTTCATCCTGTCAGCCTGGGCTGGATTTGAATCCAGGCTAGGGTTGCCAACTTTGGTGGCATGTATTCCTGGATGTTTCACTACATGATCTCTCAACTCTGACTGCCTTGCCCAGTCTGTTTCCCGACACCCTCCTCACCCCCACACCAATTCCAATTTTTTTAAATAACCAAATAGTTCAAAGCAAATGAGAAGAAAACACACTTTTTTAAAAAGCCTTCTATGATCCTCAAGGAGATTCATCTGAATGGTTTGGTAATTCTGATCCAGGCCCCAAATGAATACTTCCTAAATGAATACTTTGCTTCAGTATTCACTAGTGAAATGGACCTGGACGTTTGTGAGGACAGCGTGAGACAGGCTGATATGCTTGAACAGGTTGATGTTAAGGAGGATGTGCTGGAAATTTTGAAAGACATGAGGATAGATCAGTCCCTGGGGCCAGACGGGATATAGCCAAGGTTATTACGGGAAGCGATGGAAGAGATTGCCGCACCTTTGGCGATGATCTTTGCGTCCTCACTGTCCACTGGAGTAGTACCAGATAATTGTAGGGTGGCAAATGTTATTCCTTTGTTCAAGAAAGGGAATAGGGATAACCCTGGGAATTACAGACCAGTCAGTCTTACGTCGGTGGTGGGCAAATTATTGGAGAGGATTCTGAGAGACAGGATTTATGATTATTTGGAAAAGCATAGTTTGATTAGAGATAGTCAGCATGGCTTTGTGAGGGGCAGGTTATGCCTCACAAGCCTTATTGAATTCTTTGAGGATGTGACAAAACACATTGATGAAGGAAGAGCAGTGGATGTGGTGTATATGGATTTTAGCAAGGTGTTTGATAAGGTTCCCCATGGTAGGCTCATTCAGAAAGTAAGGAGGCATGGGATACAGGGAAATTTGGCTGTCTGGATACAGAATTGGCTGGCCCATAGTAGACAGAGGGCAGTAGTAGATGGAAAGTATTCAGCATGGAGCTCGGTGACCAGTGGTGTTCCGCAGGGATCTGTTCTGGGACCTCTGCTCTTTGTGATTTTTATAAGTGACTTGGATGAGGAAGTGGAAGGCTGGGTTAGTAAGTTTGCCAATGACACAAAGGTTGCTGGAGTTGTGGATAGTGTGGAGGGCTGTTGTAGGTTGCAACAGGACATTGACAGGATGCAGAGCTGGGCTGAGAAGTGGCAGATGGAGTTCAACCTGGAAAAGTGTGAAGTGTTTCATTTTGGAAGGTCGAATTTGAATGCAGAATACAGGCTTAAAGACAGGATTCTTGACAGTGTGGAGGAACAGAGGGATCTTGGGGTCCACGTCCATAGATCCCTCAAAGTTGCCACCCAAGTTGATAGGGTTGTTAAGGCGTATGGTGTGTTGGCTTTCATTAACAGGGGGATTGAGTTTAAGAGCCGCGAGGTTATGCTGCAGCTCTATAAAGCCCTGGTTAGACCACACTTGGAATATTGTGTTCAGTTCTGGTCGCCTCATTATAGGAAGGATGTGGAAGCTTTAGAGAGGGTGCAGAGGAGATTTACCAGGATGCTGCCTGGACTGGAGGGCATGTCATGAAGAAAGGTTGAGGGAGCTAGGGCTTTTTTCATTGGAGCGAAGAAGGATGAGAGGTGACTTGATAGAGGGGTACAAGATGATGAGAGGCATAGATAGAGTAGATAGTCAGAGACTTTTTCCCAGGGTGGAAAGGGCTATCACCAGGGGGCATAATTTTAAGGTGATTGGAGGAAGGTTTCGGGGAGATGTCAGAGGTAGGTTCTTTACACAGAGAGTGGTGGGTGCGTGGAATGCACTGCCAGCGGTGGTAGTAGAAGCAGATACATTAGGGACATTTAAGCGACTCTTGGATAGGTACATGGATGATAGTAGAATGAAGGGTATGTAGGTAGTTTGATCTTAGAGTATGTTAAAGGTTCGGCACAACGTCGTGGGCCGAAGGGCCTGTGCTGTACTGTTCTATGTTCTAAAGATAGCCTATTGCAGCACGAGTTACATTTCCCTCCTGTCCTCTTAATGTACCTTTTTATTGAATATCTGCATCTGCCTAGTTGAAACGGTGTATATTTCCATGTGGTCTTCCACTGAGCTATTTTATGTGGATTTGTCTTCTCTTGATGATTCATGTCTAAAAGTGTAATTTCAAACTGTTGTCAGGATGCTAAAAGCAGGCTTGAGGGGAAAATAATTTGAGGAAACAGAGAATATGATTCCTTGGGTATCAATCCATTGTTGAGGTTGTTAAAGGCAGTGCTCATAGAGACTGGCATAATGTAGAAACGTTGTACAGTTTTATATTCAAGCTGCTGCAATAGTTTTTTAAGTTCACATAAATATCAGAGACTGTTAATTTCTAAGAGTTTGCTTAGAGAAGCTGAAAGAACAGTTGATTTTGTTTTAAACAATCAACTTAGTTTGTATCTCTTGTAAATCTGATTATTGTACTGTCTTAGTTTTCCAGTGCCGCCTTCTGTATTATTGTATCCACAAACAAATGGGGACTGGAATTCTGTCTGCATTCTCATCTGGCACAGAGTTGTGATATTTTCCATCGACTGAGTCATCTGGAGAGTTTGGTGGGCAGTCTGTGTTCAGTGAACCATTTATTGTGATCAGGATTAATTGTTAGAAGTGATTATGGGTTAGCATAGCCCAGAAACATCAGAAAATAACAAAGTGGCTTTCACTTATTCAGAGACTTTGTTTCCATAAGCAAACAATCAAAGCCATTTCAGTGGGGGAAGAGATGTGGGTGCTTCAGAGAGGAATTTCAGATGTAACCTTGGAATGCTTCAGCGTATGTTGAATTTTGTGTTTACATATTTTAGGTGTTCAGTTTAAAAGTGTGAGGAAACTATAAGACTGATTAACTGATCTAGCAGAATTTCATCAATTGCTGTAATTGTGGTTCTGATTCTAATAAGTTTTGTAATGCTGTCCATTAAACATCAGTGATACAATTCTGCAGTTTCTCCATGCATTGCAGAGTTACACATCTGGCAGGCTACTACTCCATCCAGGCTTTGGAATATGTATATTTTGCGTGCGTGTGTGCTGTTCTAACAGCTGGTAATGGGTAGGAAACTGGGCAGAAAATTCATTAACAATATTGTAATGCCAACAATGCTTTTTAACAGTTTTCAGTTATTTATGTGGCATTACTTAAAATCATAGTTCTTTTTACATCCTTAGTGTTCCAGAATTTTAATCAGAGTGGGATACTTTTCACTCACTGTAGATATTGTCAGATGCTTCTTTTATCCATTAGCAATCTTCATCTTAACCTCTTCAACAACAATTACAAGGAACTTTGTTACTAAAAGTGAGACCATTTATTAAGGTGCGTCTGCTAGATCCCCCATCCCTCATTCCCCTTGCCCACCAAGTAAAATCACTTCCAGGGTCCCCTCCTCCCCATCCTAACCATGGACCCACTTTGTTTTTTGCTACGTGCCCTTTTCAAGCTCCTCTTGTACAAGATCAGCCTCCTTCTCCTTTTATCCCATCTCCACGAACCTACCGATGGTCCGACTTCCCTTCCTATCCCCATAGTACCTGACATTGTAAATGCCTTCCTCTCCTCGGCTACCGTTCCCCTTCCCTTTGGAAACAGACTCATAACTCCACTTAAAAAATAACCACCCTTGACCAGTTTGTCCTTGCAAGTCATCAATTCATCTCGAACATCCATTTCCTCTTTAGTCTCCTTTTACATGTTGTCACCTCCTAAATCTGTGACCATCTTTCCCACAGCCCCTTGTTCGAATCTCTCTAATCATATTTCCATTCTTGAAGCAGCCCTAATTAAAGTAACAAATTATATTCTATGCCAGTGATTATGGTGCACTGTCATGCTGTTCCTTGTTGATTTTCTCTGCAACCTTTGACAGCCAGCCATGCCATCCTCCTCCAGTACTTCTCTAAAAGGGGAGTTGAGAAATGTTTTCACCCAGAGGGTAGTAAGGGGCTAGAACTCACTGCCTGAAAGGGTGGTAGAGGCAGAAGCCCTCATCGCATTTAAAAAATACTTGGATATGCACTAGAAATGCCATAATCTACAGGACTGTAGACAAAGCTGCAAAATGGCATGAGACAAGCTGGTTCTTTCTCGGCTGGTACAGACAAGGTAGGCCAAATGGCTTCGATCTGTGCCATAAAGTTTCAATGTTTCTAACACCTCCCTTTCTTGTCCAAATCAATAGGACTACACTTGTTCAGCTCTAATCTTGGCTTTCCAATCATAACCAAAGCATCTCAAAAATAATGCTTTCTCTTTCCATCACTGCACTATTGCGTCGAGAGCCTTGCCCTCCACACCCCCCACAAGGATCGAC
Source organism: Heterodontus francisci (assembly GCF_036365525.1). NCBI lineage: Eukaryota > Metazoa > Chordata > Chondrichthyes > Heterodontiformes > Heterodontidae > Heterodontus > Heterodontus francisci. Next base: position 73,943,571 of record NC_090371.1, on the reverse strand, counting down.
CTTTGCCCCAACCCCCCCACCCAATTCAACAATATCATCCGAAGACAGGGTCAGGTTCCACGTGTACGCTGACGATACCCAGTACTGCATTTTCACCTCCTCTCAGCCCTTCTGCTGCCTCTGTCTTTTGTCGGACATCCAGCCCTGAAATTTGGAAGACCAAAGGCATCATCTTTGGCTCCCACTACAAGCTCTGTGTTCTCACCACCATGGTCTTTGCCTGTTCAAAAAATTCAACTAGCATTGCTATCTGTGGACTAGTCTGTTTTCAGACATTGGATTCTGTTTTTCTCCTCACTCCGTTTAGAACATAGAACAGTACAGCACAGTACAGGCCCTTCGACCCACGACGTTGTGCCGAAACCTTTAACCTACTCTAAGATCAAACTAATTACCTACCCTTCATTCTACTATCATCCATGTACCTATCCAAGAGTCGCTTAAATGCCCCTAATGTATCTGCTTCTATTACCACCGCTGGCAGCGCATTCCACGCACCCACCACTCTCTGTGTAAAGAACCTACCTCTGACATCTCCTTGAAACCTTCCTCCAATCACCTTAAAATTATGCCCCCTGGTGATAGCCCTTTCCACCCTGGGAAAAAGTCTCTGGCTCTCCACTCTATCTATGCCTCTCATCATCTTGTACCCCTCTATCAAGTCACCTCTCATCCTTCTTCGCTCCAATGAGAAAAGCCCTAGCTCCCTCAATCTTTCTTCGTAGGACATGCCCTCCAGTCCAGGCAGCATCCTGGTAAATCTCCTCTGCACCCTCTCTATAGCTTCCACATCCTTCCTATAATGAGGCGACCAGAACTGAACACAATATTCCAAGTGTGGTCGAACCAGGGCTTTATAGAGCTGCAGCATAACCTCGTGGCTCTTAAACTCAATCCCCCTGTTAATGAAAGCCAACACACCATACGCTTTCTTAACAACCCTATCAACTTGGGTGGCAACTTTGAGCGATCTATGGACATGGAACCCAAGATCTCTCTGTTCCTCCACACTGCCAAGAATCCTGTCTTTAAGCCTGTATTCCGCATTCAAATTCGACCTTCCAAAATGAATCACTTCACACTTTTCCAGGTTGAACTCCATCTGCCACTTCAGCCCAGCTCTGCATCCTGTCAATGTCCCGTTGCAACCTACAACAGCCTTCCACACTATGCACAACTCCAGCAACTTTCGTGTCAACGGCTAACTTGCTAACCCAGCCTTCCACTTCCTCATCCAAGTCATTTGTAAAAATCACAAAGAGCAGAGGTCCCAGAACAGATCCCTGCGGAACACCACTGGTCACCAAGCTCCATGCTGAATACTTACCATCTACTACCGCCCTCTGACTTCTATGGGCCAGCCAATTCTGTATCCAGACAGCCAACTTTCCCTGAATCCCATGCATCTTTACTTTCTGAATGAGCCTACCATGGGGAACCTTATCAAACTCCTTGCTAAAATCCATATACACCACATCCACTGCTCTTCCTTCATCAATGTGTTTTGTCACATCTTCAAAGAATTCAAGAAGGCTTGTGAGGCATGACCTGCCCCTCACAAAGCCATGCTGACGGTCTCTAATCAAACTATGCTTTTCCAAATAATCATAAATCCTGTCTCTCAGAATCCTTTCCAATAATTTGCCCACTACCGACGTAAGACTGACTGGTCTATAATTCCCAGGGTTATCCCTATTCCCTTTCTTGAACAAGGGAACAACATTTGCCACCCTCCAATCATCTGGTACTACTCCAGTGGACAGTGAGGACGCAAAGATCATCGCCAAAGGCATAGCGATCTCTTCCCTCGCTTCCTGTAATATCCTTGGGTATATCCCGTCTGGCCCCGGGGACTTATCTGTCCTCATATCATTCAAAATTTCCAGCACATCCTCCCTCTTAACCTCAACCTGTTCGAGCATATCACCCTGTTCCACGCTGTCCTCACAAACGACCAGGTCCCCCTCACTAGTGAATACTGAAGCATTCATTTAAGACCTCTCCTACCTCCTCCGACTCCAGGCACAAGTTCCCTCCACTATCCCTGATCGGCCCTATCCTCACTCTTGCCATCCTGTTGTTCCTCACAAGTGTAGAACGCCTTGGGATTTTCCTTAATCCTACCCGCCAAGACTTTTTCATGTCCCCTTCTAGCTCTCCTAAGTCCATTCTTCAGTTCCTTCCTGGCTACCTTGTAACCCTCTAGAGCCCTGTCTGATCCTTGCTTCCTCAACCTTAAGTAAGCTTCCTCCTTCCTCTTGACTAGCTGTTCCACATCTCTTGTCATCCAAGGTTCCTTCACCCTACCATCCCTTCCCTGCCTCATCGGGGCAAACCTATCCAGCAGTCGCAGCAAGTGCTCCCTAAACAACCTCCACATTTCTGTCGTGCATTTCCCTGAACATCTGTTCCCAATTTATGCTCCCCAGTTCCTGCCTAATAGCTTTGTAATTCCCCCTCCCCCAATTAAATATTTTCCCATCCCGTCTGCTCCTGTCCCTCTCCATGACTATAGTAAAGGTCAGGGAGTTATGATCGCTATCACCGAAATGCTCTCCCACCGATAGATCTGCCACCTGGCCTGGTTCATTGCCAAGCACCAAGTCCAACATAGTCTCCCCTCTAGTCGGCCTATCTACATATTGAGTCAGGAAACCTTCCTGGACACACCTGACAAAAACTGCTCCATCCAAACTATTTGCACTAAGGAGGTTCCAATCAATATTAGGGAAGTTGAAGTCACCCATGACAACAACCCTGTTACTTCTGCACCTTTCCAAAATCTGCCTCCCAATCTGTTCCTCCATGTCTCTGTTGCTATTTATTCATGAGTTTTACTCCAGTTCCTTGGATATAAAATGATAGAATGATTTAACTTTGTGGATTGGAGAGTAAAGTATCAATCAGTTTATGTTCTGTTCTCTGCAGCAGAGAACGAAAGTCCAGAAGACTCTGCTGCCTGCCTGTTTGCAGGGTTTAGGACATCTGCTCAGGACTGGAGAGGAACTGAACAGTGGGAGGGGGTGGATCCAGTTGTCATGGTCCATGAACGACATAGGCAAGACAAGGAAGGAGGTTCTGCATAGCCAGTACGAGGAGCTAGGCACCAAGTTCAGAAGCAGAGCTCCCAAAGGTAGTAATCTCTGGATTACTACCTGAGCTGCATGCAAATTGACATTGGGCAAATACGATTAGAGAAATGAATGCGTGGCTCAAAGGCTGGTGTGGTAGAAGTGGATTCCAGTTTGTGGAGCACTGGCACCAGTACTGGGGAAAGTGGGGGCTGCATCGTTGGAACGGTCTACACTTGAACCGAGCTAGGGCCGGTGTTCGAGCGAGCCGCATAACTAGGGAAGTTGAGAGGGTTTTAAACCAAATAGTGGGGGCAAGGGATCAAATTTGGGAATATGTGGTCAGTCAAAGAGTAGAGACAAGGCAAGAGAGAAAGGTATTAATATGGGAAATGATAAACGGACCATGACAGGAAGGGATAGAAGCTCATGGTGTTGGGGCTAACATATTATCATGAATAGAAGATTGGCTAGCTAACAGGAAACAGGAATAAATGGGCCATTTTCAGTTGGCAAGATGTAACGAGTGGTGTGCCTCAGGGATCTGTGCTGGGGCCTCAACTTTTTACAATTTATTTAAATGACTTGGATGAAGGGACTGGAGGTATGGTTGCTAAATTTGCTGATGAAACAAAGATAGGTAGGAAAATAAATTGTGAAGAGGACATGAGGTTAAAAAGGGATATAGGTAGGTGAAGTGAGTGGGCAAAGATCTGGCAAATGCAGTATAATGTGGGAAAATGTGAAATTGTCCATTTTGGCAGGAAGAATAAAAAAGCATATTCTCTAAATGGTGCAAGATTGCAGAGCTCTGAGATGTAGAGGGATTTGGGTGTCCTCGTGCATGAATCGCAAAAGGTTAGTATGCGGGTTCAGCAAATAATCAGGAAAGCTAATAGAATGTTATCATTTATTGAGAGGGAAATTGAATACAAAAGTAGGGAGTTTATGCTTCAGTTATACAGGACATTGGTGAGACCACATCTGGAGTACTGTCTACAGTATTGGTCTCCTTATTTAAGGAAGGATCTAAATGCGTTGGAAGCAGTCCATAGTAGATTTACTCGACTAATACCTGGAATGAGCAGGTGTCTTATGAGGAACGGTTGGACTGATTAGGCTTGTATCCGCTAGAGTTTAGAAGAGTTAGAGGTGACTTGATTGAAACATAAGATCCTGAGGGGTCTTGACAGGGTGGATGTTCTCATGCAGGCCTCCCACCTGCCAAGAATGAGGCATATTAATTTCGCCACATTGACATTAAATTTCAATTTGTTGCTGGGTCGCAGTGAAGGCCTGCTACAAGGACTGCTAGACCTTTGCTAGAAAAAAAAACATACTAACAGCCATTGCTTGCAGAAAGCATAATGCTCCTGAACTGAAGAAGACCTCCTGTCTATAATAAAAGCAAAATACTGCGGATGCTGGAAATCTGAAACAAAAACAAGAAATGCTGGATTCACTCAGCAGGTCTGGCAGCATTTGTGGAAAGAGAAGTAGAGTTAACGTTTCGGGTCAGTGAAGACCTCCTGTCTGTCTGTCTGCTCCTTTCTCTTTCTCACGGAACTCCGAGAGAAAAGTCTCCTACAGCGAACAAGGTTTAAGACGAATACTGGGCCCCAACGAAAAGCAAAATCTACCTATAATCAAGGACACTACAGTGAGCTCGAAGAACCGTAACACAAAAAACCTCCTAAGATATTGCCTCAAACTGTTCCACTTCTGTTTTCATTCTGTCTTATCTAGATGTGTGTATTGCGTATGCATGCTAGCGTGGGTGTGTCGTGTATCCGTAGGCGTCAACTGAATTAGAGTTTAAGTTTAATAAATTTCAACTTGTCTTTAAACCTATGAAAGCCTGTTTGTGCTGGTTTCTTGGCCTTATAATTGGAAAGCGGTGAACAGGGATTCACCAAGGGGGAGCTAAAAACAGAGTGTTAAAATTAAACCCTGTTACGGTAAGGCTAGGTGAAGGCTGAAAGGGATCCCTAGACCTCTTCCTCACCTGGTTGTAACAATGTGGCAAGGATGTTTCGCCTTGTGGGAGAATCTAGGGATCGCTATTTAAAAATAAGTAGTTGCCTATTTAAGACAGCGATGAGAAGAATTTTTATCTCTGAGGGTCGTGAGTCTTTGCCTTTGAGGAAGAGAGTTCCAAAGCGAGCAGAGTCTTTAAATATTTTTAAGGCAGAAGTTGATAGATTCTTGATAAGCAAGTAGTGAAAGGTTGTTAGGAGTAGGCACAAATGTGGAGTCGAGGTTACAGTCCGATCAGCCATAATCTTATTGAATGGTGGAGCAGGCTCATGTGGCCTAAATAATTCGTATGTTCGTACGTTATGACATGGTCGTTATGCTAATCACTGAGTCCAGGCCTCCCAACTTATCCAGTGAAATTAAATTTTATTGTGGTGTATTAATGCTCTTTTAGGGTGACTGATCTTTCACATGTTGCATGAGACCAATATACAAATTACAATGTATTTTCAACTACCCCAGATGGTTCTAACGTGAAATTTCTTTAACATATGTTAAACAGGAAGGTCTTGCATTCAATCACCAGTACATGCTGAATTAGTTGATTCTAAGCTGAGACAGCAGTAGGGAGTCAACAACTAACTACAATGTGTTTTGGGTTAGGGAGAGGAAAATCAGTGAAAAGCAGCCACCCTCAAGTTACCTCTGGAATTTAGCTCTTGAATTGTACCTCCCTCCAGCTTCATACCAGTAAAATTCATTCTTAGTGCTATGGAGATGCTGACAGAAGACAATGTCATGGATTCCATTAACTTTTGTTGGCGAAGACTTTGAGGTGATCCGAGGCATCGTGCTCATCTTGAGCTGAGTTTCCTGCCTTGCATTTCAACCGTTGCCAAAACTGCTTTCTTTCGCTTGTGAAATAATGAGGTCACCTGTCCTACTCTAACACAACGTCCCAAGAAGTTGGTGCATACCTTCTTCACCTTGAGGCTTAATTTCTAAAATGTTTCCCTTTGTCCCGGCCAACATTTATCCCTCAGCCGACATCATTAAGCCAGTAATATAAAAGCAAAATACTGAGGATGCTGGAAATCTGGAACATAAAGGGAAAATACTGCAAATACTTGGGTCAGGCAGCATCAGTGGAGAGAGAAAGACTTAATATTTCAGGTAGATGACCTTTCATCATTAAAACAGATTGATCATTTATCTCTACTTTTTGTGGGACTTTGCTGCTGTTAGGAAAGTGCTTCCTTTTTTTGTTACGTTTTTGAGGACTCATATTTAAATGGTGGCAATGAATTTGATTTTGGAAGATTTCGTAGATGCTAGACTTTGTTTTGTTAGTTCACGGAAAGGACACTGAGATGTGTTTGAAAACAACCTTTACTGGAGTTCACATGTCTTGTGATAAATAAACAAAAGAAACCTTGGTGACCTGGGGAAGATGTTTACAAGGAAATGATGTCAAGATTTATGAGGGTCAGGAGGTTCTGACTGGCTGTTTGTGGTTTTGCTTCTGAGATATTGTTTTGGTTCACTTTGGGTGTGGACTGTTTTTGAAAAGCAACTGAAGATCAACCTGCCAAGGAATAAACCCCCCCCCCCCCAGCTCATTTTTCCTGCACCCCTCCAAGAGACCCTGAGAGGACCAATGTCGTCCGTTCCTCTTTCCTCATGTCTTGGAAAAAACCCTGCGAAACCAGAGTGTGATAGCGGAAGCCCCTGATGCCGCATTTTTCCTGGAAAGCCGACCAGACTATTTCTCGACATCTCCGGAACGAACTGCTTCAGAAAAGATCCCAATGACCTGTCACCGTATACCCAGATGCCAGACCAAAAGGGGCAACTGACATCCTTCCGTATCTTCTCTTTTTTTCTTCAAGAATTAGCAAGTTTTTGGCCAAAATATTCTTTTTGTCTTTTCTGTACCACAGCTCTGCAAAGAGAATTTATTTTTATTTTTTTCCGTGTGTGTGTGTCATTGTGTGTGGGGGATTTTAAAAGGGAACTTTCATATTTCAATCTGTGTGTTCATGCTTTGCTTCGTTATTGGATAAGTCTTGTTTTATAATAAACTGATAATTTTGTTGTTTATTAAAGAAACTCACTTTGGAGCATCCGCGATGCTGAGGAGGTAGTGGATAGCACGTTTAGCGAATTGGTCACACCGCAGATTAGGATTGCTGAGGGAGAAAGGGAATGGGTGACCAAAAGGCAGAGAAAGAGCAGGAAGGCAGCGCAGGTGTCCCCTGCGGTCATCTCCCTCCACAACAGGTATACCGTTTTGGATACTGTTGAGGGAGATGGCTCACCAGGGGAAGGCAGCAGTAGCCAGGTTCATGGCACCGTGGCTGGCTCTGCTGTTGAGAAGGGCGGGAAAAAGAGTGGAAGGGCTATAGTCATAGGGGATTCGATTGTAAGGGGAGTAGATAGGCGGTTCTGTGGTCGAAAACGAGACTCCCGAATGGTATGTTGCCTCCCAGGTGCAAGGGTCAGGGATGTCTCAGATTGGCTGCAGAACATTCTGAAGGGGGAGGGTGAACAACCAGTTGTCGTTGTGCACATAGGCACCAATGATGTAGGTAAAAAACGGGATGAAGTCCTACAAGCAGAATTTAGGGAGTTAGGAGCCAAGTTTAAAAAGTAGGACCTCAGAGGTAGTAATCTCCGGATTGCTACCAGTGCCACGTGATAGTCAGAGTAGAAATGAAAGAATAGTCAGGATGAATGCGTGGCTTGAGAGATGGTGCAGGAGGGAGGGGTTCAGATTTTTGGGACATTGGGACCGGTTCTGGGGGAGTTGGGACTATTACAAATTGGACGGTCTACACCTGGGCCGGACTGGAACCAATGTCCTTGGGGGTGCTTTTGCTAACGCTGTTGGGGAGGGTTTAAACTAATGTGGCAGGGGGATGGGAACCAAATGAGGTCAGTAGAGAGTAAGGATGTAGTAACTAAAGCCTGTAAGGAACTAGATAATGAAGTCAGTGTGACTAAGGGCAAGAGTAGGCAGGGAGCAGATGATGAAAGCAAAGGGACTGGTGGTCTGAGGTGTATTTGTTTTAATGCAAGAAGTGTAGTAGGTAAGGCAGATGAACTTAGGGCTTGGATTAGTACCTGGGAGTATGATATTGCTATTACTGAGACTTGGTTAAGGGAAGGGCATGATTGGCAACTAAATATCCCAGGATACCGATGCTTCAGGCGGGATAGAGAGGGAGGTAAAAGGGGTGGAGGAGTTGCATTACTGGTCAAAGAGGATATCACAGCTGTGCTGAAGGAAGGCACTATGGAGGACACGAGCTGTGAGGCAATATGGGCAGAACTCAGAAATAGGAAGGGTGCGGTAACAATGTTGGGGCTGTACTACAGGCCTCCCAACAGCGAGCATGAGATAGAGGTACAAATATGTAAACAGATTATGGAAAACTGTAGGAGCAACAGGGTGGTGGTGATAGGAGATTTTAATTTTCCCAACATTGACTGGGATTCACTTAGTGTTAGAGGTCTAGATGGAGCAGAATTTGTAAGGAGCATCCAGGAGGGTTTTCTAGAGCAGTATGTAAATAGTCCAACTCGGGAAGGGGCCATACTGGACCTGGTGTTGGGAAATGAGCCGGGCCAGTTGGCTGACGTTTCAGTAGGGGACTACTTTGGGAATAGTGATCACAATTCCGTAAGTTTTAGAATACTCATGGGCAAAGACGAGAGTGGTCCTAAAGGAAGAGTGCTAAATTGTGGGGCCAACTATACCAAAATTCGGCAGGAGCTGGGGAATGTAGATTGGGAGCAGCTGTTTGAAGGGAAATCCACATTTGATATGTGGGAGGCTTTTAAAGAGAGGTTGATTAGCGTGCAGGAGAGACATGTTCCTGTGAAAATGAGGGGTAGAAATGGCAAGATTAGGGAACCATGGATGACAGGTGAAATTGTGAGACCATCTAAGAGGAAAAAGGAAGCATACATAAGGTCTAGGCGGCTGAAGAAAGACGAAGCTTTGAAAGAATATCGGGATTGTAGGCACAATCTGAAACGAGGAATTAAGAGGGCTAAAAGGGGTCATGAAATATCTTTAGCAAACAGGGTTAAGGAAAATCCCAAATCCTTTTATTCATATATAAGGAGCAAGAGGGTAACTAGAGAAAGGATTGGCCCACTCAAGGACAAAGGAGGAAAGTTATGCGTGGAGTCAGAGAAAATGGGTGAGATTCTAAACGAGTACTTTGCATCGGTATTCACCGAGGAGAGGGACATGACGGATGTTGAGGTTAGGGACAGATGTTTGATTACTCTTGGTCAAGTCGGCATAAGGAGGGAGGAAGTGTTGGGTATTCTAAAAGGCATTAAGGTGGACAAGTCCCCAGGTCCAGATGGGATCTATCCCAGGTTACTGAGGGAAGCGAGAGAGGAAATAGCTGGGGCCTTAACAGATATCTTTGCAGCATCCTTAAACACGGGTGAGGTCCCGGAGGACTGGAGAATTGCTAATGTTGTCCCCTTGTTTAAGAAGGGTAGCAGGGAAAATCCAGGTAATTATAGACCGGTGAGCCTGACGTCAGTGGTAGGGAAGCTGCTGGAGAAGATACTGAGGGACTGGATCTATTCCCATTTGGAAGAAAATGGGCTTATCAGTGATAGGCAACATGGTTTTGCGCAGGGAAGGTCATGTCTTACCAACTTAATAGAATTCTTTGAGGAAGTGACAAAGTTGATTGATGAGGGAAGGGCTGTAGATGTCATATACATGGACTTCAGTAAGGCGTTTGATAAGGTTCCCCATGGTAGGCTGATGGAGAAAGTGAAGTCGCATGGGGTCCAGGGTGTACTAGCTAGATGGATAAAGAACTGGCTGGGCAACAGGAGACAGTGGAAGGGAGTTTCTCAAAATGGAGACGTGTGACCAGTGGTGTTCCACAGGGATCCGTGCTGGGACCACTGTTGTTTGTGATATACATAAATGATTTGGAGGAAAGTATAGTTGGTCTGATTAGAAAGTTTGCAGACGACACTAAGATTGGTGGAGTAGCAGATAGTGAAGGGGACTGTCAGAGAATACAGCAGAATATAGATAGATTGGAGAGTTGGGCAGAGAAATGGCAGATGGAGTTCAATCAGGGCAAATGCGAGGTGATGCATTTTGGAAGATCCAATTCAAGAGTGAACTATACAGTAAATGGAAAAGTCCTGGGGAAAATTGATGTCCAGAGAGATTTGGGTGTTCAGGTCCATTGTTCCCTGAAGGTGGCAACGCAGGTCAATAGAGTGGTCAAGAAGGCATACGGCATGCTTTCCTTCATCGGACGGGGTATTGAGTACAAGAGCTGGCAGGTCATGTTACAGTTGTATAGGATTTTGGTTCGGCCACATTTGGAATACTGCGTGCAGTTCTGGTCGCCACATTACCAAAAGGATGTGGATGCTTTGGAGAGGGTGCAGAGGAGATTCACCAGGATGTTGCCTGGTATGGAGGGCGCTAGCTATAAAGAGAGGTTGTGTAGATTAGGATTATTTTCATTAGAAAGACGGAGGTTGAGGGGGGACCTGATTGAGGTGTACAAAATCATGAGAGGTATAGACAGGGTGGATAGCAAGAAGCTTTTTCCCAGAGTGGGGGATTCAATTACAAGGTGACACGAGTTCAAAGTGAAAGGGGAAAAGTTTAGGGGGGATATGCGTGGAAATTTCTTTACGCAGAGGGTGGTGGGTGCATGGAACGCTTTGCCAACGGAGGTGGTAGACGCGGGCACGATAGCGTCTTTTAAGATGTATCCAGACAGATACATGAATGGGCAGGAAGTAAAGAGATACAGACCCTTAGATAATAGGCGACAGGTTTCGATAGAGGATTTGGATCGGCGTAGGCTTGGAGGGCCGAAGGGCCTGTTCCTGTGCTGTAATTTTCTTTGTTCTTTGAAACCTGGTTGGTATATTTTATTCCGGGATAAAGAATAGAGCATATATGATTGATCACATCGGTAACTGGGTAAACATTTAAATATATGTTGTGACCTGTGGAGAAGTGGAACTAGAAAAGACAGTGCACTTCTCCCACCTCAGTCGTAACACTGTATACAATTTGGCTGGTGTGTTTTCTTTACTTGTTCTTTGGATGTGAGCGAGGCTTTTATTTCCCATTCATAAGTTGTCTTGAACTTAGTGACTTTCTAGATCACTTCAAAGGGAAGTAGAGATTCACCCACATTGGTATGGAACTGGAGTTGCATGTAGACCAGATTAGGTAAGGATAGCAGATTTCCTTTTCGAAGGAATGTTAGTGAGCCCGTTGAATTTTTACAACATTTTAGTATATTTGTGGTCACTTTTACTGACGCCAGTTGTAAAAATTTTGCAGGTGTTTTTTAAAAAAAAATGTATTCAAACTGAATTCAGATTCTGAAACTGCCACAGTGGGGTTTCTGGTAATCTCTGGATTATTAGTCCAGGTCTTTGAATTGTTGGGCTTCAATAAATTAGAAAAATGACTATACTTCAGAATTATTTCATTGGCTTTGAAGTGTTTTAAGATGTTCTAAAGCTTTGAAAGTTGCTGCATAAATGAAAGTCCTCTTTGCTGGGTCCTTTCACTGCATCCTTCAGTTAGAGTTTAAGAGCACTATAGCTAATGTCCTTTTCCCATTCAAAGATTGTCCTCCATATTGCATCAAACCTCATCAATCTGCACTTGCTTCCTGTGCCCTGAGAGCTCACCTATGTTTTTGCTTCATCTTTCTGGAATCTCTGTCAGTTGTATTTCTTTGTATTCAAATGTGAGTCAACTTCTTCCCTGCTTCCTCTCTATCATTGTTGGCTCACTCTTCTGTTGCTTATTAAAACCATTCTCTCTCTCTGCCTTTTGATTTTCCTCCCCACCCGACTTTCCCCTCACATGTCGATGTTAATCTTCCTGTAAAGAGCTCGATGTGACGAATACTGTATAGGTGTAAGTTAACGTAGTGACTGACATCTGCACAAAAAACACAGACATGGGCACTATGCTATATTCTGAGTATGACACTTTTTTGAAAAAGGAAAACTAGCGCAGACTTGATGGGCTGAATGGCCTATTCCTGTGCTGTAATATGCTGTAAATACTCCAGTATAAGGCATTGCTGTTGTGAGACATCTTCAGTGTTTTGCTAACATATAAGATTTTGTGATTGAGCATAAAAAATATCTTAACCTCAACTCACAATAGGAAGGACTGTATATAATTAATCTTGGCTGAGTATTTGGGAGGACAGAGTGGAGCTATCATGTCGAAGCTAATGACTTGGCCACAGAAGGAGGGAAGAAAACTGAAAGCCAAATCACCAAGTTATTTTATCAAGAGGGACTTCTCTTAACATCAAGGCAACATTTGACTGAGTTTCTTTTAATTCATTCATGGAATATGGGCGGCGCTGGCTCGGCCAGCATTTATTGTCCATCCCTAATTGCCCTTGAGAAGGTGGTGGTGAGCTGCCTTCTTGAACCGCTGTAGTCCATGTGAGGTAGGTACACCCACCAGTGCTGTTAGGAAGGGAGTTCCAGGATTTTGACCAAGCAACAGTGAAGGAACGGTGATATAGTTCCACGTCAGGATGCTGTGTGACTTGGAGAGGAACTTGCAGGTGGTGGTGCTCCCATGCATTTGCTGCCCTTGTCCTTCTAGTTGGTAGAGGTCGTGGGTTTTGGAGGTGCTGTTGAAGGAGCCTTGGTAGGTTGCTGCAGTGCATCTTGTAGATAGTTCACACTGCTGCCACTGTATGTCGGTGGTGGAGGGTGTGAACGTTTGTGCATGGGGCGCCAATCAAGCGGGCTGCTTTGTCCTGGATGGTGCCAAGCTTCTGGAGTGTTGTTGGAGCTCCACCCTTCCAAGCAAGTGGAGAGTATTCCATCACACTCCTGACTTGTGCCTTGTAGATGATGGACAGACTTTGGGGAGTTGGGCGGTGAGTTACTCGCCACAGGATTCCTAGCCTCTGACCTGCTCTTGTAGCCATATATGTCTACTCCAGTTCAGTTTCTGGTCTATGGTAGCCCCTAGGATGTTGATAGTGGGGGATTCAGCGATGGTAATGCCATTGAATGTCAAGGGGAGATAGTTAGATTCTCTGTTATTGGAGTTGGCACTTGTGTGGTGCGAATGTTACTTGCCACTTATCAGCCCAAGTCTGGATATTGTCCAGGTCTTGCTGCATTTCTACACTGACTGCTTCAGTATCTGAGGAATCACGTATGGTGCTGAACATTTTGCAATCATCAGCGAACATCCCCACTTCTGACCTTATGACTGTAGGAAGGTCATTGAAGCAGCTGAAGATGGTTGGGCCTAGGACACTACCCTGTGAAACTCCTACAGTAATGTCCTGGAGCTGAGATGGTTGACCTCCAACAACCACAACCATCTTACTTTGCGCTCGGCATGACTCCAGCCAGCGGAGGGGTTTCCCCCTGATTCCCATTGACCTCAGTTTTGTTGGGGCTCCTTGATGCCATACTCGGTCAAATGCTGCCTTGATGTCAAGGGCAGTCACTCTCCCCTCACCTCTTGAGTTCAGCTCTTTTGTCCATGTTTGAACCAAGGCTGTAATGAGGTCAGGAGCTGAGTGGCCCTGGCGAAAACCAAACTGAGCGTCACTGAGCTGGTTATTGCTAAGCAAGTGCTGTTTGATGGCACTGTTGGCACCTCCATCACTTTACTGATGATTGAGAGTAGACTGATGGGGCATTAATTTGCCAGGTTGGGCTTGTCCTGCTTTTTGTGTACAGGACATACCTGGGCAATTTTCTACATTGCCGGATAGATGCCAGTGTTAAGATGTACTGGAACAGCTTGGCAAGGGGCGTGGCAAGTTCTGGAGCACAGGTCTTCAGTACTATTGCTGGGATATTATCAGGGCCCATAGCCTTTGCAGTATCCAGTGCCTTCAGTCGTTTCTTGATATCACGCAGAGTGAATTGAATTGGCTGAAGTCTGGCACCTGTGATGCTGGGGACTTCAGGTGGAGGGCGAGATGGATCATCAACACGGCACTTCTGGCTGAAGATTGTTGCAAATGCTTCTGCCTTATCTTTCGCACTGATGTGCTGGGCTCCCCCATCATTGAGGATGGGGATATTTGTGGAGCCACGTCCTCCAGTTAGTTGTTTAATTGTCCACCACCTTTCACGACGGGATGTGGCAGGACTGCAGAGCTTAGATCTGATCCGTTGGTTATGGGATTGCTTAGCTCTGTCTATCGCATGCTGCTTATGATGTTTGGCATGCAAGTAGTCCTGTGTTGTAACTTCACCAGGTTGACACCTCATTTTGAGGTATGCCTGGTGCTGCTCCTGGCATGCCCTCCTGCACTCTTCATTGAACCAGGGTTGGTCTCCTGGCTTGATGGTTATGGTAGAGTGGGGGATATGCTGGGTGAGGTTATGAGGTTACAGATTGTGGTTGAGTACAATGCTGCTGCTGATGGCCCACAGTGCCTCATAGATGCCCAGTTTTGCATTGCGAGATCTGTCTGAAATCTATCCCATTTAGCACGGTGATAGTTCCACACAACATGATGGAGGGTATCCTCAATTTGAAGGCAGGACTTTGTCTCCACAAGGACTGACCGGTGATCACTCCTATCAATACTGTCATGGACAGTTGCATCTGTGGCAGGCAGATTGGTGAGGACGAGGTCAAGTATGTTTTTCCTCTTTGTTTGTTCCCTCACCGCCTGCCGCATACCCAGTCACAGGAACACAACGCAAGAAATAGGAGTAGGCCGTTCAGCCCCTCGAGCCTGCCCCGCCATTCAATAAGATCATGGCTGATCTGTCCCAGGCCTGCTCTGCATAGCCCTCGACTCTCCGAGATTTCAAAAATCTATCTCCCTCCTCAAATACAATCAATGACCTAGCCTCCACAACTCTGAGGTAGAGAATTCCAGAGATTCAGCACCCTGTGAGAGAAGAAATTCCTTCACATCTCAGTTTTAAATGTGTGCCCCCTTACTCTGTAACTATGTCCCCTAGTTCGAGATTCCTCCACCAATGGAGACATATTCTCAGCATCTACCCTGTCAAGCCCCCTTAGAATCTTTTATGTTTCAATAAGATCACCTCTCATTCTTCTAAACTCCAATGAATAAAGGCCTAATCTGTTTAGCTGCTCTTGATGAGACAACCCCTTCATCCCAGGAGTCAGCCTAGTGAACCTTTTCTGAACAGCCTCTAATGCTAGTATATCCTTCCTTGAAATACGGGGACCAAAACTATACGCTGTACTTCAGGTGTGGTCTCACCAACACCCTGTACAGTTGTAATAAGACTTCCCTATTTTTAAGCTCTAACACCCTAGCAATAAAGACCAAAATTTCATTTGCCTTCCTGTTGCACCTGCATGCTGACCTTTTGTGTTTCCTGTACAAGAACACCCAGATCCTTCTGTACTGCAGTATTTTGTAGTCTTTCTCCATCTAAATAATCTGCCTTTTTAATCTTCCTACCAAAGTGGATTACCTCACACTTACCCACATTGAACGCCATCTGCCAAGTTTTTGCCCACTCACTTAACCTATCTATATCCCTTTGCAGATTCTTTGTGTCCTCATCGCAACATGCCTTCCCACATATTTTTGTATCGTCTGCAAATTTGGATACTCTACACTCTGTCCCTTCCTCCAAGTCATTAATATAGATAGAAAATAGTTGAGGCCCTAGGACTGATCCTTGTGGCACCCCACTAGTTACGGCTTTCCAACCTGAAAAAGACCCATTGGTCCATACTCTCTGCCTTCTGTGTGTTAGCCAGTCCTCAATCCATGCCAACACATTACCCCCAGTACCCTGAGGGTCTAGCAGCTATGTCCTTTCGGACTCTGCCAGCTCGGTCAGTAGTGGTGCTACCAAGCCACTCTTGGTGATGGACATTCAAGTCCCCCACCCAGAGTACATTTTGTGCCCTTGCCACCCTCAGTGCTTCCTCCAAGTGGTGTTCAACATGGAGGAGTACTGACTCATCAGCTGAGGGAGGGCGGTAGGTGGTAATCAGCAGGAGGTTTCCTTGCCCATGTTTGACCTGATGCCATGAGACTTCATCGGGTCCAGAGTTGATGTTGAGGATTCCCAGGGCAACTCCCTCCCTACTGTATACCACTGTGCCACCACCTCTGCTGGGTCAGTCCTGCCAGTGGGACAGGACATACCCGGGGACGGTGATGGCAGTGTCTGGGACATTGTCTGTAAGATATGATTCTGTGAGTATGACTATGTCAGGCTGCTGCTTGACTAGTCTGTGGGACAGCTCTCTCAACTTTGGCACAAGCCCCCAGATGTTAGTAAGGAGGACTTTGCAGGGTCGACAGGGCTGGGTTTGCCATTGTCGTTGCTGGTGCCTAGGTCGATGCCGGGTGGTCCGTCCGATTTCATTCCTCTTTATTGACTTCGTAATGCTTGGATACAACTGAGTGGCTTGCTAGGCCATTTCAGAGGGCATGTAAGAGTCAACCACATTGTTGTGGATCTGGAGTCACATGTAGGCCAGACCAGGTAAGGACAGCAATCGACAATGGTTTCATGGCCATCATCAGACTAGCTTTTAACTCCAGATTTATTAATTGAATTCAAATTCCTCCACCTACTGTGGTGGGATTCGAACCCATGTTCCCAGAGCAATACCTTGGGTCTCTGGGTTTCTGGTCTAGTGGCAATACCACAATGCCACTGCTTTGGTGCCCTCGTAAAATTGAAATCAATGGGAAGCGGGTGGGGGAGATGAGATGGGGAGACTCTCTGCTGGAGTCATACCATAGAACCATAGAAAAATTACGGCACAGAAGGAGGCTATTTAGCCCATCGTGTCTGCGCCGGCTGACAATAGTAGCCCCCCAATCTAATTCCCATACCTAGCACAAAGGAAGATGGTTGTGGTTGTTGAGGCCAATCATTGCACCCCAGGACATCACTGCAGGAGTTCCTCAGGGCAGTATCCAAGGCCCAAACATCTTCAGGTGCCTCATGAATGGATGACCTTCCCTCCATCATAAAATCAGAAGTGGGGATGTTCACTGATTGCAGAGTGATTGGTTCTATTGGCAACACCACGATAATGAGCAAGCACAGAGCAAGGTCTGGGGCGGCACAGTGGCGCAGTGGTTAGCACCGCAGCCTCACAGCTCCAGGGACCTGGGTTCGATTCCGGGTACTGCCTGTGCGGAGTTTGCAAGTTCTCCCTGTGTCTGCGTGGGTTTTCTCCGGGTGCTCCGGTTTCCTCCTACAAGCCAAAAGACTTGCAGGTTGATGGGTAAATTGGCCATTATAAATTGTCACTAGTATAGGTAGGTGGTAGGGAAATATAGGGACAGGTGGGGATGTTTGGTAGGAATATGGGATTAGTGTAGGATTAGTATAAATGGGTGGTTGATGTTCGGCACAGACTCGGTGGGCCGAAGGGCCTGTTTCAGTGCTGTATCTCTAATCTAATCTAACATTCAGGCTTGGGCTGATATGCAGCAAGTAATTTTCACACTACACAATATCCGGCGAGCGAGTCTAATAATCTCCCCATGATATTCAACAGCATTACCATTGCTGAATTCCCACACCATCAACTTCCCTGGGTGTCACATTTGACCAGAACCTTAACTGGACCAGCCACATAAATACTGTGGCCACAAGAGCAGGTCAGAAGCTGGGTATTCTGCAGCAAGTAACTCACTTCCTAACTTCCCAAAACCTTCCCATCAGCTCGAGGCACAAGTCAGGAATGCAACGGAATGCTCCCCACTTGCCTGCAAGAGCCCTCAAGAAACTTGACACCATCCAAGACAAAGCAGTCCATTTGATCAGCACTCCATCCACCCCCTAACACATTCACTCCCTTCACCACTGAAGCACAGTGGCAGCTACCAATGGTTAAATGATTAAATTCAGGGATTCACAAGAGGCCAGAATTAGAGGAGCGCAGATGTCACGGAGAGTTGTGGGGCTGGAGGTGATAAGAACATAAGAAATAGGAGCAGGAGTATGAAGTTCGGCCCGTCGAGCCTGCTCTGATCTGATTTAGAGAGGCAGCGCGGAGTGGTAACGGCACTGGAGGGACTAGTAATCCAGAGGCCCAGTCTAGTTCTCCGGGGACATGAGTTTGAATCCCACCACGTCAGATGGTGAAATTTGAATTTAATTAATAAATCTGGAATTAGTCTAACGGTGACCATGAAATCATTCATTGTTGAAAAAACCCATCTGGTTCACATGTCTTTTCGGGAAGGAAATCTGCCATCCTTACTTGGTCTGGCCTACATGTGACTCCAGATCCACAGCAATGTGGTTGACTCTTCAATACCCTCTGAAATGGCCTCGCAAGCCACTCAGTTCAAGGGCAATTAGGGATGGGCAATAAATGCTGGCCTAGCCAGCGATGTCCACATCCAATGAATGAATGAAAAAAAAATAGAGATGGAGAGGGGCAAGGCCATGGAGGGATTTGAAAACCAGGATGGATGAGAATTTTAAAATCAAGACATTGCTTGACTGGGAGCCAGTGAAGCTCAGTGAGCACAGGGGTGATAAGGGAATGAGACTTGGTGCGAGTTAAGGCATGGGCATCAGCGTTTTAGATGCCAAGTTTACAGAGAGTAGAATGTGTGTGACCAGCCAGGAGTACATTGGAATAGTCAAGTCCACAGGTAACTAAGGCATTTAATGAAGGTTTCAGCAGCAGATGAGCTGAGATGGGGGTGAAGTCGGATGATAGAGGTGCTTATAGGCACTCTTAGTGATGGAACGAATATGAGGTCAGAAGCTCACCTCTGGGTCAAATGTGACGCCAAGGTTGCCAAAAGACTGGGGGCTTAATCTCAAGGAGAGGGATGGAGTTGGTAGCTAGAGAACGGAGCAGGGACTGCAAACAATGGCTTCAGTCTTCCCAATATTTAATTGGAGGAAATTTCTGCTCATCCAGTATTGGATGTTAAATAAGCAGTTTGATAATTTAGCAGCTGTGGAGGAGTCTAGAGAAATGGTGGTGAAGTAGAGCTGAGTGTCATCAGCATGTATGTGAAAACTAATGCTATGCTTTCAGATTATGTCGCCGAGGGGCAGCATGTAGATGAGAAGTAGGATTAGATAATTCAGAATGGAATGAGGTGAGAGCAGTCCCATCCAGCTGGGTGACACTGGAGAGGCATTGGAGAAGGATGATGTGTTCAACTGTGTCAAAGGCTGCAGACTGGTCGAGAAGGGCGAGAAAGGAAAGTTTACCTTTGTCACTGTAGTATAGGATGTCATTTGAGACTGAGAGCTGTTTCAGTACTGTGGCCGAGGTAGAAAACTAGGCATATTCAACCATGGAGTTCTGGGAAAGATGGGCATGTATTTGGGAGGCGACAACGTGTTCAAGGACTTTGGAGAGGAAAGGGAGGTTGGATATGGGATGGTAGTTTGCAAGGGTGGTGGGGTCAAGGGGTGATTTTTCTGAGCAGAGGGGCAATGACAGCAAAGGATAACACCTGAAGAGAGAGAACTGTCTACAATATCGACTAACATGGGGATCAGAAGGGGAAGTTGGGTGATCAGTTTAGTGGGAAAAGGATCATGGGAACAGGAGGTCGGTCTCATGGACAAGATGAGTTCAGAGAGGGCATGAGGGGAAATAGAGAAACTAGAGAAAGATGCAAGTTCAGGGCTAGGAAAAGGGGGAGCATTGTAGGAAGTTTGGTCAAGTGGGCTAGTGGAAGGGAGGGATGCGGCAGAGGAAGCAGATTATACGAACATACGAATTAGGCGCAGGAGTAGATTGGATGGTCACAGACTGCAGTGATTCAAGAAGGTGCCTCGCCATCACCACCTTGAGGGCAGTTAGGGATGGGCAATAGATGCTGGCCTTTCCAGCGATGCCCACATCCCATGAGTAAAGAAAAAATATAGAAACCTCGGTGTCATTTACAGGGCTCTTTTGTGTCGGAAGGAGAGGGTGTGGGTGATGCAAGAAGTATCCTCTCTTTTTATATATTCATCTTTCAGATGTGAAGTGAAACCACGGCCTTGTCTGCTCAAGTGGACGTAAAAGATGCAAATGGCACTATTTGGTACAGTATTGCATTTTTATCGCAATGTGCCTCCTGGCTTGCTGTAGTCATGTGACCTCTACCATGCAGCACTCTGACTGCAGGCAGCCATTACAGTCAGTTTCATTACATCACAGTTTCATCACAGTGTCCTGTGAGCTTGAAACATGGTGTCAGAGTGGAGCTGAGATTAAGTGGTGAAGAAGCACAGCTACGGAACAAAGGCTACAGGAATGGTCATAACTGCTAAAAGCCACAGAAAAGGAACAAAGTAACAGCTGAAAGTACAGGATAAGACAATGGCTGCAAATTTTCCTCTGCCTGCACCAGTCGAAATGAAAGGTCATATGAAACAGAACTGGAAGTTTTTCCACTTGCAATGGCAAAATTATGAAATTGTGACGGATTTGATTAACAAACCAGAGCAGCTGCGAGTATCTGCACCTTTATCACTGTTGGGGAGAAACTGTTAGAAAGTGTATTCACCCTAAATTTCTGAAGAACAAAAAAAATGGACAGCAGAAATTTTGAAAGCCTTGAAGGCATGCTTTGAACCCCAAGTGAACGTAACCTATGAACGGTATGTATTCAATATTAGAGCCCAAGATGAAAGAGTTCTTTGATCCTTATGTGACTACATTAACACAGCTCACAGAATCCTGTGAATTTGTGCAACTAAACAATCTAATTAAAGACAGGATTGTATTAGGCATAAGAGATCCCACAGTGAGCACATCTCTACTGAGAGAGGAGAAACTGACTCTCAGGAAACTGATTGACGTGTGCAGAAGTGCTGAGGTTGTAAATCAGCTGCTAGAGCATATTCGTGGCAGAGCAGACCAGGCCTTGCATTATGCTGTTAGACATTCCAGGCCAAAAGGGCAGAAAGATCACGGGCAAAGGCAGGATGAAAATACTGCGGAGGACATCATGCACAGGAAAGAAGGCATGTCCAGCATGGGGAGGGCAGTGTTCTCATTGCAAGAAGCTGAATCATTTTGCACGCAAGTGCTTGGCTAGAAGGAAGCACAACAAGCAAGTACAGATGGCCACTGGAGAGACATCAGCCGAAGATTCTGACGAATCACTAAAGCATACAACGGGTTGGTTCAGGCAGGTCGACCGGTGATAAATGGTTTGTGACTGTTGGAATGATGACTGCAGAAGGAGAATATCAAGTCAACATAAAATGCCAGATGGGCACCCGTGCGTCATGCAACATCATGACCTTCACTGACCTGTGTGAAGTGGCTCAAGATGGCGATCCAAAAATGAAGCCCTCAAGTAAGATTGAGGCTATACGATGGCACCATACTAGTGCCAAGAGGACATGTTACTCTGAGAGTCCATTGCAATGACAAAAACGAAGATCTGGAGTTCCAAATTATGCACGGCAAGCAAAAGCCACTCATCTAAGCAGAAGCAAGTCTAAAGCTCAGACTGGTAATCCTCAGCGTGCAAAAAGAGAAAACCCAGGACGTGGCCTACAGGAGTGGGCGTTGGAACGAGAACGCCTTTGCCAGTCGCAAGGTGACGTGAGTCATACAGGCGCCTGGGAAGATCTGGCAGTCGTCTGCTCTGGCGCCTGAGGTGGAGGCTGTGGGGAAGGAGCGCTTGGATTCTGTAGAATCGAGGTGAAATGGCAGAAAGCTAAATTTCATTTTGACAAAACTGCAGGACCATTTCCAGAATTGAGCATTGAAGAGCCAGTCAGGGTACAAACCTTCAACGCGCTGAACAAATGTCAGCCCATGTGGCAACTTGGGACCTGCATAGAGCAGTTGTCACCTCGATCGTATGCGGTGGCAGTGAAGGACCAGAGATACCATCACAACCGCAGGCACACATGCACAACTGGTGAAGCTGTTCTTTCATGGCAGGCAACCAACTGCACAGATCACAGAACAACCATCATCCCCAGAGGTCCACAGCACCCTAACAACGGAAATGGAACAACAGTAACCGTGGCAACAAATGAAAAGGGAACGGCATTCACCGGAGAAAGAATATCAACCGGATGAGCAACCAATGACAGCACGCACCATTAAGAGACTGGCACGATTTAATGACTGTGTGCAATGCACGTGCAGAGACTGATGAGAATGACGAATCACTAATGCATGAGAACAGTTATGTGCATAGTGGGTAACTTGGGCAACTCAGTGTCAATGATAATAT
The DNA here is from genome assembly GCF_036365525.1 of Heterodontus francisci. Classification (NCBI taxonomy): domain Eukaryota; kingdom Metazoa; phylum Chordata; class Chondrichthyes; order Heterodontiformes; family Heterodontidae; genus Heterodontus; species Heterodontus francisci. The sequence continues at coordinate 73,921,310 of NC_090371.1, read as the reverse complement.
ATGCAAATGTTTTTTGTTTTTGTATGAAAAGGGGGATGTTTGGGATAGCAATGCAATACTGTAGCATTGTGCCTCCTGGCTTTCTGTAGTCGTGTGACTGCAGGCAGCCATTGCAGTCAGTTTCATTGAAGACAGAGTACACACCAGGCTGATGTCCTGTGAGCTCGTAACAGGCACTATGGCACTGGAGTTTAGAAGAATAAGAGGCGACTTGAGTAAAACATATAAGATTCTGAGGGGTCTTGATAGGGTGGATGTGGAAAGGCTGTTTCCTTTTGTAGGAGAATCTAGAACTAGGGGTCACTGTTTAAAAATAAGGGGTCTCCCATTTAAGACCGAGATGAGGAGAAATCTTTTCTCAGTCGTCTTTGGAGCTCTCCCTCAAAAGGCAGTGGAAGCAGAGTCTTTGAATATTTTCTAAGGCAGAGGTAGATAGATTCTTGATTAAGGGATGAAAAGTTATTTGGGGTAGGCAGGAATGTGGAGTTGAGGTTACAATCGGATCAGCCATGATCCTGTTGAATGGCAGAGCGGGTTCAAGGGGTTGAGTGGCCTACTATTCCTAATTTCTACATTCGTATTCTGAAGAGGAGCCAGGGGAATTAGCCCCACCGTCCTGGCCAATATTTATCCGACAGTCGACATCACAAAATTAGATTATCTGGTCATTATCACGTTTCTGTTTGTGGAGGTTTGCCGTGTGCAAATTGGCTGCTGCGTTCTCTGCATTACAACAGTGATGGCAATTTCAAAAATACTTCATTGACTGTGAAGTGATTTGGGATGTCCTGTAGTCGTGAAAAATGCAATATAAATCTAAGACTTTTTAAATAAATTCATTGAATAAAAACCTTTTGTGCAAACAAGTATTTCGTTATTGAAGATCTTCCATGAAATGTACACTTGTACAATAGTACAAAGCACACAGGACGTGGTAACAGAAAATTAGTGTATTGTCTTTGTTGTATCCCAAATGCAATATTGAGCAGACTGCACTCATTTTTAGATTTGAACTATTGAGGTGTTTATAATTTTTTTCTTGCATTGTGGACAACAATTTTATCTATTGATAGTTTGTATAAGGTCACAGAACCATAGAAAAGTTACAGCACAGAAAGAGACCATTCAGCCCACGTCTGCGCCGGCTGAAAAAACTAGCCGCCCAATCTAATCCCACCTTCCAGCACCTAGTCCGTAGCCTTGCAGGTTATAGCACTTCAGGTGCATGTCCATTTCAGTGAGTTGATCTAAATTGACAAGACAAGTAAATGCTCTCTGCTCTTGAAGGTTGAGGGGGAAGCTAAGTTTAAATCAAAATTTGCTTTTCCTTTTAAATGGCACTCCTAAGGGAGTACTGTTGTGATCAAAATGCTAATTGGGATTATTTCCTTAGGTTTTGATTACTTGTAAGGTGGACTGTCCAGAATGTCGATGCTGATGAAAAATTGTACTAATGCAATCACCAATTTTATTACCTAACTTGATGGTCTTATTTAACACACACAATAAACATCATAATTGAATATTTATGCTTAAATTTTGCTAGCAAGTTGAACTAGCACAGCTTGTTCAATTCAAGCATATAAGGAACAGCCCATTCACATAGTAATAATTGTTATATGTAGGAATATTCCATAACTTGAACTCCTTATTTGGTTTGAGAAGAGTTCCAAAATTGTCAGGATTGGAATGTTTCGTGAATTGTTTACTGTGATAGAGGGCAGCACAATATTTCAGCAATTTTTGTACTGCAGCTTTCCTTAAGAAATGTAAATTGTTAATCCTGCACAAATGTAAATGTGGAGCAAAGGTATAGGATTGCTGCGCCAAAGATTTAAAACTGAAGGATCGTGCATCAGTAAATGTGCAGTGGAAGTGAGTGATATTCACCTGTTATAGTTCGGTTGCTAGCTAATGGGTAAAGTGTTATAAAATAGATTGTTAGAAAAAGCAGCACACTATTACTCTAGAAGAACAAGGTTATCAAGTTGGTTTAGCTTTGTAATAGAAAAGAATGAGTGAATGGAGGTGTTTAGTAGTAGTGATGAGAGGATGAGGATTAGGAAGAAAAGGAGAGGAAGAGTAATGGAAATAGTGAAGGGAGAGATTGGAGGAAAAGGATTTGGAGGATGGTAGTGTTGTGGGTCTATTGTGACTCATTATTTTAATTGGTCTCTGTGGCAAGCCAATGAATCAAAAATGGAATTTTTGACCCCACTGCTGGTCTAGCAAGCGTAGCCATGCCTGAGCCATTTTAACACTGGTACTAGTGTATGAATGGGGTCAGTAGTTTTAAAACCTGAGAATTGTCTGGGCCAGCTTTGTGATGTCATTCATCTTTGTGATGTTATGTGCCAATTCCACCTCCATTTCTCCATGTGGTAGAGTTTACATGCTGGTTTAAACAATCACTGGTAAACTAGAGTTCTTATTGAATTTAGATTATCTGTAATTCTAAGCATCTGGAACAAAGTACAGCTTCTGCCACAGACCCTTTTTTTTTACAAAAAAGAACAAAATATCTCTCCCTGTGAAACAATGATTCATATCAGTTCATGCAGCACATACGAGGGAGGCAACAATAGTAAACTAACAGGTATCCATGGGATACCTTTACATGGGTAAGTGTGCAATTCACCACATAGAAGGATGCTAGTAGGTGGCAATGTTTAATAAGAACTGTGATTTTAGGGTATTTCATGGGTTTATTTTAAATCCTAAATGGTCGTGGATTAGGAGGAATGGGATTTTGCTTCTCTAGGCTGCTTACAAAGTTGGTCTACTTATTGCAGCATGTTAGGAGTAGACAGAATGCCAGACTGGGGCTGAGATCAGGATCTTGGATGATTGCAGAAGTTTCAGGATATGTGGAAAAGCAACATATGAAAGGATTACTAAGAGTAAGCTGTTTTGAATGGATTCTAAACTGCCTAGTATTTGTCCAGTTTTAGTGAAGTGTTGTAAAATTATTTGATTTGTTCATTTAATTTCCTAAAGGGGTGCATTTGATGTAGTCTAGATTTGCTATGATATGGGATATAGAAAATTATTTCTCAGTTTCTCATCCTGTTTGTAAAGCTAATATTTAATTGTTGTGTAACCAGAAATGCAAATATAATATCAACTTCAAAACTAATAATGTAAACAAGGGATTAAGCTGAGCAGCGATATACTCCAAAAAAAAATCCTCCAGGGAATTAAATACACCTAGGAGAGTGACTTAAGTAAGTGTGCCTAAGATCTTTGAAATGAACCAGTTCATTTTAGTGTTTCTTGGCAATCTGAGTCATTACATTATTGTCTCTCATGGGAGTAAATAGTCTGAGATTTTTTTAAAACAGAAAAACAAGTAGGCTACGCTTGGCTATTATAGGCGTAGGTTTTGGGTTGCTGGTACATTGAGTTATGTTGTGAATGATATGAAGAAATGCAGTTGGTCTGGAACTGTGTTGGTAATTGAAAATCTCCAAAGTAATGTGTGAGTCTGCATATATTCCAATATAAACCCATGGAGTAAGATCTGCTATTTTTATGACCCTCCAATTTATTCTCAATTCCCTGCATTTTCTCCATATATCTAGATAACTTTTATGTATTGATTTTTAAAAAAAAAGACACCTCAGTTGACTTTGCATGCTTAGCTTTCTGAACCACTGTGTTCCATATTAACAAAACATTTCTGTGAGTAAGGTTTCCTGGATTCACTTTGGTATAACTTGAATTTTAAGGTTAGATACTGAATTCCTGTACTGGAGTGAAGACCTTCCTGTCGATGTTGCCTCCCTTCATTATTTCAGCAATTCAATGAGACCACCTCTTTTCTGTTTGTGGGAGTTTGCTTTGCACAGATGGGCTGCTGTGTTGACCTACGTAACAATGACTACACTTGAGAAATAATCCATTGGCTGTGGGATATCCTGAGATGAAAGGGGCTATATAAATGCAAGTTCTCTTATTTCTCTTCTCATTTCTGCTCACCCCTAGTCTGACAATATTATTTCTCTCTTGGTGTATGTTCACTGAACTACTTCAGCTGCTTCATCAATGACCTTCCCTCCATCATAAGGTTAGAAGTGGGGATATTCGCTGATTGCACAATGTTCACCATTCGTGACTCCTCAGATACTGAAGCAGTCCCAGTCCACATGCAGCAAGACCTGGCTTAGGCTGATAAGTAGCATGTGACATTCATGCTGCGTAAGTGCCAGACAATGACCATCTCAAACAAGAGGGATTATAACCATATCCCCTTGATGTTCAATGGAATTACCTTTGCTGAATGCCCTGCTATCAACATCCTGGGGGTTACCATTGACCAGAAACTTAACTGGACCAGCCACATAAATACTGTGGCTACAAGAGCAGGTCAGGGACTAGGATTTTTGCGGTGAGTAACTCACTTCCTGTCTCCCCAATGCCTGTCCGCCATTTACAAGGCACAAGTCAGAGTGTGATGGAATACTTTCCACTTGCCTGGATGGGCGTAGCTCCAATAACACTCAAGAAGCTCGACACCATCCAAGACAAAGCAGCCCGCTTGATTGGCACCCCATCCACCACCTTCACCATTCACTTTCTTCACCACCGATGCATAGTGGTAGCAATGTGTATCATCAAAATGCACTGCAGCAACTGACCAAGACTCCTTCAACAGCACCTTCCAAACCTACGACCTCTACCACCTAGAAGGACAAGGGCAGCAGATGCATGGGAACACCACCACCTGCAAGTGCTGCTCCAAGTCGCACACTATCCTGACTTGGAACTATATCGCCGTTCCTTCGCTGTCGCTGGGTCAAAATCCTGGAACTCCCTTCCTAACAGTGCTGTTGGTGTACCTACACCCCAAGGACTGCAGTGGTTCAAGAAGGCAGCTCACCACCATCTTCTGGAGGGAAATTGGGGATGGGCACCTAATGCTAGCCTAGCCAGCGACGCCCACATCCCACAAAATCTTGCTAAAGCAGACACCCAGCATACTATTCCAAAGAGGTCTGACTAATGCTCTGTAAAACTGTGGTGCTTCCTTGTTTTTGTTTTCTGCTAATATATACAATTTGACAATCCATCGAACAGTTTCTGCAGTGATCTGGCATAGGTTCTTTTGTAACCCCAAATCCTCATGGACTGTGACTGGAACTTAAAACCCAGTGAATGACCTTACGCCTATCTTCACTCATTAGTCTTGCTATACAAGATATGGTAAGGCTATAGATGCCACACATAGAGCCAAAATGGAAAAAACCATTAGAGGCAGACCAGTTTGAAGGAATTTCTCTTGCTGGAACCGTAAAATATAAACGTAATCTCCAAAGAAATTTCTTGTACCTGGGAAATCAATGCTCAATTCTGTTATTCTGGGAGGTGAGGCAATACATTTGTGGAGTGTGTGGAGTGATAGGACATGAATTAGTGCTGTAATTCTTTATTGAATCTACAGAGATTGGATACTCACCAGTGGTGGACATTGAATAAAACTGCGCTTTTTCTAGAAGTAGAAAGGAAAAATCAGACAATTCATGGAAGTGTTTCTTGGGCATAGGTAGGGTGGGTGGTGGCTGGGCATCTGATATAGCAGCCAGATACAGTTGGCGGGAGGCTTGATTTAATTTAAAATTGGTGAGAAACTACTGCTATTTGCTGATTGAAAGGACAGGGAGTCCGGCTCGGTGACTGCTACTCAAAGGCAGCCTGCCTCCCCTTTTAAAGGGAGATGCACTTTTCAATGCTTAGACAAAAGGAGGAGGAGGAGGCAGAATGACTTTGTAGAAGGCCACACTGAGCAACAAAAAGGAAGACCTCTTCCCCTCTGGGTGTCCAGTCCAATGAATCAGCAACAACAGAGAGGTAGCAGAGCAAGTCACTGCCATCAGCAGTCTTCCCAGGACCTGATGGCAATGCAGGAAGGAATTTAATGACATCAAGACTATCAAGGTATGATGCCCTTCACCTCAATTGTAGCACTGCCTTGCACCCCTTCTAATGTAGTCCCAACACCATCAATCTTTCCCTTTCTCTCTTCCCATGCTGCTTCTCCAACTGCAACAGGATACTTCATTGCAATTCCTTCTGCTTACATTCTCAACATCTAGACTTCCACTGCCCTCAAAGCTACATCCCCTATTGGTCACACTTAATCTTCATTGCTCTCGTTATGCACACTGTGCAGGGCACATAGTAACTCACTGCCACTCTTCTTGCAGGTGAGGCTGGCCTAAAACCGGTGATAGAATATAAGAGCACTATGAAATCTTGCCAATACACAGATCATGACACCAATGGAGAAGGCAGCCATTGACCTATTTGGCAGAGAGAAAGGGCATACAACATTGGAGGTCAATATGGTGATCATATTGGAGGCCATGCATAACTGGTTGAGCATTTCCGTTCCTGGGGTGAGGGGGTGGACTAGAAAAGGCGAGTGGGGTCATTGTCCATCTCATTCTTGTCCAACACTATCTAATGAACTGTTCCAGCAAATTGAGAGTTCCCTGCACTGTTTTTCTTTGTTGCTGTTGTGGTTGATCACACTTCTCTCTTTTTACATGTTCCTGTGTCTGAATTGTGTAGCAGTGCTTCTATCTCCATTTTCGAGAATACGATTCAGATACAGTACTTAGCATTCCCTTTAATGTTGTTAAGTGTGATCAACAGTTACCTAAAGAGAGCTGAATTTTCCAATGCTTAAGTGTAATTGTGTTGCGTCTGGAAACATGTGAAGGCTAAGGTATCTCACACATGATTTGCTGTTCTGCTATTCCTTCTGCCTAACTTAAAAATGTAGATAGTGTTAGTCTGCAACCCCTACTTGCAAAAAATTATACTGTGCTTACTCACTTCATACAAGTATTAATTTATAGAAAAGATCTCTCCAAGGCTCAAGCTTAAGGTTATTCTTCTGGCCTTTCACACTCCAGTAGTCTTTCGCACTTTTATAATTTGATTCTAAGCTGAAATTAGTTACTTTACACATATTTTGAGTGTTTGTAAATTTGGACACCCTATATTGAAAAGAACATGAGTTTGTTGGAGTAGGTTCAGAGGAAAGACCAGAACAAGGACAGCAGCCACATGAGAATCCCACCATCTCCGAGTTCCCCTCCAAGACTGCCCAACCTGACTAAGAAATATATTGCTGTTGCTTCATCGTCACTGGGTTAAAATTCTGGAACTCTCCACCTTTACAGTACTGTGGAATCACCTCGTGGGCTGCAGCGGTTCAAGAAGGCGGTTCACCGCCACCTTCTCGAGGGTAATTAGCAATGGGGAATAAATGCTGGCCTTGACACATCCCATGAATAATTAATTCTGCTTTTCTGTAAAATGCCGAAAGATATGGGACTGGATTTTGTAGTAGTAATGACAGTGAAACTATCAGCATTCACTGTCTTTACTCCTCTGAAACTGACAGCAACTTCTAGAGTCTGTGCATGTGCATTTAAAAGCAGAAATCCAGAAGTTGCTGTTAGTGATTCTATGCTTCTCTGGAGGGTGTGCTGTTTAGGCCCCTCCAGAATGCAATCAATTACAAATCAATGAACTGACAAGAACTTCCACTCTTATGCTATTAGTCTCGCTGAAAAATACTTGGAAGTAGTTGCACCCTGTTGAATGAAATGTAACTGTTTTTAACGGCAGACTAAGTTCATAATTACTACTAACTAACATCACTGGTCCTGAAAGAGTAATTTTATATTTATTGAATGTCAGATTTCTCCATTATGATAAATTTCACATTTTGGAATTTTTAAGAGAAGTTTATTTTAGGTTCTACTTTAATCCCATGTGTATATCCCAATCATGTATTTCATCTGTAAAAATGTAAAATTTAAATTGAAGGGATTTAGTGGTTTTTACTTCCTGCTTAGGTGTCTGAGAGTAGTCACTTGCGGCACTGGAGGTGGCCAGACGGCCCATTGAACCCATGCTGGTTCTCCACTGAGCTATGCAATCAGTCCTGCTCCACGGCTCGATCCCAATAGTTCTGAAAGTCTATTTGTCTCAAGTGGCCATCCAACTTTCTCTTGAAGTCATTGATTGTCTCTGCTTCCACCAACCTTGTGGGCAGCAACTTCCAGTTCATTACCACCTGTTAACGTAAAAAAGTGCTTCCTCATATTCCTCCTGCATCTTTTGCCCAAAACTTTCAATCTGTGTCCCCTAGTTCTTGTACCGTTAGTTAATGGGAATAATTTTTCCTTTTTATAACTTAACTAAGCCTGTCATAATCATGAACACTTCTATTAAATATCCTTTCATATGATTGGCTGCTTACCCGCTTGATGACATCACCATTGATGCCACCTGGCGATCTCCTTGATTGGGCACCAGTTCAAATTAACATCAAGAAAGGGGAAGTCCGTCCCACCGAAATTGCTAGATCATTGTGGGCAGCTTTCTTTGAGGTCAGCAGTGAACGCAGTTGCTTTGCCACTGACTGCAAAATCCAGTCCTTGATCGTGCAGTCTAAATCGATAATTGAAACTTTAACATAAGAACACAACATAAGAAATAGGAGCAGGAGTGGCCCGTCGAGCCTACTCCGCCTTTCAGTACAACCATGGCTGATCTTTGGCTTCAATTCCACTTTCCCGTCCACTCGCCATATCCCTTGATTCCCTGAGAGACCAAAAATCTGTCTCTTTTAGCCTTAAATATATTTAACAATACAGCATCCACAACCCTCTGGGATGGAGAATTCCAAAGATTCACACTTCTTTGAGTCAAGAAATTTCTCCTCATCTCAGTCCTAAATGATCAGCCCCTTTAGCCTGAGACTGTGCCCCCGTGTTCTATAATCCACAGCCATAGAACCATAGAAAAATTATGGAAGGAGGCCATTCAGCACATCATGTCCATGCTGGCCGAATAAACCAGCCGTCGTCTAATCCCACCTTCTAGCACCTGGTCCATAGTCTTGCAGGTTACAGCACTTCAGGTGCATGTCCAGGTACCTTTTTAAAAGAATTGAGGGTTTCTGCCTCCACCACCGTTCCTGGCAGTGAATTCCAGACACCCACCAACCTCTGGGTGAAAAATCTTTTCCCTATGTCCCCTCTAATCTACCAATCACCTTAAAATCTGTGCCCCCTGGTATTTGAGCTCTCCACTAGGGGAAACAGGTCCTTTCTATCTAGGCCCCTCATAATTTTGTACACCTCAATTAAGTCACCCCTCAGCCTCCATGTTCTAGGGAAAACAACCCCAGCCTATCCAACCTTTCCCCATAGCTGCAGCTTTCAAGCCCTGGCAACATTCTTGTAAATCTTCTCTGGACTCTCCCCAGAGCAATTATGTCCTTTCTGTAATGTGATCAGAACTGTACGCAATACTCCAGCTGTGACCTAACTAGCGTTTTATACAGTTCCAGCATTACATCCCTGCTTTTGTATTGTATACCTCGGCCGATAAAGGAAAGCATTCCATATGCTGCCTTCACCACTCTATCTACCTGTCCTGCCACCTTTCGGAACCTGTGGACATGTACCCCAAGGTCTCTCACTTCTACCCCTCTCAATATCCTCCCCGTTTAGTGTGTATTCCCTCGCTTTATTTGCCCTCCCCAAATGCATTACCTCGCACTTCTCTGTATTGAATTCCATTTGCCACTCTTCCGCCGCCTCACCAAACCGTTGATATCATTCTGGAGTCTACGGCTATCCTCTTCACTATCAACTACATGGCCAATTTTTGTGTCATCAGCAAATTTCCCAATCGTGCCTCCCACATTTAAGTCCAAATCATTAATATATACTACAAACAGCAAGGGACCCAACACTGAGCCCTTTAGAACGCGACTGGAAACAGCTTTCCATTCGCTAAAACTTCCAGGGGAAACTATCTGTGTCTACCCTGTCAAGCTTCTCATCCCAAGGACTAATCTAGTGAACCTTTGCTGTACCACCTCCAATGCACTAAAACTTCTTTCCCAAAATTACAGGCCACACTTGCAAAAGTGGCAACTTTCAAGCAAATGCAATTCTTAACCACACAGTGGTTTTAAAAGTTAGAATGCTATGTTTATTAATTCTCTTCATAAAGCAGTGTAAATATTTGGTTAAGAATGGTATGAGAATCATTACAGATGGATTGTGTTCTCTATAGACCACTGTGTTTCCAATTCTGCAAATGACTTAAGCTACATAATGTAGCTCATAGTGTTGGATCAATATCCTGGACTGTTATCTTTGGATGGGAGGAAGGAGAGAGGGAGAAAGATATTTCAGTGCTTTATATTGGAAATTTGCCCTCCCTTGGCAGATACAGTTAGATGAAGTCTGTGACTGCGTAAATTCGACACTACCTTTTTGGAGGAAGGCTGGATGGCCTTTTATTTTTGTGTGAAGATATGTGGAACAAGTTATTTCCAAGAATACAGGGGGAAAAATGGGTTTAGATTGTCCTTAATACCTTGTTGTACGGCAGCGAGGCCTGGACAACGTATGTCAGCCAAGAGCGACATCTCAATTCATTCCATCTTCGCTGCCTCCGGAGAATCCTTGGCATCGGGTGGCAGGACCATATCTCCAACGCTGAAGTCCTCGAGGCGGCCAACATCCCCAGCATATACACCCTACTGAGCCAGCGGCGCTTGAGATGGCTTGGCATGTGAGCCGCACGGAAGATGGCAGGGTCCCCAAGGACACATTGTACAGCGAGCTCGTCACTGGTATCAGACCCACCGGCCGTCCATGTCTCCGCTTTAAAGACGTCTGCAAACGCGACATGAAGTCCTGTGACAATGATCACAAGTCGTGGGAGTCAGTTGCCAGTGATCACCTGAGTTGGCGGGCAGCCATAAAGGCGGGGCTAAAGAGTGGCGAGTTGAAGAGACTTGGCTGTTGGCAGGAAAAAAGACAGAAGCGCAAGGAGAGCCAACTGTGTAACAGCCCCGACAACCAATTTTATCTGCAGCGCCTGTGGAAGAGTCTGCCACTCTCTAGAATTAGCCTTTATAGCCACTCCAGGCGCTGCTTCACAATCACTGACCACCTCCAGGCACTTACCCATTGTTTCTCGAGGCAAGGAGGCCAAAGAAGAAGAAGAATGTTAACATGCATGACTTTGCATTGAAGCTCATAATGGTTTCTTTGTGACTTTGCAGTCCTGTGATTTAGACTATTAACACTGGCAAGCGCAAGAATAGTAGTAATAGCTGACCAACTATTTAAAACTTCTGTCAGATATTCATAATCTTTTATTTCTGTGGATTAACTACTTTCAGACAACTAATTATCTGGGGAAAAGTTACCAATTATTGCCTATTTCATAAAAAATGTTGACAAGTTAAATTAAACAGCTAACTTATTCACATTTTCCTTCAACAGTGCAGCCAGGATCACACGCTACGTAAAAAGAAGAAGCTACCGCTTGTGAAGAAGTCCTTTGTCTGTTACCTCGCAGGTCAACAGATTAAGCTTCGGAATGAGCAGAGCTACCAACAAGCACTACGTGGTTATGCAGCTCACAGATTACCCGCCCTTTTGAAGGAGGAAGAGTTCCACTTGGGAACCCTGAACAAGGTGTTTGCATCCCAGTGGCTGAACCATCGGCAAGTGGTATGTGGGACAAAATGCAATACGGTGAGTGGAAGATTTTTTAAAAACTTTCACTGTACTTCCCCATGTCAGTAAACAATATTTTTCATAATTTTATGGAATATGGCTAAGATTGGGAGGTGAGAGGCAACTCTTAGGAGTTAGTATTAAAATTCCTTTCCTTTCACCCTCAATGCCTTTCACCCGTAATCTTAACAAAAACTTCTCTAAATTGAATAAGTTGGGTTCACCCAGGTGGTGTGATTAATGGTTTTCTTTTGAATCTGACTTGAACTTTCTTCAGCATTGTCGACTATTCTAAAAGTGAACCTTTGTTTCCTATGTTCCGGACAGCTAGGTAACTTTGTAGCATTTCTGAGAATTGAATTGCAAACCCTCATCACTTTGTTTCAGTTATTGACTTTGTTAAATGTGCTCGTGATCTTTTAGAACTTGGAAATACTATAGAATAACATTATACTTAACTTTTAAACTAAATTTATTCACCTGTTAGAGTACAAGATTAAATGAGCAGTCGAACATATGCAGATTTTACAGTTGTCAACCATAACTGTCTCAATTACGAACAGAAGTGCTATTTAACTTGTACTATCCATGTTTCTTTTCTCAAAGTGTGACACTCCACAGTTTTTCGCATAAAATTGCATTTGCCATCTGGCTGCCCATTTCATTAGCTTACCTCCTGCTGAAGCAGACGCACTTAGGTTTTGAAGTTTTGTATCATCTGTAAAGTCCTAAATTGTACTCCTTATATCAAGTCCAAGTCATTTGTTTAAATGGTCCTATTACCACCCCAGGGCACCCCGCAGCATAGTTCTATCCAGTCAGGGGAAAACATCTGTTCACCATTACTCTCTAGCTTGATAAAGAAATTTAGAGTGGGAGCAGCGAGCCAGGCAGAGATTTAAAAAGAGTGGGAGCAGTGAGCCAGAGTGGAGATAAGTCAAAAGTGTGACATCGCAGGAAAGCAGGTAAGTGATTGGTTGGTGAATATTTCTCTTTTTCTCTCCCTAAGCTAAGGCATTGGTTCAAGCCAGGAGCCGAGAAACTGGAGAGGTATAACAATAAGTGAATTAATAAGAGTATTAGCATAGAGCAGCTCTGGAGGAATTAATTAAAATTAATAGTTTAAACAAGGTGCTAACTACATTCTAAAATGAGGAATAGAGATTATTTAGATTTTGGATGTGTAGCTGAGACCTGTTGCTTGCAATTCCTGTGCCATATGGGAACTTCAGGGCACTTCACATGTGGTCCCCCAAGACACGTGCAGGAAGTGTCCTCAGTTGTTGAGGTAAAGCTCCGGATTGCCTAGCTTGAGGGGCAGCTAGCATCACTGCGGAGCATCAGGGAGGAAGAGAATTTCGTGGATTGTATGTTCCAGGAGACACTCATCCCACAAGCAGAGAGTTCAGAATAGTAGATGGCCATTCGGATGAATAGGAAGTGCAGGAGTCTTAGGGTTGTGTTTCACTTTCAGACCAGTTTTGGAGACTGCTTGAAGGAGTGCAGACCAGACCATGGCACCAATGGGCAAGGGATTCCACAGGAGGGAGCAGCAAACAGTAGAAATGCAGTCATTATAGGAGATTCCCTAGCTGGGGGGGACAAACAGGCATTTCTGCAACCGTCATCGTGAGTCCTGCATGGTGTGTTGCCTCCCTGGAGCTAGGGTAAAGGGAATCACTGAGTGGGTGCAGAATATTTTGCAGGGGGAAGGGAGTGAGGCACAAGTTGTGGTACACGCCGGTACCATCGACATAAAGAGCAGGAATTGATGTCCTATGGTCAGATTTTCAGGAGCTAGGGAGGAAGTTAAAGAATAGGACCGTGAAGGTTAATCTCTGGCTTATTTCCAGTGCCACTCGCTAGCGAGTGTAGAAATGGGAAGATAGGGAGGATTAATGCATGGCTTGAGGCATGGTGCAGGAGGGAGGCCTTAAGATTCTTGAAGTTGGGACCAGTTTAGCTTGAGCTCACACTCACTAATCTACCTGCCACAGATGCATCTGTCTGACAGTATTGGTAGAATTGATCACCGCACAGTCCTTGAGATGAAGTTCTGATTTCACACCGTGGATACCATCTGTCGTGTTGTGTGGTACTACCACGGTGCTAAGTGGGTTAGATTTAGAATAGATCTAGCAGCTCAAAAGTGGGCATCCATGAGGTGCTGTGGGACATCAGGAGCAGCAGCAGCAGAATTGTATTCAACCTCAATCTGTAACCTTAACATTTCCCTCACTGTTACCATCAAGCGGTGGGATCAATCCTGGTTCAATGTGGAATGCAGGACAGTGTGCCAGGAGCAGCACCAGGCATCCCTAAAAATGAGGTGCCAACCTGTTGAAGCTGCAGCACAGGACTGCATGCATACTGAATAGCAGCAGCAGCATTCAATAGACAGGGCTAAACGATCCCACAACCAATGGATCAGATCAAAGTTCTGCAGTCCTGCCACATCCAGTTGTGAATAGTGGTGGACAACTAAACAACTAACCAGAGGAGGAGGCTCCACAAACATCCTCATCCTCATTGATGGAGGAGCCCAAAACATCAGTGCAAAAGACAAGGCTGAAGCACTTGCAACCATCTTGAGCCAGACGTGCTGAGTATATGATCCATCATGGCCTCCTCCCAAGGACCCCATGCATCACACATGCCAGTCTTGAGCCAATTCAATTCACTCCACATGATATCAAGACACGGCTGAAGGCACTGGATGCAGCAAAGGCTATGGGTCCTGACAGCATCCCGGGAGTAGTACTGAAAACCTGTACCCCAGAACGAGCTGCGCCTCTAGATAAGCTGTTGCAGTACAACTACAACACTGGCATCTACCCAAATGTGGCAAATTGCCCAGTTATGTTCTGTCCATAAAAAGAAGGGCAAATCAAATCCGGCCAATTACCACCCCATCAGTCAACTCTGAATCATCAGCAAAGTAATGGAAGGTGTCGTCAACAATGCTATGAAGCAGTACTTCGACACCAATAACCTGTTCACTGAAGCTCAGTTTGTGTTCTGCCAGGATCACTCGACTCCAGAGCTGAATTCCAGAGGTGAGGTGAAAGTAACTGCGTTTGACATTAAGGCAGCATTTGACCAAGAATGGGCTCAATGAGCCCTCGCTTTGAAGTAATTGGGAATCGGGGGAAAGCTCTCCATTGGTTGGCGTCATACTTAGCGCAAAGGAAGATGGATGTAGGTGTTGGAGACCAAACATCTGAGCCCCAGGACATCGCTGCAGGAGTTCATCAGAGCAGTGTCCGAGGCCCAGCCATCTTCAGCTGCTTTCATTATTGTCCTTCCCTCCATCATAAGGTCAGAGGTGAGGGTGTTCGCTGGTGATTGTACAGTTTTCAGTACCATTCGCGACACCTCAGATAATGAAGCAGTCCATGCCTGCATGCAGCAAGACCTGGACAACATTCAGACTTGGGCTGATATGTGGCATAAATGTTGCTTGCCACTTAAGTGCCAGGCAGTGACCATGTGCAATGGGAGAAAAACTAACCAACTCCCCTTGATGTTCAACGGCATTATCATCACTGAACCCTCCCCCACCATCAACATCCTCGGGTTTACCATTGCCCAGAAACTGAACTGGAACAGCCATATAAAAACTGTGACTACAAGGGCAGGTCAGAGACTGGGAATTCTGCGGTGAGCAACTCTGCTTCTGACTCCCCAAAACTTGTCAACCATGTACAAAGCACAAATCAGGAGTGTGATGGAATACTCTCCACTTGCCTGGATGAGTGCAGCTCCAACAACACTCAAGAAGCTTGACACCATCCAGGACAAAGCAGCCCACTTGTTTGGCACCCCATTCCCCACCTTCAACATTCACTCTCTCCAACACTGGCACACAGAGGGCAGCAGTGTGTACAATGAAAAAGATGCACTGCAGCAACTCGCCAAGCTTCTTTCAACAGCTCCTTCCAAACCTGCGACCTCTACCACCAAGAAGGACAAAGGCAGCAGATGCATGGGAACAGCACCATCTGCAAGTTCCCTTGCAAGCTACACACCATCCTGAGTTGGAGCTATATCCATATTCTTCCACTGTCACTGGGTCAAAAGCCTGGTACTCCATCCCTAACAACACAGTAGATGTACCTATGCCAAATGGACTGCAGTGGTTCAAGAAGGCTCCTCACCGCCACCTTCTCGAGGGCAATTAAGGGACGGGGCAACAAATGCTGTCATTGCCAGCGAGCCTTACATCCCATGGAATAATTTTTTTTTTAAATTCTGGGGCAAGAGGCACGTCAACAGGACTGGGCCCAGTATCCTCATGGGGAGGTTCACGAGTGTGGTTGGGGAGGGTTTAAACTAAATTGGCAGGGGGTTGGGCACCAGCATATAGAAGTAGAAAAGAGGAATAAGTTGCATAAAGGAATGAGTGTCAGCTAGTACTGCAGAAGGAAGTAGTACCAAAATAAATAGGAGCAGACCAAGAAGGACTACGAGGGATGCAAAGATAGCTTTAGAATACATGTATGTAAATGCACAAAGTGTGGTGAATAAGGTTGGTGAGTGACAAACACAAATATCCGTGTGGACGTTTGTAGTGGCTTAAAACTGGTGAGGAGTGGGCGCTTAATATTCAAGGATACAAAGTGTTCAGAAAAGATAGGGAAGGAAAGAGGGAGGTGGGGTGGCAGTACTGGTTAGGTAAGACACTGTATTGTTGGAAAGAGAGGATGTCCTTGAGTGCGCAAGGCCAAAATTCATTTGCTAAGAATTGAGAAGCAGAAAGGGTAGGATCATGTTACTGGAGTTTTCTATAGGCCTCCAAAGAATGATAGAGGAGCAAATCTGCAGGGAGATCACAGAGATGTGCAAGAACTATAGAGTGGTGATATTGGGGGACTTCAATTACCCAAGTATCGATTGGGATATTGTGAGAGTAAAGGGAAAGAAGAAGGAGGAATTTCTGAAATGTGCAGGGGAATTTCCTTGACCGGTATGTTCTCAGTCCAACTAGGAAGGAGGCATTGCTGGTTCTGGTTCTGGTGAATGAGGCGAGCCGAGTGAACCAAGTGTCTTTGAGGGAACACTTGGGTAAGGGTAAACGTTGTATCTGAAGGTTGAGGTTAGTAATGGAGAAGAGCAAGCAGCAATCTAAAGTAGATGTTGTAAATTGGAAGAGGGGATCTAGCCATGGGGAAAAATGGAACCAAAGAGTGTAACGGAACAGTGGGTGACCTTCAGGGAGGAGATGTTTCAGGTACAGGCTAGGTATATTCCAACAAGGGCAAAAGGTAAGGGAACCAAGGACGAAGGAGATGGAGAATGTGAAGAGACCAAAAAAAATTTTTTTTTTTAATTCATTCATGGGAAGTGGGCATTGCTGGCTAGGCCAGCATTTATTGCCCATCCCTAATTGCCCTTGAGAAGGTGATGGTGAGCTGCCTTCTTGAACCGCTGCAGTCGATGTGGAGTCGGTACACCTACAGTGCTGTTGGGAAGGGAGTTCCAGGATTTTCAAACAGCAATGTAGTTGCAAGTCAGGATGGTGTGTGGCTTGAAGGGAACTTGCAGGTATTGGTGTTCCCATACGACTACTGCCCTTGCCCGTCTAAGTGGTAAAGGTTTGGAAGGTGCTGTCGTAGGAGCCTTGGTGCATTGCTGCAGTGCATCTTGTAGATGATGCACACTGCTGCCACTGTGCGTCGGTGGCGGAGGGAGTGAATGTTTGTGGATGGGGCGCTAATCAAGTGGGCTGCTTTGTCCTGAATGGTGTTGAGCTTCTTGTGTTTTGGAGCTATACCCATTCAGGCAAGTGGAGAGTATTCCATCGCACTCCTAACTTGTGCCTTGTAGATGGTGGACAGGTTTTGGGGAGTCAGGAAATTAGTTACTTGCCACAGGATTCCTAGTCTCTGACCTGTTCTTGTAGCCAAGATATTTATATGGCTATTCCAGTTCAGCTTCTGGTCATTGGTAACCCCCAGAATGTTGATAGTGGGGATTCAGCGATGGTAATGCCATTGAATGTCAAAGGGAGATGGTTAGATTCTTGCTTGGCGATGGTCACTGCCTGGCACTTGTGTGGCAAAAAATACAAAAATGGATTGTAAAAGCTTCCTTAGGTACGTAAAAAGGAAACGTTTGGCTAAGACAAATGTGGGTCCATTATAGGCAGAGTCGGGAATTTATAATGGGGAATAGAGAAATGGCAGAGAAGCTAAATGATTACTTTGTGTCTGTCTTCACTGAGGACAATACAAGAAATTAGAGATCCAAGGGATTGGGGGAATGAGGTTTTGAAGGAAATTAGTATTAGCAAGAAGGTTGTATTGGAGAAATTAATGGGGCTGAAGGCTGATAAGTCCCTAGGACCTGATATTCTACATCCCAGAGTGTTAAAAGAGGTAGCTTTGGAGATAGTGGATGCATTGGTAATCATCTTCAAAAATTGTACAGATTCTGGAGCGGTTCCTGCAGATTGGAAGGTTGCAAATGTCACCCCGCTATTTTAACAAGGGAGGGAGAGAGAAAACAAGGAATTACAGGCCTGTTTGCCTTATATCAGTAGTTGGGAAAATGCTAGAATCTATTCTAAAGGATGTGATAAATGGACACGGATAATGATCTGATTGGGCATAGTTAACATCGATTTATGAATGGGAAATCATGTTTAACAAACCTGTGGGAGTTTTTTGAGGATGTTATGAACAGAATTGATAAAGGGGAGTCGGTGGGCGTGGTATACTTGGATTTTTAGAAGGCTTTTGATAAATCCCCCCCCCCCCCCCACAGGAGGTTGGTTAGCAAAATTTAAAGCACATGGGATAGGAGGTAATATACAGGCATGGATTAAGGATTGGTTAACAGGCAGAAAACGGAGAGTAGGAATAAACGGGTCATTCTTGCGTTGGCAGGCAGTGTCTAGTGTGGTGCTGCAAGGATCAGTATTTGGGCCCCAGCTATTCACAATATATCAAAGATTTGGATGTGGGTCCCAAATGTAATATTTCCAAGTTTGCAGAAGACACAATACTATGTGTGTTGTGAGGAGGATGCAAAGCAACCTCAAGGGGATTTGGACAGACTTAGTGAGTGAACAAGAATATAATGGAATATAATGTAGAAAAATGTGAGGTTATCCACTTTGGTAGGAGGAATAGATGTGCAGAGTATTTCTTAAATGGTACGAGATTAGAAAATGTAGATGTACCAAAGGACCTGGGTGTCCTTGTCAATAAGTCACTGAAAGCTATCATGCACGGGCAGCAAGCAATTAAGAAGGCTAAAGGTATGTTGGCCTTTATCGCAAGAAGAGTTGAGTACAGGAGTAGTGAAGATTTGCTTCAATTGTTCAGAACCTTGGTTAGACCGCACCTGGAGTACTGTGTGCAGTTTTGGTTCCCTTACCGTAGGAAGGATATTATTGCCATAGAGGAAGTGCAACGAAGGTTCACCAGACTTGTTCCTGGGATGGCGGGCCGGTCCTATCGAGAGATTGGGGAAACTGAGCCTGTATTCTCTAGAGTTTCGAAGAATGAGAGGTGATCTCATTGAAACCTACAAAATACTTAGAGATAGATGCAGCTAAGGTGTTTCCCCTGGTTGGGCAGTCCAGAACCAGGAGAGACAATTTCAAAATAAAGGGCAAGCCACTTAGGACAGAAATGAGGAGAAATTTCTTTACTCATAGGGTGGTGAATCTTTGGAATTCTCTACCCCAGAGGGCTGTGGAAGCTCAGTCATTGAGTATGTTTAAAGCAGAGATTGACAGATTTCCAAATACCTGTGACATAAAGGGATATGGGGATAGTGTGGGGAAAAGGCATTCAAGTGGAAGATAAGCTATGATCGTATTGAAAGGCTCGATGGGCTGAATGGCCTACTCCTGCTCCTATGTTTCCCACTGTTCAACTCCCCACCTGACCGCAGCAAGTGTGTTTAGTTATTTGGGTTTAACCCCTTAGTGATTTATTTTTCAAATAAACAGACAGCGACAGGTTTTCTTGTAGGTTTATAAACAGAAAATTACTTGCTTATTGATCAATGCACCTCAAGTGGCGTAATCTGCAGGGCTGCAGACCAGTTGCTGGAAAGTGGGATTAGAATAGGTGGATCATTTTTTGGCCGGCACAGACACGATGGGCCAAGTGGCCTCTTTCTGTGCCTTAAACTTACTGTGATTCTATGAGAGAGTGAGACTGGGGAATTAATGATGGGAAACAAGGAAATGGCATAAGCGTTAAACAGGTACTTTCTTTCCGTCTTCATTGTAGAAGACACAAATAGCATCCCAAATATAGTTGAAAATCAAGAAGGAAAAGGGAGAGAGGAACTTGAAACGATCACTAGGGAAAAGGTACTGGGAAAACTTTTAGGACTAAAGGCTGACCAGTCTGAACCTGATGGCCTGCATCCTAGGGTCTTAAAAGCAATGCCTGCAGCGATAGTGAATACATTGGTGTAATCTTCCAGAATTCCCCAGATTCTGGAAAGGTCCCAGCAGACTGGAAAACTACTAATGTAGAACCTCTATTCAAGAAAAGAGGGAGATAGAAAGCAGGAAAATATAGGCCAGTTAGGCTAATATTTGTCATAGGGAAAATGCTCGAATCCATTATTAAGGAGGAAATGGAAGGACATTTAGAAAATTGTAATACCCTGAGTCAGAGTCAACATGGTTTTATGAAGGGGAGTTCGTATTAGACTAATTTGTTAGATTTCTTTGAGGAAGTAACTAGCAGGGTGGATAATGGAGAACCAGTATATGTGGTATATTTGGATTTCCAAAAGGCATTTGATAAGTTGCCACATAAAAGAGTACGACACAAGAGCTCATATATTGTTGGGGAGGGGAGGAGGGGTACCATATTAGCCGTTTTAGAGATTGGTTAGCTAACAGGAAGCAGAGAGTCAGGATATATGGCTCATTTTTGGGTTGGCAAACTGTAACTAGTGGGATGCCACAGGGATTAGTGCTGGGGCCTCAACTATTTACAATCTATATTAATTTAGATGAAGAGACAGTGTGTGGAATCTAAATTTGCTGATGTCACAAAGATAGGTAGGAAAGCAAGTGTGAAGAGGACATAAGGAGGCTACAAAGCGATATAAATAGGTTGTGAGTGGGCAATAATTTGGCAGATGGAGTATAGTGTGGGAAAATGTGAAGTTGTCCACATTAACAAGAAGGATAGAATAGCCGAATATTATTTAAATACATACAAACATACGAATTAGGATCAGGAGTAGGCCACTCAGCCCCACGAGCCTGCTCCGCCATTCACCAAGATCATGGCTGATCTGATTCTAACCTTGACTCCACATTCCAGCCTACCCTGATAACCTTTCACTCCCTTGCTTATCAAGAATCTATCTACCTCTGCCTTAAAAAATTTTAAGAACTCTGGTTCCACTGCCTTTTGAGGAAGAGAGTTCCAAAGACTCATGACACTCTGAAAAAAGATTTCTCCTCATCTTGGTCTTAAATGGGCAACCCCTAATTTTTAAATAGTGACCCCTAGTTCTAGATTCTCCCACAAGGGGAAACATCCTTTGCACATCCAACCTGTCAAAACCCCTCAGGATCTTATATGTTTCAATCAAGTCGCCTCTTGCTCTTCTAAACTCCAGCGGATACAAACCTAGCCTGTCCAATCTTTCCTCATAAAACAGCTCGCCCATTGCAGGTATTACTCTAGTGAACTTTTTCTGAACTGCTTCCAACGCATTTACATCCTTCCTTAAATAAGGAGACCAATACTGTACACAGTACTTCAGATGTGGTCTCACCAATGCCCTGTATAACTGAAGCATAACCTCTCTACTTTTGTATTCAATTGCGCTCGCAATAAATGATAACATTCTATTAGCTCTCCTGTTTACTTGTTGTACCTACATACTAACCTTTTGCGATTCATGCACTAGGACATCCAGATCCCTCTGCGTCTGAGCTCTGCAATCTCTCTCCATTTAGATCATATGCTTTTTTTATTCTTCCTGCCAAAATGGACAATTTTACATTTTCATCAGTTCTGATGAAAGGTCACTGACCTGAAACGTTAACTCTGCTTCATTCTGCACAGATGCTGCCAGATCTGCTGAGTATTTCCAGCATTTCTTGTTTGTGTTTCAGTTTTCAGCATCTGCAGTATTTTGCTTTTATTCACATTTCCCCACATTATATTCCATTTGCTAGATCTTTGCCCACTCATTTAGCCTGTTTATATCCCTTTGTAGCGCCTTATGTCCTCTTCACAACTTGCTTTCCTACCTATCTTTGTGTCATCAGCAAATTTAGCAACCGTACCTTCGGTCCCTTCATCCAAATCATTTATATAAATTGTAAAAAGTTAAGGCCCCAGTACTTTTTATTTTATTTTATTTAGAGATACAGCACTGAAACAGGCCCTTCGGCCCACCGAGTCTGTGCCGACCAACAACCACCCATTTATACTAATCCTACATTAATCCCATATTCTCTATCACATCCCCACCATTCTCCTACAACTTACCTACACTAGGGGCAATTTACAATGGCCAATTTACCTATCAACCTGCAAGTCTTTTTGGAGGTGGGAGGAAACCGGAGCACCCAGCGGAAACCCACGCAGACACAGGGAGAACATGCAAACTCCGCAGAGGCAGTACCCAGTACTGATCCCTGTGACACACCACTCGTTAGATCTTGCCAACCAGTAAGTTTATGCCTACTGTTTCCTATTGGCTAGCCAATTTTCTGTCCATGCCAATATGTTACCTCCATACCAGGAGCTTTCATTTTCCGCAATAACCTTTTGATGTGGCACTTTCTGGAAATCTAAGTACAGTACATCCACCGATTTCCCCTTTTATCCACAACACGTTACTTCTTCAAAGAACTCCAATAAATTGGTTAAACATGATTTCCCTTTCACAAAACCATGTTGACTCTGCCTGATTTACCATGAATCTTTCCAAGTGCCCTGCTGTAACGTCTTTGATAGCTTCTAACATTTTCCCTATGACCAATGTTAAGCTAACTAGCCTGTAGTTTCCTGCTTTTTGTCTCTCTTTTTAAATAAAGGAGTTACATTGTCTATTTTCCAATCTAATGGAACCTTCCCTGAGTTTAGGCAATGAAGATAAACTGCAGAAATCTATGGCACAGAGGATCTGGGTGTCCTTGCACATGAATTTCAAAACGCTAGAGTTCAGGTGCAGCAAGTGATTAGGAAGGCAAATGGAATGTTGGCTTTTTTTATTGCAAGAGGAATGGAGTATAAAAATAAGGAAGTGTTGCTGCAGCTGTCCAGGTCCTTCGTGAGATTGCATTTGGAGTACTGTGTACAGTTTTGGTCTCCTTACTTAAAGAAGGATATAATTGCGTTGGAAGCAGTCTGATAAGGTTCACTCAGCTGATTCCTGGGATGAAGGGTTTGTCTTATGAGGAAAGGTTGAACAGGTTGGGCCTATATCCATTGGACTTCAGCAGAATGAGGTGATCTTATTGTAACATATAAGATTCTGAGGGGACTTGACAGGGTGGATGCAGGGAGGATGTTTTCCATCATGGGGGAATCTAGAACTAGGGGGCACAGTTTAAAAATAAGGGATCTCCCATTTAAGATGGAGATGAGGATTTTTTTTCTCTCAGCAGATCATTAGACTTTGGAATTCTCTTCCCCAGAGAGTGGTGGAGGCTGGGTCATTGAATATATTCAACGCTGAGTTAGACAGATTTTTGATTCACAAGGGAGTCGAGGGTTATGGGGGGCAGGCAGGAAAGTGGAGTTAAGATCAGCCGTGATCTTAGTGAGTGGTGGAGCAGGCGTAAGGCGTCTGCTCCTGTTATTGTGTTCCTATGGAACTTGCTACCTAAGAGGGTTGTGGAAACGGAGATGATGAATGATTTCACAAGGAAGTTGGATGGGCACTGAAAGGAAATAAACTTGCAGGACTCGGGGTTGGGCAAGTGAATGGGACTGATTGGATTGCTATATGCAGAACCGGCATGGACTCTGGGCTGAATGTCGTTCTCCTGTGCCGTATTGACTCTCTGACCTCATTCCTTAGCCAATTATGTACCAAGTTACCACCATACCTTTAATTTTGTCGTTCTATTTTCCAAATAAGTCTGTTGTTGGGTCCTTTTTAAAATTCTTTTTGAAAGTTCATATATAAAACATGTACTGCACTACCTTTATCAATCGTGTCTCTCTATCAAAAAAACCCAATCACGTCAGACGCGTTTTGCCTTTAACAATACATGCTGGCTGTCCCTTATTCATCCGTGCTTCTTCAATTGACAACTAATTTTGTCCTTGGCAATAATTTCTAGTAGTTTTCCTGCTGTTGATATTAATGGCCTGTAGTTATCAGGTTTATCCCTCACCCCCTCTTCTGACCTTTGTCAAAAGTGCTTCCTGATTTCAATCCTGAATGGCTGAGCTCTGATTTTAAGATGTCCCCTTGTTGTTGATTTTCACACCAGAGGAAATAATCTCTTTAAAATGTTAAGATTTGATAGAATAGATATAAACACTTTCATCAGATCGCCTCCTTAATTGTCTATACTAAGGTAATAAAGGACAAGTTTTACGTAGCCTACCTTCATAATTTAATCCTTTTATATGCTTCCTGAGGTGTGGTGCCCAAAGCTGAAAGCAGTACTCCAAATGGGATAATGATCAAGGCTCTCAACAATTGCAGCAATACTTCCTCTCCTTTGTATTCCAGTCCTCTTGAGCTAAATGCCAATTTGATTGCTTTTTGTACTGCTCTACTGGGTTTAATGATTTGTGTACGTGGACTAACAAATCTCATTCCTCCTCTATAGTACCGAGGTTCTCATCATTTGGAAAAAATATGCCGATTTATCTTCAGATCCCACGTAGATAACTTCACACTTTTAGAAGTCGACATAGGAATGCATGACCGGAGCAGCACCAGGCATACCTAAAAATGAGGTATCAACCTGGTGATGCTACATCTTGTTTCTCTCTTTTGCACTTCTTAAATAATGTGACGTTAGCAATTTTCTAGCCGATCAACACAATTCTTTGAAAGTAGAAATTGAATAGGTAAAGCTAATCCTTCCCTATGAACGAATCTATAATGTTTAGTTTAGTTTAGAGATACAGCACTGAAACAGGCCCTTCGGCCCACCGAGTCTGTGCCGATCATCAACCACCCATTTATACTAATCCTACACTAATTCCACATCCCCACCTGTCCCTATATTTCCCTACCACCTAGCTATACTAGGGGCAATTGCTAATGGCCAATTAACCTATCAACCTGCAAGTCTTTGGCATGTGGGAGGAAACCGGAGCACCCGGAGGAAACCCACGCAGACACAGGGAGAAGTTGCAAACTCCACACAGGCAGTACCCAGAATTGAACCCAGATCGCTGGAGCTGTGAGGCTGCAGTGCTAACCACTGCGCCACTGTGCCACCCCTAACCACTGCGCCACTAGTACATAGTATTTTGAAGTAGCTTTGTTTCACTATCTGTACAAGTCTTTTGATTTGACACTGTATCACCCCAAAGGCTTCAGGCAGACTATCAATTTGAACAAAACGGACTGACACATATTTAATGACTGGGACTGAGGAGACTTGAATAACTTTTAAATTTGGAGAAGCTGCTAATCAAACACTTACTTGAACCAAAGCCATAAGGTGTTTATATTTAATTGCATGGTTTAGTTCCCTCCCTAAAACACATGGCTGAGATAAAAAGAAATAAATTGCAACTATTGTGAACTGAAGCATGCTTTTCTGAGTAAAGCTGGTTTTTAATGCCTTATGTTCCTTGACAATAAAGAAGCTAATATCTGATATATATTGGACAAAATGCTTAGTTTTTGCCACAACCACATTGCAAGAGTCTGGGTAATGAACATAAAATACCAGTACCAAATCCCAGTGTATATTATCCACTGAGGTTTGGCAAATCCCGTTGTGCAGTACCCCCAGTGACAGATTTAGCAATTTTTTATTAGATTTTCTCTTGGCATTGGTAATACACTGGACAAGACTGTCCTAAAAGTGACTTCTAATTGTATGATTGAATTCATTTGACAAATTTACCAGCAAAGCTCCAATGTAGCTTGAATGGCTTGTCACCAGGCCTCCTGTGTGGGGTTTATCCAGCGAAAGGCCACCCCACGGACTTTTCCAAGTTAGTTGTCCTCACTGAGGACCAATGCTGAGTGTTTCACTATAGTAGGAGCCTGTGCCTTGGATTGAGGAGCAAGTTTGATGGCTTTTCTTGCTGTGGTTGAAGGATTGACACAACTTATCACTCTTCTGGGATTTCCAAGAATAAGTCATGGTATGCATAGAGACTCTATAGTCATAGAGTACGAGAGAAATCTAGCTAGAAATGTAAAAACCGATAATAGTTTCTATAAATACTTTTTTAAAAAAAAAAGTTAACAAAGTGAGCGTTTGTCCGATAGAAAGTGAGTCTGGGGAATTAATAATGGATAATAAGGAGATGGCAGATGAACAGGTATTTTGCACGGTCTTCACAATAGAGGATACATGTAACATCCCAGAAATAGCTGTAAATCAGGAAATGGAAGGGAGGAGGACCTCAAGAAAATTACTATAATCAGGGAAGAGGTACTGAGCAAATTGTTGGAGCTGCGGGCTGACAAGTCACCGGGTCTTGATGGGTTTCATCCTAGGGTCTTAAAAGAAGTTGCTAGTGAGATAGTTGATGCATTGGTTTTAATTTTCCAAAATTCCCTAGATTCAGGGAATGTTCCATTAGATTGGAAAATAGCGAATGTAACTCCTTTCTTCAAAAAGGGAGGGAGACTGAGAAAAGGAAACTACAGGCCAATTAGCGTAACATCTGTCTTGGGAAAATGTTAGAAGCTATTATTAAAGATGTTCTAGCAGGGCACTTAGAAAACTTCAAGGTAATCAGGCAGAGTCAGGTTTTGTGAAGGAGAAATCATGTTTAACCAATTTATTGGAGTTCTTTGAAGAAGTAACATGTGCTGTGGATAAAGGGGAGACGGTGGAATTTAGATGAGTAAGAGGTGACTTGATTAAAATGTATAAGATCCTGAGGGGTCTTGACACAGTGGATGTGGAAAGGATGTTTCCCCTTGTGGAAGAATCTAGAACTAGGGGTCACTATTTAAAAATAAGGGGTCACCCATTTAAGACCAAGATGAGGAGAAATTTTTTCTGAGGGTCGTGAGTCTTTGGAATTCTCTTCCTCAAAAGGCAGTGGAAGCAGAGTCTTTCAATATTTTTAAGACAGAGGTAGATAGATTCTTGATAAGCAAGGGGGTGGAAGGTTATCGGGGGTAGGTGGAAATGTGTTTAGCCATGAACTTATTGAATGGCAAAGCAGGCTTGAAGGGCTGAGTGGCCTACTCCTGCTCCTATTTCGTATGTACTATACTTCGATTTCCAGAAGGCATTTGATAAGGTGGCACATCAAAGGTTATTGCAGAAAATAAAAGCTCATGGTGTAGGGGGTAATATGTTGGCATGCATAGAAGATTGGCGGCGCAGTGGTTAGCACCGCAGCCTCACAGCTCCAGCGACCTGGGTTCAATTCTGGGTACTGCCTGTGTGGAGTTTGCAAGTTCTCCGTGTCTGCGTGGGTTTCCTCCGGGTGCTCCGGTTTCCTCCCACATGCCAAAGACCTGCAGGTCGATAGGTTGATTGGCCATTATAAATTGCCCCTAGTATAGGTAGCTGGTAGGGAAATATAGGGACAGGTGGGGATGTGGTAGGAATATGGGATTACTGTAGGATTAGTATAAATGGGTGGTTGATGGTTGGCACAGACTCGGTGGGCCGAAGGGCCTGTTTCAGTGCTGTATCTCTAAACTAAACTAACAGGAAACAGAGAAGGCATAAATGGATCATTTTTGGTTGGCAAGATGTAATGAGTGGTGTGCCACAGGGGTCAGTGCTGGGCCTCACTTTTTACAATTTGTTTAAATGACTTGAATGAAGGGACCGAAGATGTGCTTGCTAAATTTGCTGATGACGCAAAGATAGGTAGGAAAATAAGTTGTGAAGAGATATGAGCCTACAAAGGGATATTGATAGGTTAAGTGAGTAGGCAAAGATCTGGCAAATGGAGTATAATGTGGGAAAATGTGCAATTGTCCATTTTGACAGGAAGAATAAAAAAGCATTTTATCTTAATGGTGAGAGATTGCAGAGCTCTGAGATGCAGAGGGATCTGGGAGTCCTAGTGCATGTATCACAAAAGGTTAGTATGCAGGTACAGTTTGTAATTCAGAAAGCTAATTGAATGTTATTGTTTATTGCGAGGGGAATTGAATATAAAAGTAGGGGAGGTTATGCTTCAGTTATACAGGACATTGGTGAGACCACATCTGTAGTACTGTCTACAGTATTGGTTTCCTTATTTAAGGAAGGGTGTAAATGCGTTTGAAGCAGTTCACAGAAGGCTTACTTGACTAATACTTGGAATGAGCGGGTTGCCTTATGAGGAAAGGTTGGACAGGCTAGGCTTGTATCTGCTGGAGTTTAGAAGAGTAAGAGGCAACTTGATTAAAACATATAAGCTCCTGAGGGGTCTTGACAGGTTGGATGTGCAAAGGATGTTTCCCTTTCCGGGAGAATCTATAACTAGGGGTCACTATTTAAAAATAAGGGGTTGCCCATTAAAGGCAGATGAGAAATTTTGTGAGAGTCATGAGTCTTTGGGCCTCTCTTCCTCAAAAGGCAGTGGAAGCAGAGTCTTTGAATAATTTGAAGGCAGAGGTAGATAGATTCTTGATCAGCAAGGGATGAAAGGTTATTGTGGGTAGGCGGGAAAGTGGAGTCAAGGTTACAATCAGATCAGTCATGATCTTGTTGAATGGTGGAGCAGGTTTGAGGGGCTGAGTGGCCTAATCCTGCTCCGAACTCGTATGTTCGTACGTGGCTAATTAGTACATGTACAGCTGGACGACGCTATGTTTGTTAACTGCATCAACAAGCAGGGATGCTTGCTGTCTTCCATCCCCTTTGTGTTGGAGGATTCCTGCTATCCGATGCAGGAAATTACATGCTCGGCCTAAGTGTTAGCAAGGGTAGACTGAGACATTTTCAGAATTTGGGAGTGCCCAGAGATTGATGATTAGCTTTCCTGATTTGCCATCTGTATATTTATGCTTGAGGACACTGCTTCATATTGACCTGAAGACCAGCTCGTCAATGCTTCTTTTACTTTGGTATGAAGATTTATGTATGCATTGGTTCTCTTTCCCCTGAACCCATGAGTAATTCAGAGCATTCAGGCAGAAGGTATAATTGTGACGTAAATTTGTCCTAAATCCATGCTTCTTGGACATGTAAGTAAATAAGCTTCTGTTGCTTTGTAGAAGAGTTTTCTCAATTTGGCAGGGTGGTCATTCATTGAAACCTGGAGACATTTCACTTCATCAGTGAAAGATGACACCTGTTAGAACAAGTTATAGTTATACAGCACAAACAGGCCCTTCGGCCCATCGTGTCCAGGCCGGCCATCAAGCATCTATCCATTCTAATCCCATTTTCCAGCCCTTGGCCCATAGCCTTGTATGCTCTGGCGTTTCAAATGCTCATCTAGATACTTCTTAAATTTTGAGGGTTCCTGCCTCTGCCACTTCTTCAGGCAGTGTGTTCCAGATTCCAACGACCCTTGGGGTGAAAATTTTTTTCCTCAACACCCCTCTATACCTCCTGCCCCTTAGCTAAAATCTATGCTGCCTGTTTATTGACACCTCCGCTAAGGGGGAAAATGTTTCATCCTATCTACCCTATCAATGCCCCTCATAATTTTGTATACCTCAAGCAGGTCTCCCCTCAGCCTTCTCTGCTCTAAGGAAAACAACCCTAGCCTATCCAGTCTCTCTTCATAGCTGAAAGGCGCCAGCCCAGGCAACATCCTGGTGAATCTCCTCTGCACCCTTTCCAGTGCAATCACGTCTTTCCTATAGTGTGGTGAGCAGAACTGTACACAGTACTCCAGCTGTCCCCTCACTTGTAGTTACTTTGGTTAGTTCCCATGTGGCATCACTTAAGGGGCTTATAGCAATAAATGTCAACTACTTTTCTATCAAATTGATGGTATTTTGAATTATCTCCAGCAATTGTTTGTCATTGATTTAACCTTAGTTTCAGTTTCGTGCGACATTTTCAGGTCTTCTGTTACCCATATGCCTTAGGATGGTTAGGGAATTATCTGTTGTCTATGAGCTATTTGGAAATTGTGCCTGTTTGTTCCCTGGCAAAAAAAAATAGAAAAAGTCTGTGTCCAATTCAGGGGATAGCTCTGGGAAATCCTTCTCTAACGCCTTAAGGTAATTGGGCAAGCTCCAGGAGACATCAGTTGGCCAATAAGTCATCATGTTCACAACTAATTTACAGCTCTAATACCAACCTGTTCTCTCAAGAACCTGCTGAGTTCCATTTTAAAGATTATAGTGGCACCGTACTCACTACCTGTCTTGGCTGTTTTCCTAAAAGGTTGAAATTCTTCTGGTAGGTAATTTGTGGCAACTAACCTAATGCCCTAGAAAATTTATAGCGTGACATTTGATCATCGCCATTTCAAATCATCTGTCTCTCCTACATGAAATCCTTTTCTAATTTTAAAATCTTCAGTCACATCCAGCTCCTTGCCTGTGTTTCTATGAGCCTAATTTTGTAACTAATATTTTTATAATTCAGTACCATCTTGGTCATCCTCCTCTGCACCTTCTGTAGAGCCTCAATATCCTTCACTGTGTGCAGAGACCAGAAGCTTAAGTATAGTACTTTTTGTTTTATATTTGATGGTCTTAGCAATGTAATCTAAAACAGGGAGTCTGCACTTTTTTTGTGTTTTAAGATCCCAACCAAGTCAGAAAAAGTTCCCAAAGCAAGAGGATTTGAGTACAGGAGAAGTGAAGTCTTGCTTCAATTGTATAGAACCTTGGTTAGACCCCACCTGGAGAAGTGTGTTTAGTTTTGCTCCCCTTACCTTAGGAAGGATATTATTGCCATAGAGGGAGTGCAACAAAGATTCACCAGACATGTTCCTGGGATGGCGGGACTGTCCTATGAAGAGAGATTGGGGGAACTGGGCCTGTATTCTCTAGAGTTTCGAAGTATGAGAGGTGATCTCATTGAAACCTACAAAATACTATAAGGGATAGACAGGGTAGATGCAGAAAAGATGTTTCCCCTGGTTGAGGAATCTTGAACCAGGGGACACAATTATCAAAATAAAGGGGAAGCCACTTAGGACACAGATGAGGAGAAATTTCTTTACTCATAGGGTGGTGAATCTTTGGAATTCTCTACCCTTGAGGGCTGAGGAAGCTCAGTCATTGAGTATTTTTGAAGTAGAGATTGACAGATTTCTAAATACCAATGACCTAAAGGGATATGGGGATAGTGTGGGAAAAAGGCATTGAAGTGGATGATCCGCCATGATCGTATTGAATGGCGGAGCAGGCTCGATGGGCTGAATGCTCTGCTGCTCCTAAGTTCCTATGACCACCGTAAAACAATACAATTTTTCCTGTATAAACATTCTAGGCGCCGCTCCCACTCGCCATGTTAGTGGTTCTGTCCTGGCACTGCAGAAAATACTGGTCCCACAAAGATCCCACTCCCATTTTCCCTCCACATAAGTTTCAGTCACCTGACCCCCGGTCTTCCTCTTTTCCTGTCAAGCCCATCTCCCTCACTGACTATTCCTGACATCTCAGCTAGTCCTGGATCTTTGTTGCTTGGCTGACAATCAAGCAATATACAATGAAAATTAAAAATTTCTTTAAGACCCATATAATTTCCCCCCCCAGATTTCTGTCTGCAGTGCCCACTTCAATATTTTATTCCTGGTGACTCCAGGACAGTCCTGGAATGTTGAAATCCCCGGAGGAGGCCAACATTGGGTATAAACCTAGGTTTGCCTGTGTTGCCCTCCTTGGTAGAGCAAGGCTGCTAACACTGAAGTTATAGGCTTGCAGGTGAAGAATGAATGAGGTTCGGCACCAAAGTGCAACCCCAGCACCTGTGTGACTGAACACTTTGAAGACAGCAGGGGGGGAAATGGGAAACATTTAACAATGAAAAATATTTAAAGTTATGAGTTTGCAAACAGTTTCAATTTTGCTGGTGTTAAGTGATGATCCTAATAGTTTCCTAACGTTCCGTTCTTTTACCTTCACGAAGGCAACAACGCGCCATTTGACGCAGCGGCTCCTTTTCTTCCATTCCGACGTTTCCTTGCCCCTTCTTCATTTGATTGACAATTGCAACAGCACGAATAACAAAATTAGGACAAATAGAAATTCAAATGTGAAACACAACTGGTGTACGCTCGCACGCACTGGCTGATTTCAATAGTCACAGAATACTTGAACTGAATTAAGAGTTGCTGCTGGTGACATATGGCAGTGAGAGGATTCAGGGAGTGGGGGGTGAAAGTATGAGAGCAACTGCTCCAATTAACCTGGGAGAGGGGGTAAAAACCAAACCGCACAGTGTGGCACTGGGACAAATGTGGGGAGGATGAAATATACAGCAGGATCTAGCCACAGGAGAGAGGAGAAGGAAGAGCCTGGAGATCTGCGCTCAGCGACCAGCATTCTCCACCTTTCTCCCTTCTTATTGAGAGGGATGTGGACTCAGCAGCAGCTGCTGTCATTGCACAGACGTTCAGGAGGGGGGCAAACAGAAGTCCAAATCAGGGCCAGAGCTGCCAGACTGCTCTGCTCGGTTCCCAACCTTTATGCGACGCTGTATTTTTCATGTTTTTTTTTCAGATGTGACCTTTCAAATTCAGGAGGTTTATGGCACACCCAGTGAAACCTTTTCCCGGACCCCTGGTGGAGTTGGGGGACAGGGAGAAGAATGGAGAACAAGTTGGCTACAAAACCGAAAAGTAGGGGTTAAAGGGAGTTCCTCAGATTGGGAAGTGGTGTTCCACAAGGATCAGTGCTGAGACCACTTGTTCACCGTTTACATAAAAAATTTGGACTCTGGAATCAGAAGTACAAATTAAAAATTTGCACACTACACCAAATTGAAGGTGGTAATACAGAGGAGGTCTGTGGAAATTCAGGAAGCTAACACTAAACTTGGTGTGTAATTGACAGATGAACTCCAGTATAAGTAAGTGCGAGGTTGTAGATTTTGCTAAGAAGCATGAGGCCACATACTCCTTGGAAAATAAGTGTCTAAATGTAGCAGAGGAACAAAGGGATCTGAGGTGCAGATACACAGATCACTAAAAGTAGAAAGGCAGGTTGGTAAAGCCATTTTCAAAAAAAGCAGACAGGCACTGGGATTCATTTCTAGAGGGATGGAATTGAAAAGCAAACAAGTTATGTTAAACTTGTATAAAACCTTAGAACACGCTTGGGGTACTGTCAAAGGTTCTGGTCTCCTATTCTAGAAAAGAGAAGACTGAGAGGTGACCTGATGACGGTCTTCAAGATTATGGAAGGGTTTGACAGGACTGGTGTAAAGAAAATATTTCCACTTGTGGGCAAGACCAAAGCTAGGGGCTGTAAATATAACATAGTCACTAATTAATCCAATTGAGAATTAGGAAGAACCCTCTTTATCCAGAGAGTGATTAGAATGTGGAACACACTGCCACAGGGAGTAGTTGAGGCGACTAGCATAGATGTATTTAAGGGGAAGCATGATAAACACCAGGGAGAAAGAAATGGAAGGATATCATAATGGAGTTAGACAAAGAGGGATGGGAGGGGCTCCTGTGTAACAAAAATGCCGGCATGAAGCTGTTGGGTCAAATGGCCTGTTTCTGTGCTGCAGATACTTGAAACAATGGCATCCTAATTACTGCCCAGCTGAAATTAAGTAATTTGCCACAGTTCTAGAATCAAAACTGAGACCTTCTGCTCCTCATGCAATGCTAGGTACCTACTAGGCTATGTTTTCTTCTTGCTTTTTTAAAAATTACTGTTTTGTTTTACAGTGCAAAATAAACCTCAGTGTAAATACCAGATCTTTGAATGTAACTCTTTTGTGTATTAAAAGTAGTCAGTTATAATTGCTGATCTGCCTATTTTTACCCAAGTTCTCTAATGTATATAAAATTGATATTTTCACATATACTGAGGAGCAGGGATAAGATGATCTGCCCATTTTACACAAAGCTTTGTTTCAAATGCTGTTTTTTTTTAACTTAACTGAGTTAAAATGCAGGGTGACGCTGTTATTTGTGCTGTTATTATTCTAGCTTTTGGTGGTGGATGTTATGACTGGCCAGATAACAAAAATTCCCATGCTGAAGGATCGGGAACAGCCCAATGTCGTCATGGACCAACAAGGTTGTGGTATCCATGCCATTGAACTGAACCCTTCTCATACCTTGTTAGCTACTGGAGGAGACAACCCAAACAGCATTGCAGTTTATCGACTGCCAACTTTGGATCCTGTTTGTGTGGGAGATGTAAGTTCTTTATCATCTAAATTCCTGGGATTCATTTGATGAAGTGAAGGTGATGGTTGAGGCTTAAATTAAAGGATTAAATTGCAGACTTCAAACCTCCCATGTAAGCAAACAATGGAAATAACATTTGAGTTTGATTTTTTTTTAAATTAAATTTTATCGCTGTCTAAAACTTTGAACTGGATTGTTAACTGTGGAACTAATTTGTAAATGCTCTTTTCCAGGATGGGCACAAAGACTGGATTTTTTCGATTGCATGGGTTAGTGATACAATGGCTGTTTCTGGTGAGTTTCACACTGTTTTTCAGTTTAATTTAGTTGAAATGGCTATTTACAGTGAAATGTTCAGTTAAAAATATGCACCATGATTGCAATATTCACTAATGTCCTTCAGGGAAGGAAATCTGCCGTCCTTACCCGGTCTGGCCTACATGTGACTCCAGACCCATAGCAATGTGGTTGATTCTTAACTGCCGTCTGAAATGGCCTAACAAGCCACTCAGTTGTATCAAACTGCTACAGAAAAGTCACAAAACAATAAAACCAGACTGACCAGCCAGCTTCGGCCTAGGCACTGGAAATGACAAAGGCACACCCTGCCCAGTCGACCCTGCACAGTCCTGCTCAATAACATCTGGAGACTTTTGCCAAAATAGGGAGACTAATCCCCCACAGACTAGTCAAGCAACAGCCTGACAGTCATACTAAATCATACTTTACAGCAAATGTCCTAAATTCTTCTTTCACTATCCCAGGGTATGACCTGTCCTACTGGCAGGACAGAGCCACTAGAGGTGGTGGCACAATGGTATACAGTAGGGAGGGAGCGCCCCTTGGGAGTCCTCAACATTGACTCTGGAGTCCATGAAGTTTCATCGCATCAGGTCAAACATGGGCAAGGAAACCCCTGCTGATTACCACCTATCCCCCTCCCTCAGCTGAAGAATCAGTACTCCTTCATGTTGAACACTACTAGGAAGCACTGATAGTATCAAGAGTAAGCAGTGTACTCTGGGTTGGAGATTTCAATGTCCATCACTGAGTTGCTCGGTAGCACCAGAACTGACCAAGCTGGCCGAGTACTGAAGGACAAATCTGCCAGGCTGAGCCTGCGCCAGGTGTTGAGAGAACCAACAAGAGGGAAAACCCTGCTTGACCTTGCCCTCACCGATCTGCCTTTTGCAGGTGCATGTGTCTGTGACAGTATTTGTCTGAGTGACCACCACACAGTCCTTGTGGAGATCAAGTCCATCCAAGAATACCCTCCAACATGTGTGGTGCTAATACCATGCTAAATGAGATAAATTCAGAACTGGCAGCTCAAAACTGGGCATCCATGAGGCGCTGTGAGCCATCAGCAGCAGCAGAATTGTGTTCAACCACCGTCTGTAACAAGATGGCCTGGCATATCCCTTGCTCTACCATTACCATCAATCCAGGGGATCAACCCTGCAGGACAGCATGCCAGGAGCAGCACCAGGCATTTCTTCATGAGATGCCAACCTGATGAAGCTACAACACAGGGCTACCTGCATGCTAAACAGTGGATACAATATGCGATAGAGCAAAGTGATTCCACAACCGATGGATCACACCAAAGCTCTGCAGTCCTGCCACATCCAGTCATGAATGCTGATGGACAATTAAAAAACTAATCGGAGGAAGAGGCTCCACAAACATCCCCATCCCCAATGATGATGTGCACAGCATGTCCATGCAAAAGACAAGGCTGAAACATTTGTAATCACCTCCCATCTCGGCCTCCTCCTGAGGTTCCCAGCATCACAGATGCCAGTCTTCATTTCAGCCAATTCGATTTACTCCACGTGATATTAATAAATAGCTGAAGGCACTGGATACAGCAAAGGCTATGGCCCTGATAAGATCCCAGCAGAATACTGAACACATGCTCCACAACCAGCTGTGCCGCTCACCAAACTGTTGCAGTACATCTACAACATTGGCATCTACCTGACTCTGGAAAACTGCCTAGGTATATCCTATCCACAAAAAGCAGGTCAAATCCAATCTGGCCAATTACCATCCCATAGTCTACTCTCGATCATCAGCAAAGTTATGGAAGGTGCCATTGACTGTATTATCAAGCGCCACTTACTCAGCAATAACCTGCTCACCGATGCTCAGTTTGGGCTCTTCAAAGGAAGGTGGTTGAGCTTGTTGGAGGCCCAGGATATCTCTGCAGGAGTTCCTCAGTGCAGTGTCCTAGGCCGAACCAACATCAGCTGGTTCATCAATGACCTTCCCACCATCATAAGGTCAGAAGAAGGGATGTTCGCTCATGATTGCACAGTATACAGTGCTATTCGAGACTCTTCAGATACTGTTGCAGTCCTTGTCCATATGCAGCAAGACTTGGACAACATTCAGGCTTGAACTGATGAGTGCCAAGTAACATTCACGCCACACAAGTGTCAGGCAATGACCATCTCCAACAAGAGAGAATCTAACCAACTCCCCTTGACCATTCAAAGGCATTACCATCGCTGAATCCCCCACTGTCAACAGCCTGGGGGTTACCGTTGACCAGAAACTTAACTGGAGCAGCCATATATACAGTATGACTGCAAGAGCAGGTCAGAGACTGAGAATTCTGCATCGAGTAACTCACTACCTGACTCCCCAAAGCCGGTCCACCATCGAGAATGCACAAGTCAGGAATGTGATGGAATGCTCTCCACTTGCCTGGACGCGTGCAGCTCCAATAACACTTAAGAAGCTCTGCACCATCCAGGACAAAGCAACCCACTGGATTAGCACCTCATCCACAAACATTCACTCCCTCCACCGCCGACACACAGTGGGTACCATCGACAA
The DNA here is from genome assembly GCF_036365525.1 of Heterodontus francisci. NCBI lineage: Eukaryota > Metazoa > Chordata > Chondrichthyes > Heterodontiformes > Heterodontidae > Heterodontus > Heterodontus francisci. Next base: position 73,884,517 of record NC_090371.1, on the reverse strand, counting down.
GATGTAATGCAGCGATTTGCTGAGCCTCCTTCGACAGCACCTTCCAAACCCACAACTTCTACCATCTAGAAGGATAGGAACAGCAGATGCATGGGAACACCTGCAAGTTCCCCTTCAAGCCACACACCATCCTGACTGGGAACTACATCATCATTCCTTCACTGTTGCTGCTTTGAAAATTTGCAACTCCCTTCCTCGCAGCACTGTGGGTGTACCTACAGCAGATGGACTGTAGCGATTTAAGAAGGTGGTTCACCACCACCTTCTCGAGGGCAGTTAGGGATGGGCAGCAAATGGTGGTCTTGCCAGCAAAGCTCACATCCCATGAAAGAATTTTAAAAAAAATCTGCAACTAGTTTACTTTAAAAAAAATAAATAAATAAATAAATAAAGTCAACCAGGGTGCAGAACTGTATAAAAACAGACAATGCTGGAAGCACTCAGAACGTCAGGCAGCATCTGTGGAGAGAGAAAAAGTTAACAGTTCAAGTCTGAAAGGCCACGGACCTGAAACGTTGACTCTTTCTCAACAGATGCTGCTCGACCTGCTGAGTGTTTTCAGCATTTTCTGTTTGAATTTCAGATTTCCAGCATGTGCAGTATTTTGTTTTTGTGCAGAACTGTATGTCGACCTTCAGTTGTATATAATGCTATAAATTTCAGTCCTACTGCGTGAATGAAGATTCATGAGGCTCAAAATTTTGGCCTACTTTTAAAGTCCCAACAGTGTCTTGTGATGTTAGACCAAAACTCCATGCAATTAAAATTAACTGAGCATGCTGAGCAAGGCTTTCTTTTGAGCCTCAGTCTCAGAGCATGCCTGTACAATGTTTAGATCTTGACTGTATTTCCCATCTTTTTGATTACATGCTTTAATATCATTTTTCTTTTTTGCCTCTCCTGTATAAACATTGGTTTGTTAACCCTTATTCAAAAATTTTTAATTCTTTGTTGCGAATTACTCACAGCTTCACTTTTTGTCAGCTGGTATACATTCGTAATATGTTCCAGCATAGAAAGATCCCCACATGCACTCCCTAATCTAATCTTGATCTCCAGCCTTCGGTCCATAACCTTTATTATTCCTCTTTTTCAAACAACTAATTCTATTCTGTTTCAGAAAAAATTATGCATCCAGCTACAGTAATTGTTTTTTGTGGCAGGGAACTTCATATTCTAACCACTATCGGTATGAAGAATCTTTTCTTCCAGTAGTTACCCCATCATAACCCAGATTTCATGGTCAGCAGCAAAGCGACAGCGCTTGCCGCTGCCCACCAAGATCTCGCGATTTCTGTGGCATGGGTTTGTCCTTTCAATGTCCAGCAGTAGTGATGTCATCAAGCAGCGTAAGCAGCAGAAATATTCTCTCAAACAAGGAAGTTAAATGCACTGATTATTCATCACTTTTTAATATAGTTTTACCGAGAGCAAAATTAAAGACTGGTATATATACATGGGGTTAAGGTAGAAGTTGAAATCTCAAACTTGGGAAAAATAATTATTCTCAATGTGTGGTTTTATCATAGAAATTTGACATTACACAATATAAAATTAGTTTTTCAGGTAAGGCTATTTGGTGGTAATTATGAAATTAGTACCATTAAAAACCCAGTTATACGTCATTCAAAAAGGAGTAACTTTTTCAAAGGTTTTTGCAGTGAAACTAATAGAGTGCTGGAATGCTGACTTGGGTTGCAATAGAGTGTGCTACAGTGGAAGTTCGGTAAGTGAGGATAATTAAGGGTTAATTTTATCTTAAATCTAATCTGTCTTTTATTTAGCAGATCAACTTAACAGTTGCTGTTAGGGTTGGGGAAGTTGAGTTTTCGTCCAGCTTTAAACAGGGTTCACTCAGGCTCTGCTTGCAGCTACACCTTGTTAATTAGAGAATTGGTTTAAACCAGTTTTCAGGGGGCTAGAGTGAGTCAGTATAAAAGTGAGCCATCTTACAGTGCTGACTTTGATTGCAATAGAGTGCTGACTTTGTTTGCACTAGAGTGCGACAGTGGAAGTTCGGTAAGGAGGGAGCGAGGAGCTCCTTTCATTTCTTAACTGTCTTCAGAGTGAGGGGAGCCCAGAGCTTCCAAAGAGCACAGCTGACTGGGAGAAGACTCTAAGGGCAAAGCTCCGGACCGGTAAGTATAAAAAAACTTATCTCTGGTTTAAAAAAAAAACTGAAAGTGACGTCACAGGAAAGCTGTGACCTGATTGGCTGGTAGGGATTTTTTTTTACTGAATTTGAAAATAAAACATTTTTAAAAGTTGATTAAAACCCTAATTAACTAATAAGTAGAGTAACTAAACCAGAGGGAGGAGATTACGGTATTTAGTTAGCATTTAATATTTATAGTAGAAATCTAGCACTCGGGACCATATAGTTATAACAATTTAGTAAGGATTTAATAAGTATTTATCTCAAATTAATGTATTAATTAGTGCTAGAAATGTCAGTTAGAGGGGTGAAGTGCTTCACCTGTGAGATGTGGGAGGTCTGTGACGCTTCCAGCGTTCCGGACGACTACATCTGCAGGAGGTGTACCCAGTTGCAGCTCCTCAGACCGCATGGATCGGTTGGAGCGGCAACTGGATGCACTTAGGAGCATGCAGGTGGCAGAGAGCGTCATAGACAGGAGTTTTAGAGAAATGGTTACACCCAAGGTGCAGGCAGATAGATGGGTGACCACTGGAAGTTACAGGCAGTCAGTGCAGGAATCCCCTGTGGCTATCCCCCTCTCTAACAAGTATACCGTGTTGGATACTGTTGTGGGGGATGGTCTATCGGGAAAACAGCAGCAGCCAGAGCAGTGGCATCACGGCTGGCACTATTGTTCAGCAGGGAGGGACAAAGTGCAGAAGAGCAATAGTTATAGGGGATTCTATAGTCAGGGGCACAGATAGGCGCTTCTGTGGACGTGAAAGAGACTCCAGGATGGTATGTTGCCTCACTGGTGCCAGGGTCAAGGATGTCTCTGAATGGACAGGGGGCATTCTGAAGGGGGAGGGTGAACAGCCAGAGGTTGTGGTACACATCGGTACCAACGACATAGGCAGGAAGAGTGAAGAGGTCCTGCAGGGGGAGTTTAGGGAGTTAGGTAGAAAGTTAAAAGACAGGACCTCTAGGGTTGTAATCGCGGAATTACTCCCTGTGCCACGTGCCAGTGAGGCGAGAAATAGGAAGATAGTGCAGCTAAACACGTGGCTGAACAGCTAGTGTAGAAGGGAGGGTTTCAGATATCTGAACCGTTGGGATCTCTTCAGAGACAGATGGGACCTGTACAAGAAGGACGGGTTGCATCTAAACTGGAGGGGCACAAATATCCTGGCTGTGAGGTTTGCTAGCGTCACTCAGGAGGGTTTAAACTAGTGTGGCAGGGGGGTGGGGACCAGAGCAGTAGGACAGCAAGTGAAATAAATGAGGGGGAACGAGTAAATAAGGCCAGTAAGGCTAAGAGGAAGAGCAGGCAGGGAGATGTTGTGGAGCACAGCGGGACTGGTGGTCTGAAGTGCATTTGTTTCAATGCGAGAAGTATAACAGGTAAGGCAGATGAACTTCGAGCTTGGATTAGTACTTGGAACTATGATGTTGCTATTACAGAGACTTGGTTGAGGGAAGGACAGGATTGGAAGCTAAATGTTCCAGGATTTAGAAGCGTCAGGCGGGATAGCGGGGGATGTAAAAGGGGTGGGGGAGTTGCGTTACTTGTTAATGAGAATATCGCAGCTATACTGCGGGAGGACACCTCGGAGGGGTCGTGCAGTGAGGCAATATGGGTGGAGCTCAGGAATAGGAAGGGTTCAGTCACGATGTTGGGGGTTTTCTACAGGTCTCCCAACAGCCAGCGGGAGGTAGAGGAGCAGATATGTAGACAGATTTTGGAAAGATGTAAAGGTAACAGGGTTGTAGTGGTGGGTGATTTTAACTTTCCCTATATTGACTGGGACTCACTTAGTGCTAGGGACTTGGATGGGGCAGAATTTGTAAGGAGCATCCAGGAGGGCTTCTTGAAACAATATGTAGATAGTCCAACTAGGAATGGGGCCGTACTGGACCTGGTATTGGGGAATGAGCCCGGCCAGGTGGTCGAAGTTTCAGTAGGGGAGCATTTCGGGAACAGTGACCATAATTCCATAAGTTTTAAGGTACTTGTGGATAAGGATAAGAGTAGTCCTCGGGTGAAGGTGCTAAATTGGGGGAAGGCTAATTATAACAATATTAGGCAGGAACTGAAGAATTTAGATTGGGGGCAGCTGTTTGAGGGTAAATCGACAACTGACATGTGGGAGTCTTTCAAATGTCAGTTGATTAGAATCCAGGACCAGCATGTTCCTGTGAGGAAGAAGGATAAGTTTGGCAAGTTTCGGGAACCTTGGAAAACACGGGATATTGTGAGCCTAGTCAAAAAGAAAAAGGAAGCATTTTTAAGGGCTGGAAGGCTAGGAACAGACTAATCCCTTGAGGAATATCAAGACAGTAGAAAGGAACTTAAGCAAGAAGTCAGGAGGGCTAAAAGGGGTCATGAAAAGTCATTGGCAAACAGGATTAAGGTTAATCCCAAGGCTTTTTATACATATAAAGAGCAAGAGGGTAACTAGGAAAAGGGTTGGCCCGCTCAAGGACAGAGAAGGGAATCTGTGTGTGGAGCCAGAGGAAATGGGCGAGGTACTAAATGAGTACTTTGCATCAGTATTCACCAAAGAGAAGGACTTGGTGGATGATGAGCCTAGGGAAGGGAGTGTAGATAGTCTCAGTCATCTCATTATCGAAAAGGAGGAGGTGTTGGGTGTCTTGCAAAGCATTAAGGTAGATAAGTCCCCAGGGCCTGATGGGATCTACCCCAGAATACTGAGGGAGGCAAAGGAGGAAATTGCTGGGGCCTTGATAGAAATCTTTGTATTCTCATTGGTTACAGATGAGGTCCCAGAGGACTGGAGAATAGCCAATGTTGTTCCTTTGTTTAAGAAGGGTAGCAAGGATAATCCAGGAAATTATAGGCCAGTGAGCCTTATGTCAGTGGTAGGGAAATTATTAGAGAGGATTCTTCGGGACAGGATTTACTCCCATTTGGAAACAAATGAACTTATTAGCGAGAGGCAGCATGGTTTTGTGAAGGGGAGGTTGTGTCTTGCTAATTTGATTGAGTTTTTTGAGGAAGTGACAGAGATGATTGATGAAGGAAGGGTAGTGGATGTTATCTATATGGACTTCAGTAAAGCCTTTGACAAGGTCCCTCATGGCAGACTGGTACAAAAGGTGAAGTCACACGGGATCAGAGGTGAGCTGGCAAGTTGGATACAGAACTGGCTCTGTCATAGAAGATAGAGGGTAGCAGTGGAAGGGTGTTTTTCTGAATGGAGAGATGTGACTAGTGGTGTTCCGCAGGGATCAGTGCTGGGACCTTTGCTGTTTGTCGTATATATAAATGATTTGGAGGAAAATGTAGCTGGTCTGATTAGTAAGTTTGCGGACGACACAAAGGTTGGTGGAGTTGTGGATAGTGATGAGGATTGTCAGAGGATACAGCAGGATATAGATCGGTTGGAGACTTGGGCGGAGAAATGGCAGATGGAGTTTAATCCGGACAAATGTGAGGTAATGCATTTTGGAAGATCTATTGCAGGTGGGAAGTATACAGTAAATGGCAGAACCCTTAGGAGTATTGACAGGCAGAGAGATCTGGGCATACAGGTCCACAGGTCACTGAAAGTGGCAACGCAGGTGGATAAGGTAGTCAAGAACGCATACGGCATGCTTGCCTTCATCGGTCGGGGCATAGAGTATAAAAATTGGCATGTCATGCTGCAGCTGTACAGAACTTTAGTTAGGCCACACTTAGAATATTGCATGCAATTCTGGTCGCCACACTACCAGAAGGACGTGGAGGCTTTGGAGAGGGTACAGAAGAGGTTTACCAGGATGTTGCCTGGGTCTGGAGGGCATTAGCTATGAGGAGAGGTTGGATAAACTCTGATTGTTTTCACTGGAATGACGGAGGTGGAGGGGTGACATGATAGAGGTTGACAAAGTTATGAGTGGCATGGACAGAGTGGATAGTCAGAAGCTTTTTCCCAGGGTGGCAGAGTCAGTTACTCGGGGACATAGGTTTAAGGTGAGAGGGGCAAAGTTTAGAGGGGATGTGCGAGGCAAGTTCTTCACACAGAGGGTGGTGAGTGCCTGGAACTTGCTGCCGGGGGAGATGGTGGAAGCAGGTATGATAATGATGTTTAAGAGGTATCTTGACAAATACATGAATAGGAAGGGAATAGAGGGATACGGTCCCCGGAAGTGCAGAAGGTTTTAGTTTAGGCAGGCATCAGGATCGGCGCAGGCTTGGAGGGCCGAATGGCCTGTTCCTGTGCTGTACTTTTCTTCTTTGTTGTTCTAAAAGAACAAGTTCTCATCAGTTCAGTGATTTCTAATTGATTGCAGCCCACGGGAACTTCTTTATTTCCGTGTTTAACTGCGCATATGCAGACTCCAGAGGTGGTCAGTTTCAGAGCTGTCATGATGTTGAACACTGACAGTTTTACTGTCATTATTCCAAAGTCTGGGCCATAATCTTGGCAACCTCTATAGGTCCTTCTTAAATCTTCACAGCTGCTGTGAAAAGTAAAACATAGCTCCTTAAGTCTCTATAACTCTGGTAAGAACTTAATGAATCTGCACTTCACCTTTTTCACTGCCTTTGTATCCTTACAGTGGATCTCCAGATTGTAGCTAACTGAATTGATGGTTTGGTACTTGCATGCTTATTGCTTCAGCCTCCTGATCCGAATTTAAAAAAAACTTTCAATATACTTGGCCTGAAGTCCACTGAGTCCATGCCAAAATAGATGAACTTTTAAAAAAAAAAAACGAATCGGCCTGAAATCATTGGCACAAAACTGCTGCCTTTCCTTTGCTCACCTGTTCTCCCGTGACCTTAAACTGATGGATGTGTTTGAAAATGCAGAACAAATGCAGTGTGTTTGAGGAAAAATATGCAGAATAAACAAGTGTGTAGCCAGGTTTCGCAAGGGAAATGTGCCTGTGCAGTTGTCCTTTTTTTTTTAAAAAGAGATCATCTATTTTGGCATGGAATCAATGGAACTGAAAGGCCTCTATCTTGCTATAATGACTGTATAATGACTCTTTTATTGAGTAGCTAAAATAATGTTGAGTGATTATGCTCTGGTTGTAAATGTAATTTAATAATACTTAGGCTCTGTATTAATGCTCAGTTATTTGTGCAACAAAGAAAATCTACACTGAATAATAAAAGCAAAATACTGCGGATGCTGGAAATCTGAAATAAAAGCAAAGTGCTGGAAATACTGAGCAGGTCTGGCAGCATCTGTGGAGAGAGAAGCAGAGTTAATATTCCAGGTCTGTGACCTTTCATCAGAACTGGCAAAGATTTGAAATGTAATAGGCTTTGAGCAAGTGAAAAGGGGGGTGGGAGAAGAAGAACAAATGGGGAGGTGTGTGATAGGGCAGAGGGCAGGAGAGATTAAATGACAAATCTGCCACGGAACAAAGGTAGAAGAAGTGCTAATAGTTGTATTAAAAGACACGGTATTTATATGACGGCTCCAATTCAGTAACCCCCTCGGATGTTGATAGTGGGGATTCATTGAATGTCAAGGGGAGATGGTTAGATTCTCTCGTATTGGAGATGCTTATTGCCTGGCACTTGTGTGGCGCAAATGTTACTTGCTACTTATCAGCCCAAGCCTGGATATTGTCCAGGCCCTGCTGCATTTCTACACAGACTGCTTCAGTATCTGAGGAGTCACGAATGGTGCTGAACATTGTGAAATCATCAGTGAACATCCCCACGTCTGACTTTATGATTGAAGGAAGGTCGTTGATGAAGCAGCTGAAGATGGTTGGGCCTAGGACACTACCGTGAGAATAGCATGAGTTCTTAAGGGGGCAGGGTGTGAGTAAGTGTAGTCAAGATAGCTGTGGGAGTCAGCGGGCTTTTCATGAATATTCTAAGCCTATCCCCAGAAATGGAGATGGAGAAGTCGAGGAAGGCAAGTGTCGGAAATGGGCCAGGTGAAGGCGACAGACGGGGGAAATTTGAAGCAAAGTTGTGAAATTTTCCAGTTTAGGGCGGGAGCAGGAAACGGCACCGATACAGTAATCAATGTACCGGAAAAAGAGTTGGGGAGGGGGCCTGAGTAGGACTGGAACAAGGAATGTTCGACATACCCCACAAAAAGACACGTGCGGGTGCCCATAGCAACACTTTTATTTGAAGGAAGTGAGTGGAGTTGAAGGAGAAGTTGTTCAATGTGAGAACAAGTTCAGCCAGGTGGAGCATGGTGGTGGTGGATGAGGACTGGTGGGGCCTCTGTTCAAACAAGTAGCTGAGAGCCCTCAGACTGTCCTGGTGAGGGATGGAGGTATCGAGAGATTGGGCATCCATAGTGAAGAGGAGGCAATTAGGGCCAGGAAACTGGAAGTTGTCAAAATGACGTAGGGCATCAGAAGAGTCATGGATGTAGGTGGGAAGAGACTGGACCAGGGGTTAACAAAAAAAGTCAAGATAGGAAAAAATAAGTTCTGTGCGGCAGGAACAGGCTGAAACAATGGGTCTATTGAAACCGTCCTGTTTATGGATTTTGGGAAGGAGGTAAAAGTGGTTGTGTGGGATTGTGGGACTACGAGATGGGTAGCTGTCGAGGGAAGATCTCCAGAGGCGATGAGGTCAATGACAGTCCTAGAGACACTGTCTTGAAGTTCGATGGTGGGGTAATGGTCCAGGGGGAGGTAGGATGAAGTGTGTAATAGTTGGCAGTCAGCCTCTGCAAGGTTGAGGTCAGTGCGTCAAACAACGACGCCACCACCCTTGTCAACATGTTTGGTCACAGTGCCAGGGATAGACCTGAGTGAACGGAGTGCAGCAAGTTCCGAGGGAGACAAGTTAGAGTGATGAGGGGGAGCAGAGAAATTAAGATACTGAATAGTGTTTTGACAGCTTGAGACTGTTTTATGTTCTTGGAATGTGGATGATGCTGGTATGGACACATTTATTGCCTATTTCTGGTTGTCAAGAGAAGGTGGGCCACCTTGAATTAATGCAGTCCTTGTGGTTATGGGGCGTCTGCAATTATGTTTTGTAGGAAATTTCAGAATATTGAGTCAGTGACGATGAAGGAATAGTTACCTGTTTGCGGGTCATGATTATGAGACTGTGGCGTTCTCATGACCTTACTGCTTTTCTCGTTCTTATTAATAGAGGTCATGAAAGTTTTGCAATTTATTTATTTAGAGATGCAACACTGAAACAGGCCTTTCGGCCCACCGAGTCTGTGCCGACCAACAACCACCCATTTATACTAATGCTACATTAATCCCATGTTCCCTCCCACATCCCCACCATTCTCCTTCTGCCTACCTACACTAGGGGCAATTTACAATGGCCAATTTACCTATCCACCTGCAAGTCTTTGGCTGTGGGAGGAAACCGGAGCACCCGGCGGTAACCCACGCCGTCACAGGGAGAACTTGCAAACTCCGCACAGGCAGTACCCAGAACTGAACCCGGGTTGCTGGAGCTGTGAGGCTGCGGTGCTAACCACTGCGCCTCTGTGCTGCCCACTGTGTTGAAGTAACCTTGGTGAGTTGCTGCAGTCCATGCTGTTCTGCAGCCATGGTGCACCTATAGTGGAGGGGGTGAATATTGTGGAAAATGAGAGGGGTACCAGTTTTGTAAACTACTCTGACTTGAATGGCAAAATACTGCGGATGTTGGAAATCTGAAATAAAAACAGGAAATGCTGGAAATATTCACTGGCAGTATCTTTGGCAAGAAAAACAGTTAACTTTTCAGGTCTGTGACTGTGTGCATCAGAACTGGGAAGAGTTAGAGATGTAATGGGTTTTGAGCAAGTGAAAGGCGGGGTGGGGGGAGGTGGTGCAGCGGCTGATGGGAAGAACAACATAAGGGAAGGTCTGTGATGAGGTGGAGGGCAGGAGAGATTAAATGATAAAAGCTTTCATGTTGCAAGGCCAAAGGGAGTGGTAGTGGGACAGGGGAAGAAACAAAGTGTGTCGAGCAGTGTGAATGGCAGATCCTGAATAGCTGCTGTCCGAACGCAAAGATAAGGAAATAAGAGAGAAACGAGAGATAAAACCAAACCAGCAAAGAAATACAAAGTAAAATAGGGGCAGAGGATATAATCTAAAATTGTTTGACACAATGTTGAGTCCAGAAGGCTGTAAAATGCCCATTCAAAGATAAGATGTCGTTCCTCAAGCTTGTATTGAGCTGCATTAGAACACTTCAGCAGGCCAAGGACAGAAATGTCAGAGTGGGAGCAAGGTGGAGAATTAATATGACAGGCAGCTGGAAGCTTGGGGTCACGCTTGTGGACTGAACAGAGATGTTCCACAAAGCAGTCACCCAGTCTGCATTTGGTCTTCCCAATGTAGAGATCACATCATGAGCAGCAAGTACAGTGTACTCACTTGAAAGAAGTTCAAATCGATATTTCACCTGGAAGGAGTGTTTGGGGCCTTGGACGGTGAGAAGCAAGGAGGTAAAAGGGCAAGTGTTCCATCTACTGCATTGCAATATAAAGGTGCTGTAGGAAAGGGAGGTATTGGGGTTACTGAGAAGTGGACCAGGGTCTCGTGGAGGGAAGGGAATCTGTGATCAGGGGATCATCCTGTGCTGTTTCTGCCACTTCCAGTGTGATTCCACCACAAAACACATCTCCCCCCTCCCCTTTAAGCATTCCGACAGGCCAGTTCCCTCCATGAGAGTGGCGAGGCTTTGAGGGATCGATATCAGTTGAAAGTAACTAACCTCTGCCACATTGTTGAAATGGTTGGTCCAAATCAATCTCCAGTTGGTCTTCAATGGTGACTCCCAAGATGTTGCTGAAAAACCCAACGCTGGTGGTGTTGAAGATAAAGGTAGATGCCTCAGCTTTCTCTTTTTGAGGTGGTCATTACCCAGCGCTTGTGTGGTATAAATTTTATCTGCTACTTGTCAGCTGAAGTCTGGATATTATCCAGGTCCTACTGTATGCTGGCAGGGATTGCTTCATTTCTGAAAAGTTGCGAATGGAGCTGGACGCTTTGGAGTTGTCAGTGAACAGCTCCATACATGATTTTGAAAATCATTAAGCAGCTGAAGGTAATTGGGACGAGGTTCGTTTGGTGCAGTAATGTCATGGGACAGGGATGACTGGCCTCTGATGATGACAGCCATCTTCCTTTTGTGCTTGGTTTGACTGGGACTGGAGGTTTTTCCCTTTTGACATTAATTGACTTGAATTTTGCTAGGGCTTCTTGGTGCCATACTGAGTCAAATGCTGCTTTAAATATTGAGGTGAGGGACTCTTTTTCTCATCTCTCCTCTGGCATTCGGCTCGATGTCTGGGTCAAGGCTGTGATGAGGTCTGGAGCTGATTAGTTTTTGATAGAATTAGAACTGAATGTCTGTGAGCATGTTATTGGTGAATAGTTGTTGTTTGATGGCACTGTTGATGATTTCTTCCATCACTTCACTGATGATTGGGAGGAGACGGATGGGGTGGCAATTAGGTGCTAGATTTATCCTGTTTATGTGGATAAGGCATAACAGGGAAATCTTGCATGTGGCTGAGTAGATGCCAACTGTAACTGTACTGGAATGATTTGGCTAGGGGAGCAACTAGGTCTGGTACACAAGTCTTCACTATGACCAGGATGTTGTCAGGATTCATGACCTTGACTCTGTGCTGTGTACTTGGCTGTTAACTTCATGTGAAATGAACTGAATTGGCTAGATACTTAACTATAATGTGGGGAACCTCAGGATGAGGCAGTGCAGGATCATCCACTGGGACTTCTGGCTGAAGGTAGTTGCAAACACTTTAACCTTGTGCCCTGCAAACTTGCATGCTAGGCTCCACCATAACTGAGAATGGTAATGTTCATGGAGACTCCTTCTACTCCTGTGTCTGTCTTTATTTTTACAGGTTCTAGGGATGGTTCAATGGGGCTATGGGAAGTGACTGAAGAAGTGCTGAGCCAGACTGACACAAGCATGGATCCCACCCGAGTCCCAAGTTACACCCACATAACACACAAGGCTTTGAAGGATATTCCCAAGGAAATTACAAACCCCTACAACTGCAAAGTGAGAGCTTTGGCTTTTAATAATAACAGTAAGGTAAGTTTCAAGATTGTCCATGTAATCTTGTTTTATGGAGTAGTTGGCAAGATTTTTTTCATTTTGTATCTTTTGTGCCATTTACCCTTTCCAAGCATATGATGCTATTCTTACAGCAACCCTTTTTGTAAGTGCCAAACTGCCCCTTTCCCTTACTTATAAAAATTTATCTCTTTATATTAATGGCGCACAAGAATTATGAGAAATCCTAAATACAAACCTGCATCCTACCACACCGATGGTTGTTAATATTTCAACTTAGAGCAGTCCCTTCTTATAGCTGTTCAGTAGTTTGGAAATGACTTGTCCAATAAACACCAAATCTCGAGTAAAGTTGACAAAAAAAAACCATTCCTGTTAAGATATTTTGACTTCGATGCAGTGCCCAAGAAAAGGTCTCCAGAGATCTTCATATTATGTAGTCTGCTTCTCTGGTTCAGGTTTACCTGAAAGGTGAGAAAAGTCCTGTGCAAATATAAGTTGTGCCTTCATCAGCATGTGCTAAAAATCTAGGACATTCTGTTTTGTTACGCTTAATGGTGCATCTTTTGGCTTCCATGTACAGATTTTGAGATACCCATTTGATTAAAGGACTTGATCACTGACCCTGTCATGGATATATTTTCTTGCTTGCTTAAACAAGAATCCATGGAAGACATTGATCAGTTGTAAATAAAACCTAGCTCCAATTCTATTTGAAAATATAATTATCAATTCATGATTTTTTAAGTAATTTTGCAAAAATGATGCAAGATTAAACCTGTATTTTATCAATAATCCTTTGACTGTAGCAGGGTTAAAAAGCGAAACATTTGGATAATTTTGTTAGACTGATTTATATGAAATGACTTGAGCTTATTGGGACTGAATTGAATTCTAGCTTGAACATCTGACAAATGAAACAAATAGACTTCAATTTATATTCAATTTTTCTATTAACTGTTTATCAGGAGCTTGGAGCAGTGTCTCTTGATGGTTACTTTCATTTATGGAAAGCAGAGGACAATTTAACAAAGGTAATATTTCCTTTATTGTTACAGTTGAAAATAGCTGTAAAATAATTTGTATTTTTAAAAATTTACTTTACTGTCACAAATGAGCCTTTTCTGTTACCAGTTGCTGTACATCTTGAAACAAATATTCTCATGATGTGCTGCTAATTAATGAATTATTTAAATTATCTCCAGTATCTTGAGTTGAATTATTAACTCAGAAAAAATAGGATTCATTTTGCTCACGTGTTGGAAGAGGGAGTAAGTAAGTTGGTTGATAAGTTTTTATGGTTTGTTCTTGAAATGTTGAATTTCTTAAGTGGTAAGTTACAAATTTTACTTGGTGGGTAGAGTGGAATGGATGAATAAAGCAATTGAGGCCCTGAAAGGATTTGAGAAAGATTTTGTGAAATGTATTCAAGATAATTTTCTCAACAAGGAATGAATTACAGCTGGGTTGATTTTGCTATGTTCGTACATTGAGAAAGACATGACATCAAAAGAAGCTGATAAGATCTCAAAGATGATTTTGTTTGGTTAATTCAAAGGAGAGGCCTTTTTTTTCGTATCAAGTCTAGTCAGCTGGGTTGCCTCTAATATTTTCATTTATAAAGAAAATATTAAACTGATTCTACTTTTTCCACATTACAATATTTAAAAATGCAAAGTTATTTTATTAATGATGAGCAGATATTGTAGAAATTGAACTTGCGATGTATTGAAATTAAATTGCAAAATTTTAAACTTTCAAAAGAAATGGCAGTTTCTCTCTGCCATGATTGAGGTTGCAAGTTTGTTAACTAATAGCAGATTGCTCCTGGTGTTTACAGTAAGTCGGAAAATGCTACTGTATTATATATGTAAACATTTTTTAATGGAGAAACTTGTATATTAGCATTTCATGGTTTGTTATTAAATCAATCATCCTGTGCTTTGAGTTTTTTTCCCTCAAATTTCTGTCCAAAATAAGGCATTAAACAGAACACATTTTTAATGAATACTGTTACGACTGACCGCTCCAGTCAAAGCCCCCAATCAAAATATACGATGCTGATTGTGGTGGGAGAAACGCACTGTTAATTCAACCCCGTCCCTCCAGAGATTGCCTAACATATCATTTTAAATTTTCCAAATTAAAGACCAAGCCAAACTGTACCATCTATTAACCCCGCGAATGAGACTAACCAAACCAGGTGTCTTTAAATCAACAAATTAACTGTTTAATTAGAAAAACTAAATTCTTAAACACGACTAAGATATAAACAACATTTAAAATAGAAAAAATTAGAGTCCTTGTAGATTTACGCTCCTGCCGGATGTGGAACAATCTAGGTTGCTTGAAGTCCTCACAGCCGTCCGATGGGGGGGGAAAAAAAGTTCTTCAACAGTAGAACAGTCCGTAGTCTAATTCAGAAGTCAAAACTGTTTTGCTCCTTTTGCAGCGATGAATTTCAACAATTAACAATGCACAAACACTTTTTAATTAATCAGTTTGGCTTTAGAATTTTTTGAGGGATAAAAGATTGTCAGTCTAACTTCCCTTCCTTCAGTTTAAATTATCAGAGATTTCTGTTTTGGCTTGACTTTTTAAAATTTTGAGAGAGAATAATAAATAGACTAAATTCTCTTCCTTCAGTTTAAGTGGTCTGAGACTGCTCCTTTCAGATGCTAATGCACAGCTGTCTGTTTTTCTGGGTTAGAGCAGTCTATCTCCACTATAAGCCTGTTCAAAATTAAATTGTAACAATGTATCTCCTGATCTCTGGTCCTGACTGGCTGTATCCAGGGCAATGAGAATGCACTCTTTGACTCCGTCTTTAGAGTTTGCTACCTTGAAGCTGTACTGCTCTTTTTCCAGCCTTAAAGGCACACTGCAGTCTTCCCGGGAAAAAAAAACTACAGGATCATTATACTTATTTCACAATAAGATAATTAAGTTTATCCATTGAATTATATTTTGTTTTGTAACTTTGAATACCTTCATTAAAATATTTACTTCAAGACCTCATCCTCTACCAAAAGCCAGGGCTTGGATGTAGTATTTTTGCTGATGATGGATCCTCTGGTCTAAATATATGCAGTGTCTACAAGTTCCCAATATTCATCAGTGGCATTTAATTAACCAAATGACAGAATGATTCTTTCAAGTCTCCAACAAAATCTGTTCGGTTGTTTTTCAAATTGTCAAAATTGCCAATTGAACTTCTGCATTTGCGTGTGAATGCACATGTGTTTATGTAAGAGGAAAGAAAAGACATACCAATTGCACGCCTATTGAAGCTTTTGTTGGTTTTGAATTTTAAAATAATTCATAAATCTAAAATCCTATGCTGAGGTATGCACAGTCTGTCCTCGGGAAAAGGCAGAAATGTGTGTATGAGAGGCATAGAAAAAATGAGTGAGAAAGGTTACAAATAAATGGATAAAAGCAAAATACTGCAGATGCTAGAAATCATCTGATGAAAGGTCACTGACCTGAAATGTTAACTTTGCTTCCCTCTCTACAGATGCTGCCAGACCTGCTGAGTATTTTCCGGCACTTTTTGTTTTTACAAATAAATAGATACAGAAATGACGCACATAAAGAGACTTTCGTAAAAGTGACTTTCATACAAAGAGAAAAAGGCAGATAGGTAGAGGGAGACTAGAGTGTGAGATGGGCAGGGACAGTTACAAGAGACCATTTCATTTGTCCCTTAGTAACAAAATGGGCGATCAACTATACTACAGAGACATGTTCAGTTAGTATGATGTTTAACCTGGGAAAACATTTGAATACGCGGTAAATTTCTATGTAAGGTATAATGATTTAGAAGTTTTCTATTTCCCACAGGGTATAGCAAACTGTAAAATTCAACTTTGAGTGAAGTTAAATGTTTGTTTTCTGTTCAAGTTGCTGTCTACCAAGTTGCCGCATTGTCGAGAAAATGTTTGTTTGGCATATGGACAAGAATGGTCTGTATATGCTGTGGGGTCGCAAGCACATGTTTCTTTCCTTGATCCAAGGCAACCTCAAAGCTACGTAAAGTCAGTCAGTTCCAGGGAGCGGGGCAGTGGTAAGTTGGAAGAAATTGAAGCTGTGTTGTCTCCAAGTGACTTAGTTGGGTAAATACATTGTCCTTTTTCTGGAACCACTGGCGTTTATTTATTTCCCCACACGCGCATATTATTTCAAGAAACAACATGCTTAAACAAGCTGGTTACAAGTTGAAACCAGAACGCTGACATTTCACAATTAATGATCCAGGTATTAAAGTTTTTAATTTTAAATATTTTAATGCTTTTGTACTTTATCGAAGAGACCATGTTTTATGTTGCTTTTTATGCTGATAAAAGTAATGCTGTATATTTAAGGTGTTTAGTAGAGCATATATGTGCAGCTTAATTATTTATATTAGTACAATAATTTCACGTATTTCATTTCTGAAAGAAGTAGAGTGAAGATTGAATAACTTAATAATGGTGCTCAAGGGCTATTTAGCTGCTCTAGAACTGTTTTTGAGTTTATCATTTTTTTTTTCTATATAGTTCTTTTTTTCTTCCATCCACTGTGAATAGGCTTCGTTATCTTTGTTTTGCATTAGGGTATACCTTCAATGTTTACCTGTCCTTTTACAGATGTTGACTCACCTGCGTTATTTTCTGTACTGTTTTCTTTTGGCTGCTCGCACACTGTATTTTGAAAGTTCCATTCCCTGGGAGTGAATCTGTACTTACAAGGTATCCCGGACAGAATGGGTTTAAACCCACTGTTACAATAGTCAATAGTTGGCGCAATGGGGAATTGCAATACAGAGCTATGCTTTTGAACAGTGCTGCCCAGAGGAAACAACTGAATACTGTATAAAATGGATAAACATCAGAGTTCTATCTAGTAAGGCCCTGAATTGTATTAGGTTTTACTCCTGTGTAAGTTGAAATAAATACAAATACTTTGAACGGTTACAAGTTAGAAAAATATTATCTGCAGATGTTGGAAATCTAAAACAGAAAAAGCTAGAAACGCTCAGCAGATCAGGCAGCATCTGGAGATGAGCGGTTGGCAATGAGTATGGAGCCTTCGCCAGATTTTAAAATAATCAGAGGTTTATCAAACATAACACACAAGTTAGACACTATAATTGGCAAAATTTCAATGACATAAGAACCAGGGGCAATACTTAAATATTAAGCTACAAGTTGTTATGATCTGAAAGGCTGGTCAAAGCAGATTCAACAATTTTCAAAAGGGAATTGGATAAATACTTGAAGGAGAAATATTTTTAAGGCTCTGGGGAAAGAGTAGCAGAGTGGGACCAATGGCTAGCTCTTTTAAAGAGCTGGCACTGTGGACTGAATAGCTGCCTTTCATGCCAGATCTTTCAGTGATTCAGTTTGTGCTCTTGCTAGCATTAATCTATGACTGCCTCTACATGGGGCAGGTGAGGGGGAACCTGTTAAATAGATGGAGGAGGGTCCAGGTTGCTTGCATAGTTGCTTGCATGGTGTTTTTGGTATCAGTCTGTTTTACTTGAGTGGATATCCAAATGCCTTGCAGTTTAAATCTACCTGCCATTATCTGCACTTCAAATCTCTCCATCACCTGTTAGATCTTTTGCACACACCCAAGGTTTTGGCATGTGCATACTAGAAGAGATGAGCCGCGATATGTTACATGTTATTAGGGAGCCTGAAGAGCATGAAAATGGATTTTCAAGTTGTGCAATTCATGTCTTTCAGGGCCAATTTTGATCATTTGTCATCTTCTTTTACTGTCATTGTACTCTTATGTATGCCTTGTTCTTGAATTTTAGTTTTAACCTTAACACTCTATTCATGCATTGTGTTGCATTATTGGCTGGTTTGTTCTTGTTTTTTAGTGAAGTGATACTTCTCCAGAACTTTCTTAATCACTTTTTAAAATAAATTGTATTGATATTGTATCTCCTTTATTGGTCATGATTTTTTTCCACCCCGCTTACCTTCCCTCGTGCCATCCTCATCCCCTCATAAATAGCTTTTTTCCCCCGATCTATTACTTTGGTCTTTGACTTGTGAACCTCTCAATCCTAAGGTTTAGGATAATGATTAAGGATTAAGCAAACTGTTTAACTGGGGCAGTAGAGAGGGCTTTAAACTAAACAAGGAGGGTGAGGGATCAAGCCTGGGTAGATGTCGCAAACCAAGGGGTCGGGTCAAGGCAGGAGAGCACAATGGTAATATGGGGAATAAAGGTCAGAGAATGGCAGGAAGGGACAGAGAAAAAACCTAAGAACACATCAACAGTCAACACTAGATGTTACAAAGATATAAAAAGACAAAACTTAAAGTCTCTGTATCTGAATGCACATAGCATTCATAACCAAGTAGACGAACTGATAACGCACATTGAAGTAAATAAATATGAATTGATAGCTATTATCGAGACCTGGCTGCAGGATGACGAGGATTGGGTCCTGAATATTGAGGAGTATATGACATTCAAGAAGAATAGGAAGCAAGTAAAAGAGGAGGAGTGTGAAATATTGATGCAGTGCAAGAGGAGGAGTGTGAAATATTGATGCAGTGCAAGAGGAGGAGTGTGAAATATTGATGCAGTGCAAGAGGAGGAGTGTGAAATATTGATGCAGTGCAAGAGGAGGAGTGTGAAATATTGATGCAGTGCAAGAGGAGGAGTGTGAAATATTGATGCAGTGCAAGAGGAGGAGTGTGAAATATTGATGCAGTGCAAGAGGAGGAGTGTGAAATATTGATGCAGTGCAAGAGGAGGAGTGTGAAATATTGATGCAGTGCAAGAGGAGGAGTGTGAAATATTGATGCAGTGCAAGAGGAGGAGTGTGAAATATTGATGCAGTGCAAGAGGAGGAGTGTGAAATATTGATGCAGTGCAAGAGGAGGAGTGTGAAATATTGATGCAGTGCAAGAGGAGGAGTGTGAAATATTGATGCAGTGCAAGAGGAGGAGTGTGAAATATTGATGCAGTGCAAGAGGAGGAGTGTGAAATATTGATGCAGTGCAAGAGGAGGAGTGTGAAATATTGATGCAGTGCAAGAGGAGGAGTGTGAAATATTGATGCAGTGCAAGAGGAGGAGTGTGAAATATTGATGCAGTGCAAGAGGAGGAGTGTGAAATATTGATGCAGTGCAAGAGGAGGAGTGTGAAATATTGATGCAGTGCAAGAGGAGGAGTGTGAAATATTGATGCAGTGCAAGAGGAGGAGTGTGAAATATTGATGCAGTGCAAGAGGAGGAGTGTGAAATATTGATGCAGTGCAAGAGGAGGAGTGTGAAATATTGATGCAGTGCAAGAGGAGGAGTGTGAAATATTGATGCAGTGCAAGAGGAGGAGTGTGAAATATTGATGCAGTGCAAGAGGAGGAGTGTGAAATATTGATGCAGTGCAAGAGGAGGAGTGTGAAATATTGATGCAGTGCAAGAGGAGGAGTGTGAAATATTGATGCAGTGCAAGAGGAGGAGTGTGAAATATTGATGCAGTGCAAGAGGAGGAGTGTGAAATATTGATGCAGTGCAAGAGGAGGAGTGTGAAATATTGATGCAGTGCAAGAGGAGGAGTGTGAAATATTGATGCAGTGCAAGAGGAGGAGTGTGAAATATTGATGCAGTGCAAGAGGAGGAGTGTGAAATATTGATGCAGTGCAAGAGGAGGAGTGTGAAATATTGATGCAGTGCAAGAGGAGGCGTGTGAAATATTGATGCAGTGCAAGAGGAGGCGTGTGAAATATTGATGCAGTGCAAGAGGAGGCGTGTGAAATATTGATGCAGTGCAAGAGGAGGCGTGTGAAATATTGATGCAGTGCAAGAGGAGGCGTGTGAAATATTGATGCAGTGCAAGAGGAGGCGTGTGAAATATTGATGCAGTGCAAGAGGAGGCGTGTGAAATATTGATGCAGTGCAAGAGGAGGCGTGTGAAATATTGATGCAGTGCAAGAGGAGGCGTGTGAAATATTGATGCAGTGCAAGAGGAGGCGTGTGAAATATTGATGCAGTGCAAGAGGAGGCGTGTGAAATATTGATGCAGTGCAAGAGGAGGCGTGTGAAATATTGATGCAGTGCAAGAGGAGGCGTGTGAAATATTGATGCAGTGCAAGAGGAGGCGTGTGAAATATTGATGCAGTGCAAGAGGAGGCGTGTGAAATATTGATGCAGTGCAAGAGGAGGCGTGTGAAATATTGATGCAGTGCAAGAGGAGGCGTGTGAAATATTGATGCAGTGCAAGAGGAGGCGTGTGAAATATTGATGCAGTGCAAGAGGAGGCGTGTGAAATATTGATGCAGTGCAAGAGGAGGCGTGTGAAATATTGATGCAGTGCAAGAGGAGGCGTGTGAAATATTGATGCAGTGCAAGAGGAGGCGTGTGAAATATTGATGCAGTGCAAGAGGAGGCGTGTGAAATATTGATGCAGTGCAAGAGGAGGCGTGTGAAATATTGATGCAGTGCAAGAGGAGGCGTGTGAAATATTGATGCAGTGCAAGAGGAGGCGTGTGAAATATTGGATGCGATAAGCATAATGAGAGAGGAAGTTCTAGCAGGTCTGACATCCTTGAAGGTGGATGGATTGCATCCCAGGTTGTTAAAGGAAGCCGGGGAGGAAATAGCGGATGCACTGAAGATCACCTTTAAATCCTCACTGCATACGGGCGAGGTGCCAGAGGATTGGAGTTCTGCGGACATTATACCACTGTTTAAAAAGGGTGCGAGGGATAGGCCAAATAATTATAGGCTAGTCAGTTTGACCTCTGTGGTGGGTAAATTATTAGAATCAATTCTGAGAGATAGGATAAACTGCCACTTAAAAAGGCATGGATTAATCAGGGATAGTCAGCATGGATTTGTTAAGGGAAGGTCATGTCTTACTAACTTAATCCCAATTGAGTTTTTTGAAGATGTAGCAAGGAGGATTGATGAGGGTAGTGCAGTGAATGTGGTCTACATGGATTTTAGTAAGGCATTTGACAAGGTGCCGCATGGCAGACTGGTCAGAAAAATGAAAGCCCGTGGGATACAGGGGAATGTGGTAGGTTGGACCCAAAATTGACTTTGTTACCCTTTGTTTACTGTCACTGTCAACTGATTTTGCAAATGGAAAGCTGTTTCCAGTGGCGTTCCACAGGGCTCCGTGTTGGGACCCTTGCTGTTTTTGGTATATATTAATGATTTGGACTTAAATGTGGGAGGCTTGATTGGCAGGACAGGTATTTAGAGTGGTGAAGAAGGCATATGGAAAGCTTTCCTTTATTGGCCGAGGTATAGAGTATAAGAGCAGGAAGGTTATGATGGAGCTGTATAAAGCGCTAGTTAGGCCACAGCTGGATTTGCTGGGTACAGTTCTGGTCGCCACACTATAGGAAGGATGTGATTGTGCTGGAGAGGGTGCAGAGGAGATTCACTAGGATGTTGCCTGGGCTGGAGCATTTCAGCTGTGAAGAGAGACTGGATAGGCTAAGGTTATTTTCCTTAGAGCAGAGAAGGCTGAGGGGGAACCTGATTGAGGTATACAAAATTATGAGGGGCATAGATAGGGTAGATAGGAAGAAACTTTTTCCCTTAGCAGAGGTATCAATAACCAGGGGGCATAAATTTAAGGTAAGGGTCAGGAGGTTGAGGGGGGATTTGAGGAAAAAAAATTTCACCCCGAGGGTGGTTGGAATCTGGAACAAACTGCCTGAAGGAGTGGTAGAGGCGGGACCCTCATAACATTTAAGAAGTATCTAGATGAGCACTTGAAACGCCATAGCATTACAAGGCTACGGGTCAAGTGCTAGAAAATGGTATTAGAATAGATAGGTGCTTGATGGCTGGTATGGACACGATGGGCCGAAGGGCCTGTTTCTGTGCTGTATGACTATATAGAATACAAAAGCAGGGATGTAATGCTGGAACTGTATAAATCACTGGTTAGGCCATAGTTGGTGTATTGCATACTCTTATGGTCACCACATTACAGGAAGGACACAATTGCTCTGGAGAGAATACAAAGGAGATTTACAAGAATGTTGCCAAGGCTTGAATGTTGCAGCTATGAGGAAAGGTTGGATCAGCTAGGGTTGTTTTCCATGGAACAGAGGATGCTGAGTGGTGACTTAATTGAGGTGTACAAAATTATGAAGGGCCGAGATAGAGTAGACAGGAAGGAACTGTTTCCCCTAGCAGAGAGGTCCTTTACCAGGGGGCATAGATTTAAGGTGATTGGTAGAAGGATTAGGGGGGACTTGAGGAAAACATTTTTATCCAAAGGGTGGTGGGTGTATGGAATTCACTGCCAGGAACGGTGGTGGAGGCAGAAACCCTCAACTCATTTAAAAGATACCTGGATATGCACCTGCAATGCTGTAACCCACAAGGCTATGGACCAGGTGCTGGAAGGTGGGATAAGGTTGGGCGGCTAGATGTGCTGAATGGCCGCCTTCTGTGCCATAATTTTTTTATGGTCCCAGGTAAAGGTGGAGGGTCGCACTGTTGATCAAGAATGGTATTGGTGCAATAGTTAGAGATGCCCTCGGTTCAGTAGATCAGGATGTAGAATCGGTTTGGGTGGAGATGAGGAAAAGTAGGGGAAAGAAGTCACTAGTGGGAGTAGTCTACAGGCCCCCTAACAGTAACCACAATGTAGGACGAAGTATACAAGAAGAAATATTGGGTGCTTGTGATAAAGGGACGGCAACAATCATAGGTGATTTTAATCTACATATAAACTGGAAAAGGCCAATTGGCAATAGTAGCCTGGATGAGGAATTCATAGAAGGCTTTTGAAAGTGTTTCTTAGAGCAGCACATTCTGGAACCAACCAGAGAGCAGTTTATATTAAACTTGGTATTGTGTAATGTGACAGGATTAATTAATGACCTCAGAGTAAAGGCACCTCTAGGTATCAGCGACCACAATATGATTGAATTTTACCTTCAATACCCACTCTTCTCTCTTTCAAACTGAAGAGTGATTTGTATTTTAAACATAAATAAGGGCAACAATGTTGGGCATGAAAGCTGAGTTAGTTGAAGTGAACTCTGTTACTAGGCTAGGAGAACGATCAATAGAGAAGCAGTGGCAGACATTTAAAGGGATATGACAGAATACTCACGATAAGTATATTCCTACTATAAAGAAAAATTCTAAGGGGAGGACCCACCATCCATGGGTGCTAAAGAAGTTAAGGAAAGCATCAAACTTGAGGAAAAGGATATAATTGCATTAAGATTAGTGGGAGGTCAGATGATTGGTCAGGATATGAGGAACGGCAGAGAATGACTACAAGGTTAATCGGGAAAGAAATTAGAGTATGAGGGGCAGCTTGTTAGAAATGTAAAAATGGATCGCAAGAGTTTTTCCGGGTATTTAAAAAGGAAAAGAGTAAGTAAAGTGTGCGTTGGTTCTCTAGAGAGTGAGAATGGGGAGTTAATAGTAGATAATAAGGAAATGGCGGATGAAATGAACAAATATTTTGCTTCTGTCTTCACTGTAGAGGATACAAAAAACATTCCGGTAGTAGCTGTAAATCAGGAGGTGGAAAGAAGAGAGGAACTTGGTGAAATTACATTCAGCGGGGAAGTGGTACTGAGCAAACTGATGGAGCTGCTGGCTGACAAGACCCCGGGTCCTGTTGGGGTTTATCCTAGGGTCATAAAGGAGGTGGCTAATGAGGTAGTAAATGCGTTGGTGTTAATTTTTCAAAATTTGCCAGATTCTGGGAAGGTTCCATCAGACTGGAAAGTAGCAAATATAACCCCTCTATTCAAGAAGGGGAGGAAGCAGAAAACCGGTAACTGCCTGCCAGTTAGCTCGACTTCTGTCCTGGGGAGGGTGTTAGAATTGATCATTAAGGAGGCCATAGCTGGGCACTTAGAAAAACTCAAGGTAATCTGGAATAGTCAACATGGTTTTGTGAAAGGGAAATCATGTTTAACCAATTTATTGGAGTTCTTTGAAGGAGCAACATGTGCCGTGGATAAAGGGGAGCCCGTTGACGTACTGTACTTGGCTTTCCAGAACGCATTTGACAAGGTGCCACATAAAAGGTTATTGCGCAAAGTAGAAGCTCATCGTATAGGGGATAATGGATAGAAGATTGGCTGGCTGGCAGAAAATAGAGTATGCATAAATGGGTCCTTTTCTGATTGGCAGGATGTGACATAAGAGCTAGGAGCAGGAGTAGGCAATTCAGTCCCTCAAGCCTGCTCTGCCCTTAAATATGATATTGACTGATTTCATCTCGGCTTCAACTCCACTTCCCTTCCAATAATAGGCTGATAGTGTGATCACTCCCTTCTTATCCCTTATCTGAATCCATATGAATTCTGTTTCTGTTTTAATGTTGGTTCCTTTTCTCTTCTGCCACTGTTATCTCTAATTAGTACTGCTACCTCCCTCTCTTCCCCCACTCTCTCTCTCTCTTCCCCCCCCCCCCCCCACAACCCGGTCTTCCTTCCTCATCCTTTCTGCATCCTGCAATATTTAACTGCCAGTCATGTTTTTTTATGCAGCCATGTTTCAGTTATCCCTACTACATCTGGTTCCTTCCTGTCCCAGTACTGGTGCCAGTACCCCATGAAATGGGAACCACGCCCCCACCATCAACATCCGCAGCACACTTTCAGCCATGTAATCACCATCCTGATTTGTCTATCACTATGAATTATTGCCTCCTGTTCCCCTGTTGTGTTTTGGATGCTGTGTGCGTTGTTGTACAGGCAATTTAATTTATTTTTAATTGTGCCCCTTGCTTTATTTCTAACATTTATTGTCATGTTTTATAACTATCTGCCCTGATAATTTGTACAACTTTTTTATTCCTTTCTTTGGTCTGACCTTTACTGTCATTCCTATTTCTTTTATCTTTAGGCTACTGTTATTTCGACCAGACCCCGCCTCTCCCCCCCACCCCTCCCATCCCTGTTACTAGTTTAAAATCTTATCTGCAGCCCTATTTATCCTTTCTACTGGGGCCTTGGTCCCATTCAGGTGCAGTCCACCTTGGTGATACAGCTGCTTCTTGCCCCAGTGCTGGTGCTAGTGACCACCCATAAAATAGAACCCCTCCTTCTCACAGCACTCTTTCAGCCACATATTCACTATCCTGATCTGTCTGTCCCTACGCCAGTTAGCATGTGGTTCGCATAGTAATCCCGAGATTACCACAAGTTGGGTCCTTTTTAATTTAGTTCCTAGCTCCTGATAGTTCCTTGGCAGGACCTGCTTCCTGTTCTTTCAAATGTCATTGGTCCTGATATAAAGCACAATAATTGGGTACCCTCTTTCTACCCTTGCCCCCCTTTCCACCTTCCAACCTTCAGTTAGGCACCACATCTTCTGGATTCTGTCATGACTGGAGAGGAAGCCATCTATCCCTCTAATTAGCTAATCCTCTATGACTCTCCTACCCATCTTCATGGTCACCCCCTTGACCTTACCATCTCATGTAACCTGTATTCCTATTGTGTCAATCACAGGAAAAGGCCATCTCTGATCACTTCCTTGATTCCCACACCACTTGCATGCCCCTTTCCTTTTCCAGCCCCACTTCCTTCTGCATCATCATCTTGAGAAACGTTCTTCCCCATAGTCACTTAACGGTATTTATAACTCCCAAATGCTTAATCACTCCCTCACCTCTGTCTTTGATTCTTTTGTCCCCAGTTAAACCCTTGCTCTCGCCAAACCTAGTTGTTTTTTCTTGTGGCTCTAATCTTTTCTCCCTCAAGTTCATGAGTTTAAGTTAAATGTACCTGATGCACAACTGATTCAGCCATTCATTGCTAGAACTGACTGGACTATATTAAGCACGATGGGCGCTGACCACCTCTGTCAAACATGCTCACTATTCTAGGATCATGTTGGAATGCTGAAATACTCTGCGACTTTGCACCCATACACCCTGCTCCCCGTTTCCTCCATAGACTGTCAACAAAAAGTGCAAGTGCATGGATAACTTTCAGTAAAATTGAGACCATCCGTTCCTCTGCCACTGCAAAGATTACTGTTCCCTTCCTTTTGAACAGCTGTCATCAGCCTGTTTTCAAAATAACACCCTCCCCACCCCCCCCTCCCCCCAACCCCTCTTTTCTTGCAAACTCCCACTCCATCCTCGAACCTCCCTTTCCTCTCAAGTCCTTGAACATGTTGTCCCCTCCAAATCCATGCCCATCTTTCCCACAGTACCTTGTCAATCACGTTTCAGGCCCTGCCACTGAAATAGCCCTAATCAAAGTCACAAATTATATATTCTGACTGCAACTTATTGAGACAGTTGATCACACCATCTTTCTGCAGTGTCTGCTCTGCTTTCTAGCTGAGTCAGACTGCCCTCTTGGTTCTACTGTGATCTATCCAGTTGTAGCCAGAGAATCTCCAGTAATGGCTTCTCTTCCCATTCCCATTAATCCCACCAAGTAGCTTTTCTTGACCCCCCCTTCTATTCCTCATTGACATTCTGCTTCTTGGTGTCATCACCCAAAGACATGGGGCTAGGTACCACATGCATGCTGACGACACCCAGCTCTACCTCTGTTAGCTCTTGATTCCTGCATTACCTGCTTGTCCAATGTCCAGTTCTGGATGGGCTGCAGTCAGCTGTGGCTCATTGGTAGCAATCTCGCCTGAGTCAGAAGGTTGTGGGTTTAAGTCCCATTCCAGGACTTGAGCACATAAATCAGCGTAGTATTGAGGGACAGCTGTACTGTTGGGGGTGCCGACATTAAACCGAGGCTCTGTCTGCCCCCTCGGGTGGATGTAAAAAAAAAAATCATATGCCACCATTTCAAAGAAGATCAAGGGAGTTTTACCTGTGTCCTGACTAATATTTATCCCTCAATCAGCATCACGAAAATAGGTAATCTGGTCATTATCACTTTGCTGTTTGTAGGAGCTTGCTGTATGCAAATTGGCTGCTGCATTTCCTACATTATAATGAATACATTTCAAAAGTACTTCATTGGCTGTAAAGTGCTTTGGGAAGTTGTGAAAGGCATTCTATAAATGTAGTTCTGTGTTTTTTTCCTATTCTCTTCCATTCAGATAAACATTGGGAAGACTTGAGCTGTTGTCTTTGCTCCCTTGTCACCAACTCCATCTCCCTTCGCAGCCACTGTTTCTGGCTGAAGAAAGCAGTTTGTAATTTCATCCTATTGAACCCCAAGATAAACTTGCAACGCTATATCATTTCCATCACAAAGACCATTTACTTCCACTCTTAACATTATCCTTCTCTGCCCCTATCTCAGCTCATATGCTGCTGAAACCCTCATCTGTGTTTTGCCATCTCTGAGCTTGACTATTCCAGTGGTTTCCTAGTCAGTTTCCCACACTCCACTCTGCATAAACATGGGTTCATCCAAAGCTCTCCTGCCCATGCCCTAACCTGCATCAGGTCCTACATACATATCACCGCTGTGCTTCCTAACTCACTTTGACTCCTAATTCACTAATGCCTCCATTTTAAAATTATGATCATTGTGTTCAAATCCTTTCATGACCATGTCCCTGCCTGTCTGTGACCTCCTCTAACCCTGGAATCCTGTTTCTCCAAATCTGGTCTCTTAGACATCCCTCCTCCCCTTTCAACCCATCACTGGCAACTGTGCCTTCAGCCATCTAGGCCCTGACCTCTGGAATTCCTTCTCTAAATGTCTCCACCTGTCCAAATCTGTTTTGTCCTTTAAGACTCTCCTCAAATCTTACCTTGTTGAGCAAGTTTCCAGTTACCCCTCCTAGTATCTCCTCCTTTGGCTCAGTGTCAGCTTTGTCTGATTACACTTTTATGAAACATGCCATGAAACATGATTTGCCTGTTTATTTTAGGCAGTTGTTTAATCTCTGGGGGCAGCCCTAACAGTTGGAAATAGTTTTTAGGGGACATCAATGCTGGCATTTATGGCACTTCACATTGCTTCTCAGATTAAAATTCAGAATGGGACCAAAGATCTGCAGTTGTGCTACTGGCTGCAGTCTATCCAGTATACATTTGACCGAGGTGTGTGCAACGTTTGGTATGCCAGTTTGAGTTGATCCTCTCGTATTCTACTGCAAGATGTGTTTTGTGGGTTTATTTTCTGATTTACCTTTCTGCTTCTGGTATTTGGTGACCTAGACCTTACTCATATGATCACTTTAGACTTTCTCTGGATTCTGTTGATGTGCAAGAGAGTACATTGTTCAGGGCAGAGATATGTTCACATATATCTTGGGAATTGATTCTTGCTGAATAATGTGAAGTATCGCTGGCTGCTGGAGGAAATGTTTGAGGTCCTAAATGATAACCCCCTATCCTGAGACTGTGCCCCCTCTTCTAGATTCTCCAGCCAGGGGAAATTACCTCTGTGTCTATCCAGTCAAGCCCCTTCAAAATCTTCTATGTTTCAATGAGATCACCTTTCATTCTTCTGAACTCCAGAGAGTATCGGCCCAATTTACCCAGCCTCTCATCATAGGACAGCTTCTCATCCCAGGGACCAATCTAGTGAACTTGCAATGCAACTATATCCTTCCTTGGATATGGAGACCAAAACTGCACACAGTACTCCAAGTGTGGTCTTGCAAAAGCCCTGTACAATTGTAAAAAGACTTCCTTGTTCTTGTACTGCAATTCCGTTGCAAGAAAGGCCAACGTGCCATTTGCTTTTCTAATTGCTTGCTGTACCCGCATGCTGACTTTGTGTTCTTTGTAGTAGCACACCCAATTCTCTCAAAACCAACATTTAGGAGTTTCACTGAGTTCTGATGAAAGGTCACAGACCTGAAATGTTAACTCTGCTTCTCTTTCCACAGATGCTGCCTGACCTGCTGAATATTTCCAGCACTTTGTTTTTATTTCAGATTTCCAGCATCTGCAGAATTTTTCTTATATTTGAGAAGTTTCACACTTTTTTCACAAAAAATCTGCTTTCCTATTGTTACGACCAGGTGAGCAATGTCCAGGGGTCTTTTGCTACCTTTATCTGGTCTTCTTGTAACAGGGTTTAATTTTTAAATACACTGTTTTGAGCTCCCCTTTTTGTGAATCGTTGTTCACAGTTTCCAACTATAAGGCAAAGAACTGAGCACACACAGGCTTTCTTTGGTTTAAAGCAGAAAGAGAAACCTTAAACTTAAACTCTAATATGGTTCACGCCTATGGATATACGACACGCTCACGCTAGCATGCACACGCGATATAAACATGCCGATAGGAATAGAAAACAGCAGAAGAAAAGATATGTACAACAGTTTGAGGCAATATCTTGTTTTGTTTCTCGATCTCACTGTAGGCCTTGATCGAAGATATTGTCTTGCGATTCGTTGGGGCCCAGAAATCATCATAAAACTTTGTTCACGTGGCAAACCCTTCTCTCTTTGAGTTTCACGTTTTTTCACAAGATTCAGTTCTGTGGGAAGAGATGAAGGTGGGCAGACAGGAGAGGCTGTAGTTCTTGCTTCAGTTCCAGGAGAGGTGTTTACTCCATGAGCACACGGCTTTGTCTGAGTTCAAATCCCTTTGATGGGAGTTCAAATTTTTAAAAGAAACTCCCAGGTTGCCCCACAGGTTAATCATGTGACTAGTTCCTTGTATTGAACAGTCTCTTCACATCCTTGGTTGGAGGTTCACATTTCTCTGTCACAGCTTGTTAGCCATGTGACTAAAATTGGTCTGACCAATTCTGTGCATTGGAGAAGCAACTGCTGGATCCCCATTGTTTCAACATTGTCTGTTACCATGGAAATGTCTTTCCGGTCAGGGTTTGTAATTTTAAGTTTTAATGTTCATGTGGCAAAATAATGTGTGCCTCAGTCTTGGCAGGTGGGGTTTACCTGACACTACCAAAGTGAACAGCCTCGCACTTCCCTACATTATCAGGGTGGTATCCTAGGCCCAATCATTTTCAGCTGTTTCATCAATGACCTTCCTTCAATCATAAGGTCAGAAGTGGGGATGTTCGCTGATGATTGCACAATGTTCAGCACCATTCACCACTCCTCAGATACCGAAGCAGTCCTTGTAGAAATGCAGCAAGACCTGGACAATATCCAGGCTTGGGCTGATGAGTGGCAAGTAACATTTGTGCCACTCAAGTGCCAGGCAATGACCATCTCCAACAAGAGAGGAACCATCACCCTTGACATTTAATGGCAGTACCATTGCTGAATCCCCCACTATCAACATCCTAGGGGTTACCATTGACCAGAAACTGAACTGGAGTAGCCATATACATACCGTGGCTACAAGAGCAGGTCAGAGGCTAGGAATCCTGCGGCGAGTAACTCACCTTCTGACTCCCCAAAGCCTGTCCACCATCTACAAGGCACAAGTCAGGATGCCTGGATGGGTGCAGCTCCAACAACACAAGAAGCTTGACCCCATCCAGGACAAAGTAGCCTGCTTGATTGGCAGCCCATCCAAAAAAAAAACGTTCATTCCCTTCACCACCGACGCACAGTGACAGCAGTATGTACCATCTACAAGATGCACTGCAGCAACTCACCAAGGCTGCTTAGACAGCATTGCCCAAACCCGCAACCTCTACCAACTAGAAGGACAAGGGCAGCAAATGCGTGGGAGCACCACCATCTGCAAGTTCCCCTGCAAGTCACGCACCATCCTGCCTTGGAACTATATCGCTGTTCCTTCACTGTTGCTGGGTCAAAGTCCTGGAACTCCCTTCCGAGCAGCACTGTGAGTGTACCTACCTCACATGGACTGCAGTGGTTCAAGAAGGCAGCTCACCACCACCTTCTCGTGGGCAATTACGGATGGGCAATAAATGTTGGCCAAGCCAGCGACACCCACATCCCATGAATGTATTTAAAAACAATTATACTCCATCTGCCAACTTGTTGCCCACTCACTTAACCTGGTTATATCTCTTTGCAGCCTCTTTGTGTCCTCACAGCTTATGTTCCCACCTAGCTTTCTATTATCAAACTTAGATACATTACCTTCGGTCTCTTCATCTAAATTATTAATATATTTGTAAATAAATGAGACCCCAGCACTGTTGCTTGTTGTACTGTACTAGTTACAGCCTGCCAACTTCAAATGCCCTGTTTATCCCTGCTGTTTGTTTCCTGTCAGTTACTCCAACTCCATGCGCCCTTAACTTGTGTATTAGCCTTTTGTATGGCACCTTATCGAATGCCTTTTGAAAGTATACTACATTTACTGGTTCCCTTTTATCTCCCCTATCAGTTAAGTCCTCAAAACCCTCTAATAAATTTGTCAAACATGCTTTCCCTTTTGTCAAACCTTGTTGACAGTCTGATAATTATGATTTTCTAAGTGCATTGTTAAGACTTCCTTAATAAAAGATTCCAGCATTTTCCTGACAACTGATGTCAGGCTAACTGACCTATAAATCCCTATTTTCTCTCCCTCCTTTCTTGAATAACAGTATAATATATGCCAACTTCCAATCCGTGGGGACTGTTCTAGAATCTAGGGCATTTTGGAAAATCATAACAGTGCATCCAACTATCCCTGAAGTTATATCTTATGTCATCTGAGGATTTAGGCCATCAGGTCCCGGGAATCTGTCAGCTTTTAGTCCCTTCAGTTTCTTCTTCGCTGCTGATATTAATTACCTTAAGTTCCTCACTCTTATTAGCCCCTTGGTTACCCTCCATGCCTGGTATGTAATTTGTGTCTTCTACTATGAAGACAAACACTCTATATTTGTTCAACATCTTTACCGTTTCCTTGTTCCCCATGATAATTTCTCCTGCCTCTGCCTCTGAGGGACCAATGTTTATTTTAGTTGCTGTGCTTTTTATATATTTATAAATGCTTTTACAATTTTTATTCCTGGCTAGTTTGCTCTCATTCTATTTTTTTCCCCTATTTATCAATTTTTTGGTGGCCCTTTGCTGGTTTCTAAACCACTCCAAATCCTCAGGCTTACGACTATTCTTTGCAACATTATAAGCCTCTTTTAAGCAAATACTATCCTTAACATCCCTAATAAGCCATGGATGGATCTTGCTGAATTTTTGTTTTTTAATGGAATGTATTTTTGGTGAACTTTTTGAATCAGTTCCTCAAATGTTTCCCACTGTTTATTTCCACCAAAGCTTTTAGTCTATTCACCCAGTCAACCTTAGCCTGCTGTCCACTCATACCCATGTAATTGGCTTTAAGTTCAAAATTGTTGTTTGGGCCTGGAGTATGTTGCTTTCAAACTTAATATGGCATTCAGTTGTATTATGATCACTATTTCCCAGAGGATCTTTTATTATGAAATTACTAATTAAACCTGTATAATTACACAATACTAGATCTAAGAGAGCTTTATTCCGCATTTGTTCCACAATGTATTGTTCCAAGAATCTGTCAAAAAAAATTCCACAAATTTATCTTCCAGACTACCTTTTGCCAATTTGACTTGTCCAGTCTATATGAAGATTAAAGTCCACCACATTGCCTTGGTTACAGGTTCCAATTATTTCTTGCTTAATGCCCTGTCCAGTGGTATAACTACTGCTAGGGGCTTATAAACTACTCCCACGAGTGTTTTCTGACCCTTTTTATTCCTAATCTCCAGCCATTCTGATTGTACTCCGTGATCATCTGAACCAAGGTTGTTTCTCACAACTATCCTTTACTATGAGGGCTACTCCTCCATTCTGTCTTCTCTTTTCAAAATGTTGTGTACCCATGGCCACCTTGTAACCATATCTTTGTAATGGCGATTAGATCCAAACCATTTATCGCTATTTGTGCCGCTAGTGCATTCACATAGAGACTTAAATTTTTTTTGCTACTAATCTTTGCATGGACCTTATTCCCTGATGCATTATTACCGTTAAACTCTGCCCCTTCCAGTTCCACTCAGCTTTTTTAAAAATTCATTCATGGGATGTAGGCGTCACTGGCCGGGCCAGCATTTATTGCCCATCCCTAATTGCCCTTGAGAAGGTGGTGGTGAGCTGCCTTCTTGAACCGCTGCAGTCCATTTGGGGTAGGTATACCCACAGTGCTGTTAGGAAGGGAGTTCCAGGATTTTGACCCAGCGACAGTGAAGGAACGGCGATATAGTTCCAAGTCAGGATGGTGTGTGACTTGGAGGGGAACTTGCAGGTGGTGGTGTTCCCATGTATTTGCTGCCCTTGTCCTTCTAGTTGGTGGAGGTCGCGGGTTTGGAAGGTGCTGTCGAAGGAGCCTTGGTGCATTGTTGCAGTGCATCTTGTAGATGGTACACACTGCTGCCACTGTGCGTCGGTGGTGGAGGGAGTGAATGTTTGTAGATGGGGTGCCAATCAAGCAGGCTGCTTTGTCCTGGATGGTGTCGAGGTTCTTGAGTGTTGTTGGAGCTGCACCCATCCAGGCAAGTGGAGAGTATTCCATCACACTCCTGACTTGTGCCTTGTAGATGGTGGACAGACTTTGGGGAGTCAGGTGGTGAGTTACTCGCCTCAGGATTCCTAGCCTCTGACCTGCTCTTGTAGCCAGGGTATTTATATGGCTGCTCCAGTTCAGTTTCTGGTCAATGGTAACCCCTAGGATGTTCATAGTGGGGGATTCAGCGATGGTAATGCCGTTGAATGTCAAGGGGAGATGGTTAGATTCTCTCTTGTTGGAGATGGTGATTGCCCGGCACTTGTGTGGTGTGAATGTTACTTGCCACTTATCAGCCCAAGCCTGGATATTGTCCGGGTCTTGCTGCATTTCTACACAGACTGCTTCAGTATCTGAGGAGTCACGAATGGTGCTGAACATTGTGCAATCATCAGCGAACATCCCCACTTCTGACTTTATGATTGAAGGAAGGTCATTGATGAAACAGCTGAAGATGGTTGGGCCCAGGACACTACCCTGAGGACCTCCTGCAGTCATGTCCTGGAGCTCAGATAATTGACCTCCAACAACCACCAACCATCTTGCTTTGCGCTATGTATGACTCCAGCCAGCTGAGGGTTTTCCTCCTGATTCCCATTGACCTCAGTTTTGCTAGGGCTCCTTGATGCCATACTCGGTCAAATGCTGCCTTGATGTCAAGGGCAGTCACTCTCACCTCACCTCTTCAGTTCAGTCCTTTTGTCCATGTTTGAACCAAGGCTGTAATGAGGTCAGCAGCTGAGCGGCCCTGGCGGAACCCAAACTGAGCGTCACTGAGCAGGTTATTGCTAAGCAAGTGCCGCTTGATGGCACTGTTGATGACACCTTCCATCACTTTACTGATGATTGAGAGTAGACTGATGGGGTAATTGGCCTGGTTGGACTTGTCCTTGTTTTTGTGTGCAGGACATACCTGGGCAATTTTCCACATTGCAGGGTAGATGCTAGTGTTGCAGCTGTACTGGAACAGCTTGGCTAGTGGCGTGGCAAGTTCTGGAGCACAGGTCTTCAGTACTATTGCTGGAATATTGTCAGGACCCATAGCTTTTGCAGTATCCAGTGTCTTCAGTTGTTTTTCGATATCACGCAGAGTGAATCGAATTGGCTGAAGTCTGGCATCTGTGACGTTGGGGACTTCAGGAGGAGGCCGAGGTGGATCATCAACTCGGCACTTCTGGCTGAAGGGTGTTGCAAATACTTCGGCCTTATCCTTCGCACTGATGTGCTGGGCTCCCTCATCATTGAGGATGGGGATATTTGTGGAGCCTCCTCCTCTAGTTAGTTGTTTAATTGTCCACCACCATTCACGGCTGGATGTGGCAGGACTGCAGAGCTTAGATCTGATCCGTTGGTTATGGGATCGCTTAGTTCTGTCTATCGCATGCTACTTACGCAGTTTGGCATGTAAGTAGTCCTGGGTTGTAGCTTCACCAGGTTGACACCTCATTTTGAGGTATGCTTGGTGCTGCTCCTGGCATGCCCTCCTGCACTCTTCATTGAACCAGGGTTGGTCTCCTGGCTTTGATGGTAATGATAGAGTGGGGTATGCCGGGCCATGAGGTTACAGATTGTGGATGAGTACATTTCTGCTGATGGCCCACAGCGCCTCATGGAAGCCCGGTTTTGCATTGTTAGATCTGTTCAAAATCTATCCCATTTAGCATGGTGATAGTGCCACACAACACGACAGACAGTATCCTCAATGTGAAGGCGGGACTTCGTCTCCACAAGGACTGTGCGGTGGTCACTCCTACCAGTACTGTCATGGACAGAAGCATCTGCAGCAGGCAGATTGGTGAGGATGAGGTCAAGTATGTTTTTCCCTCGTGTTGGTTCCCCCACCACCTGCTGCAGACCCAGTCTTGCCCATGTTTGACCTGATGCCATGAGACTTCATGGGGTCCGGAGTTGATGTTATGGACTCCCAGGGCAGCTCCTTCCCTACTGTAGATCACTGTGCTGCCACCTCTGGAGGGTCTGTCCTGCCAGTGGGAGAGGACATACCCGGGGATGGTGATGGCAGTGTCTGGGACATTGTCTGTAAGGTATGATTCCGTGAGTATGACTATGTCAGGCTGTTGCTTGACTGGTCTGTGGGACAGCTCTCCCAACTTTGGCACAAGCCCCCAGATGTTAGTAAGGAGGACTTTGCAGGGTCGACAGGGCTGGGTTTGCCGTTGTCGTTTCCGGTGCCTAGGTCGGTGCCGGGTGGTCCGTCCGGTTTCATTCCTTTTTATTGACTTCGTAGCGGTTAGGTACAACTGAGTGGCTTGCTAGGCCATTTCAGAGGGCATGTAAGAGTCAACCACATTGCTGTGGGTCTGGAGTCACATGTAGGCCAGACCAGGTAAGGACAGCAGATTTCCTTCCCTGAAGGACATTAGTGAACCAGATGAGTTTTTACAACAATCGACAATGGTTTCATGGCCATCATTAGACTAGCTTTTTAATTCCACGTTTATTAATTAAATTCAAACTCCACCTTCTGCTGTGGTGGGATTCGAACCCAAATCCCCAGAGAAATACCCTGTGTCTCTGGGTTACTAGTCCAGTGATAATACCACTACGCCACCACCTACCCAAATCACTAGACTATCACCATCTACCTTGAGATCACTAGACTGCTGTATTGCTTCGACTTTAGCCTTTAGATTTCTAAATCTCCCTTCACCTGACCCCCTTTCCCCTCTTCCCTTTAGATTAAAACCCTACCTTGGTTATATGATTCACCAGGACACTGATCCCAGTCCAGTTCAATTGGAGCCCATCCCGGCAAAACACGTCCGTCTTTCTTCAGTACCGATGGCAGCGCCGCATGAATCATAACCCCTTCATCCCACACCACTTTGAGAAATGTGTTTAATTGTCTAATCTGCTTGACTGTCTACCAACAGGCATGTGGCTCAAGTAACAATCCAGATTAGTACCTTTGAAGATCTGCATTTTAATTTGACCCCAACTTCTCAAACTCTCACCAGAACATCATTATTAGTTCTACCTATGTCGTTGGTTACAATGTGGACCACGACAACTGGATCCTCCCCTCTCACTCCAAGTTCATCTTCAGCGGTGAGGAGATGTCTAATCCTGGCACTGGGCATGTAACAGAACCTTCAGAACTCCAGGTCACAGGTACAGAGAACAGTATCTGTCCCCTATCACTACCCCATTCCTTTTCAGTCCCCCTACTTGAATGGCATTCTGCACTATGGTGGTCTGGTCAGTTTGTCCATCTACCTTGTGATTCTTGTTCTCATCCACACAAGTAGCAAGTACCCTCATACCTGTTGGTCAAAGTCAAGGGCTGAGGCTCCTCCATCACTACATCCTGGATCCCCACACCTGCCTGACTCGCTTTCACACACTCCTGTCCCTGACCATTGACCAACTTTAAAGTTCTACTTAATTTAAGAGGTGTGACTACCTCCTGGGACAAAGTGTCCACGTACCTTTTCCCCCTCCCTGATGGCCCAAAATGTCTGCAGCTCTGACTCCAAATCAACAGCTCTGAGCCGAAGTTGCTTAAGCTGCAGATACTTAGTGCAGATATAGTTGTCCAGGAATGAAATGCTTTCCACAAACTCCTACATGGTGCAATAACAGCACATAAATGTTTATATATTTATAAATATTTATTTGTTGAGCTGATTAGTTACTAATTTAGTAAAGTAATAGAAAAATTATAGTCTCCTAAGTTGGAGATTAAAGAACACTCACCAGCAATGCGATACGGGACTGCCTGCAACAGGACATCGATAAGTTAGCAGAATGGGCAGACATGTGGCAGATGGAATTTAATACAGACAAGTGTGAGGTGATGCATTTTGGCAGAAGGGATAGGGTGAGTTAATATAGACTTAATCGCACAGTTCTAAAGAGTTGCAGGCATAGAGGGACCTGGGGGTGCATGTGTATTGATCTTTGAAGGTGGCAGGACATATTGAAAGAGTAGTTAGCAAAGCATATTGGATCTTGGGCTTCAGAAGTAGAGGCATAGAGTGCAAAAGCAGGGAAGTTAAGCTGAACCTTTATAAAGCTCTGGTTTGGCCTCAACTGGAATATTGCATCTAGTTCTGGTCACCACACTTTAGGAAAGATGTGAGGCTGCAGAGGAGATTTACCTGAATGGTTCCATGGATGGGGGATTTTAGTTGGAAGGTTAGGTTGGAAAAGCTGGGGTGGTTCTCCCTGGATAAAAGTAGATTAAGGGGAGATTTGATATAGGTGTACAAGATTATGACCGGCTTAGATAGATAAGGAAAAACTGTTAGTATTAACTGAGGGTACAAGGACCAGGGAACACAGATTGAAGTTTTGGCAAAAGATGCAAAAGGGATGTGAGGAAGAACTTTTTTTATGCAGCAAGTGGTAATGACCTGGATCTCGCTGCCCACGAGGGTGGTGGAAGCAGAGACAGTCAATGATTCAAAAGGAATTTGGATGGGCATTTGAAAGAAATAAACATGCGAGGCTATGGAATTGAGCGGGGGAGTGGAACTGACTGGTTTGCTCTGTGGAGAGCCGAATGACGACCTCCTATGCCATAAATGACTATGACTAGCTACTAGAGGTAAACCAAAAAGAATAAATAA